>NW_028258377.1:24160000-24785000 GCF_053883595.1 Heterocephalus glaber
ATAGTACTACATTTTACTCAAAAGATATCTACTTAATGGCTATGCAGGTTCACAGACTTTTTTCAAAGGAATTTATAATTTAAAAAATCAAAATCTGTACCATTCTCACTGAACTCAAGTATATAATAAAATGCTCAGTTATTAAGTACATAGGTTTGACATATATACCCTTGACCTATAACCAATAAGCGATGTTTCAATCACCCAGTTTCCTTACAGCTTATAAAATCAATGTTGTGACATTCAGCACACCAACCTTTCTAGTTACTAGAGTTACTGTTAACACACAGGGAGTTTGTTTTTGTAAATTTCCTATGATGAAATCATAGTACTCAGAATCTGACTGATTTTGTGATCTATCCATATGGTTATATGGAACTGCAGTTTGTAGCTGAGTGCTTTTCCACTGTATGAATGCATCACACTTTTTTTTTCCATTTTCTTGTTTGTGGTTATTTGTTTTACTGAAGTTTTTGATTTTCAGAAACAAATCTCTCTTGAATATTGTTTTATGAAAATTTCTGTGAAGATTTATGTTCATTTATCTTGGTTAAATTTGTAGGAGTACAGTGTAAATTCAACTATACAAAAAACCTCTAAACCGATTTTCAAAATGTGTTTTCATCTATTGTACACCTATCAATATTTCATGAAACTGCCAGTTTCCCCATACCCATGGACGCATTTGGCATTATCAGTTTTTATAATTGTAGCTCTTCTATGGGGGAAAATTGCCAGCCATTCCTTCGGTAGAAGACTAATATCTACAATACATAAAGAACTCAAAAAAAAGACACTCCAAAATATAAGACTCAATAAAAAATGGAAATAAATAGACTTCCTCAGAAGTACAAATGGCCAATAAATATATGAAAAAAATCTTCAACATCACTGGCCATTTGAGAAACGCAAATTAAAACAGCACTGAGATTCCATCTTACTCCAGAAAGAATGCCTATCATCAAGAGATAAAAAATAACAAACACTAAAAAAGATGAGCAGGTAAAAGAGCTCTTATACACTGCTGGTGGGAATATAAACTAGTACAACCACTACGGAAATTAGAATGGAGAGAACTCAAAAAAATAAAAGTAGAAATTCCATTTAGCCCAGCTATGCCCCTTCTCCAGTTTTTCCCCAAAGAGTTAAAGACATCAAATTATGGTGACATAGCGGCACAATTCTCTGTACTTTAACCTTAGAAGTAATCTACATGTCAATCAACACATGAATGGATAAAGAAATTGTGGTATCTAAACACAATGGAATACTGTTCTGCCATAAAGGATAAACTTGAGTGATTTGTAGGAAAATGGATGCACTTTTAGACCATAAAATTAACTAAAATAAATCAGACACCAAGCTTAAATATTGCATGGTTTCTCTTATGTGAGAAACTCAAATTATAAATAAAGAGCAAAATAAAAGATAGTAAGAAATAGGGAGACAGATATTTTTCAAAAGGGACGAGAACCAAGAGAGGGAGTAAGAGAGAAGGGAGAGGTGAAAAAAAAATTACAAATCACTATGTACATGAACCAACTCCCTACAAAGACTGTACTCATTATATATGGAAAACATACTAATAAAAAATAAAATTTGAAAAAACAGTAATTTTATCCATTTTAGTCAATGTCTCAATGTCATTTTAATTTATAGTTCATTGATGAGTAAGACTGCTGAGAATCTCGTCACTTGTACATTTGTTTTTGTATGACTTTCCTCTTCAAAATTTGTGTCTAGTTTTATTAGGTCATCTGACTTTTTATTATGTAGGTGTGAAATTTATTAAATATGGATACAATGCTTTGTTGTGCAATGTCAATGTATTTTAGCAGGTTATGGCCTATCTTTCCATTGTCTTCTTTGTATTCTTATAACTAAATTATTTAAATTTTTATAAAGAAAAAATTATTTTGGTGTACAGCTTTTTCTTTCATGACTAGTGCTTTTTGGAGGTCAGTCTAGGAAATGTTTGCCAATCTTTCAGCCTGAAAAACATTCTCAAATATTTTATTCTAGAAATTTTTATGTTTAGATATATAATATATCTCAAATTACTTCTTGTATTATATAGGTATGTTCCTTCTCTCAGCATGATTTATTGAAAAGACTAACAATTCTCTATGAAGTTGTTTTGGTATCTTTGTTTTAAAAAAATCAATTAATTGTAAATGTGTTTTTGGACTGTTTATTCTGTTTCATTACAGAAGAACAAGAAATATCACTGTATTTCTTTAGAAGAGTCAAGAGAAGAGCCACCCACATTTTTTTAGCCGATGAGATGATAAAAAGAGAGAAATGTCGGTTTTCAAAACATGGGATTACAGAAAAACTGTTCCATTCTTTGGGGTTATGAAACAATAGTAGAAGGATTTACAGTGGTGTCCAGCAACATATGTTGTGACAGCAGTGTGAGTGAATGACACTGAAACGTGTCAAGCCAAAGATAGTTCAAAAGAGGAATCCCTGTGCCTCTAGCAGGGTACAGGACAGCATTCGAATGTCCTTTGCTTTCCTTGGAGGAGTAGACAGCAGATGTCAAAGAGCATGCATCTTGGAGGTGCCCCATAAAAAGTAACTGGAGACAACAGTGTCAATACTGTAGACAGTTTACCCAGATGGAGATGCAGACACCTCAGAGGCAATGACACAGACCATGACCAGGGTCTGGTCCTTTCTACATTGCCATGGAACTAGGTGATATTCCCAGATACAAGACTCTACTGGGTTGAAAGGGAGAGGGAGAACTTCCATCTTGATTGAGAAGATTCAAAATTATCTGAGGTCATAAAAGCAACTATTGCAGTAAAGATTAACTTCGGATAAAGGAAGTTTAATGTAGTGCTTTATACATTTAATCAAATTTACAAATTGAGAAATTTGTATTATCTACAATTACAATTCATTTTCTAAGTCTTGTATTTTTGCTATGAAAATAGCAGTAGAGCTGAGGATTTAGCTCAGTGGCACCACCCCTGCCTTGCAAGCTCAAGGTCCTGAGTTCAGTCCCTGGTACCAAAAAAGAAAAGAAAGAAATAAAATAGCAGTAGAATATAGAAGAAAAAAATCAGTGTGGAATCAGAAGGCTTTTTATGGTCTTATTTCTGTTATTTTGTCACTATATATTCATGGAATGATATCTTTCGCATCTTCCTTTTTTTAATGAAAAGTTGTCATACAGTATGAAATATATCAAGCACCCTGAGTGATTTATATAAATAATAACAGGAGAGATGGGTATTACCTTTTCATTTTACAGAAGAGGAAAGAGTTTTACTGTTTTTATATATAAAATGAAATGGTAGTCACAGTCTTTCTTAGAAGGTTTTGTGTGTATCAGATTAGACAAAGTATATGAATATGCTCCACATGTCAAAGAAATAAACTTTCGATATTGTTAAATTATTCATAACCTCAGATTTCTTCAGATTGATTCATATTTGTTTTTTCTACAGTACTCTTTAGCATAACTTTGATGCCTTTGCTATCATTTATGTAAACTGCTCGCCCCATTTCTATAACTGTACCTTGTTTTTCCTTGGCTTGGACTACAGTGAACCTCTATGGCCTAAGAATTTAGGTGGTTTTCTTTTTTTAAAGAAAGCAAAGATTCAGTCATTTTAAGAAGTTTTTGGGAAGACCTCTACTCAGTTCTATTCTTTTTTTTTTTTTTTTTTTTTTGTACCAGGGATCGAACTCGGGTGCTTGTGCTTGCAAGGTAGGCGGCAGAACCACTGAGCTAAATCCCCAGCTCTCAGTTCTATTCTTGTACTTCTTGCTCTACCTCAAACCTGATGTAATTAGGGCATATTTTCACGTTCTGATCATACATGTGGGTATCAGCATTAAATGAAGGCTCTTTCCTGCTTTATACTTACTATATATTATTTTAAATCAGGAGTTGGGTGTTCTGTTAGGTTTTAGACCCATTATTCTATCTTATCTCAGTAAACACTATGAATTGGCTCTACACCAATATAAAAGCAAGAAGAGGAATCTACTGCTAGGTGGTACATTTTTTTTTTTTTCTTTTAGTAAAAGGCCAAGGGAAGTTCAGAGGGAACTCTTCTTTTTTAAAAAAAATTTTATTTGTCTTCAGGCTATCCTAGTTTACTCAGCATTTCACATTTCTCTTTTGTGATATACTGCCATGCAGTTTCCACTACAGAGATAGAGTTAGAATATCTTTACTTGTGGCTAGTTCACGTAAAAAGAGAAACAGAGCCAAATATTTTTCTGATTCCACAAGCATAGTTTATTTTTTATTGCAAAAACACAATGGGTTCTAATTTGCTTATTAGAAAACATCAATGTTATTTCATAAAATTTAACTTATTAAGGGAGTTCCTTCCTTGTGTATTGAAAAACTAAAGATAACTATACTTTATTCATGTTTCCTTAATCATCAAAATAAAGGGAATTATTTTAGGAGTTTACAAATATCATATTTTATGTTTTTAAAGGTCAAATATAAATACCAGTAATGTTCTTATAACTTGCATTGAGGTACATATACATATGAGTATGAAAATTTTCTTCCCATTTCTAAAACACTTGCTGCTATGGTTTCTAAGCACCTAGTAATTATAATTATTTTTAATTGGCCTAATGTCACACCGTTATTTAAAAAGAATTCATGTAATATTAAAGTCTAAAACTGTATTTCAAATTTAATGTAAACTGCTTAATGTCAGAAGTTATATCTTGATATTCTTTAAGCATGAACTTACAGTGCACTATTTAATAAGTGTGATTGACTGATAATGCTTTCAAATTTTAAAAGGTGTCAATAACAATATTAACTAACAAGTAAAGAAAGCATATATGGCTTATTTACTCTTTCTAATTTACGAAAATATGAGCATATTCTAACAACATTTTTTAGTCTTATTAAATTCCAGTCTTTTTTTCCTGAGTGTAAGTGCTTTGTGAGGTCTCTTTGGTGTTGTTCTAGGCTTCTGAAATACTCAGTCAGCTGGGACAAAGGTGCTATGATTCTTTTGGGAGGTGCCGCTGCTTGCAAAGATTTCATTTTACTAGTGCCTTCCATCATGGTAGATACATAATGATTGTGCTGCTGTTTCTTAAAGTCTTCACAACAGCTAGTTATTTCTAAAAACAAGAAAGAAGCTACACATACATATTTACAAATTAAACTGCTGCGATATTTTTATTCTAACTTAACATTTGTAAGTATTTATAAATGCTCATTCTAAGAGAGTTTTCTTAAATTATCCTATGGATGAAGATGCTCATTATTGTCATTAATGTCATGGTTTCATTTTTTCAAATATAAAAAATGGTTTATTTATAATTTATTGACTATTCACTATTACTTTTTATGTAATATTCATATGTCATAAAATAATTAATGAATAGAGAAGCAAATCAAGTGGAGTCATACCTCAAAATAGACTTCCAATAAAAACAGCAGGGTGGGGAGGGCTGTGTACCAGCCAAAAAATATCTGGATGTGAGGAACTCAAGTGAAATTTATGCTACATAGGCTAAGTCTACTTGGAACTGGCTACAGGTAAAATAGTAGATATTTTATTCACTTATTTTAAATGATATCATCAAAGAGTGAGCTCCTTATGTGGATTTATGAATGGCTATAATACCAATGCTTTCATCCAATATTATTCCACATATTATTCAGCTTTCTCATCTCTGGGTTCTGAAACCAGACACCAACAACTTGAAAGAGAAGTTAAATTTAGTTCATGGTTTCAGGGTTTTCAGACCATGGTCACCTGGCTCCATGAAAAAACAGCATGATGGAAGGGAACGGAGGAGCAAAGCTACTTAGTTCTTGAAAGCCAGTAAGCAGAGGACCAGAACAGGGCCAGAGAGGAAGAGGCTAAGGACAAGAAGTGGAACCCAAGGACACACTTCCATGACCCACCTAGGCACACCCCAAAATTTACTTCATCAACTCCCAGGGGAACCCAAAGCCAACAAAGTTGACACTCCACCTGAACCATTTAATCTTTCTCTTTTCATCAACATTATCCTAAAGTTGAACAAATATTCTCTTCAGTCTTGCAGGTTGCTATCGTGCTCCTTTAAAACTCTTCTACATTTTAATTCCTATTGAGATTTGTGTTCAAACTCTATACAAAGACATATTAGAATACTACTTAAATATAAAAATAGAGAACACATTGAAAATGATAGTTATATTTTTATCCTGCTTAAATTTTATTCCCTCTGTTCACTGGCCTATATTGAAAATTGCTATGTGATATTCAGTAAATCTCAATATTATGCACATTTAAAATGTTTTTTGCTTAGATCATTTGGGGAGATTGTTTTGTCAGAATATAAAGGTACCCATTCCCTTAAGCACATCTGTGCTCTCACTGTTGTATTTTGAATGTTCTCTCTTCCTACCCAAAGAAAACACAAACCTCCTTTCCATCACTGGTCTGTGTACCTACTGATCTACCCCTGAGATACCTTTCTGCCATTTGAATGAGGTTGGCTGGCCCCTTGCAACAACTCAGATCTTTGCTCATATGTTATCTAGTTGTCCAGACTTTCCTGACCACAGCACATTCTCTAAACAGCCCTACTGTCCTTCAACTTCCTTTCCCATTAAAGTGCTCCTTTTTCAGAGCATGTGTGGCTCTTCTGTGTTTATGAAATAATTTTATTTAAATATTGTTTTTAAGTTTATATGTCTCCCATACCAGAATTGTTATAAAGAAATTAATATCCACTAATGTTTTTTGAGAAATTATTATAAGCCATTAACAATTCCAAGGATTTTATAGGTATTAACACAGTTAAACCTCATAATAACATCACAAAGTTGGTACTACTGTAATCCTAATTTTATAAAGGAAGAAAATGAGTAACAAAGGGAGGCTTCCTGAATGACCCACACTCCATTTTATACAATGTTTCCTCCCAAACTCTCAGTTCAGTATTTTTCTCTTCTCTCTTCTCTATGTTCTGCCTTAATCTTGGTTACCATTGCTAATAATAAAATGAGAATGACAATTTTCATAAAAAATGAAGTAATTATTGCCACAAAGATGTTAAGAGTACATTTTTGGATCATAATATTTTGTGTATATAAGTATATATTTGTAGTTATTTATTAGCTATGATATACTGCCCAAAGATTTTTGTAATTTCTATTTTGTAATTTCTTGGAGTAAGCCAGAATGCTGAAGATCATTTATTCAGTATTTTAGTGGCTCTAAAGTTTTGTTTGCCTTCTTTCCTCTAAAAATCATCACATAATTCCTTTTGTCCAACTGTGTTTATTGACAGAGGGTAGAGAGATAACATATTGCTGTTTCCACTTTTTCTTACTTTCTGTCCTTCCAATGCATTGAGAAGGCCCTAGGAAAATGACTGTCAATCATCTGTGTTCTCATACTACATAGTTATTTTTCTGTCCTTTTTAATCTCACCTTCTCAGATTCTTCCATTTCTTGCTTTCCATCTAGTTTACAAGTCCTTTCTACTCAATCTCTTCTGACCTAGTACACCTAGTTTATAAAAATGAAGTTACTTAGGTAAAGGTAGGCCAATTCAGATAAAGCTGGAATAAATTAGCAAATCAACTCTCTTAATACAAAGACATAGCATTTCTCCAGAGATGGGTTCCATAACTTGACTCTAAGCATAGCCAGGTCAATTTGCAATAATTTATAAATTACCTAATGCTATTTATGCTTCATTTATTAGGCACTTTGCCTCTTGCTTTTCTATCTTCTCTTGTTTTTTTGTACAGATTATTTTGTAGAAATGATTTTAGACATATACTTGTCTGGAATGGAGAACTAGCTCTGTGGTAAAAAATATTGCCTAGATGCACAAATATTTGGTTCAATCATGAGCTCTAGGACTGAGAAAAAGAAGAGTACACAAGGTCATTCATTTCAAACAATAAAACTGTCTCTTCAAACACAAACGACCATCTTTGAAGGCTTGCAAATATATTCAAAATCCAGTGTAAGATATTAGCCTTAGTTTTATATTCTGGAAACAAATAAATGGTATACCTGGCTATAAGTATGTATTCTTTACATATACTCTACTTATGATTATAATGCATGTACACAAGCATAAATATTAAATAGGTATACACATGCTGAGATAATAAATGTATGATAAAGTGTTGAATCATACTTAAATTATTTCAATCTATTTTATTTTGAAAAACAAAATAGTGAGGGTGGTAGGAAATCAAACTACTTTCCGGACAAATAATCTTGACATATGTTACTTTTTCTCCCTTGAGAGGATTGGAATGCATATTTGCATATTAATAGCTCAGAGAAGGAACAAGAAAATTGGTAAGTTTGATTTAGTGTACATTACTGAAACATCTTCAGGTAAGTATGTCTATGTCTCTCTTATTTTTGATGTAATCCTACTGATATCCCTGGGGACATTATTTTGTGGTATACTTGTTTGGAAAGTATCATTAATTTATCTGAATAAACAAAAGCAGAAATATGATTTACATCAATCAGATTTCATGATTTTATTTCTTTTACCATATCATCATCATTATCTTGATCTAGATCAGTGATTATTATTTAAATTGAAGGAAGAAGGGAAATGTCAGAATCATTTTCTCAAATTATCACTCTTTAGGCTCCTATAAAATGTTTGCATCAAAAATCTGAAAGGGAAAAACCCAGCAATATAAATCACTGGAAAACCTCCAGAGGTGTTTCTGATACAGATATATTTCTTTCTCCTCTAGTTTTACATCTCTTCTCCAACCACTGATCTATACAATTACTCCAATTTTTCACTTTACTTTGTTATGTAAAAAGAGCTTATAAATATCTCTCAAGACTACATCTAATGCAATCACAAGTGTCACAATTATCTGTTAATTTAAAAATTTAAAGTAAGGTTTTTGCTTGTTTCTAATCATATAGTGGAATAAATCTACATAAATATTGATGTAGTTACTTTCAAATATTATTATTGTTTTTTGAACCTCAAATACCTACTGAATATTACTTTTCTCTTCCCTATCAATGTAAGCATCCCTTTCAATAAACTATATGAGTCCATCAAAAACAAATATTTTTTCCTTTAAAATACTTTTAAACCTGTATGTGCCTGCATATTATACTGTTTTCAAAAATATTCGTAATTGTGGCATATTAACTTAGTGCTTCAGCTTAACAACTACCATGGGGATGTCATCACTGGAAAAGTATCAGTAATCATCACTTTTACACATTTTTATATCCTTTAAATCAATATTACAATCTAATGGACCAAGTAAATAATCATGGAATGTTAAATTTAAATTTACTAGTGAGACATATTTTGGCACACTATATGGACACATGATGTATTTATAACAAACTGCATCTGGCCCTTGTTGTCTCAGATGAGGTTCTATTTTGACCATGTTGGGTAAGTTTTTTGTAAAACACTCAACTTCAAGATCCAACTAGTTTTTGCTATATACAGATGTATTTAACATGCTCTTCTCCAGCTTCAGTAAGTCTCACTTTAATATGCGACAGATTTGTCCACTTCATCAACTGATATTTAGACCAATTGCATGAAAATAGAGTACAAATTCATATGGTTGATCAGAGCTCAGATGTAGGCCACAAAAACATTATCACCATCCATTCATTCAGCCCTCACATATTCACGGAGTATACTGTCCTGTGCATATCCATTATGCACAGTATGTAGAAGAACAGAGAGAATATTTCTTATATGTTATGAAGAATGTATGGCTGCTGCCTTTCAACATTATTGTCTAGTTAATCTCCCCTTTATATATAAACTCAGTGGCATCTAGTTTGTCTGAAAAATAAAATCTAAACAACTTTAAAACTTTTATCTAAAAAATGAAAATCAACTCTATTTATACACAAAAGAAACACAATAAAGCTGGTAAATTTACCAAAAATAATGAATTTTCATGAAAGAGAAAGGTTGGTACAATTCTAAAATATCATCACTTTTGTGTGGCTAGTATATGTATATGCTAAAGTAGGAGTATGCATACTTTCTATACAGATTCAAAACCAACTGTCCTGTTAATAATTCCACTACTGACGTATCCAAATGTTTTTTGGAAGCAATTATCTCTGTTAGTACAACACACAATTAAAATGGAATCTATTGATTAGAAATATTTTGACACAGCAAATATGTTCCAAACTCATTAGAAGGGGAAAAAATAAACTATTCTAATACCTTCAGATGAATACCAGCTTTCCATTTTTAGCTAGCAAACCTTAATTTGAACACCAACATTTAAAAACTGTCATGTGAGTGGATAATTCTATAAAGCAAATTGATCTTTTGGGAAATCAAAGATAGCTTTGTTTATATTTCTCTGAGCAATTTTCTTTCTAGAGAGGAGAGTCATAGCTGCACGTAGATTTGCTGAGGAGATCTGCATGCAGTCAGCATCACATACCTCCAAAGTCTGTAGTCAGCTTGGGGCAGAGGTGAATTATCTGGTTTATAGGGGCCCAGATAGAGGTCACTGCTTGGATTGCAATTCTGACTTGCCTGTAGTTTATTTTGTGTAAATGTGGAAGTAGCAACTTCTGAATCCCTGTAGTGAAACAAACCTTATCCTCTGTTTGAAGCTGGATTTACCCTGAGTTTCCATGATGAGATCTTATAAGCAGAATTCTCTTTTTGGCACATATAAATATTGAGAGATTTATCTTGTGACTCTCCTTTGTGAATCATAGTAGCCTCCAAAATGCAGCTTTTAATATATCAAAGCATAATGGGATACAGTGTAGACAGGCTCATGTTTAAAATGTGCAAACTGAAACATAAATCATTATTTTTGTGAAATAAAGCCCTCAATAACAGACCTTATTTCTAAAGAATCACAATTCCAATGCGTGGAAAAGGGATTTACACTTTTGTATCTATAGAAGTAGGAAAATATTTTAATTATAATGCTATTACTGTGATAGCAAATTAGAACTAAGGAAACACTCTTGAATGATTTTCTTGAGAGTAAAATTGTGTGCCAACTCTATTGTTTAAAGGCAGTGAGGAGGAAAAATGTTTGGGTCATAGTTAATGTCCTTGCCAACTTCAAAATATCCAGCATAACAAAGAAGTAGCCAAGTTTCGAATATCCCTGGAAAGGTCATTCTCTGGAGGCCAGATGACCACATACCATACAGATGGATGCTTTTATGTCACTAAAGAGCACATTTTAGAACAAAATTCTCCAGGTCTCAGAGTTGGCAATTCATGAAAGTAGAGTAAATTGCCAACAACTATCTCTCAAACAGGAGGTGCTTAATGAAACGATGTTGGACATCTCAGATAGTCAGGGAACTGTTTTCCTTACCTATAAGTAATTCTTTTCGTACAAGCATATATCAAATAGATCATTTGTCAGCCTCAGGAGGAAGGCAGGGAAGCATAATTGTTTTACTGCATAACTTAAATGGGGGCATTGAGTCACTGATTATTTACTCTCTTTTTAGAATCACCACTTTAACCTGCTGGTATTATGTGAGTAGTTTTGCAATAATGGAAAATCCATTTAGCTTTATTACTAGAGAAGGTATTCAAAGGCAATAAAACTTATTGTCAAACTGGGGTTGCCTCAGCAGAAAATGGTTTCAAAATGTTCTTTGTTTCATTAAGATGATTTTTTATCTATGTACCTATTTTAGAAAAGATAAAAATTGAAATAATAACATAATTATTACTGCATTTAGTTGGCAAGCATGAACTACTGGTAGACTGTATGTAATTAAAACATGGGTTAGATGATAAAAATATCCATATTAAGAGATCAGTTTCAATCATATGAAAAAAGAATGTTATGGATATTTTATTGCATAATAAAGCACTTTTATATTTATAGAGTCCGTAGGGGACCCTTCAATGGTATCTTAGACGTCAGGTTCTGTCTATATTTTGACAGTGTGATTAAACAGACTTTTGTCAACATATAAACTAGTTTTGCTTGTGATCTATATTTACCCCGAAGCAGTACTGAAGACATGAATAGGATTTTACTGAATTGTAGACTACTGAAAATAATTCTTTTCATAATTATTATCCAATAATTCAGAAATCTACCTTTTTGGTTTTCTTGTTATGGAACTTAGAATTTGTAGTGGACATACTGTATCAAATGTTTATAAGTAATCATCATTGACTTACAGAAATATATCATAAAATAATTTCAAGTATTTAAGACATGTGAGACTCTTAAAAAAAATATATACAGAAAATTATTCAATATGTAATTAAGAGCTAATAAAATTTTTAACTATGTTCACAGGCAAAGCCTAGTTACATGAAGAGCAAGTGGCACGATAACAAATACACTAAAACCAATACTCATTAATTTTATTTTTCATAAACATTGTATTTATACAGTAATGTCATAAGAAGTTAATGCCAAAACCAATGTCTGAATATGAAATTATATTATGTATTTAAAATGCTTAGAATATGTGATCGCTATTATGTTATTAATTTTTTCAATTCATGTCATTGTCATATGCTCTGGAATAAATATAAAATACATATTTATTTGCTAACTTCTGAATAACTGAATTAAAGTCTTCTGAAATCTGCATTATATGTGTAAAATGTTTTATTTTCCTGAGTTGCTAAGATATTTTATCAAGAAACACGTACTGTTAGTATTTTATATTTGTTGGTTTTGATTAAGAAGCTGAAATATTCCTACCAGTCCTTTAAAAAGGAAACAGAATAGAAAGACATCTTCTTTTGTTTGGTGGCAGGTTTAAGAAAAGTGAATATAGATAGAAATTGGTTAGCTTCGATAAATATGAATCACCTTGGAAACTGAAAGATGTGCTTCCTTCCATGTATAGCTTGTCTCTGTCATAAGTTATCTACAGGTAACACTGATAAATAAATTAGGCACTCAAAATGAAAATCACATGTGACTTTAAAGAATTGCTATGTTTGAAGAAGCAAACTTAAGATTTATGACAAAACTAGGTACACAATGATGCAAAAGTAAACATTCAAACCTCTCCCTGAGATTCAAAAATATATATATTATTCAAGCAGTTGAAAAGATTCCAGGACCCTTAAGGCATCTTTCCTATTTGTCTTTTTGATTGCTGTTTGTGCAAAATTAATCAAGATTTTCTATTGTTTTAATATACATAGCACATATCTAAAATACCTTTTGTTTCACACCAGTGTATGAATATACTATGGGAATGATACTGTGTGCTTCCAAGTATTCATTTTCTATGTGGCCACTACCCCACTGCAGGCAGTGGGGTGGTTTCACACCTTCTATTACAAAATATGCATTCAGTGAATTAACATCTCTTAGGTAACTGAGGCTCCCTTCTGTGAATCTAATCCTTGGGAATGCTAAATTCTGGCAGAGATGTTCACCTGTAATCATAATAATGTGGCTCATGAGGAAAAGTAAAATCACATAAAATCAACTTTCAGTTGAAAAATGTACTTTCTGTTCTCATTCATGAAATAATGTCTTCGTTCAAAGAACAGATGACAATGTAAAAATGTACTGGTAACCATTTGAAAATGTTTGTATTTCCCTTGTTCTCTGCTTCAATTCTGACTACAAGCACTTAGAAGAATTCTTGGACAAAAATGTTTTCCTCATCAGTACTTCATCCTTCAACTGTAAATTAGGGAACCAGTACATGTCTTATACCCTTTATACAATGATTAAATGAGATATTTTATACTGCTTATTTATTATTTCCTGAAATAGCCATACAATTACTTGTGGTCTTTGAGTGTAAAGGGACAGGTTGTATCGTCGAGAAAATGATCATTTCTGTTTGGGGTGAAGAAAAATTCAGTATATGAGTAAAGTGTATTTATTCTATTTAATAGTTACTAACACAGAACTTACAATGTGCCAATTTTTGTTTTAAGTGCTTTACAAATAGGATTTCATTACATCCTCATAGAAAACCTATGAATAAAGAACCATTTTTCACATTTCACAGATCAGGAGACTGAGGCACAGAAAGGGACCTGTGAGGGACTCGGCATTCTGAGGGATAGGAGCAGGCACACTTCATCCCACACACTACTACTTTGTTTATTAAAAATGTTAATTTTTCTAGGTATTAAAAATGTTAATTTTTGCTCAAAACAATTAGCTATTTATTAATGTCACTTATTTCTGTAAAAGTATTGTAGCATTCAAATTCTGTTGTGAATAAGTGGACATTCAAAGCAAATGCCTGTAAGTGCATGTGATAAGAGAAGAAAGTATCAGTTCCCTCTTTGTTTATGCTGAGGATATTGTTGTTAGAATAGTAAATTTATATTTTAGGGACTCACCCTAACAAAACCATTTTTTAAAACATTTATATCAATCTAACATTACTTGATCAAATGTAATGTGCTAGGCATTGTCTGGGTAATTTTTCGTATGAACTCATTTTATTTTTAAATACATAATTAGCATATTTTTTTTCTGGTTGGTTCTATACTCAGAAAAATTTGGGAATTGGATATGCTTAATGAACCTAGGAAGAGAGCCCTTCTTGAGATAAAAACAAAGACCCTGTTTTTTTGTCCTTGTCCCTTTTTAAGTAGTAAGTCACAATACACTTTTAAATATCCCTGAAATGTGTAGAGAAATGTAACAAATGCATCAATATTACAAACTTTGGTGGGAAAAGATAGAAAAGGCAGCCATTTCAGTTGTCAATAAAATAGGCAACATTGGGTGGAGGATTTAGCTCAGTGGTTCTGCCACCTGCCTCGCAAGCGCAAGGTCGGGATTTCAATCCCTGGAACAACAACAACAACAAAAATAGGTAACATTTTCAACTGTCAATAAATTGAATCAATAGGGCCGGGGATTTAGCTCAGTGGTTTCACCGCCTGCTGCGCAAGTGCAAGGACCAGAGTTCGATCTCCAGTACCAAAAAAGTAAAAAAATAAAAATAAATTGAATCAATAGAAGATGTAGTTTGAGAGAGTTCATTTCCTTCAAAAGGTATTTTACTGTTATAATATTTAGAGGTAATGCTTAGACTATCTTTTCGTGGTCTTTAAGTTATAAATGGGGATTAATTAATGCTTAAAAATAGTTTTACAGACTTATCTATGGGCAGCATGAATTCATGTGCAACCAAAACATCATTTGACAAAAATAATTCTTTTCAGTTTCACTGATAAGGGGTTAGCAATGTAATATTTCTCTTTTGCCATATATTATATTCAATGTGATTTGTGGAAAATCATTTTCCACAGTCTTCCAAAGTATCCTACCCTGGCAACAAGATTACAACTTTAGTTATAATTAACCCATGTAAAAAAATGAAATAGACAACCACAGTACTGCAGAGATTAAAAGAAGCACTGTCTATTGTATTTCTCAGAGAATATTAGATTAAAATTCAAATTCTTTCTAGTGACAGATTGTTACAAGAATAAGAAATGGCACAAACAATCCATTTCAGGACAAAGATTTAACAAAAATAGGAAGGTTGATTATAATTGAATATTCCCTATGGACAGCTCAGAAGCTGTGCCTAGTCTATTTCCTATTGACAGGTGGTAGTGTAAATTAAACGTGGTATTATGCATTCAAATTGAATTTCAACTGCTCATCATCCAAAGTGTGACTTTAGAATTAGCCCCAATGATGACAGTCTGAAGATCATAATGAGACTAGGTGCCCCTTTCCATTCATAGTGTAATTTTATTGGTGGGGAGGGTAAGAGATGGAGATTGGATTCGTAATTTTATTATAATCTTTACTGGCTGAGAAATTCATGCCATGAATAGACTATCCTGAATATTAATCTTATGCTGACTGTTTTCTGAATTAATGACAGACAAAAGGCCACTTGTCTTCCAAAAGTATTGTTCCAATCCCCAAAAGCAGCATTTTAAGTCTGGTCTACTCCTTCAGTCACCATTTAATTGTTTGCATAAGAATTGGGATATTGGTGTGTTTTCTAGAGTCCCTCCTCTCTCTCAATGGGGCAGTACAAAAGACAGTCCTTTAAAAAGAAAGAATGAAAGAAAAGTTTCTCTGTCTCACAGAGCCATGTGTGATTACAACTGCACAAACCCCTGGTTATCGCTCAGAGCCATGCTGCAGTTATCTGCTGTACAGCTCCATGAAGGTATTCATATGCCTGAGCATACAAATACTCGAATCCCTCCCTGTGTCATGATTCATTGCTACCCTCATAAAACTTTCTATCATTTCTCAAAATGAGCACTCTAGATTACCTTCATTACCTGCATTCGAAAAAGCACTGAGATAGGGAAAGACAGCATGCTTGGCCATAATGCAGGCCCTGGGATACACCCTGGTCCTCCTCATTCAGACTCTTTGGAAGTGAAAGCTGAGAAACTCTACTTCATAATACCACCTCTAGGTGCATTTAAAGTAGGTTAAAATGTAAGAATCCCTGGAACAAAGTAGGAAAATCATGGTTTGGAAAACAGTCATTATGGCCATGCAATCATTATTATGGAATTCTCAGCACTGAGCTATTAAAGTAGGAATGTCGTGTGATGGGGTATTTTGTTTATGAAATTAGTATAGTATTTTAAAACTTAAAGAATACATTTTTATGACTATGAGAAGATAGAATTTTCATGCCACACTATAACTTTCTTTCAATTATTTCTAGTTATTAATGAAATGAAAATCATGATTGATTTCATTTAAAATATTAGCAAGTTATGTATTACAATTGAATAAAAACTACTGATCTATAATACTAGGTATCTGAACATAAATATATGACATCATATGTAGCTTTAATAAAACAAACGTCCATTTTCTTTTAATTTATCCCCAAATAATTGCCTAAAATTTAAACTGCAAAAAACTGATTATAATAGCAGCATCTGGATGCATTTCTATCTTAACAGAGATTTTAATTTTTAAAAAAGTAATGCCATGTAATTATTTATGACATTTGGGATTATTGAACACAAATAGAAGAAAGGCAATGAAGTGTTAAGGGTTTGTAGGGATTAGAAAAAAGTACAGCTTTACTACAACTCCTAATTTAACTAATGTATTGTCAGTGCCATCTGGTCAGTTTATTTTAAAAGATAACAAAAGAGAACAATCTGACACTTAATGAATAATCAATCTCAATCAGGGTAATACTGAAATATTGTATTGATATATAATCATCACTAACATAATACCAAAAGGAAAAGAGAAAGTAAAATGAAACAAATATTTCAGTCAACTCTAGTAAACACTCAAAATCATCTTGAGATGAAGAAGAGGGATTCTGATTATGCCTTCAGCCATGATTTTAGAAAACATCGTGAATTTGAAGAAAAAGTGAGCTGTATTACCACCCTAAGTGTTTTACAGGTAGAAGATAATCAAATGTGGGGAACAACACATGCCTGGAGCCCAATGCTCAACATCTTAATCTAGAACTACTCTTCTAGCTACGAGAACATTTTGTCACTTAACATTAATTAACTTCTATGGTCCTCGGAGTCTTCCCTTGAAAAATGCGATAATTCATGTAAAGCTTTTAGAAGAATGATAAGCAAGTGCTAAATATACTTGTGTCTTTTATGTGGAATTTATTCTAACAACTTAATCACTATTGTAACTTATAAACAGCATAAGTCACAATTAGGAGAGCCCTTTAGGTTCTGATTCTGTGAGATAGGGCAAATCACTTCTCTATTTTTTTAATATATTTTTTTAAAACTTGCATGTTTTTACTTTTATTTACCTTATATGTCTACTTATATGTCCACCTGGACATATCTAAACCACCAACACATTTGGAGTTTTGAGCAATCAGTCACACCTGAAAAAAAAAGGTAAGCAGTTTTCCTAGTACTGTGTAGATGAACAAGAAAAGTGTTTGAGGATGTTACAGTACCACAATTAGCAATCTCTACTATTTAGATCTGCATAACTATACTGTCAAAAGTGTTAATTAAAAAGTCCAGAAAAATGTCATTGATACAAAGATCAAGTCAAGAATATTTTTTTTTTCTCCAGGCCCAATGACTTACACTTGTAATCCTAATTACTGAGGAGACTAAGGCAGGAACATCACAAGATGAGCCCAGCCTGGGCAACTTAGCAAGACCCTGTCTCAAAATAAAATATAAAAAAGACTAGGGATGTACCTCAGTGTTTCCTGGGTTCTAACCCCCTCACAAAAGGTTTATCATTCAAAGTCATACAAATATGTTCTCTAACAACATAAAATAATATAGTTATATCAAGAAATGCTTCAGACAATATAGTGTGCTATGATGTTAGCATAAGATGTTAGCATAACAATTCTTAAATTAGGGATTTTTACTCAGTAATTTAATTCTTTACACAGTAAAGTAAGATTTAAGATTATAACTAAATAATACAGAAAACTATGAAACAGAAATGAAGCAAGGCTAAAAATGTTTTCATTTTTACTAGAAAAATAATGTTTCCCTTGAAATGTCTCAAATTCAGCTTTGTGCATTGAATTGATTAGGTTCAGGTGTCGTATTGACAGCTATGCACTTTTTTTTACTGACATTCACTTATCCCTGTGCTTTAGATAACACATAATACATGTATCAATTTGCACAGAAAGAGTAAATGTAAGTTATTTTTGGTGTTTATTGATATGTTAGATTAACTTTGTTTATCAACCCATATATTAAAATGTAATCATTTCATTGTCTAGAGCCTAAAGCTAATGTTAATTACAGTTTGAAACTTCGATTATTAATGCATCTTTACCTACTGAAGTGTGAAATAAGCAATAGTAGTTGGAATGCACCAATTAAATTACCTGCAGAGACAAGAATTCATAAGTAGATATTTATTCATGATGAACAAATGCCATAGGATTTCATGTTGTAAGCTACACTTGTGAAATACCAGTCTAAAGTTTGGAAAACAATTATTCAACAGCCTTCTCTGAATTACTTTATTCTTCACAATTTAGACTTTTATCACCTTTGTATATTATCTTCCTTTTATTCTCTAATAAAAATAAAGCAAAGAAATGATGTAGAAATTTAATTGTTATATACTCCTGGAACATGGAAGTAGGGTGGTAGAACAATAGTGTAAGAATACATAATATCACTGGTATAATTCTTTTATTAAAAATAATTTTAGGGCTGGGGATTTAGCTCAGTGGCACCACGCCTGCCTCACAAGTACAAGGTCCTGAGTTCAATCCCTGGTACCACGCACACAAAAATAATAATAATAATAATAATAATAATAATAATAATAATTTCAGTTACCAATGACTCCTTGTCCTGTCTGCTTTAAGGGAAATACTTTTGGTAGTGCAATAGTATGTAATAGCTTCAGTGGTGCATATTCTAAGAACTCACATTCACTATTTGATGTTAATAGAATCTGTCACTGAGTTTGGAACAAAAAAAAAATGTCCTGACTTAGAATAGAGGACAAGTGAGGATTTAAGTTTCTGCAAAACAGGAGTGCTGGAATTCAATCCAAAGCACTTAGGCCACCAAGACAGGCCGCTTCATGTTGCCTAGCAAATGGGGCACTCACTGACCACGTCAGCAACTACTATGCCAGAGCAAAAATGATGCACAACTGCGGCCACTTTTAGATTTCTTTAAAAATATAACTGCAAATCTTATTTAGTTTAGATAAGGCAGAGGAAATTTTCCTTCTGTATTCTATGAGTGAACAATAGGAAGACAAAGCAATACTGGGATCATTTCATATTTCTCAATTTACTAATAAGTTCTGTGAATTTTACCAGTTTTCCTGTGAAACTCATGTTGTTCTCCTTTTTCTATATGCACCATCTGCATCTCATGATGGCTGATCGCCTTTGCTCTTAATGGGAAAATGACAATTTGCTCACCTCACTCCCCTCAAGTGGTCATCACAGATACCCAACCTTCCTTATCCTGACTGATTTAAATCAGTATACACAATCCATTTCACTTAAATGCTTTATTTAAGCAAGCAAAATGGACATTTCTGACAAACAACAGAAAAAAGTATGTCTGCTGGGATACTTCTGAGAAATATATTCCCATTTGAAAAGAAAGTTAAACAACATTGTACATATTTGAAAATTGCTAAAAGTAGATTTCAAGTGTTTCATCAAGCACAAAAAATAAGTGAGTTAATACACATTAAATAACCTGATTTAGCTTTATATTATGCACTATAAATACGTATAATTTGTACTTGTGAATTAAAATACATATAAGAAATATATATTACAATAAGAAATATTCCTCTCTCTGGGTTAATATGTAATGAAAGAAGAAAAAGTGAAATTTTAAATATAGAAGAAAACTATGATATTGGTAATACTGTGGAGCTAATGACTCAATCAATCCTCAACTTCATACATGATATATTATATCATTATTTAAGGCCACCAAACATATATTTTCCTTAACACTCTCATTCAAAATGTTTGTGAGGCCATCACCAGTGTATGATCATCTTCTGGGTAATTTAATCAAAGGGCAGATTCTCATCCACTAAAATAATATGGCTGCTTAGTTCCATCACGATAATGATCCATATAGATTTTACGTGGTAGGGTGCATTTGCTCAATGATCAGTCCCTCTAAGGAGGAGAGTTAAGATGTCATTTGGGGTATGGAGAGCTGAAAGATGGTAACTCTAAGCAATGTACTGAGAAGAATCTCAATATTGTTTTCCGGAAAACTAGATGGTGGTTTCTTGTTGATAATTTCTGCAGATATAGGGAGCAGAATATAACCTGTATTTTTGCTGATTTGTTTTTTAAGCTAGTTTATCTTTAAAATGTCACTATAAATGCTGGCATGGAGACATGTTTCTAGGGAGAAAACAGTGACTAATCATGCTCATCACTAAATGAAACTTGAGAGTAATATACTAATAGGAAAACTGGACTGCCTTATCTTCTTTACTAACCCTTGTGTTCATGGAGAATTATTTATTACACCCACAATATGGAAAGAACTCAAATTTCAATAGGTAGATGAGTGGATAAAGAAAATATGGTATGGCACCAACCCACTTTCCGGTCCCCATTCTGTCTCTCTTAGACAGAAGCTTTCTTTTTCTCAATAAATTTTTCCTACTCTTAACTGTTGTTCCTAGAATTCATTCTTTTATTGTATAGAACAGGAATTCGTGTTTTGGATATCTAGTGGGTTTGTGAGTTACATCTCTTCCCCCTATGTCATTTTGGAGGTCTTCCACAGAGATTACTGGTCAGAGGTAAGAGTTTGCTCTTGCTCCATAGGTTCTAACTTTGGTCTTTCTGTTTCACAGATTGTAACTTTTTGTTTCATGGGCTCTGGCTATTTGTTTCATGTACTCTGGTTTCTGTTTCATAAATTCTGCCCTTTGTTTTGGATTTTGTTTCAAAAGTGTGTTAATTTCAAGTTGTGTGTTTTAAATGTTTGCCAATTTCTTGTTTTTCTTATGGATTGTCTTTTGTTAAAATTATGTTTTATCCTTGTTTTGTATATGTTGCATTAGGATTTAGTTGCTTTAAATGTTGTAAAATTGGTCTCTTATGAAATTGTCTCAAATAAAGACAATTCAGGCTTTTGTCTGTCCCTTATAGAATGCCAAACAGTGGTTACTCTGCCCGCTGGTAATTGCCTTTAGGGCAACTGCCACTCTCAAAGCAGAGGATAGGTTTCTCCAGTTGCCCTCTGGTAAATCCCTAATCCCATTGAAGCCAATGGCAGGTGGAACACTGAGCAGATAGGCAACTGGGTTCCTTTCAGAGACAGATCTCTGATTGCATGGAACTAGCAGAAACTGAGGTGACAACTGAGAGGTCATGACCAGGGCTACTCTCTGGCAGATACCCAAAGGTCCCTCGAAAGAAACTAGCTCCCAACAGCCCATCCAAGTAATCAGCAGAAAATCTCTACATCTTGTCCCTAACTGGACTCTTCAGTGAGGTGAAAGGGAAATTCTGTCAGTGATGATCAGATATCCTGTCTCAGAGTGATCTGAAACAATGCTGTCAGAGCCCTTTCTTAAGCCTCCGTTAAGAGCTGAACTACAGGTTTGGACTGCTTTCTCTACTATTAGTAAGACCTCTGGACAAATGTAGAAAATGAATCTTTGATAGGTTAAAAGCTACCTGAACCTTTTCTCCCCACCCCCACCCCCCAGGCATGGTCTTCATCATTTACGTGTGGAGGGGAAAAATGCCTTTTCTGATAGGTTATAGATTTTGGAACACTGACTGTAGACTTAGAAAATGCTATTTGATGATTTTTAGATGTTTAACCAGCTTGAGCTTTATTTGGGCTTTTTCTCTCTGCTAATGAGTTTAAAAAAACTCCCCTTAAACTTTTCTCCAACTTGTTGGGAGTTCATTTGAGAATCCCTTGTAGTCAGACTGCTCCTCCTTCCAGGAAGTCAGACTAAGGCAACTTGCAACATCTGTTTTGTCTTACACTAGGGAAAATAATAATCAGTAACTTGCATTTGTGTTTTTACATGCTAGCTAGTATATGGGACTATTTTGGTCAGCCTTTCTCTTCCTTCAAGCATGCACATAAGAAGTTGATAAAAGTGCCTTTACTATGTAGATTGTGGCTGCTAGGAAGACCTATGAGTTTCAAATACTTAGTGAATTTAAAATGGACCTTAAAGGAGTAGCCTTGCCTTGCTAATAGAAGTTACCTAAATAACTGGATAGACAACAGAAATTTCTCAGAGCTTTCTCTACCCTAGGGCCCAGGGCAGAATCTCTGACTTACCACCTCTGGAGGTGATCTCTTTTGCAGGGTAAGTGCCCTAATTTGGATGTTGACCTAGTTTCCTCTCTCTCTTTCAAGGAACTAGAAAGCAGTGGTTTAAATCTCTTGGTTTGCTAGCAATACTTCGTTCTCTAAACAAGATTGTTATGGCTGAAGTCAATTGTAACTTGTGCTTTGAGAGCACCTACTGCAGTAAGAATATGAGTTCCCTGAGGAAGATAAGATCCTGTGCTGGTAAAGGGTAGATAGTCCAGTCCAGTTTTATTTTCTGGTTCTCTCTCCAGACAGTAGCTACCCACCCTGGAGCGGAATAAACCTTGGGGGATACCCTGGGGACACTCTAGGGGCCACAGGAATCCAGCAGAGACTTACGGGATGCCATATTTGTTTCTCTTGTTTCAGATTAGGAACTCCATATCTGAACCTCTTACTCCTTTGGAATATATTATTTCTCTACACCCACGTGTGGTGTGCCTACCTCCTAAAGCCAAGTACACAGAAGAAAGTACTATGATGCTATTTCACAATTAGAATTATACTGCAAAAGAGAGAAAATGGTCAAAATTATCTAACATTGAGATTTTCTTTATATTAAGAAGTAATTCTTGCTTGTGTTAAAATGTAAATGTGGGCCACTGAAAAATGAGAAGACACCTCACCCTTAAGGCATTCAGTACCTCTAAGCCCGAGGCTACTCTTCACCCTAACCACCAGGTGCTGAAGGTGGAACATCTAGGCCAGCCATAATTAATCTCCATGAGGCTATATGCATGCTTAGCTAAGTTGTTCTGGTCCCTCAAAGACAATATCCCTTCCAGGAAGTAGATGGCAAATATGGGACTACCTATGCTCATGTGTCTTTTTTTTCTCAGTGATCTAAGACAGATTAAATGAGACCTAAGAAAGTTTTCAGATGATCCTGATATGTACATTGAGGTCTTTGAAGAATTTACGGAGACTATGGACTAGATTAGAAAGACCTAATGTTGCTCATAAATCAAACATTAATTTCTAATGAGAGACAAGTAGTATTGCAAGCTGCAACTACATATAGAGATATATATTATCTTAATTTTGGAACCTCAAAAGACAGGCAACCAGGGGAATAATTGGTTCCTACTGGAACACAAGCAGTTCCTACAAAAGACCCTGACTGGCCTGTGCATCAGATAGGAGATTGAATAGAAGACATTTTCAGGCATGTATTCTTGAAGGTCTAAGAAACATGAGAACTAAGCCTTTCAGCTATTTTAAATTGTCAACTATTTACCAGGAAAAAGATGAGAACATCCTTAGATCCTGATTTGACAAAAGGAAATACTATAGTTTTTCCCAAGTCATAGTCTTGGAATATGTAGGTAGTATAGTGTTAGGTGTCCCCTCAGAAGAGCTTTCTAGCCAAGACATCTGTGCTCTGCTGAATTTTTTAACAGACAGGGGTTATAATGTTTCTAGATCTAAGGCACAGCTTGGCAGCCTTGAGGTAAAATATTTAGGCCTTATTATAGCTAAGGGGAAGAAAACTGGGGGAAGAAAGAATTAAACCAATTCCTTTTCACAGCCCAAGACTCTAAAACAGCTAAGGAAATTCCTAAAAATTGCAGGCTTTTGTCGCCTTTAGATAGCAGGATATAGTGAGATTGTGTGACCCCCTTGATTGGCTTATAAAAAACCCCCAAAAGGGCTGAGGGTGAGATAGAAGGCCACATTCCAGGTCGAGACTCTGAAAATAATCCATTCCTGCCTCTGTTGCTAGCCTTGCACTGTGCAGTGGAGAATTCTCAGCTGTGATTTTTTCAAAATCTGGGTTTGGATTCTTGGAGCAGCTAAATTGCTATTGCTCAGCACTCTATTTTCCAACACTGGAGATTTGAAGGCTTCTGATCCTCAACAAGTTCTTGCTGTCCTCATGGATTCCAGTCAAAGGAGTCAATGCTGTGAGGGTTCAAGCTCCTCGCAGGATGCACGCATCTCTCACATCCTGCAGAATGTGCTGCTAAATGCCAAGTTATATAAATTGGTGTCATTTCTGCTCCACAAGTATCAAAAGAAGGAGTAGGTCACCATGGAAGAAATGCTGCATGTTCTGCCCCATGATTACCATCACAACTTCCCTCTGAACTTCTGGGAACTCTGTGAGTCCATGTATCTGGCCTTTGGCATTAAAATCAGGAAAGTGAATTACTCTGGCAATATGTATGAGCTAGTCCCCATTTTGGGTCTTACATACAGTGGGATACTAGATGGCAATGATGAGAGAATCATTCTCAAAATCGACATCATTATATTCGTCCTGTCTCTAATCTTCACAGAGGGCAACCGTATCAGTGAGGTGGACCTAACTGAAAAAGTGAAAAGATGGGACGTGTTAGCTCAGTCTGAGCATATTCATTTTGAGGAAACCTGGAAATTCATCATTGAGGATTTAGTACGGGAAGAGTACCTGACGTACCTACAGATTCCTAACAGTGATCCTGCTTGCTGTGAGTTCCTGTGGGGTCCAAGGGCCCACACTGAAACCAGCAAGATGAAACTCGTAGTTCATATGGCCCATCCTAATGGAACATATCCCAAGTCTTATCCAGAACTATATGAAGTGGCTTTGGAAGCAGAACTAGGTATAGAGCCAGGGTTCCTTAGAAAGAGGGGATATTGCCCAAAGGTATCAGTGAATTTGTTCTCCCCTGAGAAGAACTGAGGCCCATTTTTTAGTCTCTGTGGAGAGCAGGCAGTTTTCTAAGTAGTGAAGGGCCAGGGGAGGGGTAAAATAGCCCACATAGCATCTTGCTATCTCTTCTACTTGGGTTACTTGGAAATGGAGAGGGGTTTTCTTTATGGTTTTTTGAAGTATTGGTCCTTTTGAGGGGAGACTGAAGTAGCTTGCAAATTTATTGAATGGTATTGATCTGTGTATTTTTAGTTTTGTGATGTTGATGCTTGTATTTTCTGATGGGAATGTGATTTTGTGTGACATTGATCACAAATGGAGTGCCTTTTCCATTCAAATGTAACAGTCTTTCCTGTTTTATCACACAAACAGAAAAAATAGAAAAACGATTCAATTTATTTATGATAAAATGGGAGTGGAATAGGAATTTCCTTGAAAATTGTAAGTTTACATCAAGTTAGAGGGACTCTAGAAAAAGTGATAAGGATGAAAATCAAATATTGGCTTCTGCTTATTTCTTTTCCCCTGTTGATCTATACTATTAAACTTATATTTATTGCATACTTGAAAAAAAACCCCAAAAGACAAATACCCACATTTTAACCCAGGAACCTGGTTCCGAGACTGCAGTCCAGAAGCTCAAACAAGCACTTCAAAGTGCCTGCCTACTGGACATCATCTCAGTTTGTATGTTAATAAAGGGTGAGACATGGCTTTGGGAGTGTTTCTACAAGATCAGGGAGCTGCTCAATAGCCTGTAGGATATTTAAATCATAAATTAGATATTATGGATTCAGAATAATTCATTAGAAGGGTAAGTGCTAAACAATATAGTTAAAACACTTTCATTCTCTTTCAAGAGGCAAAAAGCAGCCATAGGGTTGATTATTGGCTTGATTTTCTGCTTGGCAGTGCAGTGGGAGTCAATCATATCTTTTGTCTCCAGAGACATGTTTTGCTAATGATCCCAGATTCACGCTGGAAAAGCTCCTGATCTTAATTGTCCTTCTACACCTGAGATTTAGTTCTTGTGTTATACTTAAAGGCACTCTTCTGTCCCTTCTCCACTGCCCTGCCCCTGAGAAATAACTCAGTTTAATTCAAGGCATGTCCCTCTTCTGTGGCTGCTGGATTTCAAGACAAAGCTTCCAGAATGGTGAGTTTCCCCTCCCTGGAATCCTTCCAGAGTAAAGCTGACCTTCATTTATCACTGGGCCATATAGAAAGCTGGTCTAGGTTTAATCCTGAAACTCCCAAAAAAATAAATGTAAAAGTTTTAGCTCAGATTTATCTGCCTTTTAGCCCTCAGGCAAAATTAGAGAATGGTAAGAACAGCTAACCTGACTCTGGCCACTTCCTTGCACCTCCAGTCTGCTCCCATTGGCACTGGATGAGAGATAAAGTTTATTGGACACCTTAGATTGGGCATAGAACGAGAGGGATAGATGGGGATGCCATCTTTTCCTTTGTTTTTGGTTTGTTTTTTTCAAAATGGGGAAAACTGTCATAAGTAGACATCTGCAGCACAGCAGGTTGGAGCCTTGGCAGGCCTTCTTCCCTCACTGCATGGAATTCATACTTAGCTCCAAAGAGTGTCTCCTAGTCTCTTCTACATACAAACCTGGCCTGAGCAGACCCCATTGGAGATAGTTAAAATTACCTTTAATGTTCTTTCCCTTTAGAGGGAACAATTACATGTGGCTATCAAACAACTATGGTTATCAAAGCAATAGTGAGAAGCCTGTATAGCTGGGTATTCCAGTCAGATAAACCATCAGTTTAGGGCCCATCTTAAAATGGTCTTTGTTTTCACAGGTGTAGAATATTTTTATTCTTTTTGATTCTTATTACATGAGATCTCTGTTAAATGATCTACAAAGTTCTGACTAGTCTTTTTTATAATTATAAACCTAAAAATTATAAAAGTTATTATAATTCAACTTGGCCAAATACATCTGAGCTCACTCTGGTTTATAAACAAGTTGTCCTACGTGTGTGTCTGTCTGTTCAGTATGTTACAACACGTACAGCTGTTGTGTTTGAGCTTTTTTCTTTATGCATTTTGGATTTTTTTAAGATGTTTGCCTGTAACTATAGATAAATGTCACTAAAGACATGCTTCTCCCAGATTGGCAGATTATCCAAATAATCTCAACTGGTTTTACAAATACAGAGATGTTGATGGTATCAACCTTACAGGTTGTTATGAGATTAAATAAGAGTCATTATAGTGGGGATAAGACAATTATTGCATAATTACATAAAAAGCTACATAAAGGTAGCTTTTTAAAGGTACATAAAAAGCTCATAGTTCTTAGCTGTTTTATTGATATTCTCTTTGTAGTTATAATTATTTTAATGAACATTATTACTATCTTATACCTATATTTGGTTTAGAGGAGTGCTGTGACTAGGACTAAAATCTGAAAGTTTGCATGTTTCTTTAACAAAGGTGTTCTGATCTGTGAGAACAAGAAAAAGTAATTATGTTGACATATGCCATTACAAAGCCAGATCTTTAAAGAGCTTTTCAGTGGAAAAAAAAACTTGAAAAAAATTCTGTCTTCTATGAGTCTATGCTAATTTTCCCTTTATTTTAAACACCTATATGATTTATATTATAAATATAAAAATAGTCAAAAATTGGTGATATTAGATAAAGTTGTCACCAATAAACAGATGCTATATTTTGCCAATTTCTACTTTGCTTTAATCCAACTTTTTTTTGGCTATATATTAAAAACCATACACTGATAGGAACTTTTTTTATTTAGTGGCATATTACATGTAAACTTTGTACTTTAAAGAAGATTTGCTTCAGTAGATGCTGAAAATTATTTCCCCACTTCATTTTTATACCTACCCAAAATCTTATTTTAAATGCTTCTTTCGTCTTACATTATTTGTATTTTTACATTCCTTTGAAAGAAAACTCATGAAAAGAATTTAAAACATCACGTTAAATTTTCAAAGCTTTCTGAATATCTTAATTTTTGAAAATCACATTTATTGAACAACTTTGTGGGTCCGACTTGAAGTGTTGTTTTTTGGGGGGTTTTGATTTCTGTACTAATGTAAGCAGCAGGAAGATAAAAAGAGGTTAACTTTCAAGCAATGGAAAAGCTTCTTAGAAAGTTACTGTTACGTCTAAAAAAGATGAGGTATGTTTTAGAAAATGGTTGATGAAAATCACTAAGGATCTGCATAAGTATTTATCTCTCCCTTTCCTTGAATCAAACACATCCATATAATTTACATGCTTTTCTCCTACCTTCGATAACAGATAATAAATGTTAAGTGGGACCTCAGCATATATTAAGCACTTGGATCCTGCTCAGACAGCTTTCTTACTCATCCTGAGCATCTTTGTAAACTAGAGAAACAGGATGCATCACAGATCAATTCAATCAATCAACTTTAATCATAACATATGAATTAAGCTGCTTTTCAGGCATGATGCAATAGAGAAAACTGCTTGATTTTTTTTTTTTTAGGGTACCAAACATCCCACAAGGGCTGTCGTTTTGCTTCTACATCTGCTTTCTACTCCAGAAGTCTGAATTTTTTTTGAGAAATGTGCAAGAAAGCCTGCAGCATTTGGAATCTGGGGCATAATGAATGCATTTTATGTCATTTTAAACATACCCAGGATCACTGACAAAAACTGAAAAGAGAAAGTCAAAATCTTTCCTGAAAGAGAGATAGTGTCCCAGAAGGATTTTTCCCTCCATTATCTGTTGCTTTGGGTTATGTCAGTTTATTTTATAGCTGCGGTAATTTTAAATGTATTTTCCTCGCCTGTGAGATGCACTCTTTCAACTTTCCTGGAGGCCAGCTGGAGGATCTGACTGACGGTCAGATATGAGTGCACATGTATGTATGTGTGCTCACATTTGACCATAAAACACATGTTAATTCAGCACTTACTTTTGGAAGGACATATTCTCTTTGTCTTTGCCTCTGTCTTTGTCTTCTGAATCAAATCTTTTCCCCGTACACAGAACCGCATAATGAGTTTCTTCAACACACACACACACACACACACACACACACACACACACATACACACACGGAACAATGCAAACAATCTTAAACATTAATGCTATTTTTTTTCCTCTGAAAATATCTAAAATGACTATTAACGAATCTGGAAAATGGGATAAGACCTTTAATTTTGAAATATTTGAATGGGAATATTCTAAATCAAAGAAGCTTAATTGCAAAATAAATTACTTAGGATTGTTTAAGCTAATAAATGCAGTGTTATAGAGTTCTTTGCTTTTCTTATTAACTCCAATAACCAATTTTGTGAACATTGTTCAATTTAATCTATGCAAGACCAAAATAAATTAGCATGTCATCTTTGTTACAAAAATTTAGAAGACAGCTAGAATTTGACACTTGACTAGAAGTTCCCCCTTTCTGATTATAAAACTGTTGTCTGACAAAATGTTTAACCTAATACTACAATTAGCTACAAACAGAGTAATACAATAATAATAACACTTTGCATTTCCCTCAAAATATGAAAGTTAGTGAGTCAGGTACGTAATACTTCAGTTCAGGAATGCTTCGGTTCATGAACAATTCAGTTGTTGAACAGAAGCTTTGGCAAAAATTTGCTTCTATTCCCAAATTTCACATTAGCTAAGGAACAAGACCATGGGGATCTTTCCCAGGCTAACACGAACTCGACCATTTTCTTTGGAATGGTGAAACCAATTAACTTCATGAACTGAGGTACCACTACACAATAACTTGTTTCAATTGTAGATTTCTGACTCCAGTCAAATTTACAAAATGTATATTTGCTTAAACACTTACTTATACATTTGCTTATACATATCCTGGGTGCTTAACACTCAGGAACTGGGCCAATAGCAAGGACTAATGCAAAACTTAAAAAATTAAACAACTTTGTCAACTTTGCTAATTATTATATTTGAGATAAGTATTAATTGAGAAAATTTTTTCTTTTTCCCATCCTTCTACTCACAGATTACAAGCAAAAATTAGTCCCTCTGGCTGACATGAGGTATTACCTGTTTAGCTTTTCTGTCCCTCTCTTTGATGACAGCACCACAATACTGATGTATAGGTCTGGCTTAGCCTCATTCCTTGACATTCTTTTGTGGATCTCCACACACTGACTCTACATTTAATGTGTGATTTCTCACCTTCACCCTATTATCCTGAGCAGGATAATGCCTTGCCATGGGAGTGGAGACTGTGCCATGCATTGTAAGATAGTTAGGAATCACTGTGGGTCTCTATCAACTCAAGGCCAGTGACAAACTTCTTTTCAGTTGAGGTAAACAAAAAATGTCTTCAGACATTGCCAAAAGCTGTACTCCCTCCACCATTTCAACAAGCCAATATTTCAATAATCACATTTTGGCATCAAAAATTTATTTAGGACCAAACAGAGCCAATACCAGGGGTTTCCAGAAAGTAATGTTCTTTATTCCACCAAACTCAAGCCTTGCATTGATTTCCAATATACTTGGATAATCTTTGTTTAAGAATGTAGTCAAAATAGAAATAAAAAATAAGAGTGACTGGTAAGGATGAGTAGATTTTGGATGCCATTTGAAGTTGTAGATAAAGCTAAATCAAAATATAACACTACTCTTAAATTTTTGCTTGAATCAAAAATTTTTCTCCCTTTAGATCATATTTGAAATCTAATTAATACAATTATGAAAATACATATTTTCAATCAGGAAGTCCTCTAAATTGGCAACAATAAATACAATAATTTATATTCTCAATGTTTTGTACATCTATGCAAAACATATACATTATTATCCTTCTATTTGATAATCAGAAATTCTCAATATTTCCTTTGATAGTCACTAGAAAGTATATATAGTTCTAATAAGCATGACATTTTAGGTGTGCAGTTTACTTGAATGGGAAATGGACAGACTCTCTAAAGCCTAATGTGCCATGTGTAGGACACTTTTTCCAAACAGAGTCTGGTCGACTTCTGTCAGCATCTCGGAACTTCCAATAGGCTTCTTCAAAAAAAGAAAGTATGCAAATAAGATTTTCTGCACAATTACTGAATCAAAATCAGTGTAAACCAATATCACAATCCTGACATTAGATAGGTTTACAAATTTAAAATGACACTCCGGAAGAAACCACGTTAAAGAAAGCATGTTAGGCAATTCATATGGGATCTCAGCAATCGCCCCTTAGCCCTGCCCATTAATAATTAAATGAAATAGCACATACTAGGCTGAAGGTTCATGAACAATAATGAAAATAAAAAGTATTTCACAGGATTGACTCAATTTGATATTTTTATTTTGAGGAAATAAACCTCCAAGACCTACAAAATCTGCTAAACCAAAATATATGGGTACATAGAGTATGAATGTACTCATTTTACCAATAGGGTATTTTCCCCCAAATAGCTAGATGAATCATCATAACTTAAAAAAATGGTGAAAAAATAAAAAACTATGAAGTATGTCTAAATCTGTCATCAAAACTCTATGCTGAATGCCGTTAAAGACAAACAGTGTAAGGAAAAGGAGTGGACAAAAACAGGCTTCCGATATACAGAGCAATATTCTTGTTATTCATTGTTACTTTATTCCTGGAGATCATCTGCATAATATCAATGATAATATATTGTAACATAGTTGATCCTTGCCTTGTCAATGTATTTATATGCTACAAACTTATTTAGAAAGGAAATAGAAAGTTTTCCATCTATGTTTCCTTTAATATAAAAATCCAAGTATATATTTTATTGGTAGTTGAAAGACTAGCTCTTATGGGTCCAGTACTAAAATATTAGACATACATGGTGGTCTTGTTTGTATTGTTGAAAATCCAAAAGATCTTTTTCTTCTTAAATATAAAAAGAAAAAAATTCAGTTATATTTTTGTTTCTACCAGGCCTGCTTGTTGCCATGTTTTATGGTCCCCTCATTATATAATGTAGGCATCAATTCCAAAAAGAAAAGTACAATAATGTGGTTTTGCTCCAGGTTCTTGGAGAATGATTGTCTTTAAAGTAAAATGCTTGCTATTAAGTCTGAAAGCTGTTTTAATCATTGGGATGTTTATGTATTTTACAAATGTGCAAGACCTTTTCACTTTTTCTCACTGCACATTGGTAAAAAAAAACTTCAAAGGAATGTTACTCTTCCAATTTCATGAGGGAGAGAATACCAAGAGTTTTCTAAGCTCATTTGAAGTCTGAGAAGGCTATTGTACCCATTTTTAAAACCTGATCAAAATTCAGTCTGCTGTTTGTTTCTAAATTATGTATCGCTGAAGCATAAATGTGTTGGCTTTAGAAAGTTACAAATTAGGCATTTCCATATGACTTGGGAAAACGTAATTTTAACCAATTTTGTGAGGGTTGAGAAAATATTGTTTGCATTATTTTATAACACAAGGGAGCTGTCAGCCCACATGGTCATCCAATTTTTGTGGCAGAGCTTCCTTGGATCTCAAATGGTAGGCAATAAAGCTTATACTTTTCACATTAATGGCACCAATAACCTACAAAAATGCTTGCTTTTTTGATCAAAAAAGATTTTTTTAATATGCTTTCTATTTCCTTTTAAATTCTGTAAAATCTGTGGTAATGTCTCCTAGATCTTAATATTGTAATTTTAAAAATGTATAACTGATATTGTGTAACAGGAAGAAAAGGTCTAAAAGAGCAGGGGAATTGGGAGGGGTAGGGGAAGGGAAAAAAGGGAAAGGAAAAAATAGGAGAAGAGGAAAAAAATGGAAACAAGGTCTTTGCAAATAGGGAAGGGTGGAGGAGGTGAAGGGAGGGCAGGGGAAGGGGAAAAAAATAAGAACCAAGAGACTCATGTAATGGTACAAGATCCCAATGATGAATGTAACTGTATTGTATACCTAAAATGTACCAATAAAGTTAATGGGAAAAAAATGCTTGCTTTATATACCCTATTTTGCAAAAGAAAGTGGCAAGCCTAACAAAAAAATTTGGTACCTTCTTGAGTGGCTATTCCATTTCTCACTCCATTATCTTTAATTCAAAAGTGTGAGACAACATTTGGGATTGTCCTGAAACTTATTATTTTTAATCCTTTTCAGATATGCTGATTTCATGGTATTCTAGGGAGTTTAGGATGTACCAGCTTCTCCTACTCTCCTCCCCAGTGTTACTTGGTGGTCACTCTTTGCTCTGTAAGTCAGTAGAAGCAGACATTGTTCTTTCAAAAATGAGAATTTAAAGGTTAAAACAGAAGACCTACAAAGTATGGGTAGACGTGAATTAAATTAAATGCAATATTAAAAAGGATAAATGTGTATGTAGTAAAATAAAAAGAACAGGAAGGAGAGGAGAAAATGTAATGAAGAGAATGCATAAAAGGAAAAATTTAGTTCAATGGAGAGTATTTAGAAAAAGAGAAAAAATAATGAATTGATATAGAATGACAGAAGTATTGTAGAGGCAACATGAATCCTATCACATCATCTAGAGAGTGAAGCATTCATGGCATTGGTTTTCTCTCCTAAACATATGATTTAGATGCTTTTCTAACTAAAATGGGGTAGAAGCTTCCAAGTTACAGATACAAAGTATGGTGACAATTTAATGGAAATATATGAAATAATATTTACTGATGACAGGTGTCTTTAAATAGGGATTTCAGGGGAAATTTTTGGTTTTCAGAGATGGCTGGACAGTGCTACAGATTTCCAGTGAATAGAGGCCAGGTGTATGCTAAACATCCTAGAATACACAGAAAAAGTCTCAACAACAGAGAATTATCTGGCCCAAAACTTTAATAGGTATGGGATGGAGAAATGCTGATCTATATTTTTAATGATTCTTTTAAGAATAGTAGAGTGAACCAGGTTTCTGATTGATCTTTGATTTTAAAGTACTTTATATTGCCCAAATTCCCATTTGAGCCTCCAGTCTGGGAAAAAACCATTGACTATAGCCTTACACTGACACAAAACACATATCACATGAATTACTGAGCACTTCACACAATACATAGTGGAACACACTTATTCAATGAGCATTTATTGATCATTTTTTGGTAGAGATATATTTAGGGTTTTGTGTGCCTCTACCCCAGAATTCAAGTTGGTTTTATCAATTGCTTTTCAAAATAAGCAAGTAGAGATGAAAGAGTATTTATCTTTTCATGTGGAAATACTATCACAAGCAGAAAGAAAAAGTAGTGTTTCTGAAAATCCCTGACCATGATGTATCAAGGTGATCAATAATATACAGTATCTTACTTTGGTTTCTGAACTAAACATGACAGGAGCTGAAGAAGAAATGATCATATTGGGGTGTGTAGCCAGCTGATCTTATGCCAGAGAAACTTCCTTAGAATGGTGCTTCTGTAGGTTTATGAATCACCTGGCATTTCTAATAAAATGTAGATTCTATGTGTTTACAGTTGGGATCAGGAATTTTGCATTTGTAAGTTGCCAGACATTGCTGATTATACATGGCTAAGGACCATGTTTTGAGTTACAAAGCATTAAACATGGAGTTTTCCGGAGGTTTCTGGATCATGGGGTGTTATACTCACTGCTCGATTAATTCACGTGATGAATTCCTATTTAAATATGCTGTTAGGACTTAGAGGAGTTAGGTCATTGGGGGCATATCTTTGGAAGGTATATCTCTCATTGTGGTTTTTTTAGTACCTCTTTGCTTCCTGGCTACCATGTATTGAGCAGGGGTTTTTTTCCAGTAGCCTCTTCCACCATGCCATTTCTGCTTTGGAATCACCTTACCATGGACTGAGGCCTCTAAACCATAAGCCAAAATTAATTTTTCCTTTAAGTTGTGTATGTCACAGATTTTTTCCCAGTGATGTGAAAGCTAACTAAAATAGTATATATCCATATGACAAATCACATATACAAATCATTTTAAATGATAAATCAACTTTTAAGAATGAGTAAGTTTCTTTCAAATAGCTCTCATAGATTCACTGTAATTTAAAAATTAGATACCAAACATTAAAAATATAAATAAGGTAAAAAACCCTTTTTTGATACTTTAGTATGTCCCACAGCCTGGTTCATGATTCTTCATTTCTACCAACATCTCTATATCCCCTGACTCACCAGAAATAAGTACTACTTTATTAGTAGTACTTTGGTTTGGTGTATTTTCTTTCATATCTTTTTCACTGCATATTCACTCTATTTCTATGTATATTCATAGGTACCTACACATTTTTTATTTTGTAATTTAAAAATTTTAGTTAACTATTATAATTTTGACTGTATATTCTGAAAGTTAACTTTTTTCATTCAAAATTTTATCTTATAAGTAAATATGATTGTATATACATATGATTAAATCTATTATATCATGAAATGTAATATATGTGGAACTGTTGTCTTGTTTGAATTATTACATTATATTCTGTAAAATGAATATGCCATTGCTTTATGATAGTAAATTTTATAGTACATATTAGAAACAGAGAAAAACTGCATATTTTAAGATAAACAAGATTAAAATCTTAGTGAAACACAAATTTTTTTTTCAAGTTAAAGATTAAGCAACTTTTAACATTTCATAAAGTACTAGCCCAGAACTTTACTTTCACACAGGTACTAGAATAAAACAAATATGGAGAAGGAAATTATATATATATATATATATATAAATATAAATATATATAACTCTCTATATAAATTATAATTATATATAATTTATATATATTTACTTCCTGGTCATGGAATCAATTTTTATGATTTTTCTCAAAATGAGACCTAAACCATTAATACTTGTACCTGTTCCTGATTTTTTTAATTAAAAAATGTTTATTAGAAATACTCCACAGCATTAAACAAATTGCTTTGCATCAGAAAGCACACATACTGATATGTGTTATCATGTTCCAGGAGTTTAACATAATGTAACACCGAAGCTGCTCACGAGTCTTCCTTTGTGTTTGTTTGACTTTTGCTAAGGATTTCTATACTCTTGCAGCAGTTAAAAATAATGGAAGAGCACAGTGGAGTTCCATAATATTATAGCTTTATTTTCTTCGTCTTCGTCTTCGTCGTCGTCTTCTTCTTCTTCTTCTTCTTCTTTTTTTTTGTCAAATATAACTTAGCCTTCTTAGAAATTTTCTTGAATTTTCACCAAAAGGTAATTTAAAACTATAGTTAAGATTTCTTTTAGTTCTACATACTCATAAATAGGTGTGGAAAATACAACCTTACATGACTATCTTTTCAAAATATTTACCAAACTTATAATAGTTAAACACATAATTCTTAGTTTTTTTCTTTCTTGGTGTTACGATGTTGAAGCAAATCCCCGATGGTTTTGGCAAATTTCAACTTTTACATGGCATTGAGTAGAAGAATTTTTAAATATCACAGGGTGTAGGCAGGTTTTGTCATGGACAGCACTGATGCCATGTTATACTGTGCTGTCAGGCCACAAAGACTAGCTGTTACAGAGTCAAGCCTGTAGCTCACTTGGGTATCATCTCCATGGTAACTTGTTTACAAGGGCTGATATACAAGCTGAAAATTCAAGGTTAGTTTTTTCTTTGTTGCTGTTTTGATGTTTTTGGCAATCAGAATAATGTGGGTAGAAGACTTGATTTAAACAGCTTCATGGCAGGCTGAGTCAAAATAAAACTCCATATAAAATGTGCTTTCTTCATCGCCATTTTACAAGAGAGAATTCAAAATGATCTTTAATCAGAACCATCAGTTATATTTTCCTTTCACATGCCAAAACAACAGTCTCTTGCTGCACTTTGGAATCACATCTTGGGAAATAGGTTTAAGGCCTCCTATCTTTTGAAGCAATAATTTCTTTGTGCATATATTCTATCTTAAATGAAGAATTTAGTTTATTTTAGACCATCATTGTATGGTCATTGTATTAGTACCTGTGCTGAAAGACTTCATCCTTCACATGGATGAGGTTTTTGTATTCTGAAAACAAACTTCATTTTCAAAATTAGGAAAAACAGTTGCAACTTAAAATTATTTTTGCCAGAAATAATTGTAAAATTCCTCTCATTATAATAATAATTTAATAGGTTGTTTCATGTGATCATGGAAAATTTGGGGTTTTTTTTAGAAAAAGAATTACATTTTTTAAAAAATTCATAACCAGAGTGATTTAAAACCTCCAGGATTGTGGTCTTTCAAATAAATTTTTCACTTAATAATAGAGAGTATATAATAATATTATATATCTTACTTGTTCTTTATAACATCGTTATGAATTTTCATGAACATTTTAATAACTCAAGACGACTTCTAAAACCAGAATAATACACCAACTGCTATTCATTCATTAAAATTTTCATCATGTAGAATATTATTATCCAAAAATATAATAATGTTCCTATTAGCTTTTAGATGGGAACTGAAGCATAATTGACAATGGATTATAAGACATTTTAGAGTTGGAGCTGCATAAGTAAGAATAAAGAAATGATTATGCTCGTGCTTACTTAAAATTGAGAAACTTGCTTGTCCAGGTATCTTTTCCCTTAAGATTCTTCTTCATTCAAATGATTTTCCTTTTTTGTTTGAGTACCCTTGATATGTGAGTGTATGTATGTGAATATAGAGCAACATCATGTATTGTAATAACTGATTTACTAGTTGATCTCACTGACTGATCATCTTCACATTATGTATCTCATAATAATATTTGTTGAACAAATACCTGATTTTGTCATATTTGGTAATCTTTCTAGGGCTTTGTTGATGACATTGACTTTCCTAAGATGGTCCCTCTCAAGATTTTGTTTTTTTATTTGGCAATGTAGATTTATGGGACATTTGCTTTTTTTTTTTTGGTACTGGGGATCCAACTCCTGACCTTGTGCTTGCCAGGCAGGCAGTGGAACCACTGTCCTAAACCTCCAGTCCGGGATATTTGCTTTTTTATGGGAGTTGAGGAAAAAGAAAGACAAGCTCTTGTCCTACTTCATGTAGACCACACAGACTCAGATCACTTGGTAAATTTGTTGCCCCCAGGCCCTCTTCTCCTCTGAGTTTAATTTTTGTTTTCCACTCTAACTACATTCAAATTTAACTGTGTTCCTTCTACCTAAAAGAAATTGTTTTGTGCTGATAATGATTTTTGAGCATATCATGTGGAGGCAGTGTACTAAAATGTCTTTATTAATGATAGGACAGAGGAGCTGTAGTGACTGCTGAAACCAGAATACTCAGAGAGATTTAATCTTACAAGATTTGTTTCACATTATTAAACTCTACCCAAATCAATGGATTGTATGTTTTTCCATGCTGCTCTTCCTAAGATCAAAGATTTAATTTTCTATTGCATTCTACTTTTCTTTGCACATCTTAATGTTAAATCACAGCATTTCATGTACTATCCATCCTCGTTATCATTTTTTACAATATTTCAAACATTAAACATGCAATGCTAACTTCTACAAGAAAACTGTAAATAGTGTGCGATTATACAATAAATCCTTCTTTCAATTACATTTTGAGCCAAGAATGAAATAACCTAAGAATGACCTTGATTTAAATGAAAAAGTTTGCTTTTATCAATTTACTTCACACACTGCTCCCACCAGAGACCAATAAAACCCTAAAGAGTAGCACATAGGTGATTTTCACCCACAGATTAAAAGTTTAGTTTTGAAATTGTGAGGGATATTTTTTAATCCTTAATGAACTTGTATTAAAATAGATGCAACCAATGCCAATGGTGTTATATGAACTGAGCTGGAAAGATTTTTTTATGTTAACTCAACAACACAATTAAGAAACAATATATTTCTTCCATCTTTTAAACTCACTATTTACTTAATTAAGCTCACACTGTGACGTCTCATGTATATTTTTTTCTTTTAAAACTACAATTTTAAAAGATGAGTTAAGAAACAGAATATTATCTTCACTCATCTATATTTAAGGGTATGGGGAGGATTAGAAGAGAATTTCTAGAAGTATAAAATTTATCTTGAGCACAGCCCCAAATTTATTATATGAAATTTTTAATAAAACAAATAAAAGATAAGAAAGAAGTGCAAATGATGGATAAAGAACCTCAGCCTGAATTTTCAGTTGCAATATCCAGCAGCTAATGCTGCCCAAAACAATGAACAAGCCATGCATCACTGGAGAAGAGCAGATAAATGTCAATCAAGCAAGTGGATATGGTTGAAAAAATGTGCTAAGATGAACATATTTACACAATATGACCCTGCCTATTAACAGTAACTTCTCCTTCCAGACACTTCCTTTACATGGTATTATGTAAATGGGAACATTGCCATGTAATTATTCATTCAAGCTCCCCTGGTCATTGACAATAAGTTCTTCAAACTATAGAATAAACTTAACAACCTTCTTTTGTTCTTGGTAGAATCAATAATTTAATTAATTTACATTTATAAGAAATACAAATCCAATGCAACTTACTAAATTCAAAATATCATATTAATGAGTTAGATCTATCATGACCCATAAGTAATTGAAAGAACATTTTAAAAATTGAACAGAAGAATTGTTATTCATTCGACCAATTAGATCCACATTGAGATCATAATCTTTAAGACAAGTAACTAACTGCTGACAATTAATTCAATATTCGCTTTATCTTGTTCTCCAAATTAGTGGCAAGAAGAGTATAACATGATGATAAATCAGTGCAACACAATATATACAATTACACTAAGTTGTACATGCTACAAGAAATATACAGGTTTTCAAAGGAAAGGATTACTAGGTGGCAGACAATAAATACTCCATAAAAAAATAAGGACTGTCTATTTTAATTTGAACATTTAATTTCTGAAGTGGTAAAATGAATATATATGTACATATACATGTATGTATATAATATTTTAATTAAAGATAAAGATAAGCATAAGATTTGTGTGAGTACTCCACGGTTTTCATTGAAAACACAAGAGAAAAATCTGATGAGAATAGAGTGTCTCATGGCAGACATGGAAAACTAGGTAGCACAGGGCCAGATCATTGCTATCACTGCCAATTAGGTAGAGAATTTGACATTTCTGTTAATAAACGGGAAAAAAACTATGGTTTCAGAGAGATTAAGTAAGTAATTTTTGAAAGAAAAGAAAGTTTAAAGAATATGTGCATGGCATGTAGAAGTGAAAAATTGGACAGAGATGAGGCTTCAGTCAGTAGAGTACTGTACTGGGAAGAGGCTACTTAAGAAAATGTACTTTCTTTAGTTTAGTAGCAATAAGAGTAAAACAAACCAGAGTGACACTCAGAATTCACATGTCTTACTAAGAATATAAATAAAAGGATTTCATCAGCATTTCAAATTTCAAGTTTTGATAACAAAAATAATATAAATTTTATGGCAGAAAAAGTATTCACCATATAGTAAAATTAACTTCAGCATCTCCTGCTCCAATGGTGAAACAATCTCTTATGGTCATTCCCTAGATTTATGTAGAACTCTACATTGAGAACCATAGTCAGTGCCTAAGGAAGTTCTATCAAGCAGGCATTCCTGTATACAGGTATCACCTATACCCCTCATTCTCCTCAGAATTTATCTATTATGTGCATTCCATACTTGTTTTATTTTCCAATGATAATAAATTGAATGTATTATCATAGCTTAAGACTGCACATATTTATATAACTATTTATGGAATACTTCTTTAGGTTAATTTCTCTGCTAGGTACTGGAAATATTATTTATATGATATTTAATAAGCAAAAGAAGCAAAGACATTAGAAATTTGTTTAGGTCAAGCTAGTCACCTGAGCTACCATTAACATTTCAAGATCAGTAAACATCAAATACTTCATTAAACCACGTGCAGGTTCTTCTTGTCAGCATGAAGAGCCTTATGGCTCTTCACCACAAAAATGTGACTCTCTGGTTAATATTATATATTCTTTTAAAATAAAATGTAAATAGATATGTATGTGAATTCTAGAAATTGATACCCACAGATCAAAACATACAATCCTGAGGTATTAAATTCCTTTATTCTGCAGGCATAGATGTTGATTAAGAATCATAGGAGTCTGTGAATCTTTCTAGGGATGATTTCAGTGGAAGGTTTTTAAAAACTCAGAACATATTTGGTTTAAAAACATGTCACTGACACAAAAAGTAATGAACAGTGCTCACTTCGGCAGCAGATATACTAAATTTGGAACGATACAGAGAAGATTAGCATGGCCCCTGCGCAAGGATGACACGCCAATTCGTAAAGTGTTCCATATTTTTTTAAAAAACAACAAAAAAAGTAATGAACAAAATAATCCTTATTTTAAAATAAAAGACTTGGAATGGAGGTTAATACTAAGGTCCTGGGTTAAATCCCCAGTACCACATACAAACACAAAAAGTACAGGTATGTGGTTACTATGTTAAATGCTGGCTCTTAGGAGGCAAGCCAGTTAAACACTACTCCTTTTCAAATATTTCATAATAATATGAATGGTTTCTGGTTTATTTTTAGGGTGCCATCTCAAAGTCTCCTGTACTGAGAGGTGGGGCTTTTCAAAGGTGATTTAATTATGGGAGTGATATAACTGACCTGCTATTAGGAGGTTAGTCTGGTCAGAAGAGGTGAGTCAATGGGGGTATGACTGGGCAGGGTTAAGAGAAGGGCCTCTCTTCTCTCTCTGCTTGCCGGCCTTCTTTATATGAGCAGATGCCGACAGGAATGCACCCTGTGTAGACCAGGCTCAGTAGGTAACAGTTGGAATGAAGGATTCCATTAGTATTTGGGATGGAGACCAATTTCTCACCATGGATTATTTTTTTTTTACTCAGTAATAGAATGCTTGCCCTTTATGTACAAGGCCCTGGGTTGGTCCTCAGGACAGAAAAAAAAAGTACAAGCATTAGAAATTGTCACTGAAGCTGTTGATGTGTTGTACTTGTAAGACAAATACTACAATATAACATCTCTAAGTGCATGGAAAATACTAAAACAAACTATAAGAACACAAAGTGTAATGTTGATAGACATAGCAGTTATAAAAAGAAATAAATAGAAATTCTTAGTTGAAAATAAAGTATTTGAAATTTAAAAATTATAAAAAAATGGAACAGTAGATTAAATACCACAAAAGAATAAATGAAAAATTATTTAGGTAAATGAAAATATTCCAGTCAGAGATTCCAAAAATAAAAAGAACTACACATCCATGGACAGAATATCAGAGAACTGCGGGACACAATTATGCAAACTGATATATGTATAATAGTACTAATAAAATTAATGAAACAAAAGGGTAGAAACAAAGACATCAACTGTTAGAAACATCATAGAGTTAAAAGACAAAAGCAAAGAGACACTACAAAATATAACAAGAAAAATGGCTCATCATCCACAAAATCAACCCAGGACAAATAAGTACTCGCTACTAATCTTGAATGTGAGAGGCTACAGAGTAGTGGCTAAGAACACATATGTGAAAAGCTGCTTATTCAGATAAAGATTGAGAAATATTTGTTACTGGCCAAACTGCTTTTACAAAAAATATAACAGGAAATTCTTTAGGAGGAATGGAAATTATACCAGACTGAACTCAAATCCTTGTGTAAAATAAAGAGTACAAGTAAGCCTAGTTATAAAGGAGATGTTAACATATATTAGTTATATATTTTGTTCTCCACATTCCTCAGATCATTTTCTAAAGGATCTATAAGACTATTATTGAAACTACAGTCAATACATATGAAAAACTAATATTCATGACATTTAACAGCACAAGTAAACAAACACGAATCAAATATACAAAAAGGACTATTGGAGTCATGTGCCCATCTTTAAGTTAGTTATCTCCCACTCATCATTCATTCATTCACCTGCTGCATCTATGTTGGCCCATGGGTCCTCCCAGCACAAGCCCAGTTCAGTGTTGTCTCAGAGCACTTGCACTTCCTGCTATCCGGACCCCAGCAGCAGAAAGATCTGATTTACAGGGTTTCTCCTGGATTGTTCATTTACTGCACTCACGACTCTTCCAAAAAGTCACATGCCAGGTCTCCCTTTTATAATTCTATCTAAAATAGCATTCCCAGTCCTCTTTCTGCCATCTTTTTCTATCTCATTAGAAATATATTTTAGAAACACTCAAAGAATAAATTAGTAGTACAAGTTCTGTCAGGTAAGATCTAACAATCAGAGATAAAACCCATCTTACTAATAGCACCTTATTTGAATTTATTTATTTACAAGAAAATATAAGTGTCTATAATTTATTTACCTCAATATTTACATTTCATTTCTTAGATCCAGCTGGCTGCTTCGGGTTTTTTTTTTTTGTTTTTTTGTGTGTGTGGTTTTTTTTGGTACTGGGGATCGAACTCCGGTCCTTGCACTTGCTCAGCAGGCGGCGAAACCACTGAGCTAAATCCCTGGCCCTACATTTCATTTCTCATGAACAATATTGACACCTTATTTCTTAATCACTAAGGTAAGTTTACTCTATTCCTCCAGTACATTCCTTGCTCACTGAGCAAATGGTGTAATTACGGATGCAGCAAGCATTTAAGATGATGATAACTCATTATTTGACAAGTACCAGACAAATTGATGTGGTTTCTCAGGAATACTTGAGAGCTCCCTCATGAAACTAGGATGGTCTACAAACTCCAGCCTGCTGTGTGAAGCCCGAGGCCCATTTAGAGGCATACAGCTTAGCTTTGTGCTATCAGTGGAAATTCTTCTTTATAACCTTTTCAAAGTCAAATGTCCGGCTTTTCCTAAACTGTAACTAATTCCTAAGGAAAATAACAGAGGAACACCTGGAGCTTAGGCTTAGAAAACATTCAATTCTATGTGAAAATAAAAATGAAAATAAATACAAATTCCAGGATAAATTCGGCACATACTGTAATGTCATTAAATAATTTGCTCAGTCTAAAAATATTAACTAAATTCATCCCGGATCAAAGAACTGGAGAGTTATTATATGTTCACAATCTCAATTTTTACAGAATTTGAATAGAATAGAATACATTTGAACTTAAACTCAAAGGGAACTTAATTTTATTTTGGCTATTCAAAGGCACTTGAGAAATTCATAGGGTTTTGAGTTAATGATAAACATCAATTATAATTGCACTAAGTATGAAAGAGCCAGTTAATAGTGAATGACACTTAACAGGAAGACAGAAAGTCTAATTTTTATCGTATCTTTAATTTTTGTATGCTTATCAAAAGAAGGGCTTCCAGAAATCAATCAGTACAAAACATGGAGTGATCAAGGGGAGTAAGTTTGCAAAACAACTGTTCTAAATTTGTTCAAATACAACAGGAGGATACACTTTTTTTAAAAAGACAACATTAACTTACTTTTCTATTACAGGAATGATTCTAAATGGGGAAATCTACCTCCCAGGGGAGATGTGATAATGTTTGGAAGTGTTTTAGTGTCACAACTTTGGAGTGATGCAAGGTGGCCTCTCACAACAAGAAAAATGTGAACCAAAATATCAATAATGCTAAACATTAGAAAATCTATATTTTAATATTCCAAATGTTTAGGAATACATTTAATATTGTATTTGTATATTTTTGTATGTCTACAATTATTAGCAAAAAGATAATTTTAGTAAATGTGGAAAATCTTAGCTCTTGTTTGGAAAGATAATCACAATAGGATTGGCTGACATTCAAAAGCAAGATCCAAGTATAAATTTTTGAAGGTTAAATTTCTTTTAACTTCATCCAAATCAAGACAGGATTTGTGTCTTGAGAGATTACAAATTCCGGTCATCCTTTGACATGCTTCCTTATCTGTTAAGAGTATATAACAAATGCTGGTTAGGAGTACATCCCCTGTCAGTTTTCTCTCTTCCTCTCCCTCAGCTCATTTTCTCCAACTTGATAGAAATACAGTAGAGACAGACAGGTTGTTTATGTGTAAAGGAAAAAGAGCTGGCAAGAAACTGAAAAGCTAATCCACAATGATGCCAGCCTACAGACAGACCGTGTTCTAGGACTCTCAGGAGCCTGCAGAAGGCTGACAGACTGGCTCCTAGGACAGCCTTGATAGAGTCAGTTTCAGAACTTAGGATGCTAGATTTTGAAGGCAATCATGAGCTTTATCTCAGATTTTCTTTATTTTCCAATTAAAATAGGCATTTTTTTATTCCTAAATTCGTATTTCCCAAAATGTTTGAAAATTGTCAATCTAGTTTGCAATCTCTAATCTTTTTCCTAGAAATAAGTTTTAAAAAATATTTCAACAAAGTATTTGTTCCTGGTGATTTCATGACATGAATTGAGGTAAATAGAAATATTATAGGCAATGAATATAACAATTGACTACTTTTAACATATGTTTTATTTAATCACGTAATGTTCTTATTTTATCCACATAATTAATGTTTATAATTACAAACTATAGTTCTATCTTCTACATTTCTGAGTAAGAATTATATGACATAAAGGAAAGAAGAAAGTCAGTGTTGTTCTTCATCGCTTGGGTCCCTCCTGGTGTCCAGGGTCACCATGGCTAACACTTTGTAATACAGCCATATCCTAGGCAGACAGACCTCGTTGCTCTTTGCTAAGGACATGGTAATTACTCTGGTCTTTTTCACTTACTCCACATCACCCAAGAGCCAAATTTCCATACTACTACCTGACAGGCAGGTCACCTCCAATGCAGACCATCCCCATGCTCTCCCTAGATTGATTAAAACAGATTAAGAATACTGGGTATGAGGGCCGGGGATTTAGCTCAGTGGTGCCCCCGCCTGCCTCGCAAGCAGAAGATCCTGAGTTCAATCCCCAGTACAAAAAAAAAAAAAAAAAAAAATACTGGGTATGATGGCCTGTGTCTAAATGTTCCCTCAGAGGTGGCTGGATCTAAAGTGTGTGACGCTGGGATTAAGGGTGTGTGGTTACTAAATCAGTCCACTGATTGGTCTGATACCATGTGAATCCCAGTAGCCTAGATAGAATATAAAAAGGGCAGAAGGAAGCTGCTAAAGCCCCTTGCTTGCTTTCACCTGCCTGCTTGCCGTGGACTATTTTTCCTCTGTGATGCTCCTCTGCCAAGCCATCTTGTCTTGGTGCCAGCCAACTATGAACTGAATCCTCTCTCAACTATAAACCAAATAAACCTTTTTTGTCTCAGCAATGAGAAAAGTAACTAAGACGCTGATCACACAGCCTTGATCACACAGGCAGAAGCACCTCCAGTGGAGTTCTCCTTGTCAAAGAGACCAGTGCCTTTTTGGTTTCATGGATCCTCAATTCCATGATGCATGCTATTCAACTTGTTCAAAACTGAACCTCTGATCTTTCCCCAAATTTTTTCCTATTCACAACCTCCCTAATCTTACTACATCACAACTATATCTTTTCCTCTCAGAAAGAGATCTTACAGATGCACTTCATTTCTTTCTCTCTCACTTCCCACATCTACTCTGCCAGGAGATCTTGGTATAGTAGCTTTAACTTCCAAATATATCCAAAATCTAACCTCCATAATTGTTGTGGACTTATTTGTGTCACCTTAGGAAATATACAAGAGTCCCAGCCCCTAATACTTCAAAATGTGACCCAGTTTGGAAGCACCAACTTTACAGAGGTAATCAAGCTAAAATGATATTAGAGTGGACCTCCAATCAACATGACTGGAGTTCTTCTGAAGAAGGTAGATTGGAAACAGAAATGAAACACACACATAGAAAAGATGCCCATACAAAGATGGAGAATCAAGCTGAGGCATCTACAAGCCAAGGAACATCAAGGAATGCTGGTAAACCACCTGAATCTAAACAAAGGGCAAGGTAGGATCCTTCTCCTATAGCAGTGATGGTGAACCTATGGCACATGAGTCATTTGTTTTTCTTTTAAGACAAAAGGTGTTAATGTATGAGTTGTTTTTCTAAATTAATACCTCATTATTCAGGTTTAATTGCAGTATTGGCACTTTGTGATCAATAAGTGGGTTTTGGGTTGTAGTTTGGGGACTCATCTCTAAAAGGTTTGCTGTCTCTGTCCTATAGGTTACAGAAGGAACATGGGTCTGCTAAAATTGTGATTTTAGAGTTTCATCTCCTAAACTGTAAAGTTATATTGTTCTGAATAACCCATTTTGCAGTATTTGTTATAGCACCATAGCAATATAACGTGATAATGGACCATACTTTCATTTCAGTGACAGTCCTACTCTCCTAACTAGTCCCTTTCTATCTTCTGTTTTCTTCTCTAATAGCTCCCTATTTTACTGCAAGTGAAAACAAAATTATGACAAGGGCCTAAAGGCCCTAAACTATGGTCTCTCCCAAACCTCTCGCTTCATCCTTTCGCTCTTTCCAGCCACTGTGTTGCAGCCACACTGCTCTCTATGCTGATACTAGGATAACCAACTGTTTTGATTTGCACTGAGTGGAGAAGTCTCATAATACATGAGATGTTCAGTGCTAAACCAAGACTGTTTCTGGAAAATTAGGACTTGGGTCACCTTATTGCTGTTCAGTGAATAGCCCGACAATTCTGGGCAACAGGAACTTTCATCTACATGTTTGCTTGCCCCACAATGAAGATTAGGAAGCTGCCTAGATATTTACTTTACCAACCACCTAACCCACCTAGAGCCTTTGCTCAAATTTCACATTCCTCATGAGGCCTACATTATTCATTCTACTTAAATTGTGCTCCTCCCTCTGATGTTTACAGCTAATTTCTCCCGTTTGTTTTCTTTTTTTGTAATCCTGTAACTCAGTTTCTAATAAAGCATACAATTCTTTTATTTATTATGTCTACTATTTTCTATTGACAAACATATGAGAATGTGAGCTACAAAGGACAAGATCTTAGACTATGTCCTCTTAAATATCTCAAATATTTGTTCTAATGATGAATGATTCATAGAAAAACTTGATTAACTGTGAGTTATTATTGAGAAGGGTTACTTTTTCAAAAGAACTTGATAATAGGTCTAATTTTTCCTACACTCTTCTGATACTATCTTAAAAACCATCATTGTAGTGAATATATTTTGCTGCCTAGAGCTATGAAGCTAACAAACCCATACATTCAACTGTGAATTTATAGTGACATAGAATTTTAAAGCAGGGATTATTTTTATTTTACAGCCTCTATTTATTTTTGGAATAAAGAGTATGATCAGTACCAGAGTATTACCTTTGGCCTATGAAGTAGATACTATTCTTTCTTACATTTTCTCACATTTTTATCAGAATTTATTCTCTTACCTATATTCATTTACACACATATTCTCACAGTCACATTTGCATAGCATCCTTATATAACATTTTAAGACTCCTACAGGCATCATCCATTCACTCTGCTACGTGCTACGTGAAATATCAAGGACTAAAGAGGGAAAATGTTATGACTCTTGCTTCCAGAATAGTTATACATATAAATAGAAACAATGCATTAAGTCTCTTAAGAACTTTTTGAATTTGAAAAGAGAAATTCTATGATTCATGTCTCTTTGTTCAGAGATTTTTTAGGTGAAAATATTATTTTAGAGATTTCTAAAATTAAAAATAAGTATATTAGTCAAGTTTCCCATTGTTGGACATAATACCCAATACCCACAACTTCAAGGAGGAAAGCTTTAACTTAACTCATCTTTTAAGAGGGGTCATCCATCAGCTGGCTCCAAGGCGATAAGCATTATGCCACAAGGTTGTGGTGGAGCAAAGCTGCTTATTAATGTCAGCTAGATACCAGAGCAGAACAGTGCCAGAGAGGAAAGGGTGGGTGATCAGATAGAGCCCACAGCCATGTTTACATGACCTACCCACGTATTCTCAGAAGTGTGCTCCACTAAAGCACTGTGGACAGTCAAGCCAGTGAAATTGACATAATCAAGCTTATTTATCAGTGTAAGCTAATAATATACAGAAAAAACATAGTTTGTCTAGGAACACATGCTCTGGTTTGAAGCGTCTCCTTTTTTAAAAAACAACATTCTCTATTTTTTTTAGCTCTGTGAATTTAGGATCATAGCCTTATTTAAGCTTCTGCTTCCCCACCTGTGAAATAAGACTAGTAACTGCACAACTCTTTTCTGTCTTAGTAAATGACACTATGGTATATGCCAAACATATAGTAACTGCTCAATAAACACTACTGCTCATTATACAATTATGCAAAATATTTCATTTCTATTTTTAGTATTTTGGACTTATTTTTTTCTGAATACTTTTGCCAAAGTATGGTGTGTGTGTGTGTGTGTGTGTGTGTGTGTGTGTGTTCCTGTATTTCTGAAACAGGAAATAACTCCAATGAATGCAGATGTAAAGCATACTTGCATTTAGGAACACATTTATATCCTGGTATTGGGACATACATATATATATATATATATATATATATATATATATATATATATAAATGGTTTACTTGCAGACAGTATTTGTAAATGTAGTGGCATTTTAAGGAGCCAATCTGAACTCCTGGTTATACTGAAATCAGTTGGAATGGTGTACATTATGCCATAGTGGGTTCTCTAGGTAAGTGTCATAAAAGAGAAAGTTACTATAAATCTGTTTTGAGTGTATAAGTGTCTCTTAAATCTCTAGTGATCATTTCTTGAGTATGTGTGAGATGGTGTTTTGTGTATAAACTCACATATAGATAGGTCTCTTTTAGATTTTATCTTTTAGGACTCACTGTACATTGTTATATCTTACAGCTCACCTAAGCTCTCAGTTCATGAACTTGCTGATATTTCTTGATTCATCTGTTTATCGTGAGAAGATTTCTTTCCTTTTTGAAAGAGTAAAAATATTCATTTATTTACACTGGTATTAGTAGAAAGAGCAAAATTTGTGGAATTTGAAAATTCATTGTATTTTGCCTCAACATAGGAGCTAAATTTTTGGATAGATAAAGTTTTGAATATCTAAAATATAGCAAATTCAGGCTAGTGAAAAGTCTTTAAGTAGATATTGAAAGAGCTCAGTGAATTTTAGCTGTTTAAATATTTTTGATACTATATAATTATCTTATAAATTTAAAAAATGAAGGGCAAATGAAGTTTTCACATTTCTGTGACCACAATTTGCATTTTCACTTTTTCTTTTTTATATATTATATTTTCTATTGTCAGTTTATTGTTTTGATACTTCATCAGTTTAAATTTGACTCCCTGAAAGCAATTATATTTTAGATGTGTGATTTTGTATATATATTTAGTCAGCCTTTTATGCATTTCTTAATAAGTAAACTTATAACTTGTATGGAACTTGTATTAGCAGGCTTTTTCATTGCTGGGGAAAAATACCTGACCCCACAACTGAAAAGACAAATTTATTTTGGTTCATAGTTTCAGAAGATTCAGTTGATATTCAGCAGTTCCTAGACAGATATAGTAACTGGAAGGCTCTGGTGGAAGACAGCTGTGTAAGTCCTGGCACCCAAGAAGCAGAGAGAAGGGAGGAGCCAGGGAAAGAATAAACCCTTCCAAGTTCTGTCTCTGCGGACCCACCTTCTTTAACTGGGCCCCACCTCCTCACAGCGCATTCAGCTACACCAGCATGATCCAATAACTTCAGAAAGTCCCAACTCTGAACACATGAGACTATTGGGGGAAATTTTAGATCCAAACCATAACAGGCACATTGACATAACCTTCCTTGTCAATGGATTAGTCCAGTGGTGGCAAGCTTATGGCACGTGTACCACAAGAGTGTGTTTGTAACATTGAAAGTCCTAAAAGGTTCACCACCATTGGAGTCCAGTGGAGCTGTGAAAAATGGGGAAGCAGAAATAAATAGCAGTTGAACTCCTTGATTTTGCCAATTTTGAGAACACGTTCTTTTATTGAAAAATACTTTGGTGAGAACTATGTGACGGTGCTTATGGACCATGTAATTGGCTGACTACATCCTCCTGAAATTAAGGTTTACCCAGAGTCTCTGAATACAACTTTTATATATAAATTTGGTTAAAATGGAATCATACTGGATTAGGTTGTGCTAAGGATCCAATGACTGTTGTATTTATAACAAGATAAGACATACAGAGAAACACACAGGAAAGAAAATTATGTGTAAATGGAGATACAGATTGAAGAGATGTAGTTATAAGCCAAGGATACCTGAGAACCACCAGAACCTAGGAACAGGTAAGGGGACGATTTTCTTCTAAAGCCCGCAAAGAGAACAAGAACCTAATGACAACTTTATTTCAGATTTCTTGCCTCCAAAAATTAGGAGATAACAATATTCTAGTGTACCAACCCAATGTGTTTATATTTTATAGCAGTCTTAGAAAAGAATTATAAACTTTATGGCCAAGATTGAAATATTATATAATCCACTGTAATCTAAATTATATATAATATATTACCATATATGTATAATATTCTGCAAATTTAACTGTAAATTGCAGTATAACTACTTAAGTAATTAAATATAAGTAGTTGCAATGTGTTTCAGTTGTTCGTATTATTTATTCATAGGTCTGTTATTTTCACTAAGTGGCAATCCTTCATGTTATGATGTCTCTTAGAATTATTACCAGATTCTAAGTATTTCTTCTCTTTCTTTTGCTATCCTCATTGTAATTTCCACAAACACAAATCCCATGCTGGTCTTTTTTAACTGAGTCTAGCATACAGTGCCTCTCAGTCTACTTTCCAGTTTTCTCTGAATGTGATTATTACAGAATGATAGTTTCTGTTTTGGATCCTTAACAACAATTTCGTCCTACTAAGCAGCCCCTTAGAATCAGATATACAGATGCAACAGAGTTGCACAGCCCATGTTCTATTAGGAAGCAGAGAAGAAAACATTCAAGAAGAGATAATAGTAAATTTCAAAATAAATCTGCTTATACATAAAATAATACAGAAAATTTTGAAAAAAAGTGGTAAAATGAAGTAGGAATGAAAAATCCAATAGAGTGAAAGGAGCAGGTTTTGTGGCTTGTATATAGATGTCCCCCAAAAGCCTCAAGCACTCATACATGTGACTTTTCAGAGGTAGCTGGATTTAGAGTGAATGTGGATTAAGAGAATGCTAATAGGATTAAAGGTGTGTGATACTGGATTAGTCCACTAATTGGTTTGTCATAGTTTGGATGTGAGTAATAGGAAGCTTTACCCTGTGCATGGGTGGTACTACCCAAAAGGCTTGTATTCTGGATGGGATAAAAGGGAACGGGAGGCTTACTACTTGATGCTTGCTGCTTTCTACCTGCCCTGCCATGGACTACTTCCTCTCTGCAATCCCCCTCTGCCATACCACCCTGCCTTGGAGCCAGCTAACCATGGACTAAAACTTTTAACAAACTGTGACCACAATAAACCTTTCTTCCTTAAATGTGAGGTCCAGTATTCTGTCACAGCAATGATACAAGTAACTAAAACAGTAGATATACAGGTAATTTTCTGTGTCTTCTCTTCCCATCCAGACTCTACCTTTTCCTATTCTGTTATAGGTATTGGGATGGAATGGTACCTACAGCATGTAAAACTGGAGTTTCCCCTGTAATCCTTTTGGCTCAGACAATGGGAGTTATAGCAAGAGAAAAGAGACGATGAATCAGCAATTGGAGTTATTTTCTCCTTTCTGTTTTCCTTCCTAATCTTGAAAATGTCTCCATCCCTCAACAATCACACATTTTAACTTCTTTTTGCTGAACCCTCATCCACGTTCTGATTCATCTCATTTCCTTCCCTTGCACCTACAGGCCTAGGGTACTAACTACTACCATTTGACATTTATCTCTGGCTCTGTATAGCATTTGTTCTTAGCTCTCTTTGACATATTTCTAACTATTTGAAATTTTGTTCATCCTTTTCTACTTAATTATTAACCATTTCCCAAATATATACATATATTTTTTTAATCCTGATCTTGTCTGTTTATACATTGCTAGCCATGGAAACAATCTCTGGAACACAGTAGGAGCTCAAAAATTCTTGCCAAGTGAAAAAGAAATCCAAAAGGTAAGAAACTAAGATGGACTCAAAATGGGTCAGTAACAATCAGCCAAAAATACGGACTCTCTGAGACCTGGAATCCTGACACCTGGAAAATACCAACTTGATGAAAAGATATAAAGAAGTAGATCTCTGAGATTTAGGGGGTAGAAACTGACAGGAATAATTAGAAACTACAGAGAAGCTGGAGAAATGAAGCACAATTCTTTTTTTTTTTCTTTTGAATCTTTTTTACTGTTTTTATTTTTCTTTTTAAATCTTTTTTCTTCTTTTGCTTGTTGTTGTTTGGCTGGCAAGAAGATAGAAACATCACAGTGAAATGGACGGCAGACCAAAGATACCTAGTTCATGGCAGATGGGAAGCAGAGCCAGAAAACTGTGCCAGAGAGAAACGGGTGAGGGACTTTATAAAGTACCCAAGGCAACACCTCCCTGACACACCCAGACACATTCTTTTCTAATCTGCTGGACTTTTTTTTAATCCAGTGAAGTTGAGATATTAAGATTAATGCTCATAATCCACCCCTTGTCTATTCTGTAGCCAAACACATCTTAAACCACACTTAATCTCAAAATAAAGACAATAGCAAGTTCATAAATACACCTAACCCATGGAACTATCTTATTATTCAACAACTACCCTATGTACAAATACAAATGCAATAATTTCTTCCCCAAAGTCTCAATAGTTTCAGCGTTCTTCAAAAGTCCAAGTCAAACTCTTTTCTAAGAATCAAGGCAAACTTTTATCTGTGAACCTTTGTAAAAATTAAATACAAGTTACCAATCCCAAAGTACAATGGCAGTGGGAAACATTAAATCCTTTAGTTCTGTATCTGACATATTAGGCACACAAAATGTGAATTCCAAAGTTTGTGTAGTATCATTCCCCGAGGCCTTGCTGGTTGCAGCCCACATAAGCCCTTCTTGGGCTGGATCCACTGATGACCTGAGCTTACCTTGGCAGACATTTGAGATTCATGGTGCCTCTGACTTGTTAGAGTCTCCACTGCACCTATGGCTTCATTCCCACAGCTACCCTTTCAGGACTCTTGGTTTGGCCTCCCAGGCATTCCTTTGAAATTTGAGTGAAACATTCCTTGACCCCACAACTCTTGCATTCCAATAAAATTGGTATCCTTTGGTGCCACTATGTTCTGCTGTCAGTGGAAGCAGTAGCTAAGCGCCTTTGGCTCATGGCAGAATCAGATTCTGGCTGGTTATTTGGCTGAGCAAAATGAAATAAACTCTGAGGAATCAAAGGCCTAGGAGGCCCTTCTTGATCATGAACCCTAGGACTTTCTTCTCAAATGAAAGGCTTACACTTTTGTACCCTTGTGTCTCTATGGTCCTGCTGATGCCTGAAATACTTGAAACACATTTTTCTTCTTGTTCTTGTACAAAATACACTTTCTTTGTAATGGCACTCACCTCTTTAACAACCACACTCCTTTTGCCCTCAATCTTAAATATGGTTCCTTCTAGGCCAAAATGTATGTTTTTCAAATGTTTCTCCTCTGCCTTTTACTCTCAATTCCCACTATAAATCTGGCTAAAAGCAGCCAGCAGTATCCATATCACATTAATTTGCAAATTAATCCCACCACATAATTAGTTCACCACCTTCAATCTGTTTTCCTTAAAATCTCAGGACATGGGCAAAATGTACACAAAATTTTTCCCAAAGAGTCAGAACACACATAGCCTCTAGCCCAAATGCCAGTGGTGTACTTGTCCCCAATTGAAACTTCTTGAGCCAGGCCTTTATTGTCTGCATTCCTCTCAGCAGTGTTTTGAGCACTGAATAGCATCACTCATCAGGCTCTGCTTCTAATATTTTAGGACTTCTCTAGTCCAAAACTCCAAACTTTTCCAAACTTTTCCTATGAATCAGTTCCAAAGGCTTCTAAACCATATGATCAGGTATACTCATAGAAAAATCCCCACTTCCTGGGTGCTGATTTCTTGTATTATTCAACTTTACTGTCGTTGGACATAATATCCATCACACTCAACTTAAATGATGAGAGGTTTAATTTGTTTCAAAATTTCAGTCTGTGGTCAGCTGGCTACAAGGCAAAATCTACACTGCCAAGTGGCAAGGCAGAGCAAAGATGATTAGTTTGTAGGGACTGGGAAGCATACCAAGAGAAAGGTGTCAGAGAAAAAATGAGCTATGAATCATATAGTCTACCTACGGCCGTGCTTCTATGGCCCATGCATATATATTCAGCAATGTGATTTACTAATTTGCTGTGTTTTTTAATTCAATGAAGTTGGCAATCAGGATTAATGATCACATCATGGATGAAGTATCTCGATGCCATGATAAAATTACTCAAAGAAATTAAAGACTTTTGCCAACTTTTCCCATAGTAAAAGAGAGAACTACAATTTAAAACAAAATCTACCTGATTTAATCCACTGTTCTTTTAGTGGAGAGGGCATGCATAGAGTGTTGGATCAATCTCTGTGGATGCTCTTAAATACCAATGACACAAGCATTCCAGTGCACTTTGAAATGAGTATATTATTCAGATTATGATAAATTTCTTCTTCATTATAATATCTTTATAAGAATTGCCCAGTTTGTTTCATCACTGCTAACAGTTAAAGCATAGTAAATACTGACGACTCACAAATTTTATACTTTCGAGTATCACCATAACAAAAAATCCTCTGATAATAAAATGTAACTTATGTAAAGTAAATATGGACCATTTCTTATATTTGACACCTTAATTTACTACAAAGGTATCCATTACCTCAGGGAGAGAAGATATTTCTATAGAGAAAAAGTAATAACCTTGAGAAGAATAAACAACCAAGGAAATTCCATTTATGGCTGAGGATAATGATCAGGTGATATTATAACACCAACTATCTAAGAGAAAGATGATGGAAGGTAGGAAAATAAACATAATGAGATGAGGTTAAAAAAAGTGCACATCTCAGGAACAACAATGAGATGCACATACTTGAAAAGAATCCTAGAAGACTTAAAGGAAGAACAAAACAAAGTCATAATAAAGAGATGTTGCTATGTGAAGTGTGTGCAAGTATATAATAATTGATGCTACCCAGTATAGCCTCAGTCATGTTTTTCTTCAAAGATTTTGAGAAAAAAGAAAAAAGAAGAGCCTAAAGTATAAAAGGAATCAAAATGTAATAAATATGTAATGATACATATATATTTAAGAAGAATAATTTAATCAATCCCCTCATATCTTTAAGGGGCACCAGAAAATTACATCTGTGAGATGTATTAAATTCTACATAAAAAGAGGTTTACTTAGATGCTTGAGCTTAAAGAGTGTAATGACATGGATAAAAGAAAAAGTATAATAAAATGCATAAATGAAATGGTGTAATAAGATGCATAATTGGACAAATGTAATGATATGCAAAGGAGAAAGATGTAATATGATACACATTTTTGAGTGTAATGAGATGCATAAATAGAAATGTGTAATCAGATGTGCATGCTTAAGTAATGTAATGAGAAATATAAGTTATAATAACATACATGAAAGTAATTTAGTAATGAGATATACAAGGGAAAGGCTTTAATGAAATTCACAAATGGGGAATATGTAAAGATGCTTAGGAAGATGTAATGAGATGCACATATTTGAAAGTTAAAATAAGTTGCTTTAATGGAAGTATGTAATGAAATGTATATGTTGGAAAGGTGTAATGAGACACATTAAGAGGGAAGAATGTAAAACAGTCTTCTCCTTCTATGGAGAATAATAGTTTCTGAAAGCTTTGAATAGCCCTCATCCTAAGGGATTTCTGTATTTCTACTTTAGTATAAATTAAGATGCCATTGGCAGCTTCACATTGCCACAGCAAACAGAATATCCCTCGGGCCCAGGTTTATTTCTGGATATATGGTTTTAAACACAACCCATGCCTAGAGTAATATTCTAAGACATTTTAAGAATGGTGTTGATTAGTAAGCATTTACACAAGGTAGGAAAAGAAGAAACTACCACCTACTTAGTCTTCATTTGGTGCTGAGATATGCTAGGAAACTTTGGATGACTGAATGTTCCAATAACCTCACATGGCAGGTATTATTACCATCTTTTAATAACTTAGCAAAGTGACCTTAGAAGTTAAGCTTAAGGTCATATGCCTAGTAAGTGTTGGAGCTAGAGATTGAAAATAGATCTGCCTGCCTTACAAGTGCTGATTTCTATCTCCATTTGTATTTTTTTTCTTTGTGCATGTTCTTTTTTTTTCCTTTTTTACTTTTGTTTAGTTATAATTTTTTTCTGGTTAATTACTGCTAATTATGGCAAAAATCTCGAAAGAGACCTTATTAACACCTCTACTCATGAATGTCACACATTTACCCAGCTAATAATTTTGCCAAAAGAGAGTAAGAGATAACAGAGCAATCACCCTATTGAGATATTTTAAAAATTATTAACCCTACTTGTTTTCTGAACAAGTTTGTATCATATTGTACTGCTTAAAATAACTATGTGATGATATGTTGATTAGGAACCCTTGTGAAATAATTTTTAATTAGACTAGTAATTCTGACATATATTGGAATATATTTTAACTACCCTGAGACTTTCCCAGTGAATTAATGTAAAGCAAATCAAACGAAACCATATTCACTACCACTTAAAAATTTGTGTCAATGTGACCATGTTTTATAGCCTCTCATGAGATCAATTTTCCCTACTAGGGAATGGAGTAATGGCATTTGTCTTATCAAATTTCAGAGCAGTAAAAGAGAATGATTTATCTAAAATTTGTAGAACATTCCATAGTATGAAATGGCAATAAATACATATTAAATCCTTTCTTCCCAACTTTGAGACATGTCAATAAATAAGTATATAAAATAATCCTGGGTCTTAAATTTTTTTCATTTAGTCGATGGTAATTTATGTTAGTACACTGACTTACTGAGGGAAAAAAACCCAAGAAAATATTATAAGACAATGCTTTCCATGATGGTTGTGGAGAGAAATTTATTTCTGATTTAATTGCTTACAGAATTACAAAGACATTAAATAGAAGAGAGAATTACTTTTTTATAAAAAACAGATACCAAAATTATTTCCTCTTTTATTGACAGAATTCAACTTAAACTAAGTACAACATAAATTTATGACCTTTAACCCCTACACTAATAACTTTTCACAACCTTCATCAATCAGCATATCATAGCAATTATCATCTCAAACATATTCTCATTGGAGTCCATGATCATTTTAAGGTAACTTCTTAGTGTTCAATTAAGACTCTATGAAAAGAGGTCAAACACTGCTCACTTTTACTCATTAAATTTTTAAAGTTTTAGCCTGAATATTTCTTTCCACAACTGTGGAACTCATTAGTAATTAATTGTGAAAAATTAATTCACCATGCAATGGTAAGCTGACTAGCTAGCTCAAACCTAAAGATCTGAGAGTATAGGATCAATAAATATTCTATTTATATACACAAAAATAATAATAGCTATTGTAGTTGGAACTGCACAAAGGTGAACAAGTGATTTCAGAAAGTTCACAGAGACATCTTTTGAATTTTTCAAACCTACAAAGCTAAGCATTCTTCACCTTCTACAATTGTGGCCAAGTTTCAGAGAGAGAGAGTAAATAATGAGGTTTTGTTTTTTGTTTCACACAGTGGCTTATGACCATTTGAAAGTCACTTTTGTTCCTCGGGAGGGAGAAGAGCTAAGTGATTAACTGTGTAGATTCTGAAGTTAAGCTGCTTTGGTTCAAGTTTCAGCCATGGTATTTGTTAGATGGTCAAATTTCTTAATTACTGTAAGCCTTATTTTTTGCTACTTTGTGTTTGCTATGCAGATTAAGTAAGTCAAGATATAAACAGTGTCATGACCATAATGAATTCAGAGCTCTAGTGAGAGTATGTCCTTCTCAAATGAACAGTGTAATAATATGTAGTAATGTGTAGTAATTTTGGAACTTTGTGGTTTTGTTACTGTGATAATTTAGATGTCATTTAAGAGTGGATAATATTCTGTTTAATTTGGTATCAGAGGTCTGGACTATGTTTTTATGTTTCATTTGTGAAATAAGATTGTTTACAAAAAATCCAGTTCAGTAGAACCAAGAATGTCACGTTTCAGTCCTAAGATAAAAATTGTTGATGATCACAAGCAGACAGAGCTAGAAAGTGTGTGGCCCCTACCTATGCATAAAAGTTAAAGAAGAGGAAAAGTAGGAATGCAGGAAAATGAGGAAAGAAAAAAATAAGGAAAGGGAAGGAGAAGGAAGGGAAGGGAAGAGAAGGTCATAACTTTCTTGACTATAATAGACAAGTGGTATCACAGGGCAACCACCTATCTCAGAATAGAAATAGAAATACAGACTGTGGGGAGAGATGAGACACAAGCAGTAGTTTAACTGTTTGGAATAATTTAGACACGTTAGAAAGCAAAAATAAAAATGAGCTTTATTTATAGACCACTACTGTCTACATAGAAAATTCCAAAGACCTTACAAAAAAAACTTCTGAAAACCTATCTGAATAGAAATAGAAATATGGACTGTGGGGAGAAATGAGACACAAGCAGTAGTTTAACTGTTTGGAATAATTTAGACATGTTAGAAAGCAAAAATAAAAGCAAGCTTTATTTATAGACCACAACTGTCTACATAGAAAATTCCAAAGACCTTACAAAAAAGCTTCTGAAAATGATAACTGCATTTTAGCAAGGGTATAAGATCTAAAGCCAATGTAGAAAACTCAATTATATACAACTACCACTGAGCAATTCAAGCATGAAATAAAAAGATATCATTTAAAATAGCACCACAAAACAATAAAATACTCTGGCAAAAATCTAAAAATGTATACAGTATTTGATAACTAAAAACTAAAAAGCACTAATAAAATAAAAGAAAATCTGAATAAATGCTCATATTTTGTAAAACAGTATTGTAAAGATGTAAATTCTCTACAAAAAGATCTAGGGTTTTAATTTAATCTCTATATAAATTAAGAAGAGATTTTTGTAGATGAGGACAAGCTGATTCTAACATATATAGAGAGACAAATAAACTAGGAAAGCCAAAACAAATTTCAGAAATTATAATGGAGTTTGAGGAGAAACAGGAAAGCAATAGATTTTTAAATGATCTTCCCTAGATTTTTATCTATTACAATGGGAAATACAGTAACCTCAGTGTAGAAGAACCTAGCAGACACTGCCTTCACCAAGTTATCAAGCTTAATCTTACCTGTGGCATGACAGGTATTGCCTGACATGATTCTCTGAGAAATTCTCATAACATTAATGTTATTCTTGCCAAAAATGTATAACCTCAATCTGATCATGAGAAAATATGAAGGTAACTGAAATTGAGAGACATGCTTCAAAATAACTAACCAATATCCTTTAAAAGTGTCAATATTATGACAGACAAGGAAAGACTGAGAAACTGTCATTCTTTAGAGGAGACTAGGGAGATGTGATAAGTTAATGCAATGTAAGTCTCTGATTTAGAGTTTGGAAGAGAAATAGTATCTTAATAAAAAATAATACCACAAACTACATAAAGTTTATTGTTTTACAGCAGATGTTAATGTTAAACTTAATTTAGACAAATACTCCATAGTAATCTAAGATCTTGACATTAAAGTCATAAATACACCAGAATATACCTTTTCTTTAAGGTTAAATGCTTTCAAAGTAGATATCAAGAAAGGAATTATGTTTATCATTTAAGGACATTGCTAAGCAACTTACAATCATGTGGTTTTTGCCTAATAGGAAAGAATCACACTGACAAAAATAGATGTTTAAGAAAACAGCAACACATCACAGTGTGGAAATCTTGAGTAAAATCTAATGTATTCTTAAATATCTATCTTTGAATACTCTTCTTCATCACTAATTGTCAGGAAAAGAAGATGTAAGAGTGGTAAAAATGTTCCAGGAGTTTTAATGTAAGGATAGTGAAAATTCCTACCAACTAAAATGGAAATAAAGAAGGTAAGTATGAGACTTAGGAATATAAGATAGATGTATCACATGAATAATCTATAAATAGGGATATAAAAGACTGCACAGAAAGTTTGTTCACTTCATCCAATGGTCAGGAGGACATTTTGTCTCATCTAAGTGTTTTTCCTCTGTGGCTTACTTATGGATCTTTGAGGTAGTCACTTTATTTCTTTATATTACTCTACTTTAAAAACTCATAGAATTGAGAGAAATCAAAAGCATGGTTTTTGTAATCCCCTAAAAACTTGACATTCAAATTAATACTTTATAATGAGGACAAGATTTTCAATTGCAAGTGAATGACAAAACTCAAACTAGATGAATTAAAAAGAGTTGATGTATTCAATTAGATTACAAGCTCAGAAAGCTGAATTAACCTTAAACTTTGAAGAACCTAGATTTACAAGTAAAATTGGGATGCTTTTCCATCTTCAGCTCCTTTCTCCTGAATTCTGCTCTCATCTGCTTCGGGTTCATTAAATGGGACTTTCTCCTTGTTGTCAGAACACTGGTCTCTAACATCTCCGGACAATTTTGGTCTTAAAGCTTAAAACTTCCGGAGCATTAAAAGCACACATTTTAAGGCTCCTCAATGGATCTAGGGATCTAGGGAATTCTACCCCATTTGAGACATGTCTTTATCCCTGAACCAATAAGTAGCCAAGAACCTGGTGTGGCATTGATGCAGTGCAAGTCATGGGCCTTCTTCTGAGTCAGAACCTGGGATTTCATCTATCAGAACATAGAACACAGAAATGTTTATTTAAACATAAAGACTTAAGGAGTCTTAAAAAATACTCAATAAAAGCACTGGAATTGTTTTGTTTTTATAATAGGGACTGTTCTAATGAATTAATGATGTAAGTTGTTTTCTCTTTAAAATTATGACCATAATTATTATCATCTATTTCCTCTAGGAATTCATACATTCAACTTAGAAGTTGTGTAATTTTTTGTCTTAATACAGATTTCTCCATTTAAGTTGGCAGGAATTGTCACTATCCTTACATTACAATTTCTGAAACATTGGTACAACTCGCACCCTTTCTGTCTTCTCTGCCAACTAGTAGTGAAGAAATAACTCTATCCCCTATTTAAATATAGAGTGCAAGGCACATGCGATAAAATACAAGTGGAGAAAAGATATACTACATTTTAAATATGTAAAATAAAATACAACATTTTTCAAACATTTAAAACATTTATATACACAATAGACAACATAACTTAGGGAAGTATGAGCTCTCTAGTACCTGGAATTCACACCTTAAGAGAAATGATAAGTAAATAAGTCCCTTATTGCACCATTAGAGCAGAAATAAATGTGCATTGTTTTTCAAATTTCATTTTCCAAGTGAGTGGTTTTCTTTTCTCAGCATGGTAATTAGTTGCATATTCTCCTAAGAATATGAAATATAAAACAAGTAAACAACCCACCCACATCTTTTGTTCTGTATTAAAATATATTGTGCTAAATAAAGTGTGAGGTGGAGTTCAATAAATATTATTAATGCTTATTCAGTCTAATCTACCTACTTTTATATTCTGGCCATCTCTGTATCTTTTTTTCCATAAAAATCATGTTTCTGTGAATTTAAATGTAGTTAACAGTGTACGATTACTTTTTCAAATGAATGCAACAGTTTTACATTTAACCTAAAATGAGAATGAAAAATTAAATTTTGTGCCTGTGCGGAGCCATATCATTTTATTTTTATTGATGTTCCATTTGTTAAAGAAAAAGATATAAATTATAGCATTTAAGTGCAATTTAATTAAGATAAATTAATCCTTATCAGAAAGAAAATGTTAAAAAAAATTCTAAAAGTAATTTGTGGCTCAATTTTGGAATGAGTCACTGAAACTAAAAAAATGAAAATTATAAATTCTAAAATTACATAATACTGTTTCTGCTTCCAATTTTATTTGCATTTTATTCAAGGAAAGATGCATTACTTTACTATTTTAAAAATTCATATCCTGTATGATAACTTCTCACCATTTCCTCTAATATTCTAGAAGTCTTGTTTCAATGATCCAGACATTATTTTATAGAGTTGTTCCTAGACCAATGGCCAATTATGGTAATAATAGCTAATATTTGGTAAATTCCCACTCTTTCCTAAGTATTGTCAAATTTTGTACATGTGAAACAGTTGCTTAACTGTAACTATCCTTGTTCAGTCAAGCCGAGACCCTAACACAATACATATCTTCCACTTTCCAGTGAAATACGCTACATATCAAAGATTTGCCAAAGAAATGTCAAAAACTTGCTGCGTGGTCTTTAATTGACTCCTGCTTTCAGACTATGCAAATGCTACAGAGACTCAGAGAAACTTGGAAATTCATGAAAGAATTTCTTTGGAGGAAACCGATGGTTAGTATCAGAATGGATCTACCTACCTATGGAGAAGTAAAAGCCTCCTGAGGAATAGCTTTAGGAAAATCATTTCTAGTACGAATTTCTGATTCATGCATTCAATAAAACTGAGCAAGACTGAGGAGGAGAACGTATCGATCAAAGAAGATGATGCGCTTCCTCTTGTGTTGGAGGAAAATGTTTTACCAGTATTAGAAGACATTTGAGGCTCAGGGATCAAATATGGAGTTCTTGAAACAGTGGTGAGGTGTAATTCTTCAAGACCATAACCTGGATGGATGTCTTGAAGAGGGAGAGGGCCTCAAGCAAAAGAACCTTGCACTAGGACAGAATGAGAGATATTTGCTTAAACATGGAGTTTGTTGAGAGGAGGGATTTTCTTTTTATCCCTGCATGTTTGCAGTGCATAATAATTACATTCAAGGTGGGAAATTGATGCAGTCATATAACACATCTTAATTCTTTTTATTTCCCCTTTCTCTCCTCCCCCCCTCCCTCCGCCTCTAAATTCCTTTCCAACTTTCATTTTACCTATCTCCTGGTACTTATTATCTATTTTTTATTTTGCTCTTTAATTTTTTATACTTTGAGTTGACCATACAAAACATGTACTATTTAAGCTTTCAAGACTGATTTATTTCACTTAATATTACAGTCTTAGAGTGTAATGACTTTCCCACAAATGAAAGATTTACCCTTTTTCATTGCAAAGTAATACTACATTGTATATGAATACATTTATATTACAGTGATAAATCTTATACATGTCATAGTTATAGCAAAAAATCTTATAATACTTAAATCGTTTTTTAAGATAGGGTCTCACTATGTAGTCCATGCTGGCCTTGAACTCACTATGTGTGTAACCCAAGCTGGCCTCAAACTCACAGCAATCCTCCTGCCTCAGCCTCCCAGTGTTGGGACTACAGGTACCTGCCATCATATCATGCTAATAGCTAAATCTTGGAAAGGCAAGAGGCATTCCAAAAACCAGTACAAAGACTATCATAGTATTTACAATGAATAAGATAATGATGTAAATATTTTGTGCAGGTCCCTTCCAGTGCTTTAAAAAGGGTTGTGTGTATGTGGGTCCCTGAAGATAAGATCCACTGATTTTAGGAAACATTGACTAGAGCTAAAAACTCCAGATGAAAAGGCTGAGCGAGAAATCATAATTAGCTAGCAGAGACCTAGTTATCCACTTCACAGTATCTCCAAAGAACCAACAAATAACACAGCAGAGAGACAGAAAATATTTTCTCATGGACCTGAAGAGCTCCATTGTAAATTCTACAATGAAAATTCTATTAGTATAAAATACTTCCTATGAAAAAGCAAAACAACTTTAAATTAATTAAGTCATCGAAGGCAATTCTGCTTCCGCCTCTCAATCCCAAAGTACCCTTCATGCATTGTGCTTCTTTCAGTACAGCTCCAACAAGGTGTTATGCTCTGGATGCAAAATGTCTCCCAAAGGCTTCATGTGTTTGGAAGGTGATTGCAATATATGGACACAATGCTCATCAGTGGATTCAGCCATTGATGAGCTGAGTGGCTGCTATTCCACCCTGAAAGCACCTGACCTCATCCAATGAGTTCAGTATCTGTATGTGCTTTTATGGTAGGAGGTTGCACCCACCTCGAGAAAGGTGACTGGAGGTGTGACCTGAAATGGTATATTCTTGCCTCAGCTTCTCCTTTCCTCTGTCTCTGTCTCTGTGTCCTCTGTCTCCCCACCCCACACCTCTTTTCCTGACTTCCATGAAGTTAGGCAGCTTTCCTCTCCCAGCCCTCCTGCCATGAGGTTTCTGCCTTGAGGTCAGCCAATATGGACTGAATTCCATGAGGACTATGAGCCAAAATTAACCTCTCCTTTAAATTGTAGGTGTCAGATATGTATTCCCATGAGGGAAAAATGACTAACATACCAGGTATTTATCCAAAACACTCAAAAAATCGAATTGTTTTAAAAAGTTGCAATCTGTACTGTAAAGTATAGAAACATTTAAACAGAGTTCGCTTATACAGTATTTAACAGAAGCATTGAAAGAGGCAGAACAGCTAATCTGAGTGAATGCTGTAGTGGAACTAAATAGATGAGTGAGTGAGAAGATGATCAGAGGGGTAGGGAAACCTTGTGGATTGTGTAAATGTCAGCTAAACAACTTGAAGAGACACAGCTCAAATAATGGAACACGTAGGGTTCCAGAATATCTTTTTTCTTTACATTTCACCTTTCTTCTCACTTTCCTGACTTCCAATTTCCATGAGATTTAATATCCTTAAAAGTTGTGATTGAAGGGTGTATTCAGTTATTAAAAGTATTTGAATTTAGAACATTCATTTTTAAATCATAGTTTCCATCCACTGATGGTCTATGGAGCAATTTCTAATCAAAACACTCAATCACAGCTTAATACACTGCCTGAATATTATTTCTGCGCACACTGCAGAAAGCAGTGTGGCTGTGTGACATGGAGAGACAGACACTAGCAGGGCCATGCTCCTTCTTTGTTGTTGTTTTCCTTTTCCCTTTTTGACACTGTCATGCTTGGCATAAACCAAATGAACTCTTGTAAGCAAGAAAAGGAGTGGAAGTGGAATAGAGCAGAAAGGTTTAAACATTTGTCAGCAACTCTGCCTCCCACAGAATACTCAGGGTCAGCTGAGGAGTAGGGTAAAATTTCCAGATAGGTAGGAGAAGTTAAGAAGAGAGAAAGACTCTCCTTCAACTGTGCTTCAGTTTTTCTCTGGCACACAACCTACATTTTTCTTCTGCATTCAAGATACATACAAGAGAAAGGAATAGAGTTGCCACCTGTTTTAGTCCCTTTCCCTTCACTGAGATTCACTACTCAGAACCTATGATTTAAAGGAGAAAAGATGTATTTTGCTCACAATTTTCAGGGAATTAAGTCCATGACTTGAAGGCAGAAACATCGTATTCTAAAGGACTCATAGAGGAAAGTTGCTCACCTCATGGAAGCCAAGGAGCAGAGACAGAAAATGACACAAGCCAGGTACAAAAATATTCACTGTTAGTCCACACTCCCAGTGGCCTACCTCCAGCTAGACCCCCGTCTCCTAACACTACATTCAGTAATGAACTCATCAATGGAATAACCCACTGATAAGCATAGAACCCACATGGCCCCACAATGCCCATGGGCTTCTCTAGAGCCCACCTTTGAATGTGTAAGACTTTTGAGGTATCTTTTAGATCTAAACCAAAAAGCCTCTAAAGAATTCAATAGACATTTGTAGCATACATATAAATCCAATATGTTGCATGAAATGTCATTTCATTTTCCTTTGAGAAGTAAATAGCACAACAGATCACATTATCCCAAACAGAACTTCATTTGGGAACAGGAAATCTGGTTCATTGACAAAGTAGACTTTAGTGGTGGGCAGTAGAGCTACTGACAACATGGGAACCAGGACTTCTCGCCAGCAGATATCAAATTTTTGTGGTAAGGTGAGACAAGCACCCAGTGGGTGAGTTATATCAAAAAAGATGAAAACATGGTCCCGGGGACATTGTTTGGGCTGTGGCATATGAAAATCACAGCGACCTCCTGAGGCCACCTCTCCTGTTCTTTAGATGCCACTCCAAGGAAAAGAATACAGTAGAGTGGAAAGGACGAAAACAGGCTATCTTGAAGTTTAAATCAAAATTTTTTGAGAAAACACAGAAATTGGACTATGTTACATTTTCTGCTATTATATGAAGTTATTAATTTGAATCATAGAAAAAATAAAGGAAAAGAAATTTCTCTCATATCTGAATTTGTTCCTTGAATATATCATACTTCCTAAAGGAGTTTATCACTTTCATGTAATTGATCTATGGCTCAAGTTAATTCCACTTATGGAGTGACTGAATATTCATGAAACTGTAGCTATTATCTAATTATGTTTCCTGAACAGTATATTTGGAGTCCAGAGTAGGGAGACACCCACATATTCCTAAAGGGATGAGAGTTACCCACCCACTGGCAAACATTTACTAAATAAACATTAACAAAATAAGCTAAATATTAACTAAATAAGCTAAATAAGCTAAGTCTGAAGAAATTCATCCTTCAATCAAGGTGAAAATCCCTGGAAAACTGGTGCACAAGCACCACAAGAGCAAAAACTCTTTCAGGAATGTAAGTGAATAATATAATATCCAAATACTGCTGCTTTTCTTTCTGAAGAATAGTGTGGCAAAAAAAAAGAAATACTGTTTCATTTAGAGCAGTTAGATGCTAGTAACATTTGATTAACAGAAAACCCCTACACACAAAAAATGAGCTTAAAAGTCAAGTTATTTCCAGCTGTAATATTTTATAATCTTCACCCTGAGAGAAGTTTGTTATATATCTAATGATTTGGTCTTTTAAAAGGGAACTTCCATGTACCAAAACTCTATGTGCTAAATAAATCTATACATCTCTATATATTTTATATAGTAATAGATAATCTTTAATGAAAATATATACTCTATAATGAAATTCAGGGAGCACAGAGGTAAAAAGAAGTTAATTGATTAAAAACATTAGTTTTGAATGGATGAGTGCAGAGGTTGTCAAAGCTTAGTTCTACGAAAAGATTCAGCGCCAAATTATACACCGTATTAAACAACATAAGTAGCATTTAAAATTAGCAGCAACTCAACATTGAGTCCTGATTATATTGTCAATAAAGATGATAATTGGGAGTTTTTAAAGTAAAATTTGCAGTAAAGGAAACAACTGCATTGTTTCAAGTACTTATGATATTGGGTTTTTGATTGAAGTTCTATTTAAAATTACTTTACATTAATCACCATTACCCAGAGAAATGTAGCCCAGGGAGAAAATGTATATGGAACATGATTACATATAAATTGAAATTAAGTGATGCCAAAGATGTACACTTGTGCGACTCTTTTCTTTTCCTCTAATCCTGAGACTAAAAATATCAACACACTTACAAATTCTGGAGGATGGGATGTCAGGGGCTAATTGGGATGAGGCAGTGGTAATTTAAAGAATGTTTAGGGTTCAGATTCAGAGAGAATTAAGATTGTAATACATTAATCAAGATACATAAGTTTGACAGAGAAGAGTCATAAAGGAAAAGGTAAAGAATGTCACTGGTAGTGCACCATATTTATAGATTTTAGTAGATTTTAACTTTCCAACTTGATTGCAAAACTTGTAGTTAATGTTAAATAATCTAAATAATATTTCCTAGTATAAATGTAGTCACTAATACTCTTTCAATTCTACTAATCTACCAAAATGAATAATAGAGTCTAGCCTCTATTAAGTACATACTATGCACCTTATTAAGTACATACTGTGTCTGACCATGTGCTACCACTTTTGCATAATTTGCACATAAAGGAAAAGGTGGAATTTTAGATTAATTATCTTGCTTTGTGAAACAGCTAGCATACCATTCTAGGTCTACTTGCTACCAACGTACAGAATTCTAAACACTAATTTTTACCTTACTTTTTATTTTACCTTACTTTTTATAAGTTTTACTTACGCTAAGTGTATGAAGAACAGAGATCTTGTCTCCCACACCATTCTGTTCCTGTGTCTTGTTAACCTTACTGCCATTTCACTAGAAATTTTCAATTAACTAATTTATCTTTTGTTTACATTGCCATATTTAAAAATAATATTCTAATTTCGCTAATTCTTACATTGATCTTTATTCAATGTTATTATCTACATTTTGTGTATTTTTCTGAGTAAGCTGAATACAATGATTTTGAAGCATTCATTTTTTTCTGTATTATTTTCCAATTCATTTGGATTGTTTTTGAGGTGTTTTTTTCAAATAGGTTTTTCAAATTTATTGTAGCCGACTGTTCATATTTAAAAGTTGAGAATTACATAATGAATTGGTCTATGAGTGCAAAAAAAACTTAAAGTATTACACAATAGGGATAGGGACTTTTTTTTTTCCATTAAGTTTATTGGTACATTTTAGGTATACAATACAGTTACATTCATCATTGGGAACTTGTACCTTTATATGATGTATCTTAGTTCTTATTTTTCCCCATTCCCCTGCCCTCCCTCCAACCCCTCCACCCTTCCCAATTTACAGAGACTTTGTTTCCATTTTTTCCTTTCCCTTCTTTCCTTTCCTCTTCCCCCACCCCCACTTTCCCTTCCCCTTTAGACCTTTTCTTCCTATTTCACATTATCAATTATAAATTTTGATCCTTATTTACATTTTTAGTTTCTCACACCAGAGAAACTATTTAGTATTTATACATATATGTCCTATTTATTTCACTTAAGAGTATGGCTTCAATGAAAACAACACTGAGATTCCACCTCACCCCACAAAGAATGGCTGCTATCAAGAAATCAACTAATAACAAATGCTGGCGGGGCTGTAGGGAGAAAGGAACCCTTTTCCATTGTCGGTGGGAGCCCAGACTGGTGCAACCATTGTGCAAATCAGTATAGAGATATCTCAAAATACTAGGATTAGAAGTCCCATTTGATCCAGCGATTCCCCTGTTGGGTATCTTACCAAAAGAATTAAAAGAATCATACCACATTAATATATGTGCGCCCATGTTTATAGCGGCACAGTCTGTAATAGCTAAAGCTTGGAAACAGCCCGATTGCTCATCAACTGGAGACTGGATAAAGAAGATGTGGGTTTTTATTTTTATAAAATGGATAGGGATTTTTTTGAGGAATCTTCAAAACTTTAGTATTGGAAAATCTATTATATAGGGGTTCTCAGCCTCCAAAGAGTAGAAGAGTAAAATATTTTTCATTGAAGTTGAAGGGCAGTTTGAATGCTTATGTTCTAGGAGACCTCTGGAATTCACTCCTTTAGCAGAAGTCCCCATCTCCGGCTGTGCACAGGCAGGAGCCAAAAGGACCATCCAGCTCAAATGGGGAAGGGAAGAAGAAAAGGGTCTTGAGCCTGGACTCAGGACCTATAGTCTAGTTCTTCCCCTTGGAGAACTTTTCTAAACCCATGTGAGTGAGGTCAGACAGATATCCCAAGAAAATCTAGAGCTAAAACCTAAACTGTTATCCCAAGACTCAGGATAACCCGGCAAGTGAATCATTCCCATCTGAGAGTGAGCCACCACAGTGGTGACAGAATACTGATTGGAGTACCTTTAACTCATGTCAGACACAGGGTGAGATCAGCTCTCTAGGTTACCAATGGTTTACCAAGATGTGTGAGCCTGGGCTTAGGAGCAGGCTTGCATGTCTCCTGTGGCCCAGTCATCGTCTCACCACAGCACCACAGGTGTCATCAACACTGTATAAACTTTGTGATGATGTCCTAGTTGAAATATTTTACCTCTACATTATAAAATTATATTTGATAAACTTAATATGAGGAGAAAAATTTATCATTCTGTAAATTTTGAAATAGGTGGGTCCATTTCAGACACAATGAGAGGTTGTAGTCACAATGGGGGTAAATGTGATTTTATATATGAGATGGCTAGAGAGCAGATAGTAAAGAATTTTTGGTGCCTAACATTATTAGCAGTTAATAATAAACAGCAAAATAGAAGCCAGATAAATAGGAAGTAGGAAGATCTTTCTCAAATGGTGGTGGGAACAAGAGATAGAGAGAGGTAGGGGAGAGAGGAGGAAAGAGGATGCAAAAGAAAAGAATTGAAGGGAAAATGTGATGAAAATAGAGCTTTTGCAAACAGGAACAGGACGAAGAGTTGGAAAGAGCAGGGAGGAAGTGATAGGGTAGAGGATAAAAAGAAAGAGAAAAAAAAAGAATGAAGATATATTATGTACATATACCAACTCCTCATAACTGTAATCACTATGTACTGCAAACATGTACTAATAAATAAGTGGTCTAATGGCAAAATGGTTACCATTCTCAAATTTTCTAGCTAATTTAACATAAGTCCTTTCAAATACATATGCAAAAGGAATATGAAGACTACTATGAATAATATGTGAGAGAAACAGAGAAGATGCTGAATTGCCAGAAACTGTCTTAATATGAGTAAGACTAGAGTTTTGTGCTCTGGAAGTTAGCACAGAAGAAGTCAAATTATTAAAATCACAACATTCAGAACAGAAATGATGAGTTTCTTTCACAACTGAGTGAGTGTGTGCACAATGTAGAAGAAAAAACAGGGAATTGTTCTTAACCGAGGCTATATATTCAGATGCCAGGGTTTAATTAACAGGAAAGGTCAAGAGAATAGTGTTTGAATTGATGCTGGAAGAATTGGGGCAAGAGTATGGTTAAAATGTCATAACTGTGAGATAAGCAAGGTCTCTGTGTCTGTTCCTCCTGAGCTGGCTAGACTGGACATGGCTTCATCTTAGAAACACTGAAACTCCTGACGAGACTTACACAGATCGAAAATAAAAGTGTTTCTCAGATGCTAACATAAGTCTCAATTTTTATGTCATCCAAAACTGTAGAAAGTCACATCTGCATGACGATTTGGAGCGTAGACCTGGGGATCAACAGAAAGCAACTGTGTTGTACAGTACACACGGTGAAAGAAAAAGCTACAAAGGAACTTAGGACACTGACTCCCAGCCACGTTGGCAGGGAAGACTACAAAGATTTTACTACTTATTTTCATGCATATATATGCTACTTTAAAAAAAAGCTGCCTTTAAATATACACAATTCTAGTCATTTGCCTTAATAAGATGTCCAAGATTCTAAAATATGTAGTTTCAAGGCTTATTTAGCTTAGAAATAACTCAACTCTAGGTATTAGCTCAGAAATATCTTAAATCTAGGTGCAAAAAAATATTAGTTTAGTACTTTTATTCATAACAGGTCTAGTCAAATATTAGCATGACTACCTCCCTAACTGTACATTGTTTTTAAAGTAATAAAGTGATTTCCATTTACTACAAGATGACAGGCAAATATAGATGGCACTGAAAACTTTCTCTTTTCCACATTGTGTGATTTAGCAAGGATTTGGTTCAGGAGGTCTGAAGTATCTAAATGGAACAGGCTCTGCTAACCACTAGGTTCCCGAGGCCACCCTGTTTGACAGGGAACCTTCTCCTACAAGGGGATCCCATTGCCCCTGATTTATGAATACGTAAAACACCACACAGGCAGAGACCCTGTGTTTTGGCAGATGAGTCATGTTACGTACATACCATCTATGTGTAAATCTATATGTAAATGCTAGAATAACTGACTTCACATGATGTATGTATTCTGCATCTCTGACTGTAGGATTTTCCCAATAAATCCATGTATGGCATTATGCTCATCCATACTATCAGAATATGGTGTCCCTACCATTATAGAATTATTGCTTAATGTAAGTTCTGTCATATTAAGCTCATAAATGGAAATGTTTCCCAATGACTTATATTACAGATAACTCATTCATGTAATATTTAGATTGTAAATTACAGCAGAGAACGAAGTATAGATATTGAATACATAAATGTCCTATCTCAGTATGCTAAATTCAATTATCAATTAAAAGTAAATAAACTAAGAGATTCAGAAATCTATGAAGTAGAATTTCAAAACTGAATATATTAAGCAAGAATAAAACACATTTTATTGCAGATGTTAATTGTCATGTCATGTAATCTTTAAAATCTTAAAAAATAAATCACGGTAATTTAAAAAATCTATATTGAAAAGTATGTGTTTTACTTCAATTATTACAAAAGTATATTAAACAAATATTTTTAAATAATTGAATTTATAGAAAAGGGTGGGCTTCATTTCCCAAAAAGTAATTTAACCACAAAACTGTTTTTGTTATTCAATTTTTTATACTTATTGGCACTTTTAAAAGTTTGATTTTTCAAAGTGAAATAAACTGAATTTTTGTTTGTTTGTTTTTATTAATTTTATTGGTACATTTTAGGTATATAATATAATGACATTCATCACTGGAAATAAATTGAATTTTAATGGAAAATTTGTGAATATATTAGACTCTTAGTTTTTGCAGTACTAGGAAGTGAACCTAGGGCCCCCACACATGGTAGAAAAGCACTCTACCACTATTCCATATCCCCAGTCCTTTTTATTTTGAGGCAGGAGCTTAAGTTGCTCAGACTTGCCTCAAATGTGTGACCTTCCTGCCTCAGCCTGAGAAGCTGAGACTAAAGATCCATTATACCTAGCAAAAATTAACCTCGATGTATACCAAATATCAATATTTTATTTTAAAATCTCTTTATGTCTAAATATACCTACTCCTAATAATGATCACCAGTTGTTCACTGGTCAAAGTCTCAAAGCTATTCCAATATTTAATTCTGGGTTTCTTAAAAATTTTTAATGAAAATTATACTTGTTATTAAAGTTATAAACTTTAATGATTAATTAAAACTAAATTGAATACTGAAAAATGATAAATGTGAATTGCTAAAAATTTCTAAAGAATTATTTGTAAAAACTATTTTCAACACTTCAAAAAATGTTACACATAGACTGTTAGGTATCTTTAGGGCACACACACACCAATGAACAAAATGGACTGCATTAACATATCACAGGACAAGCTGGGTGCTTTCTATTTACCTTTTCCAAAATCTTCATAAAGATACATGCATTCATTTTTAATAAGAGAAAACATCTTTTTCATAAAACTAAAAATAATGCTTCATATGTTATGCAGAATTCAAATTTGAACTACGTCCATTATTGGTACATTTCTATACAAGGTTGATACATGTCATATAAAAATTATTCTAAGAATTATTTATATTTATGTATATATATTTATGTCTGTGAATATTAATAAATTTATACATGTATAAAATACTAATACAGTTGCTTTAACATCATTTATAGTAACAAAGGTAATAAATACATACTTAAAGGAAAAACTAAAGATACAGTTGACTCAGAGGAAACGTGGTCTATGTATAGGAATACACATGCCACTGGATATATTTCAAATAAGAGAAAGAATTCACACATTGTATTCTAAGCTTTCTGAAAGGCAGAGCAAAGAGAAGAGAAAAACGTTACCAGTACCAGCTACAGAAGGGAACTGAGGGATCACTGAATATTCAATAATTTCAAATTAGTAGTATATTAAAAATAACACTGATGGAATACACTGCTACAACAATTACTGTTGCTTCTTTCCTGTTGATAAAAGGACACTTAAATCTTGCATAGGAATTTCTGAAACAAAAGTTTTACTCTAAATATTATACTAAATTTCATACCATCACATATTGAAATGTTAAACAGAAACCTAAACAGGTAAAGTATACAACTAAAAGAAAGAGGTGGGGAATGGGATAAAATGTATTTTTTAAAAAAGAAAGAAAGAAGTAATAGTTTATATTTCATTTGGTATTTAAATATTAAACTATTCCAGATGTCTAATATATGGTACAGTAATTGATTTGACTACATGTTAATAAAACATCTGAGTAGATGAAGAAATTCCTTTTAGAGATGTTGTCTTATGGCTTGCAAATTTCCAAATACAGATGAGAGTAAGAGTCTTGTAACATGAAGTGACAACCCCCAAAAGTGCATGTTATGCATCTCAAGATTAACAATTTCTTAGAACAACCTTTAGTACCTCATGAAACATGAGAAATGAAAGACCTGTGCACATAGTTTAGAACAGAAAACATGCTCTCTGTTTATTCCTCATGTAGAGATTGTTACTAAAATACAAATAAATTAGCTTCTTTTGTTACCTGTTCACTCTTTGAGGATTATATAAGAGTGCCAGACTCTGTTCAAAAAGTCAGTAGTAAAAATAAAATATTTAAATAACTTTCTGTTAAAAAAAAAAACAAGCAAAGCCAAAGGAGCTTAACTGCTCCTAGACAAGCTCCTCTCCCTGACTTGATGTCCTCACACGCAGGACCAGGCTTCACTCATGATGAAGCATCCGGTGCTCACTTGTCTGCCTCAGCCATGTTACCCCATAATGCTGTCGGTGAATTAACATTTTCTTTCCTTCTGTAACTGCTATAACCCCACGTCATACCAAGGCCAGTGAGACAACCCTCCTACTGCTCTCTTTCTTTTAGAACACTTCTTGAAACTCTATCATCTCTGCATTACTACTTTCAAAAGTTTGATAATTGCTGTAACCTAACATTGCAATGTGTGGGAAGCAGCCTCCAATATATATAGCGGTATTTACTTATAAATATGGTGTGTGCTTAATTACTGGGCTTATAACTTTCTAACACAATAAAGCAACATAGTGCAACATGTGTTTGAAGAGTGCAATGAAGATAAAGCAGTATTTTAAATTGCTTCCTACACATGATTATTTTTTATCACTACTAACCTGGATATTTATGTATTCAACAAATTTTCTTCTTAATAATGCATTTTGGCCAATGTTAGAGAGATTAATCATAATTGCTTGCCCTCATTATGTTGGTGACCAGAGCAATAATTATAACATTAATGTAACAATAATTATGGTCACGAACATAATAAGGTCAAATGATTTGTAATTAAAGCAGTGGCATCCCTGTCTTTTCCTGTTGAGTACTTTTGCATGTGTTATTAGAATGATCAATATTGTCATGGTAAGATATTCATTATTTTGTGATTGTACTTAGTCAAGATTGAATAATATAAGCCACCATAGGCATGTATGGCAATAAGCAACAGTGAGATAAATGCTAGAGGGAGTGAGGGGAGTCCTCTCCTTTCCTACCTGTGCTGAAACATCATATTTCCCTGAGGATGGCTTGATGACCTTGTATAACATGGAGCCCCATTTCATGTAGATCAAATACCTGTGCCTGATCAACTCACTTATTAACTACTAATATCTCATTACTTTAATATTATAGATTAAAGAAATAAAAAATGAAATGCTAGTATTTTCTTCAATGTCAGAATGGGTTGTAATCTCCGAATCTTGATTATGTGTATACCACTATATAGACTGTACTTCAAAAGCAGAGTTGTAATCACATACCTTTGCTTCCTAAAAATGGATAAATTCTGCACTGCTTTACCAAACTATAACCACTTTCAAAATAGTTCACATTATAACTCCAACCAATATTTTTAAGTCAAATTTTTATATATGCAACATTTCTTGTAATCATTTGGGAATATTTATATTTCTCAAATATATCCCATATATTTCTACCAATAAATTTCTGTTCAAACTATATATCCATCTAAAGTATTATTTCAGTTCCAATTTCCAGCTTTTAAAATATCTCCCATTCTTCAAGGATCATTTCAAATCTTAATCTCAATGAAAAGTTTTTAGATGTATTAATAGATGACTTTCTACCATAGGTATCATTTTGGTCTTACTTATAAATTTAGGAAGCAAAGATTTGAAGAGGGTATGCATTAGCACAGAGAATAACAGTTCTGTCAGGCTTAGCTGAGATCCAGTTGATAGGTGAAATGAGTTGGTATCTTCTCATGGCCCGTATTAGAGCTAAGTTAGAAAATGGGCTGGAGGTCAGTTCTAGGAACTGCCAGTTTAAACTTCTGAAATGATGTGTCTTGAGAACAGTGCTGTTTGCTGAACTAGACTACATAATTTAGCTGATAAAATTTAATTTTGGTCCTTTCTCTTCTAGATTAAAATATATGTTTACCTTTAAGCATTTTTCCCTCACAGATATTTACTAAGCCTTTGGTACCATACTGCTTACAGGTATTAGAATGTTTTATCTTTTCTTCAAAATGTTTAAGATAGTTGCACTTTAATATAGTTGTACTGTATTGTCCATTTCAAACTGTATCATGATTTCTAGCTGTGAAAAACCATGAGAACTCATATTCTACATTAGCATCTTACAATATCTTTCTATAAACAGACAGGCAACAAATGTTTTAAGCTTTAAGGGTCATATGTCTATTGTAACTAGTCAATTTAAACATTATTAAGTCATTCAAAAAGAGTATTTCAATACACCTTCATTTACAGGCTCTGAAATTTTAATTTAATATACTTTACATATGTCCAGGCATTTTTTTTTATTTTCCAACTATTTATAAATGCTTAAGCCATTCTTCGCTCAATGGCTATGCAAAAACAGGTTGCATTTGAACCATGGCCTGCATGACTGAATCTCCAGTTGTATTCTAAGAATGTTATTTTCCTTGATGTAAACTTGTGAGTTAAATTTGAAGCCGAGAAAGCAAGATGCCCTATCAGAGCACTGGTTCTGTGTAATTTTTTTGGTAAGGATATATGTATGATTTTAGCTGGAAATAGGGCTCTATACCAAACTTTTTTCTTTTCTTTTTTGGGGTTTTGGGGCAGTGTATGGTTCTTAAAGAAGAAAAGCCCATCACAACCTGAGTAGGGTGAAGTCAGAAAGACAAATAAAAAACAAGAGGTGGAGAAAATTGTACTATACTAAAGTGAACAAAATAAAAAATGATAACTAGGTCTTAAGGTGCTGGAAGAAATTCAAATTCAGGGATCTGGAAGACAGCTGTAGCACTAAGGCATTGAAAGAGAAGATGAAATATGTATAGGAATAGATAAGATATGAGTGCTATAAAAGGTAAGAGTAGAGTTTGAGAAATAGAATTGCTTGCTTGAAGTCTAGAATAGTTGAGTTAGCAACAGCTGCTTCAGATAGAGTAACCGGTCTTGTCGGCAAAAGAAATGTGCAGTTGGAGGAGGAACTGCATTGCTAGAAAGAGAATTTATTTAATCCTAGTGTCTGATAGGACTGAAACAGGCCAAAAGGGCATGGACCAGGGACAGAGTAGCGCAATCAAGCAGGACAGGTGGAGAGAAACTGTGTCTAGCAAAGCAGTTATTGTAGCAAGACTCATAACTAGGTCAACTGGAGTCACTGAGGAGTCATTTTGTGAAAGTGAATTTCTTTTGTCAAAAAAAGGAGGAGGAAGTCTTTTTTGCTTGATTATGTATATACAAGACTTCCTAAGCTTGGTTTAAAAAGGACTTAATTCAGGTATAGGGAAAAACCTTTACTGCAATTAAATCTACCAAGACAGAAAGCTCCGTCTGCACAGGCTCAAGCCTGTTTAGCACAGTTGACTAAGCATGGTAAGAGTAACACGTCATAAGGCAACTGAACAAACCGTTACAGCAATGGGAAGCCTTGTGCAAGAGATTCCAACAGGAAGCAGGACATGATTAGGAAGAAAAGCAACCCATTATCTCAGTAGTAAAATTGTAAATTTTAAATCAAATAAAGACTCAGCTCCTGGTTTTGTTCATACGAATCAGAATAATACTATATACAAATGAAACAAATTGAAATGCATCTTTATCTCTAGTATATTACAGGATTATTCTCAAGGCTGATATATAGAAAAAGAAAGTTGTTATTTATGTCAATAATTTGAATATCCTTTGTATTTTCCAAGCACTAACTGTAGTTCAAATATTGCTGGTGAATTCAAAGGAATTATCTTGACCATTGCAATACGACTGAAGACAGTTTGGCTGAAGAATTTCTAAGTTACACATCCTTTCTCTTTTCTATCTGTGATTAAAGGAAAGAGGAAACAAGAAATAAATGTGGCATATCCAAAAAGAAGCAAAAAAGAAAAGAAAAGAAAATTGGAAAAAATTAAAAATTTTCAAGAATTCAAATACTTAAAAATACTTTCTGAATAAGAAAACTGAGATGTCCTGAATTCTTAAAACACATTTACTCTCTTAAAAATACAAGGCATCTTTTAAGTCGATGAGAATGTGTGACTGACAGCTTTTGAGTGTATTTCCATATTTCTTCTCCCGTTGGACCCCTTGCTTTCTCCCTGATGTTGGCTAAAATGCAAAATAACAGGTTTGTCCTCATATTCAGCTGTAGGCCATTCGACCTAGGGCTTAGATAAAGATGCAAAATCAAGCCTCTGAATCTCAGGTAAACTTTCACCTTTAAGGTCACTAAGCAATTAGCACTTCTATTATTATGTAAAATACCCTAAATGGGCCGCCACTGCCACTAAAAATATAAATCCTGCAAGTGGAAAGGTTTTTATGTTTTTTCAATGATTAAGACAAGTAATGTTGCAGTTCCACAGAGTGTAATTTATTTTTTAACAGGTGCCACGATGAGCAATTATCCTTGAAAAAAATAAATGTGGGTTTTTTTGTTGTTTTTTTTTTTTGCAGACACTTCCTAACAATGCCATATGGTCAGATTTGGTGAGACAGTTTTAAAAAGTTAAGTCTGTAATTCCACTTGCAATTCCATCACTCTGGGAGGCTGAGGTAGGAAGATCACAAGTTCAAGTCCCGTCATGGCAGCTTAGTGACTTAGTGAGAATCTGTCTTAAAATTAAAGAGGGAAAGTATATTTGGGTACCTGGATGTAACTCAGCATGAAAATCCTGGGTTCAACCTTCAGTATCACCATCGCCACCACCAAAAAAAGCCAAGTCTTACCTAACATTAACTCTTATTATTGAAATACTCTTGGTGATGACCAAAGAATATGGAACTAGTAGTTTATAACTTACAGGAAACATTTCCATGCCATCCCCACTTTTATACCCTTTGTGCGCACAGGCTTCATTCCACCTCCTGCATTAAAAGAGCTTTAAGTGAAATGACAAAACCAGAAAAAAAAAAAAAATCTTAGAAATCATGGTGAGGGAGGGGGCGAGTAGAGGACATAAGAGGTTCCAGGAGACTGTATGTTCAGAATTGAGGAAGGAAGTTGGACAAAAGTGATTGGGCTGAGTTGTCCTCAGGAAATCCTCCTTCACAATTATTTAGTTATTTCTCCATCATTTGCTCATGTTGTTTAAGATTGTTCTCATTAAAAATCCATTTTACTTAGTACGTAAATCTTACTATTAAAAATAGTTCATTTAGTTAGTTTATGAATAAGGCAGTTCACTAGGGAAAGAGCCTGAGAGAGCTGGGTGATCAGCCATACTGATAAAAGCTAAAGGAAGAATAGGCAATGAACTATAGCTTTAGACCAAGAATGAACTTCCTCAGGCAACAATGAATGCACCACCCTCCCTACAAAAAGGAGTTGCTGCTCCTCTCATTACTAAGCTCCTGAGTCTCCAGGAAATAAAATGCAAAATAACCAGTTTTTCTTTAAAATGCTACTTTCCTTTAAACCCTAACCAGCTGAGTAACTGGGTTAGAGAACTTGAGTTCTAACTGGTCATTTTAAATTCACAGAGCCATATGTGACAGCTGAGCACTACACAACTGAGCAATTCCCAAGCTCTACTTATCCATAAAAATTTCTGCACTGAGGAGCCATGAGGAGTTTCCACTTTTGGGATGCCCCTACTGGAGAAAACAGGTACCCTTTTACTTTTTTCTTCTTCATTCCCAATAAAAACTTTCCTTTCTCCTTTGGGTTCATGACTTCTTCAATTTTCATGAAACCACAAGCTCAGTTTGTACAGGATTAATTGTTTCATTGCTTTTTAAAAACCTAAGGAAGCCAGCGCAATTACTGTAAATATCAATCTTTCACTGATTTATGTTTATCAGTTTATAAAAACCACTAAATTTTGCTGAGTTGAGATTCCTTAAAATAGCTTTGATTTAGTGAATGTGTTTCAGACTTGGAGGATCATCTGCAGTTAATTAAACTGACATCTTTTCTTTAAAATATGAATTTGAATAGAATAGCAAAGTGAAAGATTTAAAACAGTTGATCTCCAAGTGCAGCTCTGGACTAGCAATACCAATATCCTCTGTGAACTTGTTATAGAAATGTAAATCACTGAGCTCCACTGGAGGTACGAAATTAAGTGTGGGCAACTGGTAAGCTGATTTAATACATTTTTAGTACATGTTTATTACTAAAAAACACGATTTTAGGGTAGTTTAAGAGACAGATTTGAGAAAGGAAACTACTAGAAAGAAGGTTACAAAGCCAGAAAGCAGAACAGAAGGGTCGCTGTGGCCAACTTCCCTTATTTCAAAATTATGTCCCAGATTCAGCAGGACACTGGCATATCCCAGCATACAACTCAATGTACTCTTTTGAGATTGGTATAGAAATCAGGTGGGTTAGCTGTGGCAAACACAGTGCTCTGATGTAAAAATCACCTCTGCTCTGACCCCCTAAGTGTGTCCACACCAGATCTTGCTCTCTCATCTGGTCTTGTCTATATTACCTATACTGCTCAAAGTGTCCATGAAAGCCACAGCCAGCATGGAAAAGGATGGGATGTGGTCACTGCAATACACTGAAGTTCTCCAATGTTCTGGATTCATCCCAAATGCCTTAACTTGACCATCTCAGTACCTATTATATAGTACCATCTTTGATTTTCAAAGCTGCTCAAAACAAGAGTATAATTCTGGATTTATCATGTTTTAGCTGATCTACCACTTGGGAGCAGCTCTCTCCCTTGCGAACTCAGATTCAAACATTCACTTTTCCTCACTGACTCCTTGGGTCTCTTGATATGTGGAGACTTCCTTTCCTTAACTGTATGTTTTCTTTTTTTTCTAATGCTGAGGGATTGAACCAGGGATGCTCTACTACAGAGCTACATTTTCAACCTCCCATCTTTTTGGGTCAGGATCTCGCTAAGTTGCCCAGGAGAGATTTGAACTTGCATTCCTTCTGCCTTGGTCTCCCTGAATCTGCTAGGATTCAGGCATGTCCCAGCCTCTAGGCTTTACTATAATATTTTGACATCTTTACAGCCAAGTCAATACAACACACCTGTCATTCTGTCAATATATTCTCCTTATATAACCTTATTCCCAGCTCTTCCTATCCTGCCTCCTACTCTAGATTATTTCTAGACTAAGCACCAGCTCATATCCATAGGAACTGCATGGTGCCTTTCCCATCTATCTATACCCATCTATATTTCTGCTCTCCACTATTGAGTATCACTACTACAGAATCCTTTGTTTTCTCCATCATATATCAGCTAAATTCATCAGTGTCTTCATGTGGTCCCCCAGGAAGCCTTGACACTCCAAATACCCATTTGTTCTTTTAAGAAAACCTGATTTCATAAATGATGATAATTAATAACTATTTGTGGAACATCAACTATGTGGCTAGATGCAAAAAAAATCCCTAAAATAAAACATAGCACCTGCTGTGCTACGTATGCAGATATGAGAGTGAACCAGAGAAAAATCATTTTCAACACATTCACCTTTATACAAAACTAGATATTCAAATATTGGTAATATATTTGATTATTTAGTCATGAATGCTATGAGGGAAAATGTAGAAAGTAATAAAAAATAAAAGAGGAGGAACTGAGCCATAGTTAGAATCCAGAAAGTCTTCAGAAGTAAAATTTAAGCTGAGACATCTAAAATATGAGTAGGAATTGCTTGACAAATGTAAGTTGGAGGATAAGGCATTGCATTCCAAATAGATGAAAAGCTTATGCAAAGAATCTGAGGCAGAAATTACCTTCATGCCTTGAAGGAACTGAAAGAAAGCACAGAGTGTAGAGATTGAGGAAGAAAGCAGCACATCATGATGTGAGACTACTAATGATTGCAAAGAACAAGTTATTTACGAATAGTGGAAACGTTTTGACTTTTATTTCAAGTGTAGCTGGGAGTCCACTCTCTATAAAGCCTTTCTACTCAAATTATCATCCACAAATCAAAAGTACTGCCATCATCTGAGAACTTGCTAGAAATACAGGATCTCATCTTCATTCCACACTCACAAAGTCAAAGTCATCTTACACATATTTCCAAATGATTTCAATACACATTAACATTTGAGAAACCAAAAGGAATGAAGCATGGGAATAACCTCACCTAATTTAAATTTTGTTGAGCTGATAGCTGTATGGAACACAGATTTGGCAGGAAGTGGGTAAAACTCATATTCAGGAAAGTCAATTAAGTATTCATTGCTTTAGTTCACTGAAAAATAATATTATAATAGACCAGAGAAGTATTAGCAGAAATGATGGATTTGAAATGAATTATGAAAGTTAATCTCAGGACCTAATGATCAATTTGCAAGGAAGGATACAGTTGAATAACTGATGTCATAAATGACACCAATGTTTCTGTTTTGACAACTGGATGGGCAATGTGGTCATCACCATCAGGTAACACTAGAGAAGTGACAGATGAAGGGAGAAACATAATGAGTTTAATTGTAGACCACATTGAGAGCATCCAAAATACCATATTTGAAAAAAAAAAAACAAACCCTGGTATTTAAAGAGGATTTTATTGTTTCAAAGTGGTGTTCCACATGTTATTTTAGCCATTCTTATTATTATCCTGATGGCTTATTGATTCATAAAAGCCAAATGCCAAATACAAACAGTAGTAGAGTTGTCAATGGTGCCCAAATCTTCTGACTCTAGATCCTTACATATTTTGTTGTTACTTTACAAGCACTAGAAATATCTATCCGCAGATATTAAACAGTAAAGGGATTTCCAGTGGTTGTTCAAGGAGTCCTATGGTTTCACCAGGTAACACTATATACTTCGGGCTATTCTGCAGGGAACAAGAGACATAAAGGGATTGGGGCTTCATGGTCTCCACCATACTTAAACAAGTACAATAATATTGTTTATTTGTTTTTAAGTTTGAGGTTCTCTATGATCTTTAAAGAAATTACTTAATGCCTACCACAACTACTATGATCAATAATGCCAAGAAGCATGCCCATATGAAAGCACTTAAGTAATTTTTATATGCCTACCAACTTGTCAAATGCTGGAGAAAGAGTGGTCAGTGGGACAGACATGGATCCAGTCCACCTGAAGCTCTTAATCAAGTGGAGCAAACTGAAAAGATAGAAGTAAATAAATGAGATAATAAATGATAGCTATAAACAGTATGGGAAAAAAAGAAAGGAAAAGGAGAAGGAAAAAAAGAGGAAGTTGTGATAAAGAATAACTTGAAGGAGGAGAATGGTCAGGGAAGACTTCTAGGGGGAGTTAATGATTGGAGGGGTAAGATCTGTGGGCAGAACCTACATGAGAACCTTCTTGCAAAGTGAAGAGTAAGCTCAGAGATGCAGAGGACCATGAGTGGAAATAAGCAGCAGATCAAGATTGCTGTCAGAGGGCTGGGAATTTAACTCAGTGGTTTGCCCCCTGCCTCACAAGCACAAGGTCCTGAGTTCGATCTCCAGTACCAAAAACAAACAAACAAAAAAGATTGCTGCCAGAAAATAGATGGCCTCCCTTGGGCTAAATGCCGGAAATGGAGCTATTTCAACAAGAGTAGTTCTATTCTTCTAGTAGAATCTACAGTACACACTGGTGAAGATGAAGATATGTTGAGTTAGGTATTGAATCTCAAATATAGGAGACTGTAATTGAAAAAAAGAAGGTGCAAACACTATTTCAGTTTCTCTCTGGAACATTACCACTCATACTATAAACCTAATTGAAGACTTGAAATTATTATTTTATTTTTCAAAAACTTCCTGGTAGGACCCCAAATAGGAAAACTCTTCAGAGTAGCCAATAGTAGAGTAGGAGCATAAAGTGAAAAGTAGAATGGCTGAAAATGTTAACATTTCTGGTTTGCTAATTTAAATCTTATGAAATTTTATGCCAAGGCTCAGATGAGATTTATCCCTCAGGGGTTCCTGTGCTGGAGCACTGGTTCTCACTGTGGCAATACAGAGGCAGCATCACCTAAAGGAGATGGCATCACCTATAAGAAGTGGAGCCAAAGGGGAGGATCTTCAATCATTAGTGACCCTGAAATCACAAACGATTATGAAAGTTCTTCTGGGAAAGCAGACATAGTTCTCAGGAGAGCAATTTGCTGCAAAATCCAGAGCCTGTCCCTGAACCACTCTGGCTTCCTTTTTAGTGCTGTGATCTCTCACTCCCCTGTGCTCTCCCGCCATTTTATGCCATCGACTATGAAGTACTCTAAAGATCCCAACTGATGCCCTTGAACTTTGATAGATAGCTATGAGCTAAATGAAGCCTGTTGCAGTATTGTGCTGTCAAGGTCAGAACATGGGCTAATGTACTTTTACATGTTTTTCTAATGAAAAATTCTAGTGTTTCAGTGCTTGCATAATGTAAATGATGTTTTAAAATAATAAATCTAAAATTTTCATGTAGTGCTCAAACAAAAAAAGAGTCAATACTTTTTAAAAAGTAAATTCTCATCTGAAATTTCTTCCAGTATATCGTGACTCAAGTGCTTGTGAGTATAAACTGGTGAACTTACCTATTTACAACACTGTGTAGTCCATATAGGCTAAGTACCAAATAGCAGTCATGTAAATAAATGAGGATACAACCTGTTTATAATTTAGATGTCCATAGAATATTCTAACATATTCACATATTTCATTAAAAAAACCCAAAAAAACTAATAGAACCTAAAGAAAAAGTAGTGATAATTAACTCAAAAGTAATATAAAATAGATGAGGAAAATCCCTTAATTATTATTTAAACGGACTGGAGAAACAGCAGAAAACCACTTTCAAAAGCAAAACAAATAATGTATTTAACCATATGAAAGATAATTTCTCAGCTACATGGAAAAGAAGAGAAAAATGTTTAATATATGAGGGAGAAAAAAAGATAAAACATACAGAGAAATTTCTATCTTATAAAACTACTAGAACTTAACGGAACACAGCAAAAATATCTTTTTGGATCTATTAAGAAATTTATAGATATTTATCTAAAATTAGAAGGTAATGGGTCTGCACAAAATGTTATCTTTCATTTTTACTGATTTTCTATTTTTTAAGTTTCTTTTCAAATCTGATACCTATCATATAGGAATTATGAGAATTCAGTAATTTCTGCTTGCATGGAAATAATTATCACTTATTTTGATAAATGACTTTTAGTCATTGTTCATCCCCTGTAAATTAAATGCACGTAATGAAGACAACACTTCCTAAATATTGAAATATGTATTTTTCAAGTCTTCATTTAGTATGCAAAGAAAATGTCCCCTTCACTGACAAAAAATAACAAAAACAAAACTATGAACTATATAACTTGTTTCCAATCAGCATTTGTTGTCCAATGTTTACTTGCGAAATAATGATTAAGTACCAGTTCTGTCACTGTGCCACAACTAATTAAAAATGTCCTTCGAGAGCCTTTTAGAGTGAATTATTGATCTAATAAATATATATTTTAGGAAGCATTCATAAATAATGCTTGGACTACTTCTAGCACACCAAATAAAGTATTTCAATAGTGGTTATAAGTGTAGCTACTCCTTGGCTTGCCTTACAGTGGGGATACATCCCAAGAAACCTATCCTAAATTGAAAATGTCATGAGTATAAAACTCATTTGAAACACTCAACCTATTGAATACTGTAGCCTAGCAACAGAGCATCTTGGGGAGTACCTGGAATTTACCCTGGTGGTCAAATAGCTGAGTAGGAGCTGTGGCTTGTTGAGGCTCCCCTAGTAACACAAGAGCATGATACTGAATACCGTTAGCCAGGGAAAAAAAATCAAAACTCAAAATTCATAGTATAGTTTCTTCTTAATGCAGATGATTTTTGTTGCATTATGAAGTTTAAAAATCATTAGTTGCACCATTGTTAAGTTGAGAAGCAGAAGAATTATTCGTTGGCTTCCTTTTTGTTGTTAGGTGGACCTTCACTTTTTATTAACATTAGTAAATATTCTGTAACAGTACAAATAATGAAATTAACAGGACACACGTGTAAATACTGAATAGTTTCTCTAGTGTGAGAAATGAAAGTTTAAATAAGGACTAAAAGGCATAATAGATAATATGAAATAGGAAGAAAAGGTGCAAAGGGAAGGGGGAAGTGGGAGGGGTAGGGGAAAGGAAAGAAGGGAATGGAATTAATATAAGAAAATGAAAAACTGGAAACAAAGTCTTTGTAGATAGGAAGGGGTGGAGTGGGTGAAGGGAGGGCAGGGAAATGGGGAAAAAAATAAGAACCAAGATGGATTATGCAAAGGTGCAAATTTCCAATGATGAATTTCATTATACTGTATACCTTAAATGTACCAATACAATTGGTTTGTACCAATAAAATTAATTTAAAAAAAGAGTACAAATTTCAGAGATATCTGGAAGTGATACATCTAAGTGATTTTCTGATTTTTAAAGGTATGTTTTGCTGAAATAAACTTTGAAGCCACAATCACACACTTTAAAATTAAATTTATTGTTAATGAATATAAAAACATAAAAATTGTACATATTAATGGGGTAATTTGATGTTTTAAAGATTTATGTCAGGGTAAGTAAGAGTATCTTCTCAAATGTTTATCATTTATGTTTTAAATTTTTAAGCTCCTTTCTTCTGGCTGTTTGAAATGTACAGTATATTATTGTTATTTACAGCCACCATAGTGTACAATAGCACACCAGAACTTTGTCCTATCTATCTGAAACTTATTACACACTAATTAGTCTTTTCCCATCTCTCATTCCAAACTTCTGTTAACAACCACTCTACTAGAATAAAAGTTTTGAATTTGAAGAAACATCAAAATGATGTGTTAAAAGTCAAAATGTGTGGTAGAATAGGTATAAATTAAAACCATAAATAAATGTAGGACTGGTCTTTCACTTTTCATATAATAAACTTACTTTTTGGAAAATCAGATATACAAAAAGTATTACTATACTAATCAGAATTTTCAAATTATCCTTTTGATTGGATTCATTAGTTTCAATTTTAAAAGCAAATAAGTTAACTAAATTCAAATCCAATTTCAAGTTTATGTACATTTTAAGCAAAGCAAATTTTAAAGCAAAAGAATTTGTCAATTTTAGATGAGATAATAATGTTGATTTTAAAATTAATCAATATATTATTACAAATCTATGTATTAGTCATGGATGTTATCTAGAAGAGTAGCCCAAGTAACAAAAAATCTAAGTGAACTAGTAAAACATGATTGACATGTTTACATTCACATGTTTACTCTTATCTCAAAGAATACCAATGAGGGTTAGTTGATCTGCATGGCTTCAAAATTTGCACATTTTTCTTCTCTTTTTACTTTTATATGCTTAGGAATACACCGGAAAATATACCAAAAATAATGTTTTGATGGTGAGTTTGTTTTCAATGTCTTGAAAAGTACCAACTCCCCACCAGGAATGTAATCATTATATGCTGCAAATACACTAATAAAAAATACAAATTGAGGAAAACACTGTATTAAATGATACACCACAAACAAAAGAATTAAAATATATTGTTTGGAAAATATAATTTGAAGTCCTAACTGTTAGCTTTAAGCGTTTGAAATGAATCAATAAAGTGAGTTTCTAAGTAATAGAGCAACAAAATAATCAAGTAAAATTACCATAAGTGTTGCTTTTCTTTTTTATTTGTATAATTCATCTTCACATCCCTCCTCAATTAATCAATAATTACTCTGAGTTCTTTTTTCATTTCATCAGTCAACAGCAGTTAAGAAATAAATTGAAATATTTAAAATGTTTCAGAAACTCATAGTGAGACAGACCTTTTTGAAAACTTACTTTTGACAACATTAATACATTTGTTTTCTTTCAAAAAAGAAAAACATGAAATAAAAACACTTAAGAACAATCAACAAGAATATAGAGAAAACCTATAAGCCCAGTAGTAAAAAGAGATGTACTTGAGAAGTTTTTACTTCACTGGAGAAAACTGTTTACAGAATAATTCATGAATCATGATGAGAATTCATTACAAGTTTCTCTTAGGTGATGCATCACTGAACATATTTGAATTTCATTTAATCTAATTGAATAGGACATTTTTCTTTGCAAGCTGCACACACCCAGATTTTGGAACAAAGTTCAAGGAAGATTACTCAAAATTTCTAATACTCCAAAATCATACTGGTGTTGCATTTAAATGAACCCCAGTATGTTATACTAAAATTTTCCTAAACCACGATTGGTAAAATAATTTGTCTTTGAATTCAGTAAAATAAATTATCTAACTATAATAAGTATAATTATTTTACAATTTTTCAAATTTAATATTTAACAACCTGCAGCGAACAACACTAGAGTATTAAAGAACTATTTCTACACATCTTTAGATGCACTGACTGTAATGAAAGTAGACTGAGAATTAATTTTCAGTTACATATGAAAACAATTCTTATAATATTTACTTACTATTTATAAAATATTATAATTGTATATTCTTTAAAATTCTCTTTTTCAGAAATCATGTTAATTTAATAAAATTAATATCAAACCGTCTGTGCTGGAAGATGTTTTTAAGAGTAATATTGCTGTGGGTTTATTCATTTCATCTCTCCAATGCAAATACATCTAATTTTAATATAAATCCTATTGAATTAGGCTTCTTGGCTAAACTAAAACATAACAGCAGCATCCACTAGTGAGCAAAAGTACAATTTACTGTATGAAAACCCAAAGACTGTGATTAGGAAATTCAGAAGAACAAGCAAACGAGGAAGAACATCACTTCCACCAGCTCTTCTGTGACTAACATGGCACACTCCTCAGCCTGTCCCTATGGGGTGAATCCAGAAGGCTATAAAACATCATGCTTTCTATACAGTGTGCAACTGACAGGTTCAGAAACCATGCAAAAATAAAATAATAAAAATAGAATATTTGTTTTTAAAAAGCAATTCTTAGAAATGCTCCCCTTTGGCAATTTTTAGGTTTCTAAATTTAATAGTTAAGTTTATAAAGACATAATTTTGTGTATAGCGCGTATCACACAAGAGCTTTCACTGCTGCAAAGCATCCTTGGAGAATTTACAGACTCTTCTTCAGTCAACTGCAATTCTGATGTTCCACATGGTTACAACATTTTTATTTCATTAACACCTGATTTACAACCACAAACCATTCAAAATGTATCAGAACAGATGTAGGAAATAATTATAATTTAGATTGAAATCTTCATCTTCTAGTAACATTTTAAACCATCTATCTTAAGAAGAAAATTAATAACTTACTGAAGAGGATTAAAAAACAGATTTAAAATTTAAATAAGGCGGTGCCAAAATTTAAGTTGCTGTTTTCTACCAATTTGTCTATTGTTGGACAAATGTTCAATATCTGAGGTATTGAGCTGGGTGAATTATAAGAGGACATGAATGATGGTGACAGGACAATCTAGGCCAATTTAACTATGATTTTCAAGGAGCCTCCCTGAGTCCCTTAGACATTTAGTTTAATACTTTCAGAGGTCTTAAAGTTTGTGTTCTTTTTAAAAGAGGAAAATCATTTTGCTCAACTCAATTGATATTTAATTATGTATAAAAACATAAACAAGGAAACATTTTCCATTAAACAAACACTAAAACAATCTGATGTTTGATATCATTTATGAAATCCAGTCAACTTGGTCAAGACAGTACCAAACCTTCATCTCTTACCCATGAACAGTTCGATTGGTTTATTAAATTGAATAAGCAATTTTTCTCAGCTCAAAAAAAATCAGAAACAAACCCCAATAAGCATGATTTGGATGTACTGACCCTCATTCAACCTCAACTTTTATTCCCATGTACTCAGTGTGTTCCTCATTCATTTCAAGTAAACTTTTACTATCAAATATAAACATGAATATATCCCCTTGAGGTCAATTGTCCTCATTTTTAACCTATTCATATTTTATAATACCTTTTAATTAATCCTTCCTGTACATATTCCTCACTTAATGCCCCCAAGTGGGTAACTTGAAGCTGTTCAAACACTTCTTGCATGCTACTCTTTCTATTGTTGTCTACAGGTCCTTGGGTAGGAATATACTTATGAAATGTTTAATATTTAAAAGGTGCATCACATAATTTGCACTATTCTAGCATGCATGTTTAAGTGGTTGAAGATAGAGCAAATCATGAAAAAGAAATATTATTTATTAAAAATCTTATTATTTTAGGATCTGGAGTGATTGTGAAAAAGGCAAGTTTGGAAAGGAGACATACATGATCTTTGAAAAGCAGGTCTCAAAGGTTTTTCTCATATTTCACATTTCACATAGGTCCACTTTTTCAGAAGAAACCCTTCATTGAGTTTTGTAAAAACAGTTTTGAACACAAGGAAATAGAAAAATTGAAAGTGTTCCTACCTTACAGGAAATTAACACAGATCTCACTTTCAGACTTCATATATCTGCAACACAAAGAGAAGGACATTTGATATTTACATTATGTAAAAACTACTATTCTTCAAGCAAAGGAAAATGGAAACATTTCATTCTCTTCTCAGCAGAGATTAATTTATAATAGAAAACATCAGAAGAAGATATCATCATAGAATTGATCCACTGTATAAGAATAAATAATAGTAACTGAGGGAAAATAATTACGATAGTCATTAGGTGAAAATTTGAAACAGAAACAAACCAGAGCCTCCAAGATGAGTTTCAGATACATGGCTCAGCAAACTTTGTAGTGCAAAGTAATTTTTCCAACCATCAAGGGGAGCTTGATGTTCTATAATTTATATCATAGAATATAGTCACCATTGTTTCTTTACATTGTGATATGTAGATAAAGTTTACAATGGCAATGTGGAGAAATTTAAGAGATTCTATATTACTTAACCGCAAAGTTCTAAGTGATTCTCCTATGGTAGCAAAACAATAGGACTGCATAAAATGTTATGGTTTACAAAGCATTTTTGTACACTTTGATTTGATTTTTATAAATACTCAGTAAGACATATGAGCACTTAGGACATCAAATATTCGTTAAAAACAGTTAACAATCTCTGAGAGAAACAAATGAGGAAAGCCTTAAGATCGTGGTAAGGGTACTAGGAAGGGTCTTCTCTCAGTGAGAAAGAAAATTAGCCCTCGAATAAATGCAACTCAGATTCCTACTAACAAAGCAAGACCCCAAAAATATACAATAATTTTCAGATCACTTAACCATGCCCTATACAAATCTTAAAAAAAATTATAGATAGATAAAAGTATACCAATAACTTCACCAATATCTTGACCGAGTATGAAAGTGAAGTGTTCACAAGTAATTACATCTACTTTGAAGAAAAAAATCAAAAACACAACTGTTTTCCACTTTTCTTCTGCATCAACATTCTATTATTTGTTGTATGATAGGTAATGTGAAATAGGAAGAAAAGGGGCAAAGGGGAAGGAGATGGGAGGGGTAGGGAAAAGGAAAGAAGGGAATGGAATTAATATGAGAAAATGGAAAAATAGTAACAAAATCTTTGTAAATAGGGAGGAATGGAGGGGTTGAAGGGAAGGCTGGGCAAGGGTGAAAGATGGGAACCAAGAGAGATTATGTAAAGGTGCAAATTTCCAACGATGAATGTCATTATATTGTATACTTAAAATGTACCAATGATTAGAATGAAAAATCGATAATGCAAAATAGGAAGAAAAGGTCCAAAGGGGTAGGTGTAGTGGGAGGGGCAGGGAAAAGGAAAGAAGGAAAAGGAAAAATGATGAGAAATGGAAAAAATGGAAATAAAGTCTTTGTAAATAGGGAAGGGTGGAGGGGGTGAAGGGAGGGCTAGGACTGGGGAAAAAATAAGAACCAAGATGCATCATGTAAAGGTACAAGTTCCCAATGAGAAATGTAATTGTGTTGTATACCTAAAATGTACCAATAAAAGAATTTAAGAAAAAAAAAAACAACCCTTCTATTACTTGTGAAATACCAACAGTGTAAATAAGCCATTCTTTTATGGAAACAATTTAGATAGTTATTGCTTGAAACACTGTAAAATTTTCTTCTAGTGATAATATTTTTATCTTAAAATTGTGCTCACGTAGTTTAAACAGTGTAGAGCTTACTATATAATTGCACAATTTTGTATTTTAGCTATATATTTTAAAACATAATATTTTTATAAAATATTAGAAACCTCTTTTCCAGTATAAAAATGTCATACATACATAGTGCTGGCACTGCAATGTGAAGTACTGAGCAAGAGATGGCTAAAAAGAAGACTGGAATGTGCAAGTTGTCCTAGTTATCTGAATTTAATATTTGCATAACTCTCACAATGTGTTCCAATCTATGGTATCGGTATCAAAGGATTTGCTTCAAATAACTTTAGGTTGCTTCTGTGACTAATATCAAGCATTAATAATAGTTACTTTCCTGTTCTCTATAGTTCAAACACTATTTTTTTACACTAGGTCAAATAACTATGTCCATATTACATAGTGCATAATATAATATACTGAAGAATCTATGAGTTGAAGGTCAAAGAAATAGATGCAAAGAAAATTAGGAAATATTTTAAAGGAAAACAAAGCCACACCTTATAAAAATGCAAGAATGCAGCCAAACCATTCTTTAGAAGAGTATTTTGGGGCCGGGGATTTAGCTCAATGGTTTTGCCGCCTGCTGCGCAAGCTCAAAGATCCGAGTTTGATCCCCGGTACCAAAAAAAAAAAGACGAATATTTTGATAGCATTCAAAAGCTTATAGAAAACCAATAAAACTAAAAAATAGAAGAATTACACTAGAAAATAAATAAAAACAAAAGCTAGTTGTTTTAAAGGATCAGGTAAATTGATATGAGTCCTCTAAGGCTTGGAATAAGGATGCTAACAGGCGCTTTCTTCATAGTATTCCAAAATATGAATATAACTCAGCACAACCAAAGTAAAAAATAAAGTAGTTAAAACATCTCAACCCATAGATAAACCCTTCAATGTGGCAAACTAACACAGAATAACAGTGGATATTGAAGATGATTTCAGTTCATAGTGTAGGGCCAACTGGATTTATGAAAAGAAAAGGAAATAATCCTTGCCTTCTACTTTACAGAAAATGAACTCCACAAAAATTAAATAATGAAATGTGAGAGATCAAATAATAAAAAATTTCCAAATGATAATATGGAAAAATATTTTCATGATTTCAAGGTGGTAACTTCTTAACCAGTACCCAAAAAGCACTCATGCAAGAAACAGTAATACTATATTAAAATAAAGAAACTCTATTCATCAAAAAAGGTGTGATAATCTACATTGCAGGAAAAGATCTGTAACACATATAGGATCATAAATTTTATCCGTTTAACTAGACTGGGTTAAGATTATTTTCCGACAGCTGGCAGCACATTATTTCTAGGTGTATTTGTAAGGGTGTCTCTGAAAGAGATTATCATTTAACCAACAGATTGAGTATAGGAGATCAAGCTTCAATGTGGGCAGACATCATACAACCTCTTGAGGACCTATAGAGTATGAACAAACAGGTAGAGGAAAGGCAAATTCTCTTTATCTTCTCAAGCTGGGGTGTACATCTTATCCTGTTGTTAGACATTCCTGGACATTAGACCGTCAGACAATAGGATAGAATTATTCCAGTTGCATTTATAGTTCTCCAGCTCATCAATGGCAAATTGTGAAATTTCTCACCCATTGTAATAAGGTCAGAGAATAACAAATCTTTAAATATATCTCTAAATATCTTAATCAATCTCTTTCTGTGGGGAATGCTAGTAGAACAAGTAACTCCCAACAGGCTCATATCCAGAATATACATCTAACACCTACACATCTACACATGAAAAACCATCTTTTCCATAAATGGCCAAGAAAACAAACAAAATAAAATATCCAAATGGCCAGTGAATGAGTAAAAATATACCAATCATTAGTAATAATCAGAGGCAGGCAAGATAAACACACCACTATTATAATAATATACAATTTTTTATTACTATAGCTGCTAATAAAGACCAAAAGTTTTAAGACAATTATAGCAACAAGCTGAAGTAAACATATCCTCCATATGTTATTGAAAAGAGCATAAAAAGTGCATAGTCACTTTGGAAATAGGTTGGCATCAATTTCAAAATTTGAAAATAGATATTTACCAGTTCTAGAAATTTCACCCCTACTGAAAATATTCATATGTGTTATCAAAAAAATGTCCAAATATAAATTAAGTGCCCAAACTTAGAAAACAAATGTCTATCAGTAGGAGAATGTGAATATAAAGTGTACAATTGCTCAAAACTATAAAAATACTATTTTAAAAACCATTCAAAGTAACAATGCAGTGAAATGAAATGGAACAAATAAAAAGTATACAAATAAGATATGAGTGAACTTCATAATCATAATTTTGAGGAAAAGAAAGTAAATAAAATGACTATATTTTTAAACTTTCATTTAGATAGCATACAAATGGGAGGAACTAATTTAAATATGAACAAAATGATTAACATTGAGGTCTAAGTATCAGTTACACTGCCTGAGAGAAAATAGATGATGATTAGGAGGAAACATGACTGGGACTTCTGTTGTGCTGGCAATGCTTATGCTTTTAACCTTCTTCAAAGTTATAAAGTATCCACTTTCCATGTAGTAATTTAGTTATACCACTTTTCAGGTGTTTCACATGCAAAAACACTTAAAATGAATGAGTAGAGAAATAGTTAAATCATGTGGTATCACTGATGAAAACTTAATGTGTTTAAAAAGAATCTCAGAATCTTATCTCTCCATATCAATCCCCATATTGGACTATCAAATTCATCGGCTTCCAGTTTAATGGAAAGTATACACGATCCTTGTATTTTTTTCCTTTTTTTTGGTACCGGGGATCGAACTCGGGTCCTTGCCACTTGTGCAGAAGGCAGTGAAACCACTGAGCTAAATCCTCGGCCCAATCTCTGTATTTTTGAAGCAGAAAAATAAAATACATTAGAATTTGAGAGATCAAGATTTAATTTCCAGACATTCAAGTTATTGTTTATGTGGCTGCAAGCAAATTATTGGCTTTTCTCCCATCATTAATGTTTGTATCTGTAAATGGAGATACTACAATTTAACTCTTAGAATTAGATGAAATGACATATAAAAATTTTATCCAGGGGTGGGGATTTAGCTCAGTGGTTTTGCCGCTTGCTGGGTAAGTGCAAGGACCCAAGTTCCATCCCCAGCACCAAAAAACATAAAAAATAAAAAATAAATAAATAAATAAATAAATAAATAAATAAAAATTTTATCCATAGCACTTATTTAATGCTTATTTCTGATTTTTGCTGAATGGAAATCCAATACACAATTATTCTTTGTTCAGTATCAATTTATTGCCCCTTCATAATGTTTTGAAGAAGAGAAAAGAAGCCCTCCTATGTGGGGATTTATGTGACATTGTCAGCTAGGCTGGGCAATCATGTGAATATCAGTCAATCATGCACCCATGATAAATCAAGAAAGCCAATCAAACAATCAACAAACAAAAAATTCAATAATCAAGCTAGAACTCAGACAAAACTAGAGTATTGTTCAGACATCAAAAATGACCTAAAATGTCCCTACCATCACAAATATTATTGAGGGCAGATTCTGTAGCAATTCCACCTTCATGCTTTCTTCTTTCTAAATAGCAATTATAAAGACACTCGAACCAAAAAAAAAAAAAAAATCTTTGAATTCTCCCCCAAATCACCCAATATAAGGTATGTCCTACGATGACACCTTTTCTGGATACTTCACTTTTCCCCAGTGCGGTCTTTTCCGTGACAGCAACTTGATGTACCAAAATTTGCCTTCAAATGTGTTCTGGGTTGGCTTTGGATGGGCAGATGGATATTTCATGTTTGTACTCTTTTCTGGAATTTGTCACCCTTTCACAGGTAAGACAGTTTTCTCTCATGCATAAGCTATTTTGGCCACCTTACTTAACTTTTTACTTCTGTCTTTCCTACCGCCAACCCATGGTGAAGACTGCTGAATATTTATTAGTCCAAAACACTCTTCCTAAAACAATACTATTTATCAGATATCTAATTTTACATTTCTATTTTAATACTTAGTGAGTGAAAGACTGTCAGTAGCTGTTATCTCAAGAGACAAGATATAGTCTTTGTGCTGTTGAACCAATTGTAAGCTATGATAGATCTTAATGTTCAGCGATAAGGTGCCAAATGCATGCCTGTAAGTGGAAAAGCAATTTTCTTTTATACTTCATATCATAGTGTGTCAAAATTTTTTAATTCCTTTGTTTTGTCTCAAATGAAGAACAGTTAGGTTGTGAGTAAAAACTCTGTTTTGATTGCTTGAATCTCTGAAATAACCCTCACAGGAATTAGGAGAAAGCAAATCTAGTCAGAGCAGTGTTTAGAAAATATAAGTTTGTACCTTGTCATTAGATCTCACATTTCCAACTATCACTGCCATAAGAATACTAGATTTCTAGCTTTCTTTTTGTTTAATTCAATAGATCCCTTTCATTTGTGCTTTTTAAAAAGGAGTCTTTAAATTGTATTTTACATAACAATTGTATTTTACATGACACATAAATTGCATACTGTGGAAAGAATTGTCTGCCTCCCTGAATGAAACCATTTTAATCTCAAGAGTTTTATTATCTGTTAAAATCTATTTAAATATAGGCATTCAATTTTACATTACTTGACATTTATGGGGAAGCTATTTTACAGTATCAGGTTTCTGAATAGACAAGATCACAGCAAATATTCATGATTGTATGACAGGCTACATTGAAAAATACGGAGAAAGAATGATCTAATAATTCTGGACAGTTCATGTCTATATGAACATATCTAATAAAACTGGATCAGAGATCTGGTAATACATCATGTGAGCTTGAAAACTACAACTATGGCGTGTTTTAATAATATCTGACCTATTTGAATTTATCAGAAGGCCATATTAATTGAACCTATTGCTTTAAATAAATAGCTGCACTATTTAATATCAAAACTGGAGAATAGAGACATTCATTTACAATGTGAAATTTTCGTTTGGTAATTTAGAGGGTTTTTTTAAAGTAGAAAATAATAGCAACTTTTTTAGTTGATCTGGCCAGAAAGACAATTTAAATATGCACCTTGATCTATCTATGGGCTAGAAGTATTTCAGTTTTTATCTCAGTGAAAAATACAAATGCTGGGAGAAATTTTAGATGTGGAAACTTTGAAACTTTGCTCAAATTGCCTGCTTCCATCAGCGTTAAAAGGAACTGGGAAAATGAGCTTCCACAACAACAGTATTGTACAACTGGCCTTATGAGTCTGAAGTATGACAACTCAAACTGGGATTTTTATGAAAAGGAAAAAAAAATCACCACAAGATTTTAAATTACACAGAAGAATCTGCATGAAACTTCTATCCATCAAATGGCCACTGAAAAATGAGGTAATTACCTAAAATAATTTGCATGTTAAGAGCTAATACAGTATTACAAAGTAAAGTCCAGTTGTGAAAGCAATGCATAATTTCCTGATTAATGTCTCATGCACAATATTCTGCCATGCTCTGTCAGAGTCCAAATAACAATATGGTCAATCAATCAAATTTAAAAAAAACTTAGATAAGAAATGAGTTCAGCTCTAATAAATCATGATTTGAACTCAGTGAAATTTAGAGTTATGACAACTAATCACAGTGTATTATGTTTTTAAGGCAATACATTTAGTGCTTAATTGGTGTAATTATAGATTTTCAGTGATTCAAGATTAGTGTGTGAAGGCAAAAAATCATTTTAGCTTGTAAAATGTCATCTATTAAGTTACTGAAGAAAGCCTCGTATTAAAATATCAATCTGTAACACACAGCTCTGCCAAAACTTATGATTTGAGCGATATTTAGTCAGGAAGACTAAGAATGTCAGTGGAGTAATATCGCCAAGTTTCCTACAAAAAGAAGGAAACATTTCTCTTAAGGCAAAGTGGAAACACTCTTTCTAGAAGTAGAATTAATCTCCTCTGTCAGACAAATGCAGGTGTAGTGATAAACAAAGGAGAAGCAGGTGAGGCGAAGACACATTAATAAATACAAAAAATGTAGCTGTGAGCTCTGACCTGAGTCACTTATCAAGAAATTCAAAATAGACGCTGCCCTGTCTTCCACTATTCAGTTCATATGTAAGTGTTGAGATTCTAAAATATTAACACTATTTGTGGAACTTAGCAGGATTTTTCTTTGTTGGTAACAAGGGGAAGGGGAGTATGGGGCTGTTTTCTTCAGGTCAAAGTGCTTTTTGTTATTCTTGGGGGTAGGTAAATACTAAAAGAAAGACCACAAAATATTGTTAATAACACCCATCCTTTTATTTCTCAGGAATACACTAGTATTTGACAAGTGAAGAAAGCAAGTTGTGAGATTTGACGGCCTGCCTAACCGGGCCTACCATTTTGTTACTATTACCTTGAGTAAGTTACCTTGAAGGATTCTGACCACTGCCATCCTCGGTTGAGACCGCTTTAAAGCCCGATCGGACCGCCCCAGTGAATCAGCCCTACTACTGATAGCAGCCATTACCCCTGGAACTTTCCCAGGCCTCGTCCTTGGGCAACCATTACTCAAACCTTGTCTTTGGCAGGTCACCACTTCTTCCCTCCACTGCACACTCCCTGTCTTGACCTTGTTAGGAGAGAAGGTGCTGTGAGCCCAAGTACCAGCATGGTCCCTCTCAGACGTTTCCTGAAAGAAACCTGTCCTAGTGAGCTCATACCTCTGTATCTTTTTCCTAACATATATAACCCCTTTCAGGACTGTTTATTTAATCAGAAAGCTGGGAACAATGACACAACACATCCTAGTGAGCAGAAGAAATTGCTGATGAGACCAAATTAAGAGATTAGTATTATTACAAAACTAGCGATGAGTACTTAGCTCAGTGAATGGTACTATTAACTGCCAAGTTTACAAAACATAAATAATGAGATTTGTTATTAAGTCTGCCATCCAACCTCGTATTTTCATTTCCTGAACTCTAAAATGGAAAAACACACCCATCTGATACATTTCTTGTAAGAATTAAATGAATTAGTGGACCAATATCCTCTTAATAGTCCCTAACATGTAAGTACTCAAAATTTTAGTAAGTCACTCATTGGTAGCTACATGCAGTCATTCAAGTTCCAATTTATGTTCAATTAAGTTTTAAAGTGTCACATGAACCATACTTCATGTGTTCAATATTCACATGTATTCTCAAATTGGGCAAGACAGATTAGAACATTTCTATCCTCTCAAAAAATTCTAAGAGCTATAGACTACAAATATTTATAGGGAAAAACATTCAATAACTGGCAAAACAGAATGGAAAGGTTGAGACAAAAATGGACAGCTTGCAGAAGATATTTAACTTGTACAGTACATAATTTCACGTTGGCATAATTTCTTTACATTTCAAATCATATTTTAAAAATGTATAAAATAAAAACTTAACATTTTAAATTTGCAACATACTGACAAGTTAGCAAGAAAAGTACTATCATAGCACCAATTCAGTAATACCAGGAAGAATTCACTTGAGGTAACAACTCAATTTAAAAAAAAACTATATAACTTCAAATGATCCACTGATGAAACAAACTTGTAAAATTTTGAAAGTCTAAACTCTTTTGACTATGATTAAAGGTGAACACGCTTAAAATAATCTCACAAGTCACAAATAACCAATTTGCAGCTGTCACCAACAATATACCAACGTGCTTAATATTCACTAACAAATAGCAATAAAGTAAAAAGCAATTTTATCATAAATTTCTCAAGTGACAATGATCTTCTATTACAAAACTTTGTGGCCAATTTTTGCATATTTTTATCCTTTGTCCTGGATTTCCTTCTTTTTTGGGGGGGTACCAGGGATCGATCTCGGGACCTTGCGCTTGTGAAGCAGGCGCCAGAACTGCTGAGCTAAATCCCCAGCCCTGTCCTGGATTTCTTTAGACTATTAAATATTCCTTAAATATAGAAACATAACCTTCTAATGATTTTTAAACCCAAATCTAGACCTCTTTTTCTTCTCCCATAATACTCCTTCTCAGTGTACTTCTGGTGTGTACCATCCTCAATCAGAATTTCTTCCTTGGTTTTGTCATTTTGTTTTTTACCACTTTAATTGCTCTTTGCATTTTCTGCTTTATTCTCATTGTTTAAGTTATCACCTATGTACGGCATCACATTCTCTGAACCTAGTAAGACATTTTCATTTGCATACTCAAATTAGAATTTGCTTTATTTGTTACATGTAACATAGCCTAAACCCAGATTTTGTGAAACTGAAGCAATCTTACTTTTTCTTCAATGTTCATGTACAAAGGAAGTGCATATGTACTCATGCACACACACCCCAGTAGTGTTTTCTTCTGTTTTTCTACTTTTCACTAACCAACACCTGATTATTACCCAGATTGATCTACCTCAAATGCTATTATCAAGACATGTGTCAGACTCCTTCTCCTTCCTATAAAATACAGTATGAATACATTCCTCTTTCTAGATGTGTACTTTCCTTGCTTGCATTATATCTCCAGGAATTGTCATGTAGCTGCTACAATAACTCACTGACATATTACCTATTACCTGCTTAATCTCCAAAGTACTATCATACAGTTTTTTTCTCGGATAGATAGTTTTTTGTACTATTTTAAATCCACTGATTCTCATCACTTTCAGAGACTTTTCAAAACACTTCAGCATGTGCACCTGCTCCAGTGTCCTGGCTCCTGCTTATCTTGTAGGTCCATCTTTTGTATTTCTTGTATAATGTTCCTGACTCTAGATATATCTTTTTGCTCTCTCATGCCTCTAACAATAGTTAGGTATATTCTGCAATCTTATACTCTGCAATGATGATTTTCTTGAAATATTTAATATTCTAAATCTTTCTAAAAACATTTCATTTCTGGTGCACTTTTTCTCATTTTTTTTACTTTTTGGTGCAAAACTAAAGGTAAATTGGCTATTTGTTTGGCTACACCATAACATCTTCAAAGGTTACATTCTTAACATAATACCTACAATGGGTAGAGTTTAACATATCACATATAGCATTTTATTTATTTATACACTCATTTATACTTATTGAATTATTAATTAAGGTAAGTCAGGAAAATGCTAAGAATAAAAGCAGTGAGATGGCACAAAACACTGAAAATAAAAAGACAAGATTCATAGGTCCAATTAAAATAACAAGTTTCATCAAGGCTTGTTGCATGAAATGTTTTTGTCTCTTGGGATTTCAAATCCACAAATCTCTATTTCTTCATTTTATTGATTTTTTTAAATTTTCTGCTTTGTGGGTTTCTTCCCGTGTTATGAGCCTTTTAATACTAGAATGATGCAGACCAATATTTTTCTTCTTCTACCTCTTCACTATATTTGAGCACCCTTAAAGATCACATGCAATTTTATTGCTTTAAATATCATCACTATTCTGAAGACTTCTAGCTTATTCTCATGTTACACTTCACACTTCATTTTCAGCTATGTACTCAATATTAATTATGGTTTCAAATTTCACATGTTAAAAACAAAGTTCTACATTTTTCCTAGTAGACCATGTTATACAACACAGATAGCATTTCTATTTCTCCAACAGTTTAAAGACTTAAAACTTCAACTCAATATAGTAGTAGTTTTAAGAAATGCTGCAAATACAGCCTCAGAATATTTTCAAGGACTCAACTAATTGCAGATCAAAAATATTTTTAAGAAACTGTTTTAAATTGGGTCTAGATTCAATATGAATATACTTTTTTCTTTTTCATTCCCTAAATGAGAAAACACAAGATAGGAATATTGCAAAAGAAGGGACTAGTGTACATATTTACAGGAAGTACATTACTAAGTGAAGCTCAACATGTAAAGAAACATTTTCCAATAGGTGGCCCAATAAGCTTTGATGAATACTGACAAAATAACCATTGCTATGACTAATAACGTAGATAAAATTGCTGAAAGATAATTAATTTTCTTTATATCTCATTTTTCAGTTTGTGAAATGTATTTTATAAAGCTGGAAAAGGGCAAACAGAATTTTCATAATTTATTTGACCATATAATCTATTTCTGAGGTTCTCATGGAATTAGAATTTTATAAGATGACTTTGGAGAAATGCTGAGTAGAAAGGGATGTAGTGTCTGGACTATAATTGTGTTTCAGTGTGATATAATAAAATGTGCATGAAAAACAGTATAAGAATGAAGCACGGGAAAAGAGCTGGTGTGTTCACCTTTCATGTTGAATAGGTAGGGTTGTATATTTCCATCATACACTCAGAAAAAGTCAAGGACTCTGTAGATGATAATCTGTGATAACTAAGAAGAAATTGCATTCCATTAAAAACTAAGACTTCTAAAGTTTGATAAAATATATGTAGTGGACATGTAAATACATAGTGAACATATATTCCTTTTCACTGTGTCCTTTAATTCTATAAGAATACAATCAGACTTGTAATTCTATAACATTTCACCTAAGTGTCCATGAGAAATCCTAGAAAAGAATACTTTACCAAAATTATTGAACAAGTACAGTATAACATAATGGCAAGTACCAAGGACTTGAAATTAAAACACTTCTCTAAGTGTTTGGAGTTTTTAGTGAAAAAGATGAGAACATGAGCAGTGATGTATTATTATCTGCAGATTCTACTCTACAGGGAGGAGATTTAGGTGAAGATATAATTAACCAGGAGTTAATGTCAAAGTCATGTTTAATGCAAAACCCTTGGATATCTAATAATTTGGTTCATTACCATCTTTAGTTGATTTATTTGTCTAATACCAGTTACAATTAGGACCATGCCAGGCATGTATACCTAAATTTAAATAAGTCTATAAAAAGACAAGTAAGATTATGCTGGTTATATGAACTGCAAATTAGACTTTCTCTATGTCAGAAAGGTCACAGTTATGATTATACTCTTTTCTCTTTGCCCTAAAAGTTTAAATTTTAATAAAGATTAAATGATTCTTTCTATGATTTAGAAATGTGAAGGAAAACTTAAGATTTTTTTGTTTTCCCACTTTCTTATTACTGTGTATTAGTTATGCAAATTAATGGGTTTCATTTGGGCAGATTTGTACATGGACATACATTCTTTAATCATTCCATCCATAACCCTCCTTGCCTCACCTTCACTCTTCATTCCATACTTTTGGGGGGATTTAATGAGTACAATGTATTTTGATCATGTTCATTCCCTCTATTACCCACCAGTATACCCATTCTAGCTCCACCTTTTCCCTTTCTGGTGTCAAATATTAGCCTAATTGTTCACATTTCTGATAGCATGTTAAATTTATTCTTGAAAAATAGAATATCACCTATTTTACATAATACATAAAGAAAATAGAATTTATTTGCTAGCTCTATCAATAAAATAAGTGTTACTGAAAAAATAGCTTACTCTCCTTTAAATAAACTAAAATTGTTTAAAAAGATAATTCCCACTTCCCATTTGGTTAAAGAATATGATGTAATTAACAATTATTTGGTAGTATTGTTTTTTTCATTTAACTTTCAAAAATTCTTGGAGATATTTTCTGTGGGAACGTTCTTAATAACTTCAGTGAAGTAGATATGATCTCAACATTTCAAAGTAATAATCTATTTTTACATGAATAATGCATCTTTTTTCTTGTCAGTACCTCAAACACTTCATTTTTGGGCTTCAAATGAATTTCTGTTATGTTTTAGAGAATGAAGATATAGTAAGAGGAATAGCATCCAAATTAATAATAATACACAATGCATCAAAAAAAGAGTATACTATTATGACTATGTGTTAATTCAAATTCTCAAAAATCAAAAAATGGTAAAAATAATTATACAAATATATATTTTATATCAATATACATATTATATCAATGTATTTATGAACATTATTTTATTTACCTCTCAGTAATATCTATGAGGGAGACATTATTATAATTTTTGATTAACAGATGAGAAAATTTATAGACAGATGTAAGGAATTTGCTCAAGATCATAAAAAGTGGAGGTACCAGGATGTGAACTGAAGAAAATCAATTTCGGAGTCCATGATCTTAACCAATAGATTGAACTACCTCTTTGAATAGTTGCTTTTATCTTTGTAAATGAGAAATGAGAAGGTTAGAGATACAGGAGGCAAGTAAGGATTTAAACTGAAGTTCTCTGAGTAAAAATTTGCAATATTGTCTCCCAACACCATAGTGTACCCATTTTATGTGCTCCTGGGCATTCTGTATTTTGGTATCTTACATTGTCTTCAATGATGACAATGCATAAATTCTGAAATGTAATGAAATAGAATAGAAATTGTGTAAAATATGTGTATCCTGGCTGAATGAAAGTGGTATAGTTTTTTCATATATATATATATATATATATATATATATATATATATATATATCTTAGTTTCCTTTCAAAGGAGTGGGAAACAATGAAAGGAACTAATATTTATTTAAAATGTTTTATATATTGAATCTGCATTAATCATATCATTTATGACTCACTTTAATCCTTGGAATAACTCCCATGAGGCAATAATACTATCCAAATTTTTCTGATGAGGAACCTAAGAAAGTCGATGTCAGAACAGAAATTACAATGGGGCCTACTTGAAAGAAAAGAGATTTCTATTCTCCAAGTTCAAATCCTGCACAATGAAAGTACAAGGGGTTTCAGGCACATTGCTTCATGCAAATATTTGCCAAGGCACTGAGAAATGCAAGGAGTTAGGCAAATTTGGTATTTAAAAAAACACAGACATCTTTTTAAAATGTATCTTTTTTAATGCATTTTGATTAAAATGGGAACTTGCTATATTATATTTCTGATCTTGAGATGAAAAGATGCAGAATGACTTATCTGTTATTGCACAGTGATAAAATTTGAGCACAAGCTTATAATTCCCTAATTCATTATTATTTCCTATGTGAGTCAAGATAAAAAGTTCCAAATCTTTCAGAAATAAGCTCATTATAATATTAGTATTGATGCAAAGTCCTGATAGAAAAGAGTATTTATCAGATGGGGAAATGAATATCATGGTTTGATTTAGTTATGTGCCTTTATGCATTGTATTCCAGTTAAATAAATGATGGATATATTTTGCTTATACATTTAAATACAAAAATGAGAATCGCGACTTAATTTTTTTTCTAAAAACTCCAAACAATGATCTTTATTTTTTAATTTAGAAAGAATACCTAGTAAAAACGATCAAATAAAAATTGAAAAGCATTAAAAAGTAAATATAAGGATCATTTCCCCTCAACTTGTATTTCTTGTTTAATCACTAGTATATAGAATGAACATTGTTTATATGTTGTGCTCATGTTAGTTTTATATATTTCTACATACACCTACATTATATCCATTTTCTACACAAATAAGACCACACTATATATTATTTTATAATTTGCTTCTATTTACACAAAATATCTATCACCGGCATATTGTGTTTATGGGTTTCCTGCAGGCTCTAGAGTCTTCCAGTGACTTCAACTATTCACTGAAAATAATGCAGAGATAAAAGACCTTTTGTGCTTGCACGGTAATGAGGTTACTCCTAGAAATTCATACCTAAAATATAGCAGTTTAAAAACTCACCACAGTTCTTCACTTCAAAAAAAGAAATCAAGATTTGCTTAAAAAATGTAGACTCTGTGACCTTTTGTAAGAGGAGCTTTTGACTGGTTTACATTTTTAAACGTGACAAGTTTAATCATTCTATGTCAATTTCTTCATCAGCAAAATGGAAATAATAACAATGACTACCTCATAGAGTTGTTGGGAAAACTATACTATTGGAACAATGACTTTCACTTACATGTCATTCATAATTTAAATTATCTTTAATTATCTAGGTTATGCATGTAATATGAGGTAGAAACTTCCTTTAAAACAAACACTAAAGGCAAAAATTAGTGCACTTTTGTTCCATGGACTTGAAATGCTTACTGTATTTTATACAAAACTTATAAACATTGTCTTTACTGCTCCTGAAACATGCATTTTATTTCATTGATGAATTTGTATATCCTAGTACCATAACAGTATTATAAAACAGTGTTTGTTACAGAAAAATAATAAACAACAGTGAAATATATTTATTACGATATGTAGGAAATCAAGTAAAACTTGCACGTGCTTTGATATTCTTACAGTAACATTTTGGGGCAAATATTTTTGTACTCAGAATCATAAAATTAGGAGTATACTGCAAATGTGTCATTCTGCATGTTTTATCTCTTTCCACATTAATGATCTGAATAACTTAGAATATGAAAAGGTACATTTGAGGTACTTATTGACATACATCTAAAAATCTTCCTAATCCTGTGTATGTATGTTAGGACATGTGTTCCTTAGATAACTTATTTTCAGAACTGTTACATGTAGAAATTATTAACATTTTTTATTGGACCCAAAGATATACCTCTGAAACATGTGGTATGTATTTAGATTCACTTGTTTAGTCATTATTATGAGCCTCAGCAGCTATATTCTATTTGTTTGTTTGTTTGGTACTGGGGATCGAACCTGGGTCCTTGTGCTTGCACAACAGGCGGCGAAACCACTGAGCTAAATCTCTGGCCGCCAGCTATATTCTAACACCTAATTAGATACATACAGGAATGGGTATGCATAATTATACAAAGAAGACAGCTCCACCATGATTGAAAAGGAAGACATCCAGTTGTTCTGGATGATCTTTATATCTCTACTTTTAATAAGTGAGGAAGATGCTGATTCTGTAGCTCTGGGTCATTTTGGAGCTCTCTTCCCCCAAATCTCACAAAGTTATTTTTGCCAGAAATTATCTGCAGTTATATGGTCACACAGAGGTTCCTCTTTTTTTCCTGTCAAAACAGAATAATAGGGCTGGGGGCTCTCTCTACTCAGAAGTTTGCCACAATCTATTCAGTCCAGCAATGCCAAGTTTATGAACATTTTTATGGGATGATAGTCTGGGGAATGTGTATTTTGCTGTCTCTTTGCTTATAGGTTCTTGCGAAATAACCTTGTTTTAATTTTACACAGGATGACCTCAGTATCGCGTGTATACTGATCGGTATTGCTTGTATACTATACTTTCATTGTACAACATTTGTACAAAAATGCTTAATATTTTAATGTGAATAGAGTAAAAATCATCTGTGCATTTGGCTATTCTAAGTAGAGAAAATGGCACTAGTTTGCAATGTTCTTTCTAACTAGGAAGAGTTTCTCTTTGGTCAAGAACACACCATAAACACCTCCTGTTATTTCTTTTACTGGCTGCTCCAAACACTCATTAGTCTCCCTGGACCCCCTGCTTCTGCCCCCCACTCTGAGGAGGCATCCATGGCGTGGAGCTGAGGCCTCAAGGAGCACCACCATTCACACACCTGTTGCTTGAAGTAACTGATGAAGTATTTTTAGTTTTTCCCACTCAGATATCACTTCTCTACTGCTTTTTCTGATTTCCTAATGATTTCCTGATCCTCCATTGGAAAGTGAATTTATGACCCTCTATAATCCCCATCTACTAAGATATACTTCTTATATGTTACTTTTATTCAATTTTTATTATTTCTTTGGTGATCTCTCTTCCCCAGAAAGTTTTTAATTCCTTGAAAATTACAGACATGGCAATGCTCAAAAGAGAAAAAAAAGTGCTACCTTCATAAAATTTACATTCTAACAGAAAAAAAATAAGTGTGCACAAATAAAATACAACTAGGTAACAAGACAATACAGTATGCATTAAGAAGGAAATGAAGAGAATGCTATGAGGCAAATAACAGGGTGAAGGATTTCAGAAAAATAACTTGCGAGGCACTGAAGAACTCAAAGGGAGACAATAGTCATGAGAAGAGCTAGGTGAACAAAATTATACCAGGCAGAGACCGCATCATGAGAGGAATATTGGGCTTTTTCTCTAAGTTTAATTCACTTCTTCCAGCAGTACTCATTCAACACATATTACAGACCAGAATGCAAAGTTGAAAACAAAGCCTCTTTGCATGGAACTTATATTAAGAGAACAAGTAAAGATGAAACATAAATAGAAAAGAATATTAATAAATAAAAACATATTAATAAGCACATAGTGATAAGATTCATAAAACATATATATATAATCTTAGTTAAAGCTTAACATACTGGTGCACGCCTATAATCGTAGCACTCAGTGGAGCTGAGGCAGGAGGATTGCAAGTTTCAGTCTAGCCAGGGTAATGTACAAACTTCGTGACATTGTCTAAAAATAAAAAATTAAAAATAGGTTGGTAATGTAATTCAGTGCAAAAGTCCTGGGTTCAATCCCAAGTCCTCCCTCTCAACCTTAGTGTAATGGGGTGGGAGGCTTTAGATAAGGTGACCAGGGAGGTTTGTCTGAGTAGAGAATGACTGACTAAGGCACAAACGAATCTGCAGGAGTGAATCAAGGGGAAATCTTGAGTTAGGGTACATGAGCTGGGGGAAAGCTTTGCGAGCCTGAAGTCAAAATGAGGTGGTCTGTTTGCAGAAATAACAAGACTGGTGTACTGGGAGTGCCGGAAGCCACAGAGACACTGGAGGAGAGGAAGTAATGCCACCAGATTACTATATTACACTGAATCAAATGTCTGGGTACAGAAGAGTAAATGTAAAACTCAAAATTTTAATCAAATTCTGTTTCCACATTACTTTTTTACTTACATGAAGAAAGCATACTTTCTCGAAGTGCTTCCAATGCTCAGGTACAGCTTATACTCATTTAACTAAGCCTTAGTAATTTTTTCAGTGTTTTGATCATTAGAATCTTATGTGAAATTTTTAAAGGTTAAATATTACTGGCCTTCACCCTTGAAGTGCAGAAGCCTAGATAAGTATACATAATCTTTTAAACAATCATGGGAAATCTGATGAGCAACAGTGATAGCAAAACCAGTGTTTTCTACTCAGTTGGTCTAATTTACCATTGTTCATGCAAAATAAGAATTATCAGGAGGAAATACACTATCATCAGATTGATTTCTTTCTCATTTTAGTTGCATTTTTATCACGAAGATTACCAATTGCATGTGTGTTGATATGACTTTCAATCACATTTCACTGCCTGAATATTACTGAAGATTTTTACATTCTCTTTTCAAATTTGAATCGCATCACTAATGAAAAGATTAGGTTGTAGCTGATGAATACATTTTAATGTTAAAATACCTGAGAGTTATTTTCCTGATATTATAGAGGTTACAAATTATCTAGTCATAACCTAACAGATATCAAATCAGGGTTGAAATATCATTAAGGTTGTTCTGACTAGTATTTCTGTCATAAAGAAAATAATCTTTTAAAGTATAGTATATAAACCTGTTTAGTTTTATATTAAAGTATATAAACCTGTTTAGTTTTAATGCTGTATGCTCAATAGTTGCACAATATTACTGGAAATTAAAATGCACAAAGACTCCTGTTTAATATGAATAAAAATATATGATAGAAAGAAAATAATACCCAGTAATCTTCTAGCTGATCCCAAGAATTCCAAGACCAAATTGCTTTAAAGAATAAATTGGGATAGAATAGCATATAGGCTAGTACATTATGCATATGAGTCTATTGAAAGAAGGGGTAACATTAAGGTATTTTTTCATACATGAAAGAAATACTCTTGGCTGAAAATGAAATTAATCAAAATCCCTCAAATTCAAAATAAAAAATAATATCCTTTCTGAAACAAGTTTATATATGAATATCAGACTATTTGACAAATAGGCTTATTTTTTAGATTTAGATGATTTTATACAAAATATCCTTAACTAGCCTAATGGATTTCTCTTTAAATTACTTTTTAGAGACTACTATCCACACTTTAATGTTCAGAAAATAATGATCAATTCATATATGTGTTGCCGATGTCATACTAAAATTACAGGCAGTGGAGCTGTGATTCTCAAGCGAAAAGGTTTTGAGGCAAAAGCATTGTGGGGTAGGTCAATGCGAAATAGCAAAATTGTCCTGCTTTTTAAAATGTTTATGCTGTTCACACTATTAAAAGAATTTGAAAGTTTAAATATTATTGAAGGAGGATGTAGTCACTTTTCAAAGAATAAACAAGCAAGTGCATATTAAAAATATTTGTAAAACATTGCCTAAGAATTACAAATTACTTGGTGCACGCCAAAGTGTGATGTGTGGCTCAGTACTGAACTGGAACCATGTGAAATCTCTTCCTTGTTAAGGAGAGGAAGCCAGAGAGGAAATATTAAGAAGGAAGATTAAGCAATTTTTTCAAATATCATCCTTCATTAGAAATTTTACTTCAGTGGCATTCAAACATATGTGTAAAAGTAATTAGAACTTTTTCTAAAAAAATAAATACCAATTAAACCAAACATGATTTCCCGAATTGTCAAATTATGGCTGCTAAATCAGCTGCCATTTTAGAAAGAGTGGAAGCTGATAGATGCTACAGTAGTACTATTTGGTCGGAATTTTAAGGAAAAACTGGAACTTCAAGACAATTATCTCAGTGACTAAATGTATCACAATTGAGGTCCTTCTTTCACAAGTTAAACTGATCTCTTAACATTTAGATTCAGTCTTTAAAATGTAAAGTGGTCATAATTATTTCAAGTCAATATAAATTTAAGGCTAGGGCTCTAGGATATGCCAGGCAATGTTGTTCTTGGGACGTATCTTAAAAAAGAAATGGAAAAAGTATTTATATACAAGGAGATTAAAAAACATAATACCCACCACATTTCAAAAGTATTTGAATAAATCTTAAATACTACTTATAAACAGATCCCAATCTGGAGTATTTTCCTTGAAAATAAGAGGAACTGGTGACATGGTTAAGCTAAACATGAATACACACATTAGGATTTCCCAATTTTAAGTAATAGCAATAGCAAAATTAGTCTGCAGACATGTATTAATTCTCCATGCTAATATATTTAGGCTTTTGAATAACTCATACATTGACAGCAAAATGTTTCTTGAAGAAAATCAAACTTTTAGAAGACTAACATTTCAGTGATGAATGAAATTGAAGACTTTGTGTATGGTGTGTGTTTGTGTGTCTGTATATATGTTTGTGTGCCTGAAAACTGAATTGCCTTCAAACTCCCCATTTTTACTGGAATTACCTGTGGCAGAGCACACGTTCAAGGCAATGCACAGAATCTCTGACCACGTTTGTACAGAGGAACTGCTGCCTATCCCAGCCGAGCCAGTAGGAAGCAAGAAGAGCTAAATCACATTTTAAAATTGTAGTAAATTTGGAAATTGTGCATATGCCCCAAATAAAATACAACTAACAACTGTCTAGAAATGTTACTATAATAAAAATATATTTTATGAAAGGTGATCTATGATAGGTGGCTAGTTCTCTTTGATTATAACTGATGTAGCTCTCTTGAGGGATCTCCAATATGCATCTGAATACAGCCATTGTAATACAGTAGGTAAAAAGAATCAGAACTTTGTGTTAGTTTCTGAATAGGACAAGATTTAGAAAAAAAGAAAAAAATAGTTTGTTGGTTCCATTAAGGTCAAAAAGTTATATTGCTTCTGAAATGCAAACTATTAACTTGGACACTGAAAATAAATGAACTATTCTTATGTGATGTAAATGATCTTATATACACTTTTCTAAAGTCCAACAGAGACATTCTAAAGCTGCAAATATATTAAAGATACACTAATGTATCTTTTAAGTTATACTGGAAAACTCTTAAATGACGCAAAGAAAAATAAACTAATATTCTTTCAGATATGAACTCATAAAGAAAGACTGAGCAAAGTAATACATATTTGTGGTATTTTCCCAATCAACCATCCACACATTCTCTAAAACCTTTTCAAATACACAGTCTATCTCCTTCCAAGGAAAGATCTCAAATATCTTCACCTACCCACGATGGTTACAGTTTCTATTGTGAGATAACACAGGTCTTGTTATTAACCTTTCATATCACATAATATTTTATTTATTTATTTTATTTATATATTAATTGGTACATTTTAGGTATATAATACTTTACATTTATCATTGGGTGTTTGTACCTGAACATGATGTATCTTAGTTCTTATTTTTTTCCCCATTACCTATGCGCCCTTCACCCCCAACACCCTTCCCTATTTACATAATTTTGTTTCCATTTTTTTTTCTTTCTCATAATTTTTCCTTTCCCTTCTTCCCTTTCCCCTTCCCCTCCCGCCACCCCTCCACCTTTGGACCTTTTCCTATTTCAAATTATCAATTATTCATTTTAATCATTTTCATCCTTATTTACACTTTCAGTTTCTCACACTAGAGATACTTTTCGGTATTTACACGTGTCCTATTTATTTCACTTAAGAGTATGGCCTCAATATGCATCCATTTAGCTATAAATGACTCTAGTTTCTCGTTCTTTATGGCTAAGTAGTACTCCATTTTATAAAAAAAAAAACACCCACATCTTCTTTATCCAGTTTCCAGTTGATGGGCACTTGGGCTGTTTCCAAACCTTAGCTATTACAAACTGTGCCGCTATAAACATAGGTGCTAATATATCGCTGTGGTGTGATTCTTTTAATTCTTTGGAGAAGATACCCAGTAGGGGAATAACTGGGTCAAATGGGACCTCTGGTCCTAGTTCTCTGAGGTATCTCATCACATAATATTTTAGTCTTATATGAGACACTTTATTTATATCCTGTGTCTAAAGAACTGTACTACCCGGACAGGATTTCAGTATATATAATTTTATATATATTTTATTTACATATATTGCATTAAATACATTTTATTTACATGTTATATAAATGATATATTTTATTTATATATTATATAAAACTATATTTATGCATTATGTTTGAGTTCTCATTTGTAGAAATAAACAAAATGGTTAGTAAAGTCACTTGATGGCACAATTTGTAAGTGCTTGTGTGCTTTCAGATTTGGACATATTCTGGAGACTAAAATACTTTGTAAACTTCCCCAAATCCATGGACTATAAAAGGTAAACAGAAAAATGTGCATTTGCCAATCTGTTTCCCCACTGCAATGAAAGAGGCTTCAAAGGGTGATCATGTATTCACAAAGTTGAATTCATGCTAGTGTGAATAGACAAGTATTTTTAAAACGTGATAAGGTGTATTTAATGCCATAAACCAGTATTCTAAAGGTTTTAAAAAACTGAATTGTTACATGTGGTAAAAAAATCAAGGCATTTCAGGCCAATGTATTATTATTATTTTTCAGTACTTTAGTATGTACCAAATTTGAAATGTAAGCATTTGAACTATAGCACATTTAGTAAACTTTAAGATACATAGCTAAGGAAAGATGTATGGTACCATTATAAGACAAATGACACCATAATTTCAGAGGTAAAGCAACTTTGAATGATCAGTAATTCATGCATTTAAAAAATATTTTTTAGCTGAAGTGTACTTCATTTTATTTCAAACTGCATTAAAACATAAATGCAAAAAGAATAGCTTTTATAGAATAGAGAAATAACTCAATTAAATTTAAAATACCAAGGTAATCTTTAAACTCTCCCAAAAAGAATGAGATAAGAAATACAAGTAACACTATAATAACGAGCATATGAATCAGTATTATATTTTTATACCTCTGTAATTAGGTAGCAAAGACAAATAATTTAAAACTTGGAAATAAAATGATCTGTTGAATTTATGCATTTTATGAGTTTATGCATTTTATTTTCAATAATATTAGAGTTAATTCCCCAAATTAAGATGCAAATAAACATCACCTAATGGGAAGACTCAATTGCATGCAGTAGTAGTTTGGAGAAACATGGTTGCAGAAAAACATGTTGGAAACAACTCACATAAAAATGTGAATACCAGAACATGGACTATTATTTGAGATTTCCATTTACAGTGGTATCTTTGAAGATCAGCATAAACTTCTCTAGTGTTTAAAAAGAACAACTTTAATATTCCTACAGGAACAGAAGAGCACTAGTGAAGTCAGTCAGTGAAAATAAATAAAACACGTCAAGAAAACATCACTAACTTTTCATTCACTTTTGGGTAAATCTCTGTTGTCTCTCTTATCCCTCCTGTATTCCTTTAAGCTATTTGCTAAGAAATAACACACTTTCAAGAGCTTCTGGTGCATCACTGAAGTGTATTTAAACTTCCACGTGTATAGATATTACCCAGGAACTTAGTTAAGAATGCAGCTTCACAGACTATTGTCACTGGGGTTTATGATTCAGTGTGGAAGGAAGGGTTGTCCAAACACCAGTATTTCTAATCATTCTGATTCAGGTAATCTGAAGACCAAACTTTGAAAGCTTTGTCATTGGAGATACTTAAATAAAAGTTTCCAGTCTTAAAAACAAAGGTAAAAATGTGAGTTTGTTGGTGAAAAATTTAGGGCTTTCTCTGGTGCTTACAAATAAGGGAGATCTTGGATAATCATGTAATCATCTTGGTTTTTAACTTCCTCATATAAAACTTAAGGTGCTGGATTCCATGAAGCTGACTGATATGCAATAAATTTTGATTCCTTTACAAGTTTACATCACTGGCTGGGGTTATTGTATTGTATGAAAGTCTTGAAGTTGCCTTAAAATAAAGCAAGTAGAGCACTACTTGCTTTGCCTTTGCTAATACCAATAGTAGATGTCTCAAAAATATTAAATGCATAGCATATTATGATGACACCTACTTATTTTTCTGCCCAACAATATCTATCTACCCCTTCATCAAAGACTTACTACATTCTTCTCTTATGAATTGCTTCCCCTAACACCATGCATAGCTATAACACAGCCATCTTATTACATAACGATCTAGCCTTTGTAGCCCTTGATTTGTTCAAGAGCTGACACTTGATGCAAACTGGGCCCAAGATTCTCTTGCCTCGTGTTTTTGATATTGATCCTCAAAACAAGTTGTTCTTTCTTTAAAGATCTGAATAGTAAAATGAAAATCTCAGATGATGCTGGAAGCCTTTGCAGAAAAAAATATTCTTAAATAAGGGAACAATAATAAAATAAACCCACATATGAGCAAAGACATGTTAATAAAAAGTTTTCATTCATTTTTCATGGTATAGTAACACTGCTATCTTTGATTCTTACAAAAGACAGAGGCTTCATAGCACATTTTTTTTTTTTAGAATAAGTCAAATTGAGTTATATTTCTGTGCTAACCTAATAAGAGTACTAACAGAGTAGAATCCAGGTAGATATTGAAATTCCATCTATAGCTTTGTCACCCACACAATGCAAAAGAGGAGAAATGTGATTTGAACTTGATTGGATTGGAAATATAAGGCATGATTTTCTGGTGTAATCCTGTTCTGTATCTGTGCTACATATGTTTCTAGGCTTAAACTGGACTTGAAGAAAAACATTGTCCTTCACTCAGTCATGCCACAGGAAATTCAAGAAAAAGCAAATATCTGATATGTAGAATTAATTAAAAGAATGAATAAAATGTTCCCAGGTCTGAATTTATAACATGAATCCTTATTAGTAAATAACTTTAAAACTAATGTTTAAATATGATAAATAATGTTTAAATAAGATAAAAGTTAGGAATGACATTTATTATAAAACATCCATTTACAATTTTCATAAAATATGCTATAATATTTTAACAAAATGCTTTAAAAAACATAATTTTCATCAAATATAACTAGAGGATTGAACATGCCAACCATACCAATTTAAATTTTCTTTAAAATTTTATTCAATAAACCATTCATGGATACACTCACATGTATTACTTTTGTCAGATATCATGGAACTGAAATATATTGATGCTCAATTGTTAATATTTTATTTATCAAGAGGGAATTGACATATACATACATATATATATATGTGTATATATATATATGAAATCATTTTCATTATTTTTTCCATTAAAAAAGACTCAGGGGATTTAGCTCAGTAGTGCCAGCACCTGACTTGCAAGCGTAAGGTCCTGAGTTTGATCCCCAATTCCCAAAAAAAAGACTCACAGTGTGGATTATGGTAGCACTATGCTTAGCCCCATTCTACATAGAATTATAAAAGGAAAGACTGCATTATAGTTGTACTAGACACAAAAAATGCAATATAGAAGAATAAATTATTGTAAGTAGAGTTCAGAGGTAATCCGGCAAAGGCTGGTAGGAGAGACAAATTAAGAGGCTATATGAGAATGATACCTGTCATTCACATTGTGGAACTAATTGTAAGATGCTGGGTGATCACTGACAGGATAGATTTTTCTCTATGTTAGGTTTTCTCCAAAAGAAAGAACTATTTCATACCCTCTCCTCTTGACGTTTTATTTTGTTTAGTAGCACTTTGCTGACATGAATTTGGCAAATATAATTTATAACCATTCAATTTATAACCATTCAACACTTTTAAAGACAAAAAAAGTTAGGACTAGTTGAGGAAGACAATAATAGACTAGGAAACCCTTGAAAGTTGAGCAAGACCTTGCTCATCAACTAACAAACTAGCATATACATTATTTTAGGACCTGAAAATATATAGACATCCCTCATCATACATGGCTAAGATAAAAACAATAGTGAAATGAAAAAGCAATAAAATTATGTAATTGAATTATAACAATTAACACTAATATACTTATTTTAAATTTAGCTCGTAACTTTTGATGCAGTGATATCTAATGCCTAATTAAGAATTCTTTATAAATGCTTGGTTGGTTAAAAGACTTTCTCCATGTTCTGGATATACTGTATTTCAGGAATTGGCAACTATGGCCAAGTCATAACTGGCTTGCCGCCTGCTGTTGTAATTAAATTTTATTGGGATATAGCTACACACATTCATTTGTATATTGTCTTTGGATGTCACTTTCCCCCATAGGGACAAGACTAAATAGTTGCTACAAAGACAATATGGCTTCAAGGTGTATAATATTCACCATCTGGTCACTGTAAAACTTCCGTGACCTCTAATCTATTTTTAATTTGATAATCAGTAACATTTCAGCATTACTTGACATGTAAGAAATAATCTTCTGGGCACAAACTAACTTTTAATTTTAGACCTAAAATATTGTATGAAAGCCATATAAACATATTTGAAATAATTTAAAGAAGACAAAATTTTCCTATAACTTTTCTATGTCATTGATCTACTTAGAAAATATTTCATCTAAAAAACCTTGCTGGTTACCAGATCTGAATAGGTAATGATAATTATGCTACTACTTACTGCTGTGTTTGAAGGGTTGTGAAACTTTGGGACCAGATGAAAAGTAAAAGCTAATTTCATAAATCTTCAAAATGTGAAAAATATTATTTTACAATTACAGAAATATATCAATAGACTCACAATTTCTACATCTGAAGAAGTATTTGCCTTTAGATCAAAGGGATCTTTACCAACCAAAATTACTACAGAGACAATCATATAAATTACAAACTGAGAAAATATTTAAATTTCAAAAATAACGTACATAATCAACAAATATGCCTAAATAAGGCATGTCTGAGCCCGCTGACTTAAAAGAAAAACTGTACTTCTTTAGAAACTAGGCAATAAAAAAATCTTCAGCTGATTTTTGTGGGAAATTCAAAGTTTGCGGCCTAGTAGGATGTTGTTTTAGTATAAAAGCAAATAAAGTCACATATCACAAAAATGAACTACACATGAAAATTGCACTACAATAATCTGAGTGGAGAAATAATCACAGAACACAGTTGAGCAAACTATGGCTGCCTAAAAACTGATGTCATTACAAAATAATTACAATCTTGAAATAAACTCTATGAATGTGGGCTGCCATGTTGCAAGAGAACAGAGCCCTAGTGCTATGGTTTGGATGTGGATCATCTACCAAAGGCCTATGTGTTAACATCTTTGTTCACTATGTGGAGATAATGGAAGTAGTGATACTTTAGGGCATGGGGAGTTGCGGAGGGTCTTTCGGTTGTCCATTAGTTCTAACAGACTGGTTCAGTTATGTAGTTTGAACCAGATTTTTTAAAAAATTTTTTAAAACTTCATTTTAACACCTAATACAATTCTTTGCCACCTCATTGAAAGCTTGATAAATATTAAGTTTGATAATTATTATGACTTGGCTTGCACAAGGAATGCAATATAAGTGATCAAAAAGCCTGCATTTATTGTAGAGATGTTCTTGAGAAACTTCTGATATTGCACAGGAAAATTAATTTGTTCCCAGTATTCAATAGTAGGAAAAATTCATGAATCTTTCAGAAACTGTTATATTTTTGTGGTCTGGTTGCTTGTACATGTGTGCCAGTCCTGTCATTCATAGGTTTCTTTTTGATTGCTGTAGAGAAAGTTAAAAATACATCCACATTCACATCTAGATTTTGGTCAATATTCCTAGAACATGTGCTAATTTATTTCTTCCTTAATATTATTACATAATAATTTTTATATTTATAACTGCTTTTATACCTGATAACATATTATTTTATAGAAGATACACATATGCTCCTATGAACACACACATACTCTTTCATGAAGAAAGGGATGTGTGGAAAAAGATGTAATGGGAAGAAAGAAAGCAGAAAGATAAGGAGAAGAATATTTATGGAAGAAATCACTAACGTAGCCTATAAGCTGAATATCACCCTTAGAAGTGTTTTATTTGGACTCCACAATATTGTAAATAACTATAATTGAAAGTAATAACAACATTTAAGAATATCATTAAATAAGACTGTGGTTTCTGTTGAAAAATTAGAAAGCATGGGAAAATCATATTTATATTACTTTACAGAAACAGTTATAGCTTAGTAGTGATTGGTGGCTTTAGGTAAGTAGGAAGTAGTTGCTAATACTTAATGTGATTCTTCTTCATATTGACATGTTCTTTCCTCTTCACACATTTCTGTTGCTTGGGTGGTCTTGATACAAAGAAGATTTTAGCCACTGAGTTATGATATTTCTTTTGGGGATGCTCAGTGTTAAAGGGTACACAGTACATACATCAGTAAAGTCATATAATTCAATCTCTTGAAATGGAATAAAAGATGACTTCATAAATGTGAGATATAAATCAAAATCATGATAGCTCCTATGGAAATATTATTCCTGCATAATGTTTTAAAACCAAGTCAATAGACAAGAATGGGATAATTAAGTGACTTTTTACTCTTTACAGGTGATCTGATGGTGGCATGGCTAAGCCTACAGCACAGTCCACATCTACCTGAGCTGCATGCTGTTCTGTTTAAAATATTAAAATGTTCCATGTTTATTCATACCTGGGGAAACTTTCAATACATTGAGACCAAAAACATCACTAGCTGGAGAAAAGTATGTTAATAGCAAAGAGATTCAAGAGCATAAAGAAAACAGATTGGCAAGTGCCATTCAAACTGCAGAAAGCACAGTATGACACTCTACTAAACAGCTATGAAAAATCAGTGCTCTAGAAGGCAATGCTAAATGGCGTATGCCTGTAAATATACCATTAGGCACAGTACTATAATAGATGTAAAAGAGTGGGGTATAATGTACACAAAAATAGTGATTGATTGTAGCTGGGGGCATCACGGAGATCTCGTGGAGGAGAAGGGATATAAACAAGGATTTCAGCAAACTGGCTTAGGCTGATGAAGAAGATGAAAAAGTGTAGAATATTCATCACTCAGGATAACATTTTTTCTTAAGCTTAAATTAAGCTTTCATAGAGATAAACATTTATGACAATTAGGGCTACAGCCTGAAGCATTTTGGCTCACAAACTAAGTGCCTTGGTTAATGAGCAAAGATTTCCGTTCCTTTGCATGCATAAATACTAAGTTCAGAATTTATCATTCATTAAACCGTATCTGGTTTTTCCTTGCATTTCACCAGTGGTTGTATCAATTGTCATTTAACTGCTCTAAATAATGTGTTCTCTTCCCTGTTGAATTAAGCTATTTCTATCAAGGCTAATGATTTTCTGATTTCCACATGCCAGTGATTTTTGGCAGTAATAAATGACACCTCTCTTTTGCATGTTGCAAGTAGCTTAAATTATATTTTACATACCCATTTAAAGGATCATTAGTTAAGTTAATATCATTGCTATTCGGGAGCATCAACCATTTTGTAAAGCATGGTCTAACTAAATACTTCAATATTCTGCAGTACTCCAATAGTTAAAAAAATTTGATAAATAATTTTGACCTGAATACATCATTACCCTTTCTTACATGTTGATGTTCATGTTCTTTGGACTTCTTCAGGAAGTAATAATATTTTTGTAAGCTCTGGAGAAGAAGTACTATCTATTACAAAGCCAAATAAATGTGTCCTAGTTATGAACCTGCAGGCTGCTTGTCCAGATATTTACATACTACATTGCTGTGCTTTTCATTATCATTCATTTTCATAGGAAAAGCTTTTAAAATAATGTTCCAGAGTAAAAGTAAGTTCCAAAATGTTCATGAAAACCTCATATGTGTTTCTTAAATCATGTATCAAGCTCTTACCCTTCTTAGAATATGGAAAATCTACCAATGAATATCTGTGATATAAGATGGGAGAAATTAGTTTTAACATAAGTGTTGACTGATAAATTGTTACAGTGTTGGCTTTGTACTCTGAGAAGGACCAAAAGGTCAAGTGAATATCCTTTGTTGAGATAAGCTAAAGTATACGTGGATCTTACTTGTTCCTAATCATAGATCAAATATTAAATAAAATACAACAGTGCCTTAATATAGCTTTGTTTTGGGAGTCCTGTCTAGTTTACATGTTCCAATAGAGATGACTGTACTGACTTCTTAATATAGAGGAATGACTTGCATAATCATGCTCCATAACAGTTCCCCGCCCATATATAAATTTTGTTGTACGCATAAAAGGATAGTGGGGGCATGGGCTCTGGGACTCTACCCCAGCAATGGCCATGAAACCAGAGTATTTAAAGCCAATCTCACTCTCTAAACATTCAAAGGGCCCATAATGCCAGCATTTGAGAAACTGGAGCAGGAGAATTGCCACAAGCTCAAGGCCAGCCTGAACTACATAGTGAGACCCAATTTCAAACCCTGGCCTCTCCTCTCAAAAAAACATTCAAGAGGAAGGAGAGGAATAAAGGATATGAAAAAAGAATTGAGATGTGTTTTATGCATGCACCAACTCCCCACAAAGAGCATAATCATTACGTAATGTAAACATGTATTAATATAAAATCAGAACTGAAAAAAAATATCAATCATTAAAAATATTCTAGTTATTGAGAGTTACCAACTGGATTGCTAGCAATAAATTTTCGAACAAGTATTAGTTGTTCTCATGGCTAAAGATGAACAGCCTCGTCTAGTTTTGAGACAGATGTTTATATGCATGAAATAAAGGATAATAGGCATTGAGATTAGCGACATCATATACATTTTACAGACCATCAGAAGTCATATTCGTTTTCCCGTTGACCTGAGCCTATTTGTGCAATATAAAAATATACACCCATTCATGGAGAAACAGTTAAAGATTACTCTAATGATTAAAGTTCAAGAGTTTTTCAAATGGTTTGGATTAAATGCTCTAGTAAATCTTTGATAGTTTAGGCAACTGAAAAATTTTGAGATTATCAGGGATACCTCTGAATAATAAAATATGAGATTTTGATATAGAAGCATATAAACCATAGGTTAGTATTGTAGGTCTCTTATAAATTGGAAATATCCTGGATGTTACAGAAAAAGATCTAAGATTTATGATAAGTGCCTGAGAAGAAATGTACCAAATATTTGGGATTCATAAGTACTATCTACTTTGTGACCGTTTTCTAGTGGTAACTGAAAAGGCTTCTTCCTGAGCCCTGGTATCTAGTACACCAATTGTGAGTGTAAGGAGGCCATATACGATTGTCCTTTAGAGTATAAATCTAAAAAATACTTTATATCAATTGCCGGGTTAGGGATAAAAGACTCTCGCTTGAGCTGGGGAAAGAGAGAAAATGGCATTAATATATTTAATAACATCATCCAATGCCTCATGTTTTTAACCAGGAGCTAGTTGTTTTTGGTACCGGGGATCGAACCCGGGACCTTGCACTTGCGAGGCAGGTGGCGGAACCACTGAGCTAAATCCCCAGCCAAGTTGTTTCTGTAATCTTTATTTTTTGTTAGTACACGTTTTCCATATAATGATCACATTTATCACAGGGATTTGTAGCTGTACATAATATATCTTAATTCTTTCTTCCCATTGCTCTCTCCCTCCTTTCAATCCTTCTTCTCCCTCTCCACTTACAAAAGCTGTTTCCATCTTTTTCCTTCCATTTTCTCTCTCTTTTTAAAAATCTGTTTTCCCATCCCCCTAATCCCCTCCCTGTTCCCTTAGCCATTTGAGCAAAGGAGCTAGTTGTTTTGAGCAAAGTACAGACAGTGTGCATGACTTGGCCCCACATTTAAGCTTGCTGTACCTCCACTCCTTGCTTCCTAACTTAGTGAGCTAGGGCATGGACCACATAACTGCGCATCTGAATTTCAACCACAGACCTGTTTAATACTAATGTGGTACTGTTGTCTCCACTTCATACATCCTACCTGATTTTGCTTTGCAAATAGATTCAGGCATGTTCTTAATGCTCTGGATATAATAATCATTTTATATACTATCAGTATTCCAAAGCTGCTTGCTGGAGGGCATATTTTATATGTACTGATTGCATAAATAAGAAGGAGAATCAAGAGTAGAAGGGAGAAGGAGGAAGAGGAGGCAGCAATATGAGAGGCAAAAAGAGAGGTGCTATCAGCTGCTATTTGTTTACCACTACATGAAATAAGCTGAAATAAACATTTAAATTGTCTCATTCAGTCTTCACTTTATAAACTAAAAATGTAAGTCTTCTTAAGAATTGCCTTCAAATAGAAAATAAAATCCAGTGTGGGAAAGAACAGAATATGGGATTTGTGGTGAGTGCCTGGAAATGTTTTAGACATAATAAAAAACAGTGTTACAGAGAACTAAATTGCTTGCCCATCATGAAACCCAATGCTAAGTATCAGAGCCAAATTTAAACCTGGCTTTGTCTGCCTAGGGACCAACTTCAACTGCTTTTCTATACAGTACTATCTCTCACAAATGAGTTTAATGTTATTTTATCACTATAAGTGAACCATATACATATATATGTATATATGATAATTTTTGAAATATAAAAATTATCTTAAATAACAGCTTCAGACTTTATTTTTTAATAATTCTTAGTACAAAATAGGCAATAAACCCAATTTCATTCTCTTTTGCACCTCCTGGTGGAAATATTAATATGAGGAAAATGATCAAATAAGAATTTAAACAAGAAAGATATTATGGAAAGTATTTTTAAAAAATGGTTAGGTTGAAACAGTTGAATATAATATGTTTGCTTCTGTAATTAGTGATACAAAATTATTTCCATATTCCCCTGGTAATTTATAGTAGTAGTGTGTTAAACCAACCCCTCTCTCTCTCTATGTATATGTGTGTGTGTGTGTGTATATATATATATATATAATTTTCTCCTTTTAGTTATATATATATATCCTATCTATAATTTCTCTGTCATTATATATAACATATATTATTATATAATTTATATAAATATATAATACACATCCATGTTATGGAAGGTAAATGTATTTCTAAACTAAGATAACTGAGTGTTAGCAGAAAACTCCATTAAAACACACAAATATTTTCCTGCTTTTCAGTGTATGCAATTATTCACATACTTTCAAATTTATTAATTTATTTTCCCCAAGCTTTTATTTTTGTTCTTTCTACTACTCTAGGGTTTGGGTTTAAGTGGACATGCAGAAAATGTCACTTTTTATAGGTATGTATATAGACAGACACATATGAAATATTTTCTAAGAAATTAGTCTGCTGTAGAGTAGAAATACAGTAAATTGAAATATCTTTATTTGTTAACAGCTACTTCTGTTTATATTCTCAATGCCATTTAGAAATTTAATCTTTTTCTCATCAACACAAAAGAGATTCTAATATTGTGACACAGAAAAGATTATAATTGCTTAATTATTTGTGCAATATGGCAAATACACATTTTGCACATATCAACAGAAATGTTATGTGGAATAAAAATGTTTTCATTATGTATTTGGGTTTTGGACAAATGTGCTTACATCTAAAATGAATCTGCTCAGTTGTTAGAGCAAGGAAATGTATGTGAGTATACTAAAGTGTGTATATATATCTATAAATACTTCTCTACATAACCAGTCATATCTACAATAAGAAGCATCAATCATACTGATAATCCATTGGTAATGCATTACTATATAAATTATTTGGATCTTTTTCTCTTATTACCAGTGAATTTCACATCCGACAATAATAATCCAGCTCCCACCATCTGCCATCTATTTATTTAACTGTCAAACTGGCACTATACACATATAGCAATGTCAGAATTGTTAACCCATATTCCCATGGGAAATTTTACTACCAAGAGTAGATTCTTTCTGTTTAATTTTTTCCTTTTAGTTTTATAGACTCTACTCATTTCCAAATCACATAAGTTAGCCTTTTCCCATATTCTCAAATGAAGTAATTTTATACATTGGTAGTAATAAATTGTTATCACATTGTGGTCCCATCCAGTTAACCTCTCTTAAATATATACTATTGTAATGTTAACCTATCTGCATGTATTTTCACTCTTAGCACTAATGCATTTTATGTCTTTGAAGGAATTGGTACATTTCATATAAGTTATCAAATTTAAGGGTATAGAGTTAATCAGAATTCTACTCTTGTGCTTTGATTTGTCTCTAGGTTTAGTAGTTATGACATTTCTTTCATTTCTGATATTGTTTATTGGTCTTTTGTCTATTTTTTACACAGTGACTAGTTACTTATCAATTGTACTGATCTTAACAAAGAGCTTTTTTATTTTTATTTTATTTATTTCTATTTTTTATATTGTATTTTTATACCATTTCCTGTTTTCAATTTTATTGATTTGTGCTCTATTGTTTACGCTCTATTTTTCTAATTGGTTAGACAGAAATCACTATAATTTCTTAAGGTAAAATTTTATACAACTGATTTTTGAACTTCCTTCTTTTCCAATATACGAATTAAATGATGTAAAATTCCATCTCAGCACTGCTCACACTAAGACTCACAAACTGGTAAATTCTCTTTGTATTTCCACTGTTCCTATTTTGGGATACTTGAAAATATATTTAAGTATCCCAAAATATCTTTGTTCCTTTCTTTGTTACAAGTGTGTTGTTTATTTCCCAAATATTTTGGAGATTTTCTAGTTGCTGTTTAGATATCGATTTCTAATTTAATTACATATTCCCTGAAAATAAACATTTTATGATGAAAGACCATATATGATGTGGTTTACTATGCTGAATATTCCTGTAAGATAGAGAATGATGTATATTCTGCTGTTGTTAGATGTAGTATTGTATAAATATCAATTAAATCAAGTTAATTGACAGTGCTATTAAGTTCAAGTACATTCCTGCTGAGTGATCTGTTAATTACTGAAAGACTGTTGCTGATCTCTGCAACTACAATAATGGATTTGTCTATTTCTAACTATAGTCCTATTATATATAAGTTGGACACTATTTTGTTAAATGTCTAGACATTTAAAATTGTGTCTTGGAAAAAGTGGCCTGTTTATCAACATGTCTCTTCTTGTAAATACTGATAATCTCCTTTGTGCTACGTGTAAAATTTACATATAGCTACTCTCGCATTCTTTGAATTAATTTTATTATATATCTTCTTACAAGTATCTTGTACCTCAAGCTTACAAGCAGTTACTTCTTTTAAAAAAATCAGTGTTGGCCGTTCCACCACTTGCAGCCCAGAGGAAGTGGCTTCCGGGCTGCTGTTCCACCACTCCCAGGCCAGAGGTAGGGGCTTCCGGGCTGCTGTTCCATGGCTCCCAGCCCAGAAGAGATGCACCCCCCCCCCACTGGTTGAAATGAGAAGACACATAAAAAAGTCACAAAAACAAACTTTCAGATCACCTACAGCAACCCCAAAGAAAAATGAGATGGAACATTCTGATACTCAACCACCTGGACCCACTGAACTGGCAACAAAAGAGGATCTGGAAAAAAGGAAATCAGAAATAATTTCTCAGATACTAGCAGAAATTGTGCTCTTAGTGCAAGATATGAACAATAAATCTAGAGAGGAGCTGAGGAACATGATGGAATCCCAACATAGGAAACAAATGGAATCCATGAAACAGATGCAAACAGATTTCCAGGAGATCAAAAACACCACTGAAAGTCTACACAGCAGAATGAGCCAATGTGAGGACAGAGTTTCAGATATAGAAGATAAGATTGCAATTAGTGCCCATGCCCTACCGAGGTCCTGAGTCACACAGAACACTCCAAATCAGCCTGCTGCAGACAGGCAGGTCTGTGCACCCCCTACCGAGGTCCTGAGTCATGCGGAAGACGCCAAATCACCCTGCTGCAGACAGGCAGGTCTGTCCATGCCCTACCGAGGTCCTGAGTCACACAGAACAGGCCGAATCAGCCCGCTGCACACAGGAAGGTCTGTGCACGCCCTACCAAGGTCCTTAGTCGCACAGAAGACACCGAATCACCCCGCTGCAAACAGGCAGCCACCTGGTTCCACACTACAAAGATGCAGAGGACACCAGACCACCAGACCAAGGTACTGAGTCCCACTGTTCCCGGCCCAGAGGTAGGGGCTTCTGAGCCATCATGCCACTGCTCCTGGTCCAGAGGACAGGGATTCCCGGTTACCATCCCTCCCGTTGCTCCCAGGCCAGAGGAAAGGGCTTTTGGGCCACCTTCTGTCCCATGGTTCCTGGCCCAGAGGAAGGGGCTTCCAGGCCACCATCTCTCCCACTGCTCCCGGCCCAGAGGGACGGGCATCTGAGCTGTCATCCCACTGCTCCTGGTCCAAAGGAAGGGGCTTCCCAGCCACCATCCCTCCCGCTGCTCCCAGCCCACAGGAAAGGGCTTTTGGGCAACCATCCCTACCGCTGCTCGCAGCCCCTGGCCCACCTCACCCAGCTCAGAGGAGGTAATCCGTGCAGGCGCTAACAGCCCACTGGCCCAGTCCAAATGAGAAAACATGTAAATAAGCCTCAAAACCAGACTTCCAGATCACCAACAGTAATTCCAAAGGGAAATGAGATGGAACACTCTGATACTCAACCACCTGGACCCACTGAACTGGCAACAAAAGGGGATCTGGAAAAAAAGAAAAGAGAAATAATTTCTCAGATAACAGGAGAAATTGTGCCCCTACAGCAAGACATGATTAATAAATCTAGAGAGGAGCTCAGGAACATGATGGAATTCCAACATAAGAAACAAATGGAATCCATAAAACAGATGCAAATAGATTTCCAGGACATGAAAAAGTCCACTGAAAGTCTACACAGCAGAATGAGCCAATGTGAGGACAGAATTTCAGATATAGAAGATAAGACTGCAATTAGTGACCAGGAAAAGAAAAACTGCTTCAAAATTATAAGGGAACATGAGAAATCAATCCAGCAGCTGCTAGATGATGCAAAGAAGAATAACATAAGACTGATAGCAGTCAATGAAGAAACAGGAGAGAGTGGAGATGACATAAAAAAACTCTTCACAGAAATAATGGCAGAAAACTTCCCAAGCAGGGGAAAAGAGCTTGACATACAGATAAGTGAGGCATATAGGACCCCAAATAGCCTTGATCAAAATAAATCTGCACACAGGCATATAATTGTTAAGATTCTAGAAACTCAACAGAAGAACAAAGTTCTCCAAGCAGTCAGAGAAAAGAAACAAATCACATACAAAGGAAAGTCCACCAGAATCACAGCAGACTTCTCAACACAAACCATCAAGGCAAGAAGAACATGGAGTGACATATTCCAAGCCCTAAAAGAAAACAGCCTCCAACCCAGATTGATGTACCCTGCAAAACTATCTTTCAAAATGGATGGAGAAATAAGATACTTTCATGACAAAGAGCACCTTAGGAACTTCATAAATACCAAACCAGCACTCCAAAGAATTTTACACAATATCCTAGGAACAGACATTGAGGATCACAACCACAGGAAGCACAGCAGAATGAACCCATCTGGCAAGAGAAGAAATTAAATGGAAAGGGGGAGAACCCAACAAAAAGAAAAAGTCATGGCAATGACAATTCAATACATTTCAGTTATAACCATCAAAGTTAATGGTCTCAATTCACCAATCAAAAGAACTAGACTGGCAGAATGGGTCAAGAAGCAAAATCCAACAATATGCTGCATACAAGAAACACACTTAATTCAAAATGAAACTCATAGACTGAAAGGTAAAGGGTGGAAAACAATACTCCATGTGACAGGAACCCAAAAAAAAGCAGGAGTAGCTATCCTCTTGGCAGATCAAGTAGATTTCAAACTAACACTGATGAAGAGAGATGAAGAAGAACACTACATACTTGTAAAGTGAAGAATCCAAGAGGAAGAGATGACAATCATAAATATCTATGCACCAAACACTAGTGCACCCAACTATATAAAACAAATACTAACAGACATGAAAAGTCATATATGCACTAATACAATTGTAGTGGTGGACCTCAACGCCCCACAGTCACAAATAGATAGATCAACTAGACTAAAAATAAGTAATGAAATAGTAGAACTCAACTGAACTCCTGAACAAATGAACATAACACATGTTTACAGAGTGTTCCACCCCACAAAATCAGAATACACATTCTTCTCAGCTGCACATGGGTCATTCTCCAAAATAGACCATATATTCACGCATAGAGCATGTTTAATAAGTGCAAAGGAATTGAAGTTATCCCCTGTACATCATCAGACCATAGTGCGATGAAACTGGAGATCCATAGCAAAAGAAATGAAAAATTTCATAAACATGTGGAAATTGAACAACACACTTCTGAATAACCAATGGGTCACAGAGGAAATTAAAGAAGGATTCAGACAGTTCCTTCAAGTAAATGACAATGACAATACAACGTATCAGAATCTATGGGACACAAAGAAAGCAGTCTTACGAGGGAAACTCATAGCAGTGAATACGCATATTAGGAAAACAGAACAAGCCCAAATAAACAACCTGATGCTAAACCTCAAGTTTCTAGAAAATGAAGAGCAGGACAACCCCAAAGCTCATACAGGGAAGAAATTATAAAGATCAAAGGAGAAATCAATGCAATGGAGACTAAGAGAATGATACAAAAAAATCAATGAAGCCAAGAGTTGGTTCGTCAAAAGAATAAACAAAATTGACAAACCTTTAGCCAACCTTGTCAGAAAAAGGAAAGAAAAGGCCCAAATCCATGCAATTAGGAATGAAAAGGGTGAAATGACAACAGACCCAGCAGAAATCCAGAGGATCATCAATACCTACTTCCAGAACCTATACGCCAATAAGATGGACAACACAGAAGAAATGGACAGATTCCTAGATACATATGAATGACCAACGTTGAACGAAGAAGACCTAAAAATTCTGAACAACCTAGTATCAACCAATGAAACTGAAAATGTAAATAAAAACTTATCAACTAAGAAAAGCCCGGGCCCTGATGGCTTCACTACTGAATTCTACAAGACATTTAGAGAGGAACTGCTGCCACTACTATTTAAACTCTTCAATGAAATTGAAAGGGAAGCAATACTTCTAAATTCATTCCTGAAGGAAGCATCACCTTGATCCCCAAAGCAGAGAAAGACCCAAGTGAAAAAGAGAACTATAGGCCAATCTCACTAATGAACATAGATGCAAAAATCCTTAATAAGATAATGGCAAACAGAATGCAGAAGATCATCAAGAAGATCATACACCCTGATCAAGTGGGATTCATCCCAGGGATGCAGGGATGGTTCAATATACGAAAATCAGTCAATGTAGTACACTATATCAATAGAGCCAAGGACAGAAAACCATATGATTATCTCCATAGGTGCACAAAAAGCATTTGACAAAATCCAACATGCACTTATGATAAAAACCCTCCCAAAAATTGGAACAGATGGTCTCTACCTCAAACTGATAGAAGCCATCTGTGAAAAACCAACAGCCAATATCATACTAAATGGTCAAAAACTGAAATCCTTCACACTAAAATCAGGAACACGACAAGGATGTCCACTATCAACACTCTTGTTCAATATACTTCTGGAAACATTAGCCACGGCAATTAGACAAGAGAAAGAAATAAAAGGAATAAAGATAGGTAATGAAGAAGTCAAATTGTCATTATTTGCAGATGACAGGATACTCTATATAGAAGACCCCAAGAACTCCACCAAAAGTCTTGTAGACTTAATAACCAAATTCAGTCAAGTAGCTGGTTACAAGGTCAACACACAAAAATCAATAGCTTTCCTCTACATGAATGAAAGACTCACTGAGAGAGAAATAGGGCAAATAATTCCTTTCACAATGGCATCCAAAAAACTGAAATACCTAGGAATCATCCTAACAAAAGAAATCAAAGACATCTTCTGTGAAAACTATGGCACTCTGAAAAGAGAGATTGAAGATGATATCAGAAAATGGACAGACATCCCCTGCTCCTGGGTAGGAAGGATTAATATAGTGAAAATGGCCACACATCCAAAACTGCTATATACATTTAATGCAATTCCAATCAAGATCCCAGCAGCATACTTCATATACCTTGAGAAAACAATCCAAAAATTCATTTGGAACAAGAAGAGACCCAGAATAGAAAAAACAATTCTAGGTAACAGAGACATGGCAGGGGGTATCAAAATCCCCAATCTGCAACTATACTACAAAGCTACTGTGATAAAAACAGCATGGTACAGGCAAAGAAACAGACCTGAGAACCAGTGGAACAGATTAGAAGATGCAGAAACAACGCCAGACACACTCAGCCATCTCGTCTTCGATAAAGGAGCCATACACCCTCACTGGAGGAAAGATAGCCTCTTTAATACATGGTGCTGGAAAAATTGGGCTTCAACTTGCCAAAGATTAAAACTATACCTAGATCTCTCACCATGCACTAAACTAAAATCAAAATGGATTAAAGATCTAAATATTAAAATAGAAACTATGAACCAGTTGGAACAGAGGTTAGGTAGAACCCTTGAAGACATCGGTGTAGGAAAAGATTTTATGCACAAAACCTCAGTTGCCCGTGAACTAGCACAAACAATCAACAAATGGGATCTCTTCTTCTTAAAAGGCTTCTGCACAGCAAGAGAAACCACCAGCAGTGTGAAGAGACAACCCACAATGTGGGAAAAAAATCTTCACCTGCTCTTCCTCAGACAAAGGTCTACTATCTCAAATCTATAAAGAATTTAAAAAGATCAGACCTCCCAAATTTAAAGACCCAATCCAAAAATGGCCATCTGAAATGAATAGACATTTCTCACACAAAGGAGTAGAAATAGCAAATAAATACATGAAAAAATGTTCAACATCACTGGTCATTCGAGAGATGCAAATGAAAACAATGCTGGGATTCCACTTCACTCCAGAAAGAATGGGTGCTATCATGAAAGCAGCCAATAACAAATGCTGACAGGGCTGTGGGGAAAGAGGAATACTGCTCCACTGCTGATGGGAGTGTAGACTGTTGCAAGCACTGTGAAAATCAGTATGGAGATATCTCAAAGAACTAGGACTGGAAGTCCCATTTGACCCTGCTATTCCTCTGTTGGGTATCTTCCCCAAAGAATTAAAAGAATCATACCACAGTGAAATATGTGCACCCATGTTCATAGCAGCACAGTTTGTAATAGTTAAAACTTGGAAACAGCCCAAATGTCCATCAACTGAATACTGGATAAAGAAAATGTGGGGTTTTTAAAAATAAAATGGAGTATGACTCAGCCATAAAAAAATGACAAATTAGAGACATTAATAGCTAAATGGATGCATATTGAGGTGGTACTCTTAAGTGAAATAAATAGAACACTCATATGTAAATACCAAATAGTTTCTCTAGTGTGAGAAACTGAAAGTGTAAATAAGGACTAAAAGGTATGTTAGATAATGTGAAATAGGAAGAAAAGGGGCAAAGGGGAAGGGGAAGTGAGAGGGGCAGGGGAAAGGAAAGAAAGGAATGGAATTAATATGAGAAAATGGAAAAATGGAAACAAAGTCTTTGTAAATAGGGAGGGATGGAGGGGTTGAAGGGAGGGCAGGGGAAGGGGGCAAAAATAAGAACGAAGAGAGATTATGTAAAGGTGCAAATTACCCATGATGAATGTCATTACATTGTATACCTAAAAAGTACCAATGATTAATATGAATAATTGATAATGTGAAATAGGAAGAAAAAGTCCAAAGGGGTAGGGGTAGTGGGAGGAGCAGGGGAAAGGAGAAAAGGGAAAGTAAAAATGATGAGAAATGGAAAAAATGGAAACAAAGTCTTTGTAAATAGGGAAGGGTGGAGGGGGTAAAGGGAGTGCAGAGAATGGGGAAAAAATAAGAACCAAGAAACATTATGTAAAATTACAACTTCCCAATGAGAAATGTAAATGTATTGTATACCTAAAATGTACCAATAAAAGAATTTTTTAAAAAAATTTGTTTTCTCGATAATTTACTTTATACTTATAAACTATTTCAATATACTTTTACATGACAACATGTTAATTTATATGTAGGGCAAGCACTTTATGAGTAGTGGTACCTCAGCTCAAGAATGCTCCTGTTTGCAAACAGAAGATTTCAGCAAAATTTTGCTTCCTTTCATGAAGTCTGCATAGACTGACAAACAGGAACATGACCATCTTCCCTAGAATCTTTGAATTAATTAAGTTCCTGGACCAAAGTACCTCTGTATATGCAAATTCTCCTTTCCTTTTCCTTTTAACTTATTTTTATTTTTTCTATATGTTATAATCACCCCAGTGTTATTAATATTACCATAGAGTTTATAATATTTAGGTAATAAAAAGAGAAAATAATTTTTTTCTTTCATATAGTCTTTCTCCAACACATTTTATGTAGAGCCAAAAATTCTGATCTGTATCATTTTCTTCTTCCTGAAGAATTATTTACCATTGATGAATTATCACAATTTTTATTGGTCCTTCACTTTTAAAATTTAAATTTTTATTTTTATTAGTAAATTTTTATAGTATAGAATGATTAGCTTCACTGTGGTTGGTACATATATATATCATGTCTTAATTCCTTTTACATCCACCTCTACCTTTCCCTCCCCCTCCCTCCATCTCTTCATCTCTTTACCATTTACAACAGATTTCTCTGGTACTGATTTCTAGGTTGTTGGGCTTTTTCTTCATTAGCAATACTTCACATATTTAATACTTCACATCCACTCTGTTGTAACTTGCATGCCTTCTGATGAAAGGTCTAATGAAATTCTTATCATAAATCTCTACAATCAATCTACAAACTACCAACTCCTAAGATTTTCTTTTTATGTTTGGTTTTCTGAAGTTCAAATATGATATAGTGAATTAAAAAATTTTTTTTCTTATTTACTTTGCTCTGTGCTCCTTAGATCTATGACGGTTATTTTTCAATTTTGAGTAGTTCACACAGCCATTATAACTTAAAATATTCCATCTGTTCTCTTCTCCCATTCTTCACCTTGTGTTGTTTTAATTATGTTTCTGTTATATTTTTGAAATATTCCATGTTTTTTTAAATTTTTTATTTATTTATTTCTGTATTTCAGTTTGGAAAGTTTCTGTTGACTTACATTCAAGCTCACTGATTTTTTTCGCCCTCCAGCCATGATTATTCTATTGCTGAGTCCACCCCAAGCATTTGTTTTTAACAATTCTGTATAGTATTTATTCCTAGAATTCTGTTTTGATTCTTTCATAGAATGTCCATTAATTCACTATATTAGCCATCAATTTTTGCATACTATTTCTATTAGAATGCTTGACATTTCCACCATATTTTTTTAAATGCCCTATCTCATAATTCTAAATGCTGTGTCATAGATGAATCTGTATGATGTTTGCTTTGTCTTTTTAGATTATGTTTTTTAAAAACAGCACATATTTAATTTTTTGGTAGAAAACAAGACATGATGTATTGAAGAACAGAATCTCCAGTAAATATATGGTCTATACTTATTTTTAAATCTAGCTAGGAGTATGGCTATATTTAATATTTAATTTATCTGTATGTGCTAAAATTTTTAAAATGTTATAGCATCTAGTCTTATTTCCCCTGTTGTCTTTTGGATTACTGATTCACACTTAGTATGTTTGAAGATCCCTTCCACGAGTGGTATGTATATGAAGCCATTTATGTATCTCATCTCTTCCCACAGGCAGATTCTGTTATTATCATCATTTTAAAGCTGAGGAAACCAAGACACAGAATTATTGAACAAATAGCCAATTTACTAAGTGTAATTCATATTGAAGTTTTCAAATGATAATCACATAGCAAGGCATTATTCAAACACAAATAATTTAGGTCCAGAACCTATGCTTCAAACCATTATGTTGAACAATAATACACAGTTATTCTTAGTACTTTCCATTTCCTGTATCACTGCTGACATTGCTCCTACTTTATTCCAGCTACACCCCAACTTCCCACCCAGCTGTCACAAGTTTGACTGTTGTGCCTACATAACGCTTTTGATGGTAGTTGAAGGAATTGGTGTACATTTTTAGTCCAAACTAAACTATGAAAAGATATTTCAAAAGAACAACTAATATTAGAAGAATTGGAAATGAGTAGAAGAGGAACAGCATTGATTTTAAGTTTTTTAAGTGGAAATTATATAGCCAATTATATTCTATTTTAAAATCATTTAAAAGACAACAACCCTAGCCAAATATGGTGATGCAGGCCTACACTCAGGAGGCTGAGGCAGAAGGATTGTGAATTTGAGGCCATCCTGGATTACAAAGAAATTTCAAGTTCAGCTTGGAGTACAAACAAACAAAAAATCATTGTCTCTGTAAAATAAAATTAAAACCTGCTCATTTTTGTCTTGGAAGAAAACTTGCTGAATTCATTTTTGTGTTGTTTCTCTATATGCAAAAACCTAATAGATTATAACTGTTTTCAACAATAAAAACAAATCAAAGCATAATAGAACTAAGGAAAGGACATGCAGCCATGTACAATCTAAACCAGGAAGGCACTGCATGACAAATTTCCTCACCTGCTTCAATGATTTTACCTACAGGAACAATACACTCATTTTTAAAAGTTTCAGCAAATACATGTTGCACGTTATGGGAAAACTATGAGAATATTGAACCTAATAAGGCTTTTGAGAGGATACAAAAATTAAAACTTGGAAAAATAATGACTATAGTAAGAAATAGTTAAAATGCAGAAATAATTGTCCTAACATGAATAGTTTAAGAATGGTAAATTCTGACTAAAACACAATGCTTTTTGTATTTTTGGCATTCTACTTTTTTTTTAAATAACTAATATTTACTCTAGAGGGAGAAGGTAGTATTCCATTTGTACTTATTCTTGTGGGGAAAGGACCTCTACAATAAAATTAAGTAAAACCTTTAAATCCCAAATTTTTGTTATTGCTCTGCTCTGTTATAAAAGATCCCAGAATGCATATATCCTTCCTTTCTTTATGGAGTGTGTGTGTGTGTGTGTGTGTGTGTGTGTGTGTGTGTTTCTTTGGATCTGCCAAGAATGATCTCAGATTACTTTGGCGATGGAAGAGTCTTTTTCTGATATATGATAATTTCCTCTTTTTTTGTGGTGCGACCTTCATTAGATTGTGGTTACATGTTTATGAAAAGGATTCTATAGAGAGGGAATAGTTGAAGATGCATAAGAGATGCAGGCAAATGGAACATGTCCTTGTGTAGTCCAGAGGAGATGGGTTTCAGTCCATAAGGGAAGGCTTTAGCCTTAGCAAGGAGCACAGACAGCTCATCCATAATAACAGAAGTGATGGCAGAGGTTATTGGCACAGCTGTTACTATATTAGCTCATGTGTCTGTGATAGCTTCTGTTTTCAAAGTGAAATAAAAAGCAGATTATACAGCTAAGAATCTAGTAGAAATAGAATGTTTTGGCTTAAAAAGTGACAATGTGTGTGAAATAATGACCTATGTGACTTCTAACACGAAGTGTAAATATAAATTCCTAAAGTATCATATATTTATTTTGTTGACTCATACTGTGTTTTCACCACAGTCACTATCCATTCCTGAGTACAAAGGCAGAGTAGATTGGTGATTTTATGAGGTGAGTATGTGAAGATGGAAACAATGACAGAAATATTTGTTGCAGATGCAATCTAAACATCAGTAAGGGCTTGATGGAAGATATGAGTTGTTGAGATGGGCCATTGTCATAGTCTTGACCATCACTGCATATTTCTTGGTGAATTTTCCAAGAAGCTAACCCCTAGAATTTCCTTTATCTGCTTGTATTTGGAGAAAAGAATTTTGAGAGAGAAGTTATGCCCCCTCCTGGCCAGGGAATGATCATGCTATAAAGGATGTTTATGCCTACAGTTCTATTCCTCGCCTGTAATAAAAGGCTCAAAGTGTGTGCAGAATCTACCCATCCAGTTATATTTCCACAAAACTTAAGGAGTATGAAGAACAATTGGAGATGTACCCAAAGCCCTTATTGTCTGTTGTCATGTGAAAGAAAACTCCAAATGGCCAATTGTTCAGATTCCAAGGAGGATAGAAACCTAGATTCTGACAGGAGGGAGAAAGAGTATAAACTTGGAATTTTAATGATTAGATTTCCTTTATTAGCTTCAGATACAGTAATGGCATTATTGTTATTTCAATAAAGAGGTAAGAGGATTGAGAAGTGTAGACATGATATATTGAAGGTAATAGTATATTACATCCAACTGATATCAAAGGAGAGGAAGAGGTGAAGCAAACCAATTTCCCTTTATTATTATTTTGAATATAACAGCATAGCAAAAGAAAAAGCACAGAACTGGGAATCAGACACTCCTGGTATGCATCCTAGCTCCACAGACTTCTAGCTGTGTAACCTTGACAAAGTCACTCAGTATATCTGAGTATTTGAGTATTTCTCTGTCCACCACATATGTGCCTGGGTCTTGATAGGTGATTACCTGAGGATTAAATAGAATCATATTCCCAAAGCACACAAAATAAAATAAACGTCTATGAGCGTATTGTTCAGCTACTCCTTCTTCTTACATGTGTTTTTGGTATATAAGTTCATTATATAAAATACATACTAAATACACTGAATTTCTATATATTAGTGAATAAAACTATAGCTGAATAAAATCTGTGTGAATTTGTGCATTATTTAAATTTTGTACTTGTATTTATAATTTTACCACAGCAAAAAGACTGTCATAAACACAACAACTTCATTATTATATCTTATGGAGACCAAATGTGTTTAGCCTTAGTTTTAACATACCAAGTATCAACTATTGATGACTGATCTCTCTCATTTTAACAAGTTTAGAGAAACTGTTGTCATGAAGATAAATTAAAAGAAAAATGAAATTCAACCTGAAAGTTTTTTATGGGATATAAAATTCTGAATTACAAAATATTATTTAACCACTTACCAGTTCAATTATTTAAATACAGGATGACAAAATGTGCATAATTTTCAGTAATTTTTATAAGATAATACAACCATGGGCCAGAGATTTAGCTCAGTGGTTCCGCCGCCTGCCGGGCAAGCGCAAGGACCCGAGTTCAATCCCCAATACCAAAAAATAAAAAAGATAATACAACCAGAATATAAAAGTGACAATTTTATCAACTTTATTCAATACAAGAATTGAACAGTTGAAATGACACCTGCCCAAGCAATGCTCAGGATAGTCTCTATGTAAACAAACGTGCTGCCCAAACTATGCTCAGAGTAAACTCTTAAGTGGTTAAAAGTATTTCATCCAAAAGTTAGCTGTATTAAAGAAAATATTTTAATCATATTATACAAATGTGTGTGGAAATATTAGTGCTGTAATATATTAAACACAAGAATGAAATCCAACATATACAAAAGCAGTTAAAACTCCATGACTTCAAACATTGCTCGGCTAATTGTTTAAAACTGATCCAACCTTCCAAATGCCCGAGTTTTGATATTTCCAGAATGACATATGTAACTACAGATGTTTTCCTAAGATTTAAACTGGTGATAGGAGAAGCCCTTTCCTCCTGCACTCCATATGCACAGCTTGAAATACAGTACCCCAACTTAGCTGCAGGATAACCTTCCAGAACCCCAGTGTAATCCTGGAACTACAGATAGTACCAAATCTTAAACATGCCATGCATTTTCCCATCCATCACACTGATGATGATAAGTTTAATTCATATATTAGACAAGATATTAACGATGGTAACTAATAAATAGAACAATTTCAACAATATACAATAATAAAAGCTACATGAATATGGTCTCTTTCTAAAATATTTTAGTATATTGCACTCACCCTTTTTGATAGTGAAGAGGGATGTCACACCGCCTAGGTGACAAGATGAAGTGAAGTAAATGACAGGCAAGTGACACAGTGATAGGCTACTACGTAATAGTTACTCAAACACAAGCACTGCACTGCCACAGCAGTTGAAGTTAAAACCAAGACAGTTACAAAGTGACTAAAGAGTAGCTATCTTATAGAGCTTAGGTAGGTAAGATAAAGAGGCGATTCCTGTCCAGTGTAGGATGCAGCAGGTCAGTGTGAGGTTTCATCACTCAGAATGGCATGCAATTTGAACCTTATGAATTGTTCATTTTTGAAATTTTCCATTTAATATTTTAACTGTTTTTGACAATGGGCAACTGAAACATGGAAAGCAAAGCAATGGATAAGGGGATACAACAATATAATTATTGTTATACTTTAAACAAGTATTACACTTTTAATGAATGACAAGAAGTTAATATATTATTTCTTTTCCTTGATTAATCCATACGTAAGCTTTAAAAATGATAATATTGAGAACAGCACTTTCAGAATCACAGGAAACTACTACCTACAGAACTGATGATAGCAGAAAAAGATTTGTATCTTTTCTTGTCACATTCTTTTCTCTTTTACATTAATCACTTTTCTTCTCTTTACCTTTGTATTTCCTATGTGACTCTTAGTCCTCAATATAGCAATTAGAAATATAAAATTTCCTACATTTCAGAAAAATTTAAAATCTCAAACTTCCATATTAAATTGTTTCTAATACACATTTTGAAAATAGCAGATAAAAATAAAGACAGCATGAATAAAGGTAGCAAGTTCAGCTGTATGTGCAATGAAAGAGCCCAGAAAAATCATTTTGGACACCTTTCATTCATAGCAATGAAACTAGCCACACTGAAAATACAAATAAAAAGAATGTTCTGAGTCTTGTCTTTTCTGCTTCTACATTTTGGCCAATCCTACTATTGTAAACAAATACACTGATATTTACCACAGAAACATACAGACACGCAAGTATACATGCATCATCATGTTGCCAAATACAAAGATATGTATGCATGCATTTAGATATTTACATATCATTTTCAGGATGAATCCTGATGTCTCAAAAAATTATCTAAATTGAATGTCATAAGCTAAAGTTATCAAAATGAAGAGAACATGGAGGTTGGACTGATTACAAAATTAATCTTCTGCCTCAGGAAAAATAACAGGTTGACATTCTAAAAACTCATTTTGAAGGAAAAAGAACAGATTGAGAAAAATCTCCACTTAATCTCTGAAAGGATAGAGTTTTCAATGAACATGAATTACATTTCCCTTTATGCAAAGTTTTTTACTACTGCAGCATTTTCTGATACATTGAGTTATAACCCCCTACCCATAGAGGAGGCTTTTGATTTGATTTTCATTGCCTTGGGCAAGCATGATTGAGGACCCATACGACTGTAGAAGATGTTGATTGATTCTTTTGATCCTAGGAGATAATAGAAAGTGTTTAAACTGGTTGTGTTAAAAAATCTGAGGATGAATTGGGACTTTAGGCAAATTACACGGAAGATTTTTAATCTTCGATTTGTTCAAATTTGTAACATAGGAAATAGAAAAGATTTGTATCTTTTCTTGTCACATTCCTTTCTATTTCACATTAATCACTTTTCTTCTTTTTACCTTATTTCCTATGTGATTCTTATTGCAAGAATTACAGGTTTTGGAGTCTTATGAAATGAAAAAAAGTATCAAAGTCAAACATAAAACCAAACTTAAACCAAAGGTAGACTGGATTCAGACTAAGAAATTAAAAAATAATTTAAGGGCAAAATGAAAAGTAAACCTATATTTTATTTTAGGTGCCAAAAGCATTCATCATTACATGACCACCTTCAGCAATCTGGCAAACACAGTTCTCAGCAGAGCTCTTGGGATACTTTGGTGTCCTGTCTCTAACTCATTTTCAGTAACTGAGAGATGTGTCAAATAATTTGTTACCGATAATCTGTAAAGTACCAAAGTTATGCAAATTCCTTTTATCATATAAACTAGAGCACATGCAAAGTTATATGAATGTACCTTTGCTCCCATATTAGGGATAACAATACCAAAGGGGTTCATTAAAGACTAAGAAGGTTTCATTGTATTCTGAAGCAAAAGGCTTAAGCTGTATTTATGAGGCACTTTCACTCACAGTAAGAATGAGCTGTGTAGTTAGAAATAATTGGGGAGTTTTGAGTTATTTTTACTTTTACTTCTGTGCATTAGTTTTAAGACTTGGTTAAAACATGGCTGAATACCTTCACATTTCTACATGAGAGTATACTTGTGATGTAATCTCTGTTGGGATTGTGTCTGCTTAACACATTACGTAAGATGGAAAACTTGTTAGTTGACTGGATCAGAAGTAAGAAGAACACAAAGGAGGTGGTAGAGATTACTGAAAATATTCTGGAGACATCAGAGATGTGGTGACTGGTATAAGAGTGCCTCATTCACTGTAATACCGTAACGTCAATTTATCCTTATTTAATCTGCGTGATATGGTAAAAATGTGAATACTATTTTAGTGAGCAATAAATACATTTTGAGGACGTAAACCAGATTTTAACAGTTTAGATTTTTTAAATTTTATGAACTTGATAAACTACAAGTTCTCTGAGCCATAAGTTATTTGCAAAGTGGAAAATTATTTTTATATATTATATACTCTTATCTCTGAAAAGTTAATACTTTAGATTGTTAAATCAATAATTCATAGCTTGCACACATACAGACACTTTTGTATACATACATGTATCTACACACTATATAATTAGTAGTAACCAGGTATTTTGCTAAGTGTGGCCACAAATATCAACCTATTTAAACTTTTCAATAATTCCATAAAGTATAGAGTATTATGTCCCCAGTTTATGATGAATAAAAATGAGACTCCAAAAGGTTAAATGACAGGCATAAGATCATACAAAAATATGACAAAAGTTGGACCTGTTTGTTCATATTATTAAACATTTAGTTGAACTATTCACAAATTAATAATTTCCCAGCTTCAAGCACTCACAAAGCTTAACTCAAAGATTTCCATCAGCATACATCTTTGAACCCATGATTAGTATAATTTTGAAACTCCTTTATTTATTGTACATTGATTTTTGTGAAACTTTTCCAGAAGACATGTTTAAGGTAAAATTTTATTTTGTAATTCAATGAAGGATACTTTCATCATTATAGTAAAACTGAAAAGACAACTAAGGACATGAAACATCATTTCCACTGGTCTTACACCCTTAACCAAAGCATTCTTTCTCATTAAAACCAAAATCTTTCTGCTTCTTTGTATTAGTATACAAAAAGTCTTACTTTAGAATCTTGAACTTCAAAATATACGGTTTATATCATGTGTAATAAATTTTTCTCCACAGAATCAATATGCTCCCCAGAGAATCAGTAAGTCCCTTAAAATTAAATTCTTTTTGGATTCCAGTTTCATAGCACCTCCACAAATTCTTGAATTAATAAGAAACCAAAACATGGATGTCCAACAAATGTGATCAAAGTGAAGAGCTATGCAAAAGGTCCCTTTATTCCTTTATTTCTACAATCCTATAATAGTTGTGACTATCAATCATGATACGTCAATTGGAGTGGATTAAGCAATTTCTAGCAGATTAGCCAAACACAGTTTTGGGAGTGTCTGTGAATGACTGACTTGTAGGCAGCCACACTGAGCAAAGAAGACCCACCTTGGATGTGGCTGGCACCAATCAATGAGCTTGCAGTATGGATGGAATGAAAAGTGAAGGAAGGAGATGTTCCCATTTTTAAAGAGCTCCAGCCATCAGCTTTTGACATGGATATCAAGTTTCTTCAGCCTTCCATCTCTGACTCACATTAATAACTCTGCAGGGAGCTTCCAGGTGAAGAGCTTTGGATGGATGCTGCATCCTTCTTTGATCCCTCTTGTCCTGTGGCTTCTATCTTCTTGGGTTGAGTATCCATTAGAACTTCTAGCTCGCCAGCACAGTAGATTCCTCCACCGCTGATATTTTAATTCCACGTAATAAATTCCTTTGCATAACTATAAGAATTCAGTATTTCCTCAACTCTTGGAAAATATCACACTGTAAAATTGTCTCTTTGCCTCTTTTGTCATCACTTTGAGTCACAAACATGGCACTAGAACTGTCTGAACAAATCTGTCTTATGATGGATATGATACATAGTACACATCAATTTTCTGGGTTATGGTTTTTGATATCTGGTTATAAATATTACTGTGACTGTGTCAAGATAAAGGTAACATTTCAATCAATAGACTAAGTAAAGGGAGTGGACCTAATCTAATCTGTTGAAGGTCAAAATACAACAAAAATTTGTGAAAAAGAGAATTTACTCTCTGGCCTCCAGTCTTCTGGCTGGAACTCAGGACATCTGCATTCAGACTTCAGATGGAATATGCACAATCAGCTCTCCTGTTTTGGGGCCTTTGGACTTAAGATCTTGGGATTTCTCAGCAACAACAATCACAGAGAACAATTCTTGGTAATAAATATGTTGTTGGGTTTTTTTCCCCTCTAGAATTCTGGTACATGTTCTAAGTACATTTAACACTATACTATGCTGTAGGAATCTTGGAATTTTTATAAAGTTTGTTTTTTATGTGTTTATATCATAATATCATATAAGAATTTTTATTCCTTAACACTGTTTTGTGAATTACTTTGGTAATTTTAAACATGATATTTGTTAACTTTGATCTAAGCTTAATAGTTTAGGTCAGATTCTGTGCAGTGAATCTAAAATTAAGTTTGTTTCAGAAAGTAGTATCATAGGTTCCTGCCTCTTTTGATTTATATTGTTATTGTAACCTTCAATTTACAAATTAAGAACATAAATTACACAATCAGGAGGACATAAATTTAATTTTATCCTTCATTCATTAAAACATGGGGACTTGTGAATATTATTTCATAGCAAAAAGTTCATAATATTCACCACAAAAGGTCTTTGTGTTAAAGAAATAAGATCTAAGAAAAGCTTCCTTGATCTAGTACATATTAAGCAATCAATTGATGGTTGCTACCCCAAAGAATATCAATCATATTAATGTTAATCATATTAAATTAGAAAGCTCAGGTAGATCAATACTTCACAGCAGATTAACTCATCATTTTATTTATATAGTAGCTGCTTCTTTGTCTTTTTTGGGGTGCATGTATCTAATGAGACCTATGAACAGGGCAGTGAAGAACACAGAATCTTGAACCAACTCTGAGGCTCACCACCACTAGTATCTGTTCAATTTTTGATGCATTACTATTATGGCTTGTGCCTAGATATCCCCTAAAAGCCTCATGAGGTCATAGGTGGGGCTTTTTTCAGAGGTAGCTGAATCTAGAATGTAACTGATTCATGGTGGAATGCTAGGATTAAGGATGCTAGGATTAAGGGTGGGTGATTACTAAATCCATCCACTGATTGGTTTGGCACCGCTCTAATCCTGGTGGCCTGGATAAAATGTAAGGAACAAAAAGAGGCTTGTCTTGTCCCTTGTTGCTTTACTACCTTCTACCAGCCATGGATGGCTTCTTCTCTGTGATTCCTGTCTGCCATGGCACCCTGCCTTGGAGCCAGCCAATTGTGGATTGAAACCTCTACAAACTGTGAGACAAATAAACCTTTCGTCCTTTAACTTTGGGTGTTGGTTATTTTGTCTCAGAAATGAGAAAAGTAACTAAGAAAGTTACCTAAGCTGTGTGTGTATCATTTAAATGAGAATTAAAAAACATACCTTACCAGATGTTATAAGCCTAGATGAGATAATGTATGACAAAGTAGATTGGTAAATTAGTATGATTATTATTATAAATTGTTTTGATCAGCACATATTGTATACATATATTGAAATGTCACACTGTATCTCATAAATATGTAGAATTATGTGTCAAACACGATTTTTTTAAAAAAATTAAGAAGTTAGAAATGCTAACTAATCTATTTCATCATTACATATTATACATATGTATTGAATTACTGGCCCATACCATATTCATGCATACATACATATAATTAAAATTATAACAGGAAAATAAATGTAAAAGGCTACATATAACATCTATTTAAAATGGATAACTAGCATTTTCATCTAGTTTTTGCATCTCATACAGAAATGACAAGTAGTATCTTATCAAGAGTAGCCACTTGAATTGCAAATATAGCTAATAACTAGGCCATTTGCCTAGTATGCATAGGGCTCTGGGTTTGATCCCCAGCACCACAAATCACACACACACAACACATACACACACACGCACAAAGTAGCCATCTGAGTGGCCCAAACAACAGGGAGGGATGTTATCTACGGATAGTAAAAGAATAATAATGTTGAATAAAGATAACTTATCTCTTGCCTATCACTATGTTCCCACAATTCTAGAAAATCTTCTATCCATAGTTGTTTCCATTCACCTGTTCTCCTTTGTGTACCACTGGTAGCAAAATTCTAGTGTCATTTATATTTTTTTTCTGTACCTTTGACCTTCACTCTGGTTTTATTTTGATAAAATCTTATAATCTTCAAGGAGTGTGATTATTAGACTATTTTAAAGTATTAAAATGTTTTATGAAGAAAAGTTCAATAGCACTTAATTTTTAAAATTATTTTCATCAGACACATTGAATTTCTTCATTGCCAATGATAAAAATGATTGCTCATTGGATTATAAATTGGTTAACAAATGGTGTATAAATTTTTCTAAATGTAAAACTAATATAGCATTGAACTATCCCAAATTCCAAAGCTGGGCAATTCTCCCATCTGGAGCTATTCCAAACAGTTGAAATTCCTTTCTGCTCCTTCTCAGCAAGCAAGAAATTTGTTGTTTGACTTATCACATATCATTCCAAATCTTCCTTGCTTCGGCCTCAGTTTAATATGTATAATATGTCTGATTTAGAATGTTTCCTCACTCAAAATGTATTTCTTAAGAAAAAGAGACTGTGGGCCAGGGATTTAGCTCAGTGCTTCCGCCGCCTGCCTCAGAAGCACAAGGACCTGAGTTCAATCCCCGACACCAAAAAAAAAAAAAAAAAGAAAAGAAAAAGAGACTGCTAGAGAATGACCTTTGTAAATTATATACAATGGTTTTAATGAATAAAGTAACTATAGTTTTCTCATAAATGTTGGGAGAGATCAAAGTAATATCCCAAGATATTTTATAATAACATATACATACTAATGCTTTTTTAAAATCTGTAACTATAAAAAACCTTATCTAAATGATTAAATGTATCTATCAGAAGTCAGAATATTCACTGCAGATTTTACTATCTAGCCCTAATATATACACCTGCAGGACAATATAAAGTCATTCTAGAAGTACAGCGCTATCATGATGTATATTCTAATATTTTCATGACATTCAGACAAGAATATGGGGATTTAAATATCTATAAATATTATATTTGTAATACAAAAATAATCCACTTGAATTGCCATGTCATAGTATGACTAAACTATGAAATATTACAATAGTTCAATCTTAAATATCACTGTGTTTGTCTATAAATCCCTGCGTGATTTACTTCATTTTTCTCTGTAAAAAATATTATGCATGCATTCAATTTTTTAAAATGGTGAAGTCAAAGATGATAAATATTATTATATTCTTCAACACCTTATTACACTTTTGTTTTTTGCTGCATTTACATGAGTAATTCCCAAATATAATTCTCAACATTGTATTCCTCCTGTTATAATAATACATACTCATCTAAATTTCTCCTTTTTGTCTATGCTTAATTTTAATGTTGGCCTTGTTTTGTCAAAAAGATATCCATAGGAGAGTTTGAGGACATATATTTATAACTAACATGGACTCCTCCTCATTATTCAAGAGTACATTTTTGTTTTCTATCTTTATCATTCTAGAATTTAAAATATCAGTGCTCAAGACTCTCTTGTTTAAAGAAAGTTTATTAAAGCATCAACACAATTTTTAGTAAAGTTACCTTTATTTTAAAATGTAGTTCTGCAGACTGGATAATAACACAGCTCACATTTATTTTGCCTGGATATTTACAGGTACACATTCATAAGCCCGAAAATATGTCCATTTTGTTCTGAAAAGAATGTATTAATATTCAGAAAATCACAGCTTCTGAAAGTTTTTCTTTAACAGCTAGTATATGAATGATAATTGTATTACTATAGTAATAATGCCTTAATATAGAGACCCTAATATCAATCTTCATATAAAAAGTGGTATGGTTGGCCCTTTTGGAAAATATTGTGCAAGGAATTCTAGTGGAGAAGCTTACATTCAGAATAGCTAAGAGTTGTACTTTCTTCCTTATGCCTGAGAAAACCAAGCATTGTGTAAAAGCTTTTTAAGTATCTCTACTGCTAAAACATTTTTGTTCCATTTGAGGACAGTTTTCTGGGCTCCAAGTGGAAACACAAGAAATATTTATATTTTCATAGGATGTTAATACAAATGTACAGATGAATGCTAGAAAAGCCATGAAATGAGTCTCCAGACGTCCACATGAAGGCAGAGGGTGGAAGTAAAAAGGAAGTTCTGTAGTGTTCCTGGAGAAGAAACCATTTGAAATGGGCCTTGTAAACATTTGACATATGATGACAGAAGGAAAAGAAATATAGATAAACATTTAAAACATGCAGATGGAAGGAAAATAAGTGGGCAAAAGCAAAAAGGTGAGAAAAAAATGGTTAAACGTGGAAAATGTTGGTGATACTGAACATTTTTTCATAGATATATTGGCCATTTGTACTTCTGTTGAAAAATGTCTATTCACTTCTTTTGCCCATTTTTGATTGGGTAATCTATTTGGAGAGGTGAAGTTTTTTTTTATCTTTTTATATATTCTCAATATTATTCCTCTACCAGAAAAGTAGGCAAAGTAGCTACCAAAACTTTTTTTTTCCCATTCTGTAAATCATCTTTTCATTGTATGGATGATTTCTTTTGCTGTGCAGAAGCATTTTAATTTGATACAATCTCATTTGTTGATTCTTTCTATTATTTTCTGTGACCTTGGACTTCTATTTAGGAACTCTTTGCCTGTAACAGGAGACTTTCGGAGATTGGAAGGGGCCTACAGGTATAGACAAAGAAAGAGAGAAGGGACTAATAATGACCAAAGTATATTCTACGCATGTACCAATTCCTCAAAGGGAACATCACTTGTGTGTATTACAAATGTGAACTGAAAACAAACAAATGAACATCAAAAAACTTGGTGATAGATGTAAGGCAGATTCATTGGCTCTCAAATGCCAGGATGTTTTTATGTTTGTACTGAAATATATGCATTTGGTATTTTTCAATTTTTATGTTTGCATGTTATATGTGTGGGTTCTGGAGAAGGCCAGATGGATGATTACTGTATGCAGAAGACACTCTATGTGTTTTGATAGGAGGAGCAAATTACCAAAATTACAATAAAATTCCAGAAAGTGAGATGCATAATGCTATGTCCTACACCTCTTATCCAATGTAACTATTAATAATACATCAGCAATAGCTAGGTACTTGGAATAGTGATATAGATAATACAAGTGTAACTTATATGCAATTTTAAAATTTTATCTGTGATTTCATTACCACCTACGTCCCACAAATGAATTATGTGTGATATGATGTGCAAAAGTCTAGACTTACTTTCTAAAAATGCAAATCAATCATATTTAAAATTTTTAAAATGCAAATCAATCACAAATTCTATGTTCCAATTATGATTAGTAACTAATCCTCAACAACATACTTTACAATTGCTTTTAGTATACAAGAGTGTTATGACACAGTACAGAAACCAGGGATAATAGTGAGCTGCTGGAGAACTTATTATATTTAATATTAAGTAATATAATAGAAATTACACATTAGATATGCAATTCTGACTTCTTGTGGAAGGAAACGGACAGAAGAGAGTTCAGCAATCTAGATGAGGATATTAAAAGACAGAGTCAGACTGATAACAGTAGCACAGAGAAGAAGGAACATACGGAAGTGTTACTATAAAATAGAAAGGACAGGAGCATCTCAATGGCAGGTGAGGGGCCAAGAAGATGCAAAGGTAGATTACTGACAGCATGCAATTCTAAGGTGTTAGAAGATGCAGAAAATTAGGACACACTCCGTACTAAATTCAGAGACTGAGATGTTCACTTGCTAGGATAATACTCAGTTTTATCTGCTGAGAGAAGCATAGCTATATTTGGAAGGTAACAGTTATAGAGATAGACAAAAAGAACAACAGTTCAGAAGAAATTTAGGCTAAGTATAATAATTCACGTAAATCATTTGTATCTAATTGACTTATCTATTTAAGCAAGGAAAAAGAGGAAGAAAATTTGTCAAAGGAACATCTGAGAAGGAAGAAACGAACGTGGTATAGTTCAAAATAAATCACAGTAAAATAAATTTTGGATGGAGGAAGGAGAAAACCTTACCAAAGCCTTCAGAAATTATAGAGATCATAGAATGAGAATTTTATGATTTCATTTTATTATCAATGAGGTGGCCAGTATTACATTTGGACAAATTGATAGGAAATAATCATTGAATATTTGCTCTGTAACAGAAAATTGTGTGAAGGTGGGAGGATTATAAAAAATATAATAATAAATACAAATAAATGATGGGATTCACTGTGTTTTAAATTTTAGTGCACATGATAGAAAAAAAGCAAATATTAAGAAATAAATACAACTGGTCATCAAAGAAATGTGTTCACATTACACAAAGAAAGAAATGTAATGATTCTGTAGCTTGAAAATACTAGTTTTAGTTTATGTATTTACATGAAAAATACTATTTTGTTTTTCTAAATCAAAGCTCATCATTTAATTGTCAGGTCTCTTACTTGTGCCTCGTGCAATATGTACGGGATGGAAGGAAGAGCAACTGCATAATCTACAGTGCCCCTGTTTAAACTTAACATTTAAGTCAGTAAGTGCAGAAGTAATTAGCCCTATGCACCACATGAGCACGGGTGCCCTCTATGGGGAACAGACCTGCACCTGACACTGAATCTGATGACTTCCTACTCTTGGACTTCCTAGGCTTTATATCTGTGAGCACTAAATATCTGTTATTTATAAGCTACTCAGTTGATGCTACTTTTGGTATAACAACATGAGCACACCAAGATATGATTCTTTTGACCATAATGTCTTGCACAATGTATATGTCCATGAATGCAGCTCTGCACAAAAGTAATTCTAGCACACCACTGCTCCTAGGGCATCTCTGTTGCCAATTCCTGTCCTTCTTAATCTTTCTATGCCCTGATGTCTAGGATCTATGCTTGTGCTCTTTTCTCTCTATACCAACACCATGGAGATATAAATCACTTAGTCCCACAGCTTTGGAAACCATCAATATGCAACAATTTTCAAGGCTCTATCTCCAGCCTACGTTGCTTTTTCCCAGAATTTTAAACCCCTATGTACGACTCCCCACTCCAACTCTCTAGGTGGTTGTCCAGAATAAAAGTCTTAAGTGCAATGTCACAACTCTTTATCTTAAACTCAATTGCTTGTCTCCCTCCCAAAACTGCTCCTCCTGTAATTCTATACTATACACGTCATTAATGCCATTACCAAATTTCAGTTTCTCATAGACAAAGTTGAAATTATTTTAACTTTTTTTCTATTTGTACTGTTCAGCTTATCACCATGAGGACAAATATCTGTCATTCACAAAGGAGTAAGGCATTTTTGTTTGTTTGTTTGACAGTTTCAGACATTTTAGTTCATGGCTGGCTGGCTCCAAAGCAGGAACCATGGTGGGAGGGTTTGGCAAAGCAAAACTGTTTAATTCACAGCATCCAGGAGGCAGAGTAGGAGCACAGTGTTGGAGAGGAAGTGATGAAAATCTAGATATGGACCCCAAGTTCACATCTCTGTGACCCACCCAGAAGTAAGCTTTAATCGCTGAAGCAAATCACGTTGACAATAAAGATTAACCTATACACCGTTTGACACTTAGTTCTGCTCTACCATCTCTTAGGTTTCTATACTCAAAATACATCAGTATCCTAACTTTTCTTAGCATGTCCTTTGGACCTCCCTGATTTTAACCGTCATCATTGCTTGCTTAGATCGTTCCAATAGTTGGTCAGCTCAACTGTTGGCTTTTATCTTTCTCTTTTCTGCTTGTCCTCAATGGAACAGGCAAAACGATTCTGCTAAAGCTCATACAGACAAAAATCACTTCTCAAAGTCCAAAAATGCCCCCCTTATTTATCTCAAAATAAAAGGTAGTATCCTTAAAATGTATGAGATATGACCCCTTGTAAGAGCTTTGTTTTGTTTTTATTTTTTCTCTATTTTACCAGAGGGATAAACTGGTCCAGCATCTGAAACATAGCAGGTACTCAATGAACAGCTGTCAAATGAAGGGATAATTAAATAACTGAATTAATGGAAAGAAGTATATACTCATTATGCAGCTGAATACTGTACAGAAGTATAAATTGAGCAAATGAAATCAAATAAATCTTCAAGCACTCTGAAAACCTTTGTAAGTAATAACTATAGGTATTAAACTAAAAATATCCACTTTATAAAGTGATATTTACCGTGATAGCAGTCATAAAATGCACATTTCTTGGAAGACAGCAACTAAATTTAATTTAGTTCAACGTTAAATAGTTTTTCACTCAATCCTTTTGTTTTCAATAACTTAAATATCAATAAATGTATTTCCTTATGGATATTATTTCTAACATTTAAATGTCTGACCTCTAAAACAGCAGGAATTGATTAACATTTAACAACATGGAAATGTGAAGAAATGAGGAAATTAATTATTGCACCTCATAACTCAGAGCTTATGGCTCAGTTTTAATGCACCATATAATGGTTTTAGACTTCAGATAATCTGTTTAAAATTTATGTTTTTACACACTTGCACTGAAAATAAAAGGAACTCAACACTATTCAAAGACCCAGTGACACCAGACTTGTACATAAATAAATAATCAGAGAAAGCTGTACAGTCTTTACTCAGCCTCTGTAAGACATCAACAACATAAGTAAATATTGTTTAAATTACATTTTTACCTGATCTTCTCTCATCTACCCTACAGTCTGATATCAAAGGGAGAATTTAGGGTTCAGAAAGAAAATGAAACACCATAATATTAAATTTTAGACAATGCCATCAGAATGATTCTTTAAAATATATAATCCTCATGATGTCACTATACTGTTGAAACTTACGCAATTATTGCTCTGTATCCATAGTCAAATCCTTATTTTATTCCATGGAACTGGATATTTAAGATTCATCTTACCTCTGACATAATTTCTATGAAATTCCTCTTTTTTATTTTCTGTTTACCCTTTGATTTTCCTTCCACATTGCAAAGATTAATGCCCTTGTTGATGTGATTTCCCTTTTGTAGTACTTTTCCCCTCAATATCTGCATGATAATTCCATTCCCTATGTCAAGAGTTACGCCCTTCCAAATTATCGCCTTCTTAATGATCCCATGAATTTATACAGTACAAACATAAACATGTGTGTAACACTAGCCAGCTTTATGCTTGATAATAAAGGCACTATATACATCTTCAGTAGTGAATAAAACAAAAGTGTCTACAATTACTAGTATTACAAATTATTCCAGAAATGTTAGCTATTTCAATTGTTTGTGTACATCTATGTATACACACATCTGTAAATGTATTTTATTGTTGCTTTTTTACTTTGTAACTTGAAAGATGAGGGGAAGGATTACTGAATCGTGGGGGCACTGGTGCCATCAGTGGATGAGTCCCTTGATGAGTGAGGGTCTGACTGTGCTGTTCAGAGGGGTCTGAGTCAGAAGAGGTTGGTCCTGCATGTACTCCCCAGCTCCTCCCTTTCTTCTCTGCTTCTTGGCAGTCAATGCAAAATACTATCGCCCAGGAAGGGAAAGAAGATTCAATAATATATATTGGAGTTCTCAGAGTATCAAATAAAGAAAGTGAAATTAAACAAATAGAATAAAATAAAATATAATCCAATTCAACAAAATATTATTTAAATTATGAAGCCTATCTAAGTTTAGAAAGTCAACATTGTCTTTCACTGTGGAAAATCAATTTGGAATCATCAAAACCAAAATAGATCCTAGGAAAAACTATTGTACTTTTAATATAAAATGGAAATTTGAAACAATCCCTGGATGCCAGGCAACATTTTTTAAGTTACAAGTTAAGTAACAAAAATCTTATTTCCACCAGAGTCCTCCTCTTCATAATGGAACGTAATTAAAACATTTACATAACAGTCTCAAAAAACTAAGACACAAGGATCTACAATTCAAGCAAATTTACTTTTCATCTGTCACAGAGAACAAAGTATGCGCCTTCCAATTAACACTAATTTTGTTTGACTTTCCTTCAAAAAAAAAAAAAACTTTTATAAAATAGCCCCGAATGACCAAAATCGTTGAAGGAAGCATCACTCTAAGATCAGTTAGTGAGCACTGATGTACTTTAAATACACTATGAAGACTAGACCAAAGGAATAGAGGCAACAAAATACGTGGTAATTAGTATTTGTTCTGACAAAAGAGATGTGAAATTATAACAATAAAATGTGAAAAATCAGAGAAAGTTAAAAAAATCATATATGAAGAATGCAGAGAATTTCTAACTGCAAATAAGTTTGTTGACTAAGATGTATTGCTAACGTGGAACATATAACATCACCTAAAATTTGTATTAAAAATTAAGAAGTAAAGAAATTATGAATTAAATTCACAACTACCTACAGTAGGAAATCAATCAAAAGTATCTTAATACCAGGGGACTAATGACACCATTATGACACCATTATATTATTCTGACCACTAGAAGTATAAGAATTTCTGAAAGCCACAAGACATAAAAATAAATAGGTCAAATATACAAGATTTTATAAGATCAAAATTGCATGCCAGAATTAAAGTCAACTATATAATTTATATTAATATAGAGAAAAGCAACTATAAAAGACAAAAAATTAACAATAGATACAAAAATCAATTATGTATTTGCTGTATTTTTTGAAATAAAAATAAAATACAGAAGTGAATGGAGGAAGCTGAGCATATAACCCTAGACTATAATCCCAGCACTTGGGAGGCTGAGGCAGGAAGACTGGCACGAGTCCGAGGCCAGCCTGGGGTACACAGTGAGTTCAAGGCCAGCCTGAAGTACATAGTGAGACCCTGTCTCAAAAAGCAAACAAAACAAAACACAAAAGTGAATTAATGAGTGCCCACGGATAACGTGTGTAAAAATACCCACCGAGCTGAACAGGGTGGCATATACCTATAATCCTTGCACTCTGGGAGTCTGAGGCAGAATGAGGCAGAAGGATAGCAAATCGAAGCCTATTGTGGATAATTTAGAAATTTAGCGAGGCCTTGTCTCAAAAAAATAAAGATTAAAAAAATGTTTCATAAAGCTGAGGATATAGCTGAATGTGAAGGTCCTGAGTTTAATTCCCAGTATCACAAAAAAGCAAACAAGTATTCAACAAAATGCTAAGAACCTAAAAATCATAATCACATTAAAAAATCATAAAGCAAGAGCAAATGGGATTTATTCGTATTATACAAGGATGGTTATACATGGGAAAATAAATAGAATACATAATACTGATTTTTAAAGTATAAAAAATCAACAAATTGTGTTGTGAGATTAGAAAAAAGTATTTTGGTTGTGTTTTCTTTGTTTGTTTTTGTACCGGGGATTGAACTCAGGACCTAGCATTTGCAAAGCAAGGTGGCGGCACCACTGAGCTAAATCCTTGGCTCTAGAAAAAAATATTTTACAAAATTAGACATAATTAAATGACAAAAATCTCTAAATCAATTAAATATAGAAGAAATGTACCTAAACGTAATAAAACTGATTTGTGTTAAACGCACGGGTATCATCCTCAAGTATAAAAAGCTAGAGCTTAACCTCTGAAATGAGAAGCAAGAGAAGAACCCACTTTCCAACTCAACCTATTCCTAGATCTTCTAGGCCGAGTAGTGAGGTAAGATAAAGAAAGGAAAAGCATCTGAATCAGAAGAAAAGTAAAACTGTCTCTTTGCAGACAGCATGATCTTGTTTATAGAAGACCACAGGAACTGTACCAAAAAACTGTTAGATCTTATAAACAAATTTAGGAAAGTCACATAACACAAAACCAACATGCAAAAATCACTGGCATTTCTTTACATGAAGATCAGTCTGTTCAAAGTAGAAATTAGGAAAGCAACGTACTTTGCAACATCAAAAAAACTATAAAATACTTAGGAATAAATTTAACAAAGAGGAGTGATCTATACAGTAAAAGGTATAAGGCACTACTAATACATTCATGAAGACATAAATAAATGGGAAGACACATCATATTCATCAATATAAACATGGTTAAAATGTTTTTGCTGTCTAATCCAATTTACAAGTTCAATGAAATTACTAGAAAAATTATAATGGTATTTTTTTAGAAATATAAAAAGTTAGCCTAAATATACAGAAACAGACCGCAAAAAGCTAAAGCTATCTTGAGAGAGAAGAACAAAGATGGGGACATCACACTTCTTGATTTCAAACTACACTAGAAATCTGTAGTACTCAATATAACATGGAAATAGCTTAAAAATAGAAATACAGACCAAAGAAAGATAATAAAAAGCCCAGAAAAAATCCTATGGTGTACATTCAACTAATCTGTGACAAGTAAGCCAATAACACATAGGAAAGAATAATCTCATCAATAAACAGGGAGGGGAAAAGTAGTTACTTATATACAACAGAACAAAATCAAATCCTTATCTTACACCATACACTAAAAATAATTAGAAATAAATTAAAGGCTTAAGTGCAAGACTTAAAGCCATAAAATTCCTAAAAGAAAACATGGTAAAATCTCCAAAATCTTGTCTTGGGAATTTTCTTTTTCACATTACACTTTAAAAGCACAGACGGCAAAAGCAAAAATTAACAAATGGGCGGACATCAACTAGTAAGCTACTACAACAAAAAAATGCAATCAACAGAAAACAAACTGCTTGAAAGAAGACAAAGAACCTGAACAGACTTTTTTCCAAAGAAGGCATACAAATGGCCAGTAGGTAAATAAAAATGTTCTCAACATTTCCAGTCGTGAATTGAATGCCGGTCAAAACAACAAAGAGAAACCACTTTATACCTGTTAGAATGGCTGTTATAAAAAAATTTTAGAATGACTATTACAAAGAGACAAACTGCCAAAGCCTGACTAGGGTATACCGAACACAGAATCTTTACATGATTGGCATGAGTGTAAATTAATATGGCCTTTATAGACTACTGTATGAATGTTCCTCAAAAACATGAAAACAGACTCACAATATGTTCTACCACTCCTCCATCTGGGTATGCAAAAGGAAATGAATTCAGGACCTTCAAAAGAAATCTGTACCCCTGTATCCACTGCACTATTATTCACAAATAACCAAGGTAACCAAGGTATGAAAAACAACCTAAATTCTCTTTTCTGCCATTTAGGTCAACACAGATGAGGCTAGAAGACACTCTGTTAATAAGTAAGAAAGATATATAAAGAAAAATACCATATGATCTCATTTATATCTGCAATAAAGTATAACTTACAGAAGCAGAGGATAAAATGTTGTTTCCTAGGGAATGGGTTATGGAGAAAATGGGAGATGTTGATGAAAGGGTACAAATATTCAATGATAAGATTATTAATTCCTGGGGATCTACCGTATAACCTCATGACAAAATTAATAGCATTGTATTCTATACTTAAAAAGTTTGCTAAGAGAGTATATTTTAAGTATTCTCCTAATGTATCAAAGCAGTAACTATGTACAGTGATAGGAATCAGCAAGATTCATTTTGCTAATCTTTTTACTGTGTATACATACATCAAATTTCATATTTTATATTTTAAATATATACAATTTTGATTTATCAATTCTATACTAATCCATCTGAAGATACATGCAATGAATTTTTAAGGCTTAGAAATTGCAGATTAAAATTATATTGCCTTTGAAAAACATTACTAGATTAAAAATATATACCAGGAAAGTAAAAAATATGAAAGAAAAGAAGGATATAGCATCAATATTTGACAAACAAAATAAATAGCATTACATTTTAAAAGAACAGTTTATAATAATAAAATCCTACTGTGCACGCCCTACCGAGGTCCTGAGTTGCATGGAAGATGCCAAATCTCCCCAATACAGAAAGGCAGGTCTACCCACGCCCTACTGAGGTCCTGAATCACACGGAACACGCTGAATCAGCCCACTGAGACAGGCAGGTCTGTGCACACCCTACCAAGGTCCCAAGTCTGACAGAACACACCAAATCAGCCCACTGCAGACAGGTCTGTGCACGCCCTACTGAGGTCTTGAGTCGCATGGAAGACACTGAAATCACCCCGCTGCAGACAGGCAGCCACCTGGTTCCACACTACAAAGACGCAGAGGACACCAGACCACCAAACCACGGTACTGAGTCCCATTACTCCTGGCCCAGAGGTAGGGGCTTCTGAACTGCCGTCCCACTGCTCCTGGTCCAGAGGAAGGGGCATCCTGGCCACCATCCCTCCCACTGCACCCAGCCCAGAGGAAAGGGCTTTTGGGCAACCATCCCTACCACTGCTCCTCGCCCCTGGCCCACCTCTCCCAGCTCAGAGGAGGTAATCCGTGCAGGCGCTAACAACCCCCCACCCCAGTCGAAATGAGAAAACACGTAAATAAGTCTCAAAACCAGATTTCGAGATCACCTACAGCAACCACAAAGGGGAATGAGATGGAACACTCTGATACTCAACCACCTGGACCCACTGAACTGGCAACAAAAGGGGATCTGAAAAAAATGAAATCAGAAATAATTTGTGCGATAACAGCAGAGATTGTGCCCATGGTGCAAGACATGATTAATAAATCAAGAGAGGAGCTGAGGAACATGATGGAATCCCAACATAAGAAACAAATGGAATCCATAAAACAGATGCAAACAGATTTCCAGGACATGAAAAACTCCATTGAAAGTCTACACATCAGAATGAGCCAATGTGAGGACAGAATTTCAGATATAGAAGATAAGATTGCAATTAGTGACCAGGAAAAGAAAAATTGCTTCAAAATTATAAGGGAACATGAGAAATCAATCCAGCAGCTGCTAGATGATGCAGAGAAGAATAACATAAGACTGATAGCAGTCAATGAAGAAACAGGAGAGAGTGGAGATGACATAAAAAAACTCTTCAAAGAAATAATGGCAGAAAACTTCCCAAGCAGGGGAAAAGAACTTGACATACAGATAAGGGAGGCATATAGGACTCCAAATAGCCTTGATCAAAAATAATCTACACACAGGCATATAATTGTTAAGATTCCAGAAACTCAACAGAAGAATAAACTTCTACAAACAGTCAGAGAAAAGAAACAAATCACATACAAAGGAAAGTCCATCAGAATCACAGCAGACTTCTCAACACAAACCATCAAGGCAAGAAGAGCTTGGAGTGATGTATTCCAAGCCCTAAAAGAAAACAGCCTCCAACCCAGATTGATGTACTCTGCAAAAGTATCTTTCAAAATGGATGGAGAAATAAGATACTTTCATGACAAAGAGCACCTTAGGAATTTCGTGAATACCAAACCAGCACTCCAAAAAATTTTACACAATATCCTAGGAATAGACATTGAGGATCACAATCCCAGGAAGCAAAACAGAATGAACCCATGTGGCATGAGAAGAAATTGAATGTAAAGGGGGAGAACCCAACAAAAAGAAAAAGTCATGGCAATGACAAGTTAATACGTTTCAGTTATAACCATCAATGTTAATGGTCTCAATTCACCAATCAAAAGAACTAGACTGGCAGAATGGGTCAAGAAGCAAAATCCAACAATATGCTGCATACAAGAAACACACTTCATTCCAAAGGAAACTCATAGACTGAAAGTTAAAGGGTGGAAAACAATACTCCATGTGACAGGAACCCGAAAAAAAGCAGGAGTAGCTATCCTCTTGGCAGATCAAGTAGATTTCAAACCAACACTGATTAAGAGAGATGAAGAAGGACACTACATCCTTGCAAAGGGAAGAATCCAAGAGGAAGAGATGACAATCATAACTATCTATGCGTGCACCCAACTATATAAAACAAATAGTAACGGACATGAAAAGTCATATATGCACTAATACAATTGTAGTGGGGGACCTCAACACCCCACTGTCACAAATAGATAGATCAACTAGACTAAAAATAGGTAATGAAATACTAGAACTCAATCAAACTCTTGAACAAACGAACTTAACAGATGTTTACAGAGTCTTCCACCACACAAAATCAGAATACACATTCTTCTCAGCTGCACATGGGTCATTCTCCAAAGCAGACCACATACTTGTGCATAGAACATGTTTAAGTAAGTGCAAAGGAACTGAAGTTAACCCCTGTATATTATCAGACCATAGTGCAATGAAATTGGAGATCCATAGCAAAAGAAACTCAAAAAATTTCATGAACACGTGGAAATTGAACAACACACTTCTGAATAACCGATGGGTCACAGAGGAAATTAAAGAAGAAATCAGACAGTTCCTTCAATTAAATGACAATGACAATACAACATATCGGAATCTATGGGACACAATGAAAGCTGTCCTACAAGGGAAATTCATAGCAGTGAACACACATATTAGGAAAACAGAACGATCCCAATTAAACAACCTGATGCTGAACCTCAAGCTTCTAGAAAAAGAAGAACAGGACAACCCCAGAGCTCATACAAGGGAGGAAATTATTAAGATCAGAGAAGAAATCAATGCAATGGAGACCAAGAGAACGATACAAAAAATCAATGAAGCCAAGAGTTGGTCCTTTGAAAGAATCAACAAAATTGACAAACCCTTAGGCAACCTTGTCAGAAAAAAGGAAAGAAAAGGCCCAAATCCATGCAATTAGGAATGAAAAGCATGAAATTACAGCAGACCAGCAGAAATCCAGTGGATCATCAATACCTACTTCCAGAACCTATATGCCAATAAGATGGACAACACAGAAGAAATGGACAGATTCCTAGATACATATGAATTACCAAAGTTGAGCGAAGAAGACCTAAAAATTCTGAACAACCCAATATCAACCAATGAAATGGAAAAAGTAATTAAAAACTTATCAACTAAGAAAACCCTGGGCCCTGATGGCTTCACTACTGAATTCTACAAGACATTTAGAGAGGAACTGCTGCCACTACTGTTTAAACTCTTCAATGAAATTGAAAGGGAAGCAATACTCCCAAATTCATTCCTGGAAGCAAGCATCACCTTGATCCCCAAAGCAGAGAAAGACCCAACTGAAAAAGAGAACTATAGGCCAATCTCACTAATGAACATAGATGCAAAAATCCTTAATAAGATAATGGCAAACAGAATGCAGAAGATCATCAAGAAGATCATACACCCTGATCAAGTGGGATTCATCCCAGGGATGCAGGGATGGTTCAATATAGGAAAATCAATCAATGTAATACACTGGATAAAGAAAATGTGGGTTTTTGTATAAAATGGAGTGCTACTCAGCCATAAAAAATGAGAAATTAGAGACATTTATAGCTAAGTGGATGCACATTGAAGCGATACTCTTAAGTGAAATAAATAGGACACACATGTGTAAATACCAAATAGTTTCTCTGGTGTGAGAAACTGAAAGTGTAAATAAGGACTAAATGTATAATAGGTAATGTGAAATAGGAAGAAAAGGGGCAAAGGGGAAGGAAGTGGGAGGGCTAGGGGAGAGGATAGAAGGGAATGGGATTAATATGAGAAAATGGAAAAATAGGAACAAAATCTTTGTAAATAGGGAGGACTGGAGGGGTTGAAGGGAGGGCTGGGCAAGGGTGAAAAATAAGAACCAAGAGAGACTATGTAAAGGTGCATATTTCCAATGATGAATGTCATTATATTGTATACCTAAAACGTACCAATGATTAGAATGAATAATCAATAATGTAAAATAGGAAGAAAAGGTCCAAAGGGGTAGGGGTAGTGGGAAGGGCAGGGGAAAGGAAAGAAGGCAAAGGAAAAATGCTGAGAAATGCAAAAAATGGAAATAAAGTCTTTGTAAATAGGGAAGGCTGGGCTAGGAATGGGGAAAAAATAAAAACCAAGATGCATTATGTAAAGGTACAATTCCCAATGAGAAATGTAATTGTGTTGTATACCTACAATGTACCAATAAAAGAATTTAATTTAAAAAAATCATAAATTTACATTACAGTTAAATGTTAGTGATATCTCTGCATACCAATAACACAGAAACAATGGTCCCAAAACATACTCTACAAAAGATTTAAGTTGCAATAGAGGCAAGTTAATATGTCAAGATATTATTATGTAATTCTAAACTCAATGCAGATTTACTACAAAAATTTTGTAAGAAATAGGAAAAGATCTAAACAGGATAATTAATAATGCCACTTTATCAGTAAATGGCAAACCTAAACTCTACAGTCAAAGAATATTTACTTTTTATGTGAACAGAGAACATTCTAAAACACTGACATAGTAGGCCAAAAGGAAGGTAAAAATATATTTTTAAATGGGTAATACAAATTTGCATTTTCTAATTATCATGAAATTAATATAAAACTTTAAATACTGTAAACATAATAAATATATACAAAAAGACCCTGCATGCAAAAAACTTTAAAACATTCTCATGGAGTCAATGAGATTATTTGGAATGAAATCAAGTAATTGCATAGAATAAAAGATAAAAATAAATTAAGAGGAAAGTAAACAAAAAAGCAAGTAAATACTAATAAAAGTTTGATTCTTTCCTAAAGATCACCAAGATTAGTCAAATTTGCCAACCTAGTTTCTTTTATGAAAATGAGAGAAAATATTATATACAAAAGGAAAATAGTCATGAAAGCACCAAATTTTTAAACAATTACTAATACGAGAAATTATGCAAATATACTTCTTAAATGTAAATAAGGTGTTAATTTTATAGAAGCATAACACAATTCATAACATTTGACCAAAAATTTATAAACTGACAATGTTCTGCATAAGCAGAGAATTTCAACTATTCCCACAGCCCCAGATGATTTCATAGCATCAAGCTGCCACATATACACATATCTCATAATGACTCCCCACCCTACTCAAGATCCCTGAAGAGGACAAACGATTCCAAACATTTCAGAGAAAGTCAGATGAAGTACTGATTTGCAAACATTCAAAGATAACACAAGAGAAAAAAGCACTTCGGGCAAATTTTCTTCATAAAGTACTGAAACAAAGTGACATAAAATATTAAGAAATGAAAATCTATGAAATTTTAAAAAATATGTGTAGTCTTGGAAGTGTTTTAAGAAGGCAAATATAATTTAATATTAGGAAAAGATTAATATAATTTAGTAAATTAGCATATGATATTATTCCATATTATTTTCTACATACTATAAATGTTAGGATACTTTCAAGATTAAAACACTAAATAAAAGAGGAATTGATGGATACTTTATTAACATTATAATACACATATACCTCAGCTCTAAAGAGGTATTTTACTTAATGAAAAACCTTAAAAGTATTTGAATATAGTCACGTACAAGATTTGGATACCCACTACTTTTACCCCTATTTAATATTGTTTTACAAGTATTATCCAAATTACTTATTTGCAATTGATCTGACAGTTTACATGTGGAACTCAAAAGCATCAGTAAAAATCATTTTTAAAATCTGTTAAAGTACCAGGAGGTAAGAATTGTTTTCTCTAATTCTGTGGGGTATACTACTAATTGACTGCCCATCAACCATTGAATGGATAAATAATGTGTTTTTTCTACACAGTGGAATACTACTCAGCCATAAAGTATAAACTTGAGACATTTGTAGCTCAATGGGTGCACCTTGAAGTTATACTCTTAAGTGAAATCAATCAGGGACACGTGTAAATATCACATTGTTTCTCTGATATAAGGATTGAAAATGTAAATTGGGACATAAAGGCATAAAACACAATGTGAAATAAGAAAAAAATTGTTTAATAGGTAAGGGGAGCGAGATGGGGGAAAGGAAAAGGAAGGAAGGAAAAAGAAAAAAATGAGACAAGAAAGAAAAATGGAAACAGGCCTTTTGTAAATAAGGAAGGGGAAGAGGGGTTGAAAGGAGGGGAAGGGAATGGCAAAAAGAGGAATTGAAACACATCATGTAAACATAAAAATTTCATATGATGAATGTGAACATTATAGCAATCTGAGTTGAATCAATAAAATGAAAAATGAAAAAAACAGCAGCAGGAGGTAAAATGTAAGAAAACGCTAAGTCATTAACAAGACAAATAATAAAAAGGCAGAATATAATAAAAAATGTATGAACAAAAACCCTAACAAACTTGTAAGTAAAATACTCCTGAAAGTCTTAAAGTGTATACTTTAACAAAGGAAAAACATTCCTGGAAACTAGGGAGGAAAATGTGCCACCATACAAGGACTGTTCTTCCTAAGTTAATTTATAACTTCAATATGAATCCAACAGCAATATCACTTGATTGCTCATGGGGTCAAAAAGTTGATTATAAATCTCAGTAAATGAACAAATGAGAAAAGGGTTCACTGAATGGCAGCTGAATAGTGGTGCCTAGTGCTTGCCACCATCATAAAGAATCACCAAGGTCACAGGCCACACAGGAAAGATGGCATTTCAAGAAGGAAACATGAAAGAAAAGTCTGGAAAACAGTGCAGGAGTAACAAGAAACTTTAACAGGCCCAACAGGCAAAAAGGCAACACAAAGACAGGAGGAAAACAAAATCTGCTGCTTTAACCACAGCTCTCTGTCAAAAAAGAATTTCAATGTACAGGAGAATACGAGATGGAAGGCTGAGGCAAACTCCATCACAGCAGCACACTGGATAACTAACTAGGGTAGAATTCCGTAGTGCTCTTAGTCTTCACATCCATTTTGGGGACTGACTGGGGTTGAAGTGATTACCTTGCTCCAAAGAAGCAGCACACACTGCCCGTCCAGCCTCTCAAATCCAAGCTGTGGTCACCTATTTGTGTCACTGCTTGACTCCATTCTGCCTTCGGGGCCAGGATGTACCTGGGTACTGTGTATATCTCACCAAGTAGAGAATAGGCTCCTCAGCATCTTCCAGCTCCAGGACCAGCAGCCTCCAGAGCCAAAAGCCCCAGCTTCATGCATGCTAGTCCATAGAAGGTGTGTGAGGTCCTCTCCATAGTCATGGTCTTGTGTCTGCAGCTTCTGATACCAATAGTTCCAGCAGCACTGACCCTTGTTCCCTGCAACATGAGGAAGTTCCCATCATGTCCTATAGTTCCAAAACCATAGATACCAATACCGCACCCTAGCATCACCCACACTCACCCCTTAAGACATAGCAAAGCGCTCTTCCACAGCCTATGGCCTTGACACTATGATTACTGTGCTACAAGCCCAAGTGTCACTCACATTTGTCCCTTAGGACTTGAAGAAGATACTATCCATGTTCTGCAGCTCTGAGACCATTACTACTACGGCACAAGCAATGTCACCTCTGCTTATCCCATAAGATCTACAGAAGATCCTTTTAAGAGCTCACAAATGTCAGACTATAATCATTTCTGCCATCAAGTTAAAAATCCCCCACACTGTCCCTTGGCATCTGGAGGATGTCAAATGTCTTTCTTGCAGTTTCAGGACCATGGCTACTATGAGTAACATGCATGTTTTTCCAGAGTGAGCTAGAAGAGGTTTCCTTCATATCTCATGTTCTGGGTTCATGTAGCCTGGTATTACAAACCCTATATGCATGAAAATATACATTCATGCAAAGTCACAAAACTACACTCATTAACTGCTGCAATCTAGAATACAGATGCACTTGTACACACTGCTTAATATGATTATAGCTGAAGCTGAACATGCTACATTGGTACACATTTCTAAGCTTGATTATAGCTAAAGAAAGTAAGACTATAATTTTCACCTAATTGATAATCTATACCAAAGCACTGACCCAACTAGCATCCTACTTAACATCTAGATGAAGAAATCTTTTCCTATGAAAGGTATTAGATAAAACAGGAAGAGGTTAATACTTTTACAGATGTACAGGCATTAAAAACATAAGAAGGAAGAAAAATATTCTCCAGGAATTGATCCCGATCTAAATGAAATCTGTCAAAGGCCTAAACTATAGTTCCAAATGATGACCCTTGGGAAAAATCAATGATATATATAGAAAATGTAATGAAATAATTTTTAAGACACCATGATATGAATGATGAATCTAATGAGTTAGAAACCATAAGCAAAGAATCAGTCAGAAGTTTTGCATCTGAAAACTTCATTCAATGAAAAAAATCTTCCACAACAAACTAGACTAAGTAGAAGAAAGAATTTTTGAAGAAGACAGTTCTTTTCTAATAACCATGTCAAAAAAGAAAAATTGAAAACCTATTTTAAAAAATGATAACTGAACATATCTCAAGTTTTCAAAAAATATCAAATAAATTCAAAGAACCTCAACTAGATCAGCCAAATAATACTTCTCAGAGACATACTGTAAGTCAAAACATCAAAAGTACAAGAAAAAGGGATAATTCTAAAAAAAAAGCATGAGATAAGTGTCAAGGCACATATAAGGTAATTCTCAATAAAATGGCAAAATTTTCAGCAAAAATAAAAATATGCAGGTCAAAAGAGATTAAGATGATATATTTAATGTCCTTAATGGAAAAGTAAAAACAAAATAAAGCAAAACATAAAATCTGACAACCAAAATTACTTTATCCAACAAAAATTTTCTTCAAGAATGAGAAGAAATAAGTTATTTCTCAGAGTATAAAACCTGAGGTTAATCCTACAAGTAATTTTTGAGATTCCAAAACTAAAAACAAAAAGATGATACCTGCCATCATGAAAAATCATCAATGTGCAAAACTCACTAGGAGAACAGATATACAAAAGAAAAAGAAAAGTGAATATAGTTTATCATGTCCCCAAACTACCAAACCACACAGATAAATTATAAACAGTAGAGAGGAATAAAAAGTATTCCATGTAATCAGAAAATAGTTTTTAAATGACAAGAAGTATATGCCATGAATAATGACTTTGAATGTACATAGATTAAATTCACCAATCAAAAATCATAAATTGGTCAAGTGGCTTAAGAAGCATGACACAAATCTATATTGCCTACAAGGAACTCACTTCAATGGTAAAGATATATATAGAGACTGAATGCAAATGACTGGAGAGAAAGATATACCATACAAACAGAAACCAAAAGTGAGACGAAGTACATATACCCATATACCATAAAACATTTGAATCAAAAACCTTCGAAAGAGAAAAGGTTATGTATTACTAAAAGTATGAATTCAGTGAGAGGATATAACAATATTATATACTCACACCCACATGCACACACATAAAACACTGGACCATTTAAACTTAAAGTCAATCTTGTTAGCTGTTACAGACAGAGTCCAGTACAATGGTAGTTAGTACTTTAACATCACACATCCCACTTTCACTAATGTTGATTATCAAGGCACAATATCAACAGAGATATACTGGCATTAAATCATACTTTAGAGCAAATTAATATTAAAGATACAGAACAGAAGAATGCATAATGTTCTCATTAAATGGAACATTTTCTAGGATTGATATTATGATGGGCCTCAAATCAAGTTTCAAAAATTTTAGAAACCTGAAATCATTTTATATGTTTCCTCAAATTACAGTAGAAAAAACCTGAAAATAAGCAACAAGTAAAACAATGAAAATATAAAAATAAATGGATATTGAACAAGATGCAGCTAAATAACTAATAGATAATTAAAAATAACAAGGAAATTAAAAATATTTTGAAACAAATAAAAATGAAAACACGATATATAAAAATTTGTGGCATACAGAATGGGTAGTATTAAGAAGAAAATTTTAGGGCCAGGGATTTAGCTCAGTGATTCCACTGCCTGCCTTGCAAGCACAAAGTCCTGAGTTCGATCCCCGGTACCAAAAAAAAAAAAAAAAAAAGAAGAAAATTTTATATTAACAAATGCATAAAAAACAGAAAATAGATTTCAAATAACCACCCTCACTATGCGCTTCAAGGACATAAAAATCAAGAACAAACCAAACCCAAAATTAGTAGAAGAGAAAAATAATAAAAAGCAAAAATATAATCAAAACTCAGGGCCGGGGATTTAGCTCAGTGGTTTTGCCGCCTTCTTCCCAAGCGCAAGGACCCGAGTTCGATCCCTGGTACTAAAAAAAAAAAAAGTGTTCAAAAATATAATCAAAAATAAAATAATATAAAAACAATCAATGAAGTAATGTTTTGAATTTTGGAAAAAATGAAGAAAATTAATAAATGTTTAATTAGACTATCAAAGGCAAAAAGAGAGAAGAGCCAACTAAATAAAATCAGAGATGAAAAGGAGACTGATATAGTTGAAAAAATAAAGGATCAAAATAAATTGTGAATAATTATATAAAAACCAAGTAGAAACCCTAGATGAAATTGATGAAGTCTTAAACACATTCAATTTCCCAAGGTTGAGTCAAAAAGAAACATAAAATCTAAACACATTAAAAATGTGTAGAGAAACTTAAGCAGTAATTAAAAGTCTTTCTTCAAATAAAGTGAAGGGCCTGATGGCTTTCTAGCTGAATTCTACAAAACATTTAAAGAAAAACCAATTGCAGTTCTTCTGTAGCTATTCCAAAATACTGAAAAGGGAAGACTTTTACCAAGTTCTTTTCACGAGTCTAGCATTACCCTGACATCAAAACCAGATAGAGACATGAAAAAAATATATAAATGAACATCACTGATGAATACTGATGCAAAATATTCTCAAAAAATGTTAAGAGACTAAATAAAAAATGCATCAAAAAGATGATCAAATGAGCTTCATCTCAGGGTGAAAAGATAAGTTTCACATCTATACATCAATAAATATACTTCATCAACAGAAAAAGAAAAAATAAATGAACACTTTAAGAGATATAGAAAAAGCATTGAATAAAATTCAACATCTTTTTTATGGTGAAAGTTTTCAACATATTATATGTAAAGAAATAGATGAAGCTGCATAGAATATAACCTATATTATTCAAACAAGTAAAACATGAAAGCAGTTCATCGAAGATCTAGAACACAGCATGTATATCTACTTTCACTACTCTTACTCAATATAGAATTGAAATTCATAGTGAGGAGAGTTAGGCAAGAGGAAGAAAAGTCATCCTGTTTGGAAAGGAGGAATTCAAATTATCCATATTTGCAGCTGACATGAGTTTATGCATAGAGAAATCTAAATACACCAATAAAAAGCTGTTAGGCCAAGAAAGAAATTCAATAAAGTGCATAATATTAAAACAACTTATTAAAAACAGTAGCTTTTAGAAACACAAATAGTGAACTTTCTGAAAAAGTAATAAAGAAAACAATATCATTCACAATAGCTACAAAAAATAAAGTGTATTGTATGAATTTAATAAAAAACCCAAAGACATATATAAGAAAATGTATAAAATATTGATAAAATAAACTATGGAAGATAAAAAATGTCAATATATCTCATGTTCATTGACTAGACAAATTAATATTATTAAAATGTCTACAGGTCCCAACTTGTCTATAGATTTAATGCAATACTCATCAAAATGCCAATATTCTTCTTCACAGAAATAGAAAATTCAAAAATTCATATGGAAATACAAAAGTGTCAGAAGCAAAGTGATACTGAGTAAAAAGAAAAAAACTAAAAGAAATGAAATGGACACTAATAAAAGAAAAGCAGGATGCATCATACTACATGATTATACAACATATTACAAAGGTGTAATAAAGTAAAAGCATGATACTGGCATGAAAACAAACTCATAGACCAATGAAACAAAATAGAGGACCAAGACACTGGTATCCACATACACATAGCCTACTGATTTTTGAAGATGACATTAAAGAAATGAATTTTAAATAAATAATCCAGAAAAAATTGATATATATATATATGAATAAAATGACAGCACTATTTCTCACCATACATAAAAATCAACTCAAAAGGGATAAAAGCCCTAAATGATAGTATGAAACAAGTAAAGGAAGGAGAATCACTTTGAGACAACAATGCAGGCAGAGATATTTTGGAGGATAGGATCCTAATCGCATACACAACAAAAGTAAAAACAGAAAAATTGAATTATATCAAACTAGGGATTTTGAACAGCAAAGGAATCTATTAACAGAGCTAAGAGAATAGGAAAAAATATTTATAAACTACTCATATGACAAAGGATTAATATCATGAATATACAAAAAACATAAGAAACAACAAAAAATTCAGTTAAAATAAGTGAAGATCAGAATAGATATTTCTCAAAAGACATACAAATGACCAATATTTTAATGAAAAAGCACTTAACATCTCAAATCACCAAGTAAATACAAATAAAAACATGATGACATATCCTTTGATCCCAAGTAAAATGGCTATTATCAAAAATGTTTAAAAAATGCTGGTGAGGGCATGGAGAAAGGACAGACCTGACCTACTATTGGTGAAAACTGAATTTGTTACAGCCTTTAAGGAAAACAGTATGAAGATTTCTCAAAGGAAAAAATAAAACTAACATATGATCTAGATATGCTACTACTTGGTATATAAAATGAAATTATTGTATCAAAGACATACTAATACTCTAAAGTTTACTGAAGTGCAATTCACAATAGATAAGATATAGAATCAAACAAGGAGTCTACTAACAGATAAATGAAGAAAATAAGATTTATATATGTGTATATATTTGAAGCAAAATGAGTGGAACCAGGGGACATTATGTTAAGGGAAATAAGCCAGACACAGAAAGACCAATACTTCATGATTTCATTTTTGAGAGCCAGGAAGTCAGTCCCATAGACAGGTACAATGGAGCAGGGGTCACTAGAAACCGGAAAAGCAAAGGGAAGAGACAGAAAGAAGTTAGAGTGGGAGAACTAAAGAGCAGACAAGAGAAATTAATTCAGGTTGCTTGTATGACAGTAGGGTAACTGTTAGTTATAAAGATGAATGATAGGTTTCAAAACAAATACAATAGTATAAAAGTTTCCAACAGATAAAAATTTTATGATCAATGTTTGAGACAGAAATGCTTATTAGCCCGAAGTGTTCATTGCACATTATACATATATGTTGAATTACCATTCTCCTGTCTAATAAAGATATACAAATATTTGGCTTCAAAAAAAAAAAAATTTGTGGGCTGGGGATTTAGCTCAGTGGTGCTACCACCTGCCTTGCAACCGCAAGGTTCTGAGTTTGATCCCCGGTAGCCAAAAAAAAAAAAAAAAAAGTTGTAAAAAAAACTTGAAACTTCAAAATATTTTGAGAAAAGGTTAAGCAAGAACAAATAGTAAAATATTTTAAAAGAATGTACAATGTCAGAAAAATAAATTAGTGGCAGATTTAGGGTAGGTATCAGTGTTTGGTAGAGGATAATCATACAAAAATATCAAAATATCTTAATTTTAAAGTTTTTACATCTAAAATAACATGTGATTGTTGCTTGGATAAAACGACACTAAATGGAGAAAAATAAATATGATACTATGGGACAGACTCAAGTAAATAGGAAATTTATTTTATCATTATGACAACGATCAAAAAAGCCATTGAAATAGCTTTGTTTTGTTTTGTTTTTCTTCATTGAGTTTAATGTGGCAAGGAAACACTGGGATATATCAACTTCTTAATTCCTTTCAAATGTCTTTGTTTTTATTTTAAATTGATATTATGGGATATTAAAGTGAAGTTATAAACTGAGGGGACAGGCTGGCTTTACTTAGATTTCTTAAAAATAGGAATTCCTAGCCCAAACTTTTAAAAAACAGAGTTAAAATATCTCTTACAATAATATGATTTTCAAATGGAGAATGAAATTCTTCTAAATTCTGAGCTTTATAAGATGAAGTTAAAAGCCACTTGGTTATTTTCAAATGAAGCAAAGAAGTTTTCCAGAACTAAAAGAGTTGGAAAATAAGGATCCACTGAAAACCTCATACTAATAACCTTAAAATGTACGCCATAACACTTCAGTAGCTACACAGGTGGAAAAATGTGAAATGTGTTTACACTATCTGCCATAAGCCAATTTTAGCTGCATCAAGCCATATGGTTTGGGAAACTGGGAGTTTCAGGAGAATTCAGAGTGAAATTTAACAGTACTGTTGGAAAACAGTTTATACAGAGTTTACAAGCCATTCTAAAACACATCAGGGAATTTTTTCTTTTCTCCTCCTTTTAAAAAAACAATATAAACTACCATAGAGAAACTTAAGAACAAGATACACAGTATTTTTGTAATTTTCAGAAAATTACTATATTGTTATACCGATATACACAAAATTTTTTTGTAAGGCTTTGGATGCATGATTGGTTATTTCTTATCTGTAAAACTGGAAGCCCTTAATGTAAAATATATATATATATTTTTTTTCTTAAGTATCTAATAATATTAATCAAAATTTTTACCATTTTAAATTGTTAATTATACCTATCAGGATAAATATTCTAAAAAATTATTCAAGGAAATGCATGAGAAAAAGTAAAACTTACATTTAAACCTATAGATTATATTAGGAAACTCTTTTTGATATCAAAAGAACAACTCAGTAAGAGCCAAAATATCTAACTTTTTTTCCTAGTCTTTTAATTTATCAAATGCATTATAAAATATCAAAGGCAACATTTCTTAAAATACTAGAGTAAGATTAGAAATTTGAGTTTAATGGAACTCCTTAGGTTTTAATTTTACTTAAAGCTTTGGCTTATACCTCATGTAAATAGATTAATATACATATTGAAACAAACTTGATTAATAGAAAATTATTAATTCAAAATACCTTCTAAACTCTGGCAAGTAACTCCAGTAATAAAGGGTAATGCTGTAGAATTCCTTAAGGTTACAGTAAAACCAACAAGTAAATTCAAATTTACACCAAAATGATTAGTTTGGAAACAATCACTCCTGTAATTAGGATAGGTCAGGAAAAGTTTCTTTATAAATAATTTATCAGAAACTACTCTATAAAAACCTAGGGAAATGTCAAGCCAGGTGCAATCTTTTTAAACTATTCCTGTATAAATCAATTAAGGTGCTTTATTTTGACATGAAGTGTCACTATTTACCAAACGTAGACAGACAAGTCCATCCCTGCAGCATGCATTTGCAAATAACTTTACTCATTAATGTTTAATTAAGACAGAGGAAAACTGTCCTTGATATTTTGCTGCAATTAGTTCTCTCTATACCCCAATGACTTCTCATGATGAATTACTTTTCAAATGAAAAGTGAAGTGATTAAAACTGGAAACACTCGATCTACTATGCATTGCCCATACCACATTTTAAGGAGAAAACCAAATAATGCTACACATAGTGAAAGTGCAAGTTAAATTATATGCAATCATCAATTTCAGCTATGAAGCTTCTTTCTGATTATAATTCTAAAGTGACATAATATTCAAATCCCAATTTATTCCTATTAAAATAGAAAGTCATAATAAATCCCCAAGCTTTAGGGGTTTAATTCAACTACTTCAAATTAAGACTTTCCACAGACACTAAGTAAATTGTGAAGGTCAAAATCATTTTTCAAGTGGTATCCTAATCATTTTACCTATAGTCTCAATATTCAACTAAAGGATTCCATAAAACAGTCTGCCCAGTATTGTAATTCTAATTAAAGAAACTAAAAATCACTGAACAACAAACTGAAGCCTTGAGAGATCATGGCTGATGGCATGTTATATAACCAAGAAGTAACAGATCTACAAATAAAATGTAGTTGTTCCTGACCCCAAATCCTTCACTGTACTCTTTAAATTTTATCTGTTCATTTTTGTGGAAAATCAAAGAGTATAGGAAATATCTATGAAGTTTTTGATCTTTATATTCAGATATCATGCAGGTTGGAACATTATTGAGGGAACACTTTGTCATCATATGTTTTCTGCTATGCCTAATATTTCAAGCCAACTAACGTGCTGTTACTAATAGTGAATAACTATTCTATAGTTTTTTTTAATAGTCACATTTTTCTTCTTTCATTTCTCACATTTCTCCTCACAGACATGAAATAGTAAGAGTTTACAACTAATATCCCCAGTACAAAAAAAAGAAGTTTACAACTAATAGACTCGAAATTAGGTTCATCAATAGTTGTGTTATGCTTGTTCTGCATGGTGAGTTATATGCCGACACAGAAGAAATTACAAAATGTCACATGTAAGTTCAGATTTTTTTAATTCTCTATAAATAAAACTGGAAAATCTGGCCAATAGGAGCTTATGTGTTCACACGATTACCATCTACCCTAGCCAAGTAGAATTGGGCCATTCTGAAAAGTGCATGTGTTCTTTAATTCTCTACAGTACCCACCATTTTCTATTACTTCCCAAATGTAGGATTTGTCTCTTTTGCTATTTAAGTTCATGCTTCAGTTATTGTTCTTGCTATGTCTGCCTTCTTCACTCATATTTTACCAACTTGGTTTTTGAAGGCTTTTGCATTTGCAACATCTGACATAATTGCTCTACTGGCAAAACTCCTGAAACATGGCAATAATGCACACACACACACATACACATAAGCTTTTGAAGTATTAGCATGGGCTTATTTACAATTGCATTAAATAATTGGATGACCATTAAAATAATTTCCATCACATGCAACTTACCTAATTTGAATTTGATTAGTTTTAAAATCATGAAATTATTTAATAAGGATGCATTCCTTTTGCTCAAAATTGCAAATAAAATCTATGATTTTAGTTCATGAGACAGCTTTGAGTAAGTTCCATATATTGATATGCATGAGATTAAGTTCATGGACCAGGAAAATCACTGGTATACATATGCTGTGGAGAGCCAAGCTGGGCTGTCTGAAGAAATCAGAGGCATTGTCAGACAAGAGGTAGGTAAGATCAGGCCGGGGATTTAGCTCAGGGCCACCACCTGCCTCGCCAGTGCAAGGTCCCAAGTTCAATCCCCAGTACAAAAATAAAAGAGGTAGGTAAGATCAACTGGCTGAAGTATAAACTCAAATTGAATTTAGAAAAGCAGTTCATGTAGAAACTGATGAAGCCTAGCATCAGGAATTTGATCTTAATTATTCAGCACAGTATTTTAAAATATGAGTTTATGTGTTATGGTTACATAATAAAAGTGGGAACAAGCAAATATTCTAATTATCTTACATTCTCACAAAATACTATACTATTTGGATTATAGTTTCTTACACCTTCTTCACATATGGTATTTCTTGCAATCTTTCATTAAGTGGAAACAAAAGTGCTTAACTTTGGATAGTGGCTATACTTATGTTTAAACTCTAACATAACCTTAAATGAACAAGATAGAATAAATCTATGGAAAAACAGAAAGATACACACTGCAGAAATAGGAACAGACCTTTAACACTGGCCTCACTATTGGGTGCTGGTTAGGATAACAATTCAAAGACCTTGAGCTATCAAGCAGGTTTACTGATGGAGAACTTTTATCACAACCCCTGCTGTTCGTTCTGACAGATTTCCCACACATGGTTGCACATGGCTACACTTGTACCCACTCAAGTGTGTAAGAAGTGTCTAGTGCTGAGCCACTGAGAATTCACCTCAGTAATGTTTTAATTGCAATGCTACCTCTAACTAAAAAAGTTAAGCAGGATACAAAAAGTTGCTTGTATTGTTATTTTCACTTTCTTCAATGCAAAAATGTATGTTATTTGAAGGGATACATTTCTGATACTGTCTTTTCATGTATCTTCCATATACCTGAGAAAGCCAAATAAAATGGCTAAGAGAGAAGGTCAGGAGTTGAAATTAAGCAATATTGCAACAGATTATAACTAGGAATTTGAGAGGGAGTCTAAACTCAGTCTAAGACACAGAATTTTAACATGGTCCACATAATCCTTCTTTTTAAATTATTGGTGATGGAGAATAATAAAATTTTCTGCCTTTATCATCCTGCATTATAAAATTTATTATTAAGAGAAAGAATAGTAGGCTAAAAACAAAACCTAAAACATGGACTTTTACATTTAAAAGATCTAAATTTCTTTCTGCGTTCTTTTACTTACTAGATATTGCATAGGTTTGAACTATTATAATAATATCTACCTTTCAGATGCTTTCTGAAGAGTAAATGTGTAAACCCCTTAACATACTGACACTCTCTCAAGTATATATGTATATACTGTACTCAACTATATATATATGTATATATTCAAGTATATATGTATATACTATATGTATATATATATATATTCTAGGAACAGGAATAGATCTGAATGTGTGTTGGGTATGAACCATAAAATGTAATATTTATACCTTGCCCATTTATATGTTTCTAATATATTTAAGATTACGTGTATATACACATATATCTTTATATAAATAATTTTTAAATTGGATCCTTTACTAATTTTCCCATAGCAAATATTATGGCAAAACAAGTTCAAAGTCAAGATTTTCTTGCCTTAAGTGACATTCTTCAGGGGCCGGGGATTTAGCGCAGTGGCACCACACCTGCCTCACAAGCGCAAGGTCTGGAGTTCAATCCCCAGTACAAAAAAAAAAAAAAAAAAAAAACAGAGAGAGAGATTCGAGGGCACTTCTACCTCAAAACCTTATGTTTCATAACGGTCTTTTGCTTTAATGCTTTAAGAGACTTGAGCTTCATAGTTAATAATGGAGGCCTTTCCTGTTCCTACATAATAGAATCATCACTTATTGCATACAAAGGAGAAGTTCTGGCCCCTACCTACTTCCCCTAGATCAAGCTGCAAGAGGATGCAAGGTGAGCAGCAGCTCTTTTCCAAGTCAGCATCTGCAATCAAGGAGGTCTACACTTGCCATACTTGACACAGGGGTCATGTATAAAATCACACTTTTGTCTTTCTAGTCATAGGGTTTCACCATACACTTTTTTCTCTCACTAAAAATTAATACAACAATTTCCTTTTATCTTAGTTTTTGATGTTATGAAGAATAAATATTTTTAGAAGGGCTATCAAAAGTGAGTTTTCTATATGCCTTTTAACCATATTACATTGTTTCTTTAAGTATGGAGTTTAGAAACCTATCTAAGTATACCACACATACGGAAAATAAATGAAAAATACATACAAAAATTATTTTTATTATAAAAATTTTGAAATATTGAGAACATACTGGACTATCTTGGGAGTAAATCTGAAGTTATACTAGAGAAAATAGGGGTAACAATGCATAAGGATTATCTTTGAGAAACATGTAGTGAATATTTTAAATACTCATTGAAGCTTCATTCCTACTGTCACTGTAACAAAATTAATTTAAAAGATGTTGAATTCTCAATATACAATTGTGTATATCTTTAAAAGAAAAATAACTTTTACAGAACAATACATTAGAAGACAAAAATCTAAGAAATGATTGATATCTATATCTTCTCTAGTACATTGCAGTTTTCTCACTATTACACTCTTTTAATAAGTCTTTAGTTTAAATGGTTTTAATGACTTTAACAAATTAAACCAAATGTCAAAATACAGTTTAAAATTTTCAAATACTATGGAACATTACTAAATACTAACTAAAGTTAGGCAATCTGAAAATCATTTTCTAGTTAGGCATTTTCAGTATAAATGGATTGGCTAGATTGACTCACCAAAGCAGGATTTGTATAACCAATTTAAATAATCTTTTCAGGGTGACTAGAGGAAAAAAGCAATGTGGGATAAGTCTACCTCCTAAATTTTTCAGGTTCTAGCACAACGACTGATGTACTTAATATCCTGAGGCTTTCCTAGTGAATGCTACTAATCAAAGTCGGCTTTGTTCTGTTGTGCTTTTAAGTAGAAGAAACCAGAACCCAAGCGGTTTATTGTGGGGAAGGTATTTCCTGTTTGAGTTTGACTTGCTTATATGGTTTGTTTGCTTTATTTATTTATTTATGGTCAGGATCACAAGTAGAAAGTATTGGCCCTTTGAAGAATGAATGCTGCTGTCATCCTCCATTTCCTATGAGATGTCACAGCTGTGACAAGGAAGGGTGTATAATGGCACAGTTCGGTGCCTTCATAATTTATTCTCTCTGATTTTATGCTCTTTTAGTCTCCTGCTCAACCATCCACTAACAAGCAGTGATATTAGCCAATAAATCAAAGACGTCTGCTTGTCACCACCAGATGCTTGGCCACATCGCTGCCGATTATGAGACATACAAAAGGACAATTTCATGTAGGGAGCTCAGCAGAGGTGCTCCACTGATATTCTGTTTGATAGGAAACCAGTGTGAGGTGAATGTAGTAAGATTCAATAACTTTTATGCCTTGTAGCAATGAAGAACTAAGTTGAAATAAAACTAGGAAGTAAATTAAGACCTCGCCTTTATGACTATTTTTTTATGATCTTCAACTGCTTCCTTTATCACTTACATACAAGTTTAGAAAAAAGAAATATTTTGATATAGTACGTTTATTTTGCTAGATCTAAGAATTCATCTGCCTTTCCTAAAAGCAGCAAATAAGACATTTACATTAGTGTATTAAATGCATCTTCAAAAGCATGCATTATTTCTGAAGAAATATGTAACAATAGTACAATAATATCTGTTTAAATGGCACTCAACGTGCAAGAAAAATACAACCTTCTTTTCCTTTACTGTGCAAAGCTGCTGTCAACTAATTAAAAGCATTCACTGGATAATAATTATGTGTACTTTCTTTTGTCTCATTATTGAAATTACTGATCTACTATATTGTAGGTATACATTTTCTGTATTTAAATATAAACAAGAGTAATATCGGCAGATTGAATTTCTATATCTCAAATGGCTATGAACAATATTTTCTGAAATGCTCAACATATTGAATTTTTTTGAAATGACAAAAAGTTTCATATTTTTCATTAAATGAAAAATGAAGAAAAGACATATTATATTGCTTTTATTTTACCAATGAAGTTTCCAAATTTTTCTCACCTAAGATATTAACCACAATTTTTCCGTCAACAAGGTAACCAGCTTGTTGAGTTAGCACTGGTATTTTACTGATAATTTCTTACACAGCCATGAAACAGAAGTCAATCTATGAAGCAAATTTTATTGTATGCCACAGAAACTCATGTAACTCTGCTTTATATATAATCAATATAGCTACCGTCTATCTTGTCATCAAGTAAGCTATCCTTGCTTTTTTCATGATTTCTTTTACTAAGGGGGTGGTAAAATGATATGCAAAGTGTTTGAGAAAATAAGGGAGTAATCCACAGTGGCTGAATTTCAATCATCAAATCTCAGAGGCTTCAAAAATCATGTCTTTTGTTTCCCACCATTTCTTTATTTTATTTCTTCATGTTACAGATGGTTTATACTACTCTCTTCAAAGATGATGACCCCCTTTCAAACATTTAACCCTTCTCCTTATAAGAGTTTAACTTTCCAAATGTTTAAAGTAAATAATTTTTAAGCTAAAATGCTTAAAAATGCTTGTATATGATCAAGAAATAAACATAGATTTCACAATTCCATTCAACTTAGCTAGTGGTATTATATTACTGGTGTTGTTGTTTTGTTGTTGTTTCTATTGTTTGTTATTTATATTATGATTTTCACACTGATATCTCATGATAGCATTATGTCTCTCTAGAATAATAGGAATTCGAAGGTGCCATTTATTTAAAAACTCTGGACAGAGGAGATAATTCAATTGGAAGTAAGTGCTTGAAATCTTCTTTTATTTCTCTGGTCTATGGAATTATTAATTACTGTTAAGTATTTAAGTACTACTTTATATTCTGCAATGTTTTCATAACTAGTTTGTTTGGTTTCTTATTCCTTTAAAGCATAAGTGTAAATTTCCAGTTATAATAAGCCAAGAAATCAAGGAAGCATACCAAGTAACATAGGAAAAAGGAAAATAAAAAATTTTAGTTATACTAGGAAGGTGATAAATGACAACACAAATAATTTGGTTTCTGCATGTCCACCACATAGAATAGGGATTTCTGCTCTCATTTGAAATGTGTCAGTTTATATTGCCCTACAGTAAGAAGATAAGGAAGGACTTAAAATGTAAAGAACTATGAACACACAGAAAGTGAGATGCTGGTAAACGATTTATGCAGTATTTACCTTGGATGAGACACTATTAAGTTTTCCCAGCTAAGGCAATGGATGACTAAGTGGATTTGACTGAATTACTCAAAAGCAATAAAAATAAGTGAGGCGTGACTTTCTTGTTTTTATATTTTTAATATTGAGAAATTAATAAAGCCAAAAGAGTTTAGAAGAAAAGCAGCATAAACATAGCAATACCACTTGAAATTATTGGTGTTATCCCTTCATTATTTTACTCCTTGCCTAAGTAATATGCTTTATGTGTAGTTTGCATTATACTGTATTGAGTGGAAACTATTGGTCACCTGTTACTTATTATCTTGAACATAAATGCAAAGATGAAATTTATTAAACAGTTCTCTCTCTAATAACTTATGACAAAAGGGCCCTAATTTACTCTGTAGTTTTCGTGGAATGAAGATATAGATATAGATATAGATATAGATATAGATATAGATATAGATATAGATCTTATTTTATGCTGGGTCCCCAAGCATATCTGTGAAACCAGTTCTGAGAGTACCACTACATAACAAATAACAAGATAGAAAAGGTCTGAGGTCTGATTCTCCCCTTTCACAAGAGGGAGAATAGGATTGTACTATCTATGTCTATAGTTTCTCAACCCAAAAGTGGAGGAGATGAGATGATTTTCTGATGTCAGAGTTTCTTCACAAGTTGACATAGGGTAGAGTTGTTGTTATAAACAATCAAAATTTTTTCCATACATTTTTATGCCTTAAAATGCTGCCAATCTACAATTTCAGGAATGTTTCTGGCCATTAGTCTATGAATCATGAATTTCATCTTGATTGTCTTCTCATAGTTGTACCCAAATGATAATTTGTCAACATGTTCTTTCACTCATAGTTCAGCACCATGAATGTACCCATATCTGAACTCTGAGCCTCTCATACTCTGACAAATGCAAAAAACAGCATAAGAAATTCCATCTTCTGCACTCATATACATTGTTAAATTGCTTCTTCTGAATTGTTTCTCTTCGTACAGTTGATCCAAAAATTGGTGTGAGTTTAAATAAAAACAATTACAGTACAAGACATATTTGCTATAAATCCCTGAAAAATATTCCCCATCAATTCAAACATGATTATTCCATCATTCTTGCCACTTTCTGCAGCAGTTCTAATATCCTCCTCAGTGTTTTTTAAAGGTATGATCAAAAATATAATGAATGCTGTTGTGGAGTGACATCAAACAAAAAGCTGGGGTTCGTGAAAGCATGAAAATGTGTCATCATCCACTTTATTCACAGGATCTGGCACTGTGAAATTTCTGACTCTTCTCCAAAGGCAAAATGATTGTGCAAGGTGAAAGTTTTTAATTCATTCAGGACACTCAGGCAGCCACAACAGTGCAACTAAAGACACTCACAAAAGAGAACTTCCAGAGCTGCTCCAGAAGGTGACAAAAATGATGGGATAAGTGTGTTTAAAGTGAATAAGAAATATTTTGAGGAGGATTAATGCCAATGTATCTTTTACTATAGTAATGGTTTTATTTCAACATTCACCATGTATTTTGATCACACCTTGTATTATATGTCTGTCATCTGTCGTATATTTTGTATAGCATTCTGATTAGAGATCTGGACCAAGTTTTAAGGTCTCTCTCCTTTCTTGTCTGTAAAATAAGAATAATGCATAACATTTACTTCAAATGCTAAAGTGGGAATTAAATAGGCTAATACCAAACTTTACTAAATGTAAAGTACTAGACCCAGACTGGAAGTGTAAAAGTACACTACTGGATAAATATGGATTAGAGTTCTTTCACTGGCCACATTTATTTCCTGGAGTATGTTATTTTTATCAAAATGTGCTGGAAAAAATATCTGAATTATTTCTATGTTAATATGTAATAGAAATTATCTTCAATACCATATTTAAGAATGCATGTAATATATTTAAAACTTGATTTATGTCAGCACAAGTCTCCAAATTTTGTATATTTGGTAAACCTTCAATATTAACCACACATAATAAACAAATTTATATGCTTAAGCAAGCTCTATAGAACAATATAGTTACAGAAAGTATTATTTATAGTACTGCGATATTTGAACTGCAAATGTACTAATGACTTTGCTGAAATATCTTAGGTTACACAAAATTCATCAGAAAAAAAGCAAATACGAGAAATACAAATGACATTCCATTGTATTGGTATTAAATATTTAAATTATGAAATTTGAATTCATTTGCTAGGGGAAAGTGTGAAATTGTTATCAGAAAAACAATACTGAAATGTTCTAAACTGTATATTAAATCCTTCTGTGGTATTATCATAAATGGGAAAATGTGGATTTAATCCTCAAACTCTACAAACATGAAAATGAAAACAGCACAATCTCTCTGGGACACGTATTTGCAGACTATTTCAATTTCTGTCTATTCCACTACAGTATAAGCTATTTGAAAATCAGCATAAAGTCATTTTTTAATTTACTCATTCATTTATTTGGGGCTCATTTAATTCATTCATTCATGTTTCATCAATGTATCCCTAGCATCTACATGAGTGTTCAGTAGTATTTTGTATATGGATGAATATTAAGTGACTTCACTTTTTATCTCTGGGATGATAAGAATAGAGTAAATAATCTCTCAACTCCATAATTTAAACACATTAGGGTGCAATAATATTTAAATATATAATCAATAATGCACATTTAAACATTAGAACATTTTCTATGTTCTTGCATTCTTTCTCTGAAAAACATACTTTCAATTTCACAAGGAGTTTTGGGTGAATTTCGCTATTCTGAGAAAGATAAAATTAGAAATAGAATTTAATGCCTGGATTAATACAATTTTTATCTCTAAAACAAAAGGAATGATAATCTTCATTATTGTCACTAAAATTCTCAGTAATGTACTGCTCGTTCCTGAGTGCCAAATCATTTCCAGGTGGTTTACATAAGTGAGTTCATTAGTCCTCAAGCCTTTAATGTTGAAACAGCTTTCAATTTCAAATTGTGTGTACAATTTGAAAGACAAGTTGTCCAAGATTTTGTACTGTTATAAACAATCAGAATGCATCAGAAAATGCAGAAAGTATCAGAATGTACTGATTCTAAATTAAAACTCTATGACAAATCATTCTTATTCTATTTAGCAATTTCTTTTCTTTTTTTCTTTATTAGTACACATGTGTAGTGCATGCAATTGACAATCATTTTGGGATAGGGGTACATGTACATAAGACAGGGTTTTATTTCTTTTTTAAGCCACTTGCTGTTCCCTCCCACCTCCCTCCTTCCCTCTCACCTAAAGCCCCTTTCTTCACTTTCATTCTTATTAGTACTATTAATCATAGCTCATGTTTATGGCATATAATATTTACAATCATTGAGGTTATGAGGTTCCTGTGCATAGCATATCTTTATTCGACTTATTTCCCCTCCCCCTCTCCCCTCTATTTAGCAGTTTCTAATACTGATATTAATTCTGATCTTCACTATTCTCTGTAAATAAACATCAATGTCACTGTTCTAAAATACAAATTCAGAGAAGACCTGGAACATGTTTGTAAACCTGTCTTGCACACTGACCATCATGAAGGAAAAAGTCTTTCTTAAAAAACAGATACAAAATGGGATTGGGTAGGTAGAAATTGGAAAAGGAACTCCAGGTTTTAGTTAAGCATCATACACCCTGATCTCTTTTTAAAAATATCCTCATCTGCTTCTGAATTTAATAAATATTTAACGTTTTATAGAAACGTGTTTAATGAAAGGTGAATTAAATTAAACCTGCATTTCTTCTTCACAAAGCCTGTATGTCTTGTTTGCAAATGTATGGTGTTTAACTTGAAGTGTGATACATTGTTTTAACTCCTTTTCCTGCTCAACCTTACATGAGTTTTTAAAACATGTCCAAGAAGGTACTTTTCACTCCTTACAACGAAATCCTAATCATTTGTTTCATTTTTAAAGATTTAATTTAGAGAACCTAATCTGCACTTGGTTTCTATTTAAAAATACAAAGCAGAAGCAGAAAATGACTGTACACTGTAGTTCAGATAAACCATCGCCTCAATCTGGCTCCTTTTTCAAAATAACTACTTGAATGGTGTGTCTAACATCTGAGTCAGTTCACAGTGGGACGTTGTCTCTCATTTCCTGTTCTAGCACTGTTCTTATATAGAAGACTCTAGTAGTTTCTCCATGTACAGTGATAGAAAATAGAATCTGAACACATCCTTGGAAATATTATGAATAGCCACAATAAATGATTTGTTACATTACATTTACATTTTTTCTCAATACATTATTTTTGGCATAGTTCTGATAATATTTACTTGCTGACCAATTTATATATGCATTTAATTTGTACAGAATTTTTTCAAATTTTTTGATGAGATACATAAAGATGTATTTTTTTATTGTATGGAGGCTCTGAATATGAAACATATTCTCAATTTTTAGAAACTCTTTCTTATGTAATTGCTACCTATATAATAATTTATCAACTAAATGTGTATAACTGTACATCAATTTCCCTGCACCTGATATTCAATAATGTTATTAATTTCACCTGAGTAATAATTATTAGAAAGAAATTAATTGCAAATATTAATTTTTCTATACAATTTTGATTTTTCTCCTACTGTAATGCAACTTTTGGATTTTACATCTGCTTAATATTATTTGGGCTGGGGCTGGGGATTTAGCTCAATGATGCCACAATTGCCTCTCAAGCACAAGGTCCTGAGTTTGATCCTTGATACCAAAATAATAATTATTTGGGCTGCATTCTCAGATAGACAGACATTAAAGTGAATCTGTAATGATCCTTGCTGTCTTTGTGTTTACGCATTGCACAATACCCGCCCCTTGAGTATGGCTGGAGTCTGGGCTTGCTGCTAACCAATGAAAGAACAAAGGCAATAGAAAATCACCACCAAAATTATGCTAAGTTATATGAGGATTTTTCTCCTTCCCTCCCTCCCTCACTTATTTCTCTCTTTTACTTCCCACATTCCTTTACGGTTTTGAAGAATTAAGCTGCCTTGAATCCTATGGCCATAAGGAAATACTAACACCCTGGAGGTGTTTGGAAATCACCCTTCCTTAGTCAGTGCTCTAGATGAGAATGTAGCCAGAGTTAAAACCACAACTGTAGAACTGAGAAGGATCTAGCTTTACTATCCCCTGGACTCCTGATCCACAAAAACGGTGAGACAATGAATGTGTAATGGGCTAAGCTGTTATGCTTATAATTGTTGGTTCTGCAGCATGAAAATAATATCCCAACTTTTCCTTAATTTTCATATTTTCTGATATTAATACTTTGGCTATTTGGAGTATCCTTTGGGAGCTAGAGAGTTTTACAATTTTTCTGTCTCTCAATTACAAGCAAATATCTTAGATCATTACATGGGAACTTAAGTTTACTGAACATTTTTAAAGCAGTATCTTCTCTTGTTACTAGCCACAGTCGCACAGAAAAATTACACTTATCATTCATTTTTAGGAATCCAAACTTTAAGACTTTGATTTTTGTAGTCCAGAGTAAAGCTCTCCTGCTACTAGAGTATAAATTTAATTCTTTTAAATGACAATATCAATCAATATTGTAACAGTTTTTCATGTTGCCTGTAACAACATAACAATAAAGTAAGGGTTTGGGTGTGTATGCAGCATTGTTTATTATGATAATTTTTGGGGAAAAGGAGGAAGGAGCAGGGAGGGAGGCAGGGAGAGAGGAAAACCACTTTGAATTCTTAGACTTTCTTCAAGATCCATTTTTATTTGTTTAATTTCTCCAGATTTAATTTTATGTTTAAAATAATTTTGAATTGATGGAAAAAGTAACTGAAAATAACATCAAAGCAATTTTACATGTTGTCTGCTTTAAGGTGTTAGATTTAATATCTCTCATTAGGTATATTTGTAAGGTAAAAATGTTCTTATGATACATGAAAGAACTAGCAACATAAAGATAAATAACTGTTACACCATTAAGGTAAAAAGAAATGACCATTTCATAGGAGGCGGTTCAATATAGAGGATTGCATTATTACACTAGAGACTGAACTTTGTCTTGTTGCTTATATAGATGAAATAGAGGAAAGGTGAATTAATGTTTAATAAGGAGCCAGTCTGTGTTGGATCTTTGTGTAGTTAAACAACAAATGGTAGCACAGTTTCCTTGAACCAATGTTTGGTACATTACTAAGAGGAGATCAAAGATTTCCATTCTCAGCTGTGACAAGGACTTGGCAATCATCAGCCTCATTCAAACACAAGGAAAAAGCTGGGTGAATTGAAAATAAATCATATTCCTTACCTGTAACAAAAAACACACAACTAGTTTGAAATGTAGAGTGACAAGGGACCTCAGAATCATAGCCAAGATCTACCCATCAAACCTGCTATAAACTGGTAGGAAGATTTAAACAGCATTTTTTTTTCAAGTTTTGTGACTAAGTGAGGCATAGTATGAGAGTAAGAAAGCACAGGGACCTAAAATTTTAGGTTGGTTTCCTCAAATTCATGGGTTTACCACTAAGAATTCCTTGGGTTCTTACAATAAAGAGGTAAGAAAGATGGCCTTGTGGCTCTGGCAGAGGGAAAGAAAAGGAACCACTTAGGAATATGCCCATATCAATTTACAATCTCAAAAAGACAGACCTCAGTACTCACCTAAGTTCCTATTATTTGATAGATTATTTGAGGCTTTTGGCAACAACAGACAAGTTATGTTAGAAGGAAGAAAACATGGTAAGAAATACAAAGCAACCGTCAGAACCTGACACAGGAATTAACAGATATGTGATTTCATTCTTTATCAGACATTTCAGTGTCCTATTTTATAATTTATGTAGTCTTTTGTACATATCAAGGAGGAGGATGGCAGTGAATTAGAGCCTAGCCCGAACTGGAGAGGGAGAGAGGGAGAGAGGGAGAGAGGGGGAGAGAGGGGGAGAGAGGGGGAGAGGGGGAGATGGGGAGACAGAGAGAGGAGGAAGAGGAGGAGGAGGAGGAGGAGGAGGAAGAGGAGGAGGAGAAAGAAGGGAGGGAAGGAATACCCTTTCATGGGCACCTTGTCAGAATGCAACACAGCTGAGGAAAGAATAAGTAAAGTTGAACACAGCTCAGAGGAAATATTCTAACTGAAATGCAGGGGGAAAAAAGGATAATTAAAAAAAGAAACAGAAAATCCAGATAACTTTTATTTCAAAATGTGCAGCATACATGCAATCAGATAGCAGAAAAATAAAGCAAGAAATGCATGAATGAATAGCCACCAAGAAACATCTGTAGTTATTGACAGAGAGCAAAAAAGGGGATCCAAGCTCAGAGAACAATAAATAGGAAAATCACAAAACTGTTTAGAGAAAAATATTGTGGTCAAAGTGAAAAAATAAAGACAAATAAGAAATATTGAAAGAAGACAAAAACAATTTACCAATAGAAAAAGGGAAATTAGATTTATAGTGAGCATCTTGTTATAAACCATGCAAACAGAAGATAATGCAGTTAATTGTATAAAATATTGAAAAACATACATGAACTTCAAATTATACAATCAATGAAATTATCTTTTTGAAAATTAAGGTTAAAAAATCTTAAACAAACAAAATCAAGAAAATATACTGCCAGCAAAATTATCCTTAAGAAAGCGCAAAAATAGGTGTTAGGACAATGAAAAAGGTCTCAACTTGACATAAAAGATGGAATCAAATCTAAAACAGGATAATCACAATAAAAATCAGTTAAAATTTTTCTTTTTGTGTATGTATTTTTTTTTCTTAAGTTCTTTTATTGGCACATTTTAAGTATACAATACATTTACATTTATCATTGGGTGCTTGTACCTGTACATGATGTATCTTGGTTCTTATTTTTTCCCCATTACCTGTGTGCCCTTCACCCCCTCCACCCTTCTCTATTTACACAGACATCATTTCCATTTTTTTTCTTTTCTCATAATTTTTCCTTTCCCTTCTTTCCTTTCTTCTTCCCCTCCCTTCACCCCTACGTCTTTGGACCTTTTTTCCTATTTCAAATTAAAAATTATTCATTTTGTTTGTTTTTATTTTTGAGACAAGGTCTCACTAAGTTGTCCAGGCTGGTCCTGAACTAGTTATACTTCTGCCTCAGCCACAAGTCAGTGGGATTACAGGCATGCACCACCACACATGGCTCTAATTTTTCTCATTATTAAGTGATTTAAAAGGAACTGTTGAATGCATTCAGATTAAAAATGTATTCAATGACCATAGACAGTGAGAGGAATTACAGCAAGGTCACAAAGAAGATGGGGAATTATACAAATTTCTTGTAACATATATGAATGAAGCAAACGACTGCTATTTGAAATGACTTTGCATTAATCAAAATATGTATTTTAATTACTAAGGTATATATTATTTTAAAGAAATGTCATTTAACATATAAAGAGAAGTTTATGGAATTCTATAGCATGCTCAGTTACAACAAGAGAAAGAAAATTTGGAAAGAGAGACACAAAAGACCGTACAATAAACTGAAATCTGTCACAAAAAAGGTAAAGATTAATCCAAATATATCAAAATTCACTTTAAATGTGAATGACTTAATATTTAGATTAAAAACAGAGATTGTCAGAGTGAACTATCAAGACATGAAATGCTATGGATGAACTTTAAATGCTTATTGCTACCAGATAAAAGAACTAATTTGAAAAGGCTACCTACTGTTTGATTCTAACTATGTAATATGGAAAAGACAAGATTATTGAGACAATAAAAATCAGTTGTTGACAGAGAATGCAGCAAGAAGGAAAAATTGAACAGTTGAAGAAAGCTTTTTGGTTGTTGGTTTTGTTTTAGGGCAGTAAAACTATTCTGTATGATACTGCATTGTCAGATACAAAAGATGTATCTGTCAAACCTACTGGACTTTGCAAAACAAACACAGAATCTTCAAATAGACAACTTCAAATAAGGAAAGGAAAAAAACACAATGGCAAGAATATATTACAGGATAAAAGAGACAAATAAAGCACCTTCCAATGAACAGAGATGGAATAATTTGTATAACAAATTAAGGTAGTATTAGATTATAACTCAAAGTATAAAATAAGTATCAAAGAGTTCATCTGATATAACTGACTTTTTTAAAAGAGAGAAAATATAAACTATGCAAAATGATTCCTAATAACATTTGTAGATGCTCTCTGCCCAAGAGGTTGAGCATAAATCCCTACCTCCTATATGCTAGATATTCTTAGATCCTCCTTTCCAAACAGTGTAGTATGAAAAAGAAAAAAAAAAAGACTAATATTATGGTAGAGAAACCTACCTAGGTATTCAAGGTGATCAAGGTTAATACTGAGTTATAAATTGCATAGATATTATGCATCCTTTTGCCAAGTGACAAAAATAATATTTCATGATGTTCCCTCCCAAAACTCCTAATTCCAGTCTAATCATAAAAAAAAAATCAGATCAATCTTGATAAAAGAACCACTACAAAATAGCTAATGAATTCCCATAAAAACTATTAAATTTGGGGCCAGGGATTTAGCTCAGTGGTTCCGCCGCCTGCCCTGCAAGCGCAAGGACCCAAGTTCAATCCCCAGTACCAAAAAAAAAAAAAAAAGAAAAATTAAATTAATCAAAACCAAGAAAACTCGGGGAAATTGTCTCAGGTTAAGAGAAACTTAAGGCAGAAATAAGGGGATGTGGATGGAGTCTTTAAATTAAAAAAAGACAGTAGGCAAAAACTAAGGAAATTTGAATGAATTATCGACTTCAGATAATAATGTTAATATTGGTTCATTAATTTTAACAAATGTACCACATTAAAATAAAATGTGAATAAAAGGAGAAAGTAGTTTAAGAATATTAGAGAACTCTTTCTAATATTGTCATAAATTTTCTGTAAGTCTAAAACTTTCCTTCAAAAAGGTAAAAGAAAGAGGTCAATGATAATGATTTAAAACTCAGGTGATATACCTTTTTTGAGGGTATAAAGTGAATGGCGATTTAATATAGCAAAATTTGAATCTTGCTTTAATTCTTGCAAAATGTTTAAACTTTAACTGAAATTTTGAAGGGAAAGAATGTCCTTCTAGAAAAGGTTACCTTAATTAGCTTAATTTATGAACATACCCAAATAGAAGTTAATAGTTTGAATATGTGTAAAAATGTGTTGTTAGAAAGCACTGGGAATCTAGAAATGGAGCTCAGTTACCATCCACAGTGCTTCCAGCCAAGTGTGGGAAGAGGACAATAAGTAATAGCACAGGCTTTGGAGTATGGTGTCCATAAAATGTAGCCTCAGGTATCCTTACTAGTTGGTAACCCTGGGCAATTTTTCTACTTTCTTGAGATCTCTGTTTATTGCAACAAAAATGAAGTTAATAGCCACTGTGTTCTCTTGCAAGTCTGGCCTGCCCTCACACTAGGGTGTGCTTTTTTTCCTCCTAATTTTACTTGGCCCAAATTTACTCTACAGAAGCTGTTTCTTTTCCTACCTTTAATAAAACTTTTCTACGTCTTGAAAAATGAGGTTAATAATAGTATAAATGGGATTTATCTCACAGTTAAGTTAGTTGCCATAATTTATGCATTTTGTTCCCCTTGTTTTTATGATCATTATAATTATAATATTTCACTATGCCACTAACACAAAATTAGATTCATTAATTAGGTGAGTGAAAGGGAACTGTATTACATGTGGAGGGTGTGTTCAAAAATTCTGAATGAATGAATGAATGAAACCCCAGATAGCATTGAACCCTAAAAATACTATTTCCTTATATATCTAGGACAAAGTTTACTTTATAAATGAAGCAGGGGAAGGGGAGGGGAAGTGGGAGGAGAAAAAAGCACAATAATAGATTAATAATAATAATTATAAAATAGATCAATTATAACAATACATGGTAACATAAAATGTATGAATGTGCTTTCTCTCAAATATATCATTGTGCTTAAATCACCCTTCTTATGAGGATGTAAAATGATACAGTGTCTATCCGATGAGATAAAGTGAAATAAATGTTGCAGGCATCTCGATGCAGTGTTAGTTTACTACAAAAGGGTTACTTAAACACAAACACTGCTCTAGTGCAACTGGTGATCTCATAATCAAGATGGATGCCGAGTAATGAGCAAGCAGGTACAGTAAGTAGTACATACAACACTGGTACGCTAGACAAAGGGAGTATATTTATCCAGGGACAACAGAGAGAGAGAGTGTGAGAGATTTCATCATGCTACTTACTCAAAAAGCATGTCATTTAAAATTTACTAGTGGTTTGCTTCTAAAAATTTCCATTTAATATTCTCAGGTCAAGATTGAGCACATATAACTAAAATTGTTGAAAGTGAAAGTATAGATAGAGAGAGACTATTACATGAAATAGTGATGCTGTGTAGCTATGAGGTCAACCAATTATGTTACCACTCAATATAGAACAAAAAGTCACATCCCTGACTTTCATCATTTCTTCCCACATGGGTCAAAACTGCAGTGGAATGATTCTGACAGAAACTATGAATGAGGAATAAGTTAAATTATCAAAAATAACATACATGTATATGAAAATTGAAAAGATTTGACTATATGTAAATATTCTTCAAAACTTATACCGATTAAATACATTTTCACTATGTCAAAAATGGTACTTTAGTTTGAGTATTATTGCAGGCAGTGGGCACGCAGAGTTATAAGTTCACTTTACATTTTCACTGTCAGTCTTGCAGTTCATTTGGGGACATATGACTAATTCTAGCCAATGACCTATCAGCAGAGATGATGGGAAGGAAGAGAAAAGGGAGCTAAAGAAAAAAAATAAAGAACTGAGGAAAAAAATTGGAAATAGAGCTTTTGGAAATGGTGAAGGAAAAAGGGTTGGGATAGGAGAGGAAGGAGAGAGAAAAAGAATTAAGATGTGTTACGTGCAAGTACAAATTCCCCAAGATGAATGTGATCATTATGTAATGTAAACATGTATTAATAAAAGAAGGATGTGATAATTAACTTTGGGGCTGTAGCATGTGACAGCTTATGTGCTTTGTTTATCTTCCCTTTTTCTTTAAAAATATTGAAGACCATACAGTACATAAGGTTTTCTATGAAGCTGACACTGAGAGTGAATGGGGTAGAATGTTTATTAACAAATATTTTTGGTTTAAACACTGGTAGAAGAAAGAGAATGGAAACAGGTTGAACAGAGGAATAAAATGAAACTGAGATTCTGGCACCATTTCTGGAAGCTACAGAGATTTAAAAATTATGGCTATTTAGATTTGCTCCACAATCGTTTTTTTCTTTTTAAATAGAGTCCTTTCTTTAAGATGGATACAAGCAGGACTTCAGCATGTTCACCACTTTCCACAACCACAGTTACCAGATAGACACTGAAGATAGCATCAGACTATGGCTTTAAGATTAAAACACTGAGGTCCTTTGCTACTACTTTGTCAAGTGTGATACGCTTCAAACAGGAGTATATCTTTTAAAGCGTTTATCTTCTATGTGAATTTTATTATGAACTGAGTCATTTTTTAAGATACAGAGTCTTATTTGGATCTATTCTTGTAAATACATACCCACAAAATATTCTTAAAGATAAATAGAAATACTGCTAATATCTGAATTATATCATACTTAAGCTCAAGCTTACAGAGATGTATTTTCCCAAAGTGGATCATTTATTTGGTCTGGTAGTAGAAATCACTACTGCTTAACAAAAACCGCACTATTATCATAAAATGGCTAACGGACATTCACTTCCTGGTGTAAAAGGTAATTCAGTTTTACGTTTAAACAATAAAAATTTGAAATATTAGAAAATTTTGTGCAGACTTAGAATAGCTAAAATAAATATTATGAAGTAATTCCATTCCAATCGAGCACAGTTAGCAGATCTCCAGTTTATATAGTCGTCAGTCGCTGGCCTCAGACAACAGTAAATTAAACCTAAGTAGGATAACATGATTTTTATCTTAAAATGGCCACATAGCCAGAATGCACAATTTAGATAACATTTCCTCAACAATAACACAAGAAATTCGGGGTGCAGTGACTTTTAAACAATGGCTAAATAAGGTTATGATAAAATAAATCAGAGAAGTGAGATGGCTTAATGGCTTTTTAATGAGCCTAATGTTTTCCATTTTAATGAGCCTTCTTACATCAGCTTTAATCATTTTATGAGAATGAGAAATGATTGAGAAATGGCTTGCATTAATTCAATATTCTATTCAGTCTTCCCACAAGCCATTATGGCACAGTGGCTAATGGAAGTCAACTTGGATAAGTGAGGACTTCTATGAGAAGATAATCTCAGCTAAATTTAGTTAGACACATGATATGTTAGCTAGTGATAACGTTATATTCCCTCACTTTACAAAGAGACCATAACAAATGCCTAAGAGTATTTTAACACTATAGCCCAAGCAAAAATTAATTAGGATAGTTGAAATGAACTATTATTTTTCTTAATAAATTCTACAAACTTGTGCTAAAAATTGCTTGGCTTTGTATTATGGATACACTATACTTTAAAATAAGCAAAAATAACAAAACTTTAAATGTATACCTTTCGTATAATCTGTGCTTAAAAAATGTTACACCTTTTCATGGATAGTATATATAAGGACACAATGTCCCTATTACCTAGATAGAACACTAAATAAAATATTTAACTGCATACAAATTTAGATATGTAAAATACTGAAATTATGATGACAGATTCTAAGATATCAATAGGAGTTACTTACAGTAAGCAGAGAAACTGAATAGAATTTTGGGTAAAATTATTTATTTAAATATATAACCAACCCTTTATGGCCCATTGAATTGCTAGGTGTGTTCACTAATCAACTATTGATAATGATACAGCACTATATATTTAAAATCTTAAAAATTTTGAATGTTTTTACCATCTGTAAATAAATGACAGCTAAAGTGATAGTTGCTTTCCCTGACATGAACAATATACAAAATATGCACGTATCAAAACATCATAAGGTATGCCATAAATATGTACACCTATTATTTCATTTTTAAAATGCAAGACTAAAGATGAAAACCAGAGGAAGGAATAAAGAAAATTAAAGGTGCTAAGGAAAAAGTCATTCAGAACCTCTGTTCCATGAAGACATGCCGTGAAGCAGAAGTCCACACTACATGTTCTCTGACAGCGCTGGGAACCACACGCTGTCACTAGAGCCAGAGTCCTGACCACCTCTAGAAACTGCCTTCCTTACCAATCCCACAGCGAGGAGAGATTTATTGCACTGCTACCTCTCAACACATTTTTACAAGGTACGATATTAAACTAGTTTTCATCTCAAGCCTTCTTCCTAGGCTAGATCAAACGAACTGCAAAAATAAGTGTCTGGCATTTGCAGCCTCATTTGTGGGAGTTGGAGTGTCCTTTCACACAAAATCATGAATCAGATGGTACTACAGAGACAACAAAAGAGCTTTACAAACTTGGACAGAACATTACAATGGATGGATGAATAAGTAGATGACAGATAATAGATACTATGATGACTACAAAAAAGTAAAAGTAAACACAGCAATTTTAATAGGTAAGCTATCAGCAGATGTTTCTTAAATTTACTTTGGAAAAACACAATTTTATCAACTAAATTTAAATGAAGTATGCCAGCACCAATATATAACGTGTGTCAAGTTTGGTCTTCTACACTTGATCTTAGCCAAAAGGCTGAGAAGCGATGGAGTTTGGTCTTCTATAATAAAGAAGAAGGAAAAAAAGAGGGAGAATATTGTCAAAGAGTTACTATTTTCCAATGTTTGCTAAGGGGTAAGTATTCACCTAATCTTTTCCAACAGGTACTTCCCTTCAAGGATTTACAAATTAGGTTGGGATATAAGAGAAGAAAATTAAAAGAGAAAAATTATAAACACTCTAAATTCCTACAGATAAAATTAGAGACTAAGGCTATCAATAACATGTATATTAGGGGAAAAAAGGGAAAGTTCTTTGGGCAAATAATAAAATGAAACAGAAAATTAAAGCTGTAAGCCAAGCATGGTGGCACATGCTTGTAATCCCAGCACTTAGGAAGCTGAGACAGGAGGACTGCTTCAAGTCGAAGGCCAACGTGGGCTACATAGTTAATTAAAGACCTGCCTGAATTACATAGTGACATTCAGTCTCAAAAAAAACAAAAACAAAAACAAAATTAAAGCTCCAATGAGGAAATTATTTTAATGATGTTTTAAAATGTTATTAGTTACAAGACCAGATGACTACTTTATGGAGAATGAAAAACATCCTACATCCTAATGAGGACCCTTGACATGGTTTTTACTTTTTTAATCATTATTATATATCTGTATTTATCTGATAGATGGATGGATGGACAGATTGATAGATTTTCCTAGAAGTACACTGTACCCGAAATCACAGCAAACACAGGTAAGACCAAGTGAAATAAAATGGAGACAAAATGTCTAAAACTAAGAAACTGCAAAGCACAACAAAGGAAGTTAGGCAAAATACTGCAATAGGACAGTTGAATTTTTCAAGAAGAAGACTGAAGAATCACTGAAGAATTAACTAATTAAAATATTTCCTCCTTTCTCAACAATATCTCCAAATCTTCACTACTCTTTTTAACCCTCATGTTTCTCACTCTCTATAAAAAATTTACCTAATTCATCAACAAAAATGATCCCAAAATAATACATGTTGCTACCTCTAAGAGCTCTAAGAGTTCTACGAGCTCCTTTCTATATTCACTTTCAAATTACTGACAGACTTTGTTAATCCTACTTCCCCCTGACTTTCCAAGGACTCATTATAGTGTGCCTCCTCCATCATCTCCCATAAACAATGACTATAAAAAAGTTTAAGTTCTTGCGTTCTTGCTCACCTATCTCAGCTTCAATTGATACCAAATTTTTCCTTTTCTTCAGACACTTATAATTCTTTTTCTATTCATTAAGTTTATTGGTATATTTTAGGTACACAATATGATGACATTCATCATTGGGAATTTGTATCTTTACATAATACATCTTGATTCTTATTTTTTCCTCATTCCCCTGCCCTCCCTTCATCCCCTCCACCCTTCCCTATTTACAAAGACTGTTTCTATTTTTTCCATTTCTCATATTTATTCCTTTTCCTTCTTTACTTTTCCCTACCCCTCCCACTTCCCCTTCTCCTTTAGACATTTTCTATTTCACATTATCTATTATACATTTTGACCCTTATTTACACTTTATTTCTCACCAGAGAAACTATTTGGTATTTACACATGTGTGTCCTATTTATTTCACTTAAGAGTATGGCCTAAATGTGCATCCATTAACCTATGTCTCCAGTTTCTCATACTTTATAACTGAGTATTGGCATACAGGTTCTCAAAGTAAGTACTGATGAAACTTTGGATTTTTGTTGGGTCTGTTGTAATTTCACCCTTTTCATTCCTTATTGAATGGATTTCGCCCTTTTCTTTCCTTTTTTTTTTTGATAAGGTTAGCTAATGGTTTCTCAATTTTGTTTATTCTTTAGAAGAACCAACTCTTTCCTTCATTGATTTTTTTGTATCATTCTCTTAGTCTCTATTGCATTGATTCCTGCTCTGATCTTTATAATTTCCTCCTTTATATGAGCATTGGGTTTATCCTACTCTTCTTTTTCTAGAAGCTTGAGGTTCAGCATCAGGTTGTTTAATTGGGCTCACTCTGTTTTCCTAAAATGAGTACTCAGTGCTATGAATTTCTCTCTCAAGACTGCTTTCATTGTGTCCCATAAATTGCAATATGTTGTACTGTCATTGTCATTTAATTGTAGGAACTGTCTGACTTCTTCAATTTCCTCTGTGACCCACTGGTTATTCAGAAGTGTGTTGTTCAATTTCCATGTGTTTATGAAATTCTTGCAGTTTCTTTTGCTATGGATCTCCAATTTCATCACACTATGGTCTGATAATATACAGGGGATAACTTCAGTTCCTTTGCACTTACTTAAACATATTCTATGAGCGAGTATGTGGTCTGTTTTGGAGAACGACCCATGTGCAGCTGAAAAGAATGTTTATTCTGATTTTGTGCAGTGGAACACTCTGTAAACATCTTTTAAGTTCATTTGTTCAAGAGTTTGAGTTCTAATATTTTGTTACTTGTTTTTTGTCTAGTTGATCTATCTATTTGTGACAATGGGGTACTGAGGTCCCCCACTACTATTATATTAGTGCTTATTTGATTTTTCATGTCCGGTAGTATTTGTTTTATATAGTTGGGCACACTAGCGTTTCCTGCACATATATTTATGATTGTCATCTCTTCTTCTTGGATTGTTCCCTTTATAAGGATGTAATGTCCTTCTTTGTCTCTCTTTATCAGTGTTGTTTTGAAATCCACTTGATCTGCAAAGAGGATAGCTACTCCTGCTTTTTTTCAGGTCAGTATCATATGGAGTATTGTTTTCCACCCTTTAACTTTCAGTCTATGAGTTTCTTTCCGAATTAAGTGTGTTTCTTGTATGCAGCCTATTGTTGGATCTTGCTTCTTGACCCATTCTGCTGTTCTATTTCTTTTGAATGGTGAATTGAGACCATTAGCATTGATGGTTTGAACTGATACATGCTGATTTATCATTGTCATGCCTTTTTCTTTTTGTTGGGTTCTCCCACTTTGTGTTCAGTTTCTTGTCACGCCCAATGGATTCATTCTGCTTGGCTTCGTGGGGTTGTGATTCTCATTGTCCTTTCCTAGGATATGGTTTAAAATTTTTTGGAGTGCTGGTTTGGTATTCCTGAAGTTTCTAAGGTGCTCTTTATCATGAAAGTATCTTATTTCTCCATCAATTGTTACAGATAGTTTTGCAGGGTACATCAATCTGGTTTGGAGGTTGTTTGCTTTTAGGGCTTGAAATGCTTCACTCCAGGCTCTTCTTGACTTGAGGGTTAGTGTTGAGAAGTCTGCTGTGATTCTGATGGTCTTTCTTTGTAGGTGATTTGTTTCTTTTCTTTAACTGCTTGTAGAATTTTGTTCTTCTGTTGTGTTCCTGGAATCTTTATTATTATATCCCTAGGTGTACACTTTTTTGATCATGTCTAGTTGGAGTCCTATATGCCTCACTTATCTGTATGTCAAATTCTTTTCCTCTGCTTGGGAAGTTTTCTGCCATTACTTCTGGGCATATTTTTTTTTATGTTGTTTGCACTATCCCCTGTTTCTTCATTGACTTTGATCAATCATACGTTATTCTTCTTTGCATTGTCTAGTAGCTGCTGGATTGATTTCTCATAGTCCCTTGCTATTTTTAAGAAATCTTTCTTTTGCTGGTCACTAATTGCAATCCTGTCTTCTATATCTGATATTCTGTCCTCACATTGGCTCATTCTACTGCATAAACTTTCAATGGAGTTTTTAATCTCCTGGATATGTTTGCATCTGTTTTATGGATTCCATTTGTTTCCCATGCTTGCATTCTATCATGTTCCTCAGTTCCTCTCTTTTTTCATCTGTGTCTGCTCTAGAGTTATTAATCATGTCTTGCACTATGGACACAATCTCTGTTATCTGATAAATTATTTCTGATTTTATATTTTCCAGATTGTCTTTCGTTTCTAGTTAGTTCATGGAGTCCAGGAGGTTGAGTTTCAGAATGTTCCATTTCTTGCCCCTTCAGGTTTCCTTTGCTGTTCTGGGAGTCTGTTTCTGAGACTTGTTTAGGTGTATTCTCATTTCAACCAATGCAGTCTGATGCACTTATATTGAGGTGGCTCTTTGCACACCCAGTGAGCTTCAATTCTCCACAATCCTCAGAGAGGCCTTCTTTCTGCTGCTCACCACTGGGCAAATACCTGGGTTCAGAATGTTGGCCTTCTTGATCATTGCACTGGGCTATTGTCTGGACGGGATACTGGCTGGGGTCTGTGCACACTTACCAATGGTATCTGGGTGGGCCCCTGCCTGAGGCCTGTACTCCTGCTCAGCTGTTTCCCAGATGGGCCTTTGGCTGGGGCCTGCATGCCCAAGCCACTGATGTCTGGGTGGGGCCTTGGCTAGGACCTGCACACCCATGCCACTGGCTAGGGAATGCCCTGCATGTGAAGCCACTGGCATCTGAGTAGATCTCTCATGGTGGCCTGTGCATCTGTGCAGCTGTTTCCTAGTCAGGCCTTTGGCTGAAGCCTGTGTACCCAGTTGCTGGGAGACACATTATTCTTGAGGGAATTATTTCCATCATTTCCATTATTCACTACCAATTTTCTCCTCAGGTCTTTAAAGTTGACTTGGGCAACCAAATCTTTTGCAAAATGTCATCATTAAATATTGTACTCTGCTCTCAAATGCCAAGTTTAATATTATTCTATTGCGTTATTTGATACATTTTGGCAATGTTCATGACACACTGAATCTCTTATTCCTTAGTATGTTTGAACTTCATACAACCTTGTATCTTTTTAATACTTTTCTGTTGCCTCTTCAGGTTTATTTTCTCTCCATTGTCCTTGTTCCAAGGTTTTTAGGGCCAACAAGTTCATATTCCATATTGTCTTTGTGACTGAAGATGGTCTTCCTGAATGATCCTATCTGATTCTAGATTAAAGTATGTCCTACTTCCTTGGCCCCACTACCACTTCTTGAACTTTTTCCATACAGTCAATGGTCACTGCACATCCCCTCCTGAGTGCTGCTAAGATAACTCAATGCTGAGATGTCACCAACAATTTTTGCCTTTTCCCTACTAAATCTCATTCCCTCTTATGTTCATGTTTTCATTTGTGCTGCCAACTAATATCTAATCCCAAGTAATGTCTCTCCTTCTTTCCCACATTCTTTAGTCACTGAGTACTATTATGCTACTAAATACTATAGTTTATAATTTGCATTTTCTTGTCCATCCCAATAACCAGTATTAATTTGTTTCTTTAATACTTTTCTCACCTGCTTTTTTAGAAAGATTCCAAAAAATAATACTGCCCAATTTCACTCACATTTAGGTCTATCACTGTGTATGGTCAACTAAATACACTAAGCATAAATAATTGTTACTTATTCTGTTAAAATTGGTTTTATAAGGCCAAGGATTTAGCTCAGTGGTTTCACTGCCTGCTGCGCAAGCCCAAGGACCCAAGTTCAATCCCTGGTACCAAAAAAAAAAAAAAAAAAAATTGTTTTTATAAACTTGATTTTTAAAAACTCATGATTCATATTAATACATTTAAAGAATGATGCATTTATATTAAAATCCTATTTTTATTACTAAGGAATTTTTAAAGAAATACTTATAAAATTAAGCTCTATGAACATTAGTTATTTGAAATATTTTACTGTACATCTTTAAAAATGTAAGATAAAATAAATGAGAAATATTCACATAAATAAAATTTATTTCCTATCATACTTTTCAGAATCTTTATTATGTTAACATATGCCAAGACTATCATCTTTAGTATTTTTTTAGTGTTTTGTATTTTACCATGGAGCCCCTTTTATCACAACATTATTGTAAATAGAAAATCATAAAATATTAAAACAGTGTTAAAAAATTCTCAACTATTATCAAAATAAGCAATGCTTAGGTAAAACAATGTGATATTTTAGATGACATAAATCAATATTATTTTATATTAATTGCATTGTTGAAAATAATTTTCTAGTCTTTTCTGAATATGTTGCTTTATGAACAACAAATTAACACACTTGGAAAATTTTGAAAGTCATTTTACATGTTAAAAGTGATTCTCACTGAAGTCTACTTAAACCCTTCTGAGATATGTATGCTAATAAAAATTAAAAATACAGAATTAGGCTAGAATAAATTAGTAAGATGGCTAATTAAACTAGAAATATTTATCAATATTAAAAAGTGATATAACAAATAATCTAAAATACTATTTTACTGGAATCTTGCTTAATCTGGAATAAATCCAGTATTCTCACTTTAATACACTGAACAATAGCTTTTCTGTAAAATGCAGACACTGCAATCCAAAAAAGAAAAGAAAAAGAATGTGATGAGTTTTAGGAAATGGCAATTGTGGTTTTCTGAATTCATGTTTAATTTTTCATTCCATCCTTCACTTTACAGAAATAAAATGATTGTAGCCTCCAGGAATCTTGCAATAGGAGAAAAATTCTTAGACAAGTGAATCTGACCTGCATGATGCTCCGGTACATGTCCATGCTTCCTAAGTGATGCATACCTAGAGTTCTGAGCATGTTTCTATCATTTTGGTTGGGATGGAGAAGGGTAGTTTTGATGAATAACTAAACATTATGCCTCTACACCCAGGTTGTATTTGAAAGATAAATACCTACCAATTTTCTTCTGGAATAAATCAAGCCACCTTAAAACTGCATGTCAAAAAGTACAGAACTACTAGTTGCTAACAGTAGGAAAATCAAAATCCTTAGCAAAATTACAGAGGAAAAATTCCTTAGAAATCAAAATTTTCATGATGAAAAAAGTATGTATGACTTTTATAATAGAAAAATTGAAGCATGTACAAAAATAGAATCACTACCAACAGCTCCTAAGAAGCCATAAAAAATAACTTGTGGTACATTTTATTTCATCAATGTCTCAATCCTTCCTGTACTTTTTAAAAGTAAATGTGAGGCATTTTATTATCTTGTTCATAATTATTTTAGGCTTTTTCTTAAAAAAAAAAGAGGAACTAATTTTTAAAATATATACAATACAGTTACAACAAATCATGGATGAAAATTTTTCTTAAAAATGTATTTATCCTGAACACATACAGATACTTTTCTATTCAATATTCCTATTATTCCCTATGCAATGCAGTACAATAACTATTTGCAGAAAATTTACATTGTATCAAGTATTATAAGTAGTCCAGAGATTATTTAAGCAGGGGTTCAGGGAGCTGTTTCCTAGGAATAAAGGAAACCTGCAGAGGAGCTGGGCTAAAGCTTCCCATCCAGGCTCTTACACAATATCAAGCCAAAGAGCCCTCACAGTAAGAAAGCTGTGGTTATCTGACAATATCTGATGGAGAGGAGGAAAGTGAGGAGGTCCACCACGGCCCCCACGTTAATCCATATCTAAGATCTACAAGAGGAAATTGGAAGCCTGGCCTCCTAGCCAGAGATGGGGCAACTACAAAGAAAAAATTTGACTACATAGAAGCCAAAGAAATGTAAATATCTGTCTTTTCCCCTCTCCTTCTGATCTCTCATCAGCACATGAGCACAGGTAGGTCTTAGAGAAAGTAAAAGAAAGTTTCAGAAGTAGAAGCTGTCTCCTTCTCCCCCCACACTCCCAACACTTCAGCAAGAGATGGCTCTCAGCTGAAGTCTACAGGAGGAGATGATATTTAAATAGTATGACATAAAAGTTTCACATTGGAGTGGAGTTTAAATAACCATAGTGATTGAAAAGTGAAATCTGTCAGAGATGTCAATAAGAACATTTTGACAGATTGCAGTTGAATGCAGTGATTGTAGAAACACAAACTGCTTCATGTTTACACCCCCCACTGAGTTGAGACTACTCAATAAACCAGTTTTATGTAATTTTCATACCACATGGTCCCTAAACACAAGCTAATTCCTTCTGGGGTTTAACCAGAGAAAGAGCAATCTGTTGTAGCTATGGAGGAAAAACTGCCAGTGTCAGGTTTGCTGAGAAACACTATGTCTGTCTTCAACTTGGAACCTTCCTTAGAAATTTTCAAGAGCAATTCTGAACCCCCCACAATTTTCTCCTGCTTGCTTTAGGAGGCAAGCCATTTGACAAATGCAATTTTGCTAGCGTGTTACAAACCCACAACAAATTGCCTGGTTTCTTTGGTTTTATTTGTGAGGACACAGCTTCATTCATCTAGGAATTTAAACTGCCTTAGGGTGACTATCATGATTCATCTGGGATTGAGTTTCTAGAAAGGTCTTATGACGTTTAGTAATAAAATCAAGAATGTCCTTAAGAAACCAGAAAAAATTACATAGTTAACCTCCTAAACTTAATTGTCTTTATTATGAGTGACTAAAGTGTGAGCCTTAAGCTTCTGGAAGACTACAAAACACAGAGAAATTTGAAGGCCTGACGTGTTAAAAAAAAGTTATTGTTAAAAATACAAAAATGAAACGGTTTAGTTTTTCCTATTCTGAAAATATTAGTTTCGCATTGCTGATGTAACAGGCTGTCAGGAGTTAGTGCCTTAAGGAGATTTTTCGTACAGTTCTGAAAGTCAAGTCATGTGTGTTCCAGTGTGCTAAAATCAAAATGTTTGGCAGGACTGTGTTTCTTTGAAGGCTCTAAGGAAGACTTAATGTCTTTGGCCTTTTTCAGGAGCTGGAACTTTTGTATTCTTTGTCTCACGTCCCCATCTCTGTCTGAATTCTGCTTCCACCATCACAACTCTGTCCCTCTAATTCTCATGTCTCTCTCTTTTTTTTTTTTTTGGTACCAGGGATCGAACTCAAGTCCTTGCGCTTGTGAGGCAGGCAGCGGAACTACTGAGCTAAATCCCCGGCCTTCATGTCTTTCTCTTTAATACGCAAAGATCATGGACTACATTGAGCCCATCTAGAAAATCTAGGTTAATCTTCGCATCTGAAGATCCTTGATTCACTCATATCTGAGAAATTCCTTTTGTCATGTACGACAGTGTATTTCCAGGTTTCAGGGATTAAAACATCCTTAGGGGCCATTACTCCGCCTGCCACTTCAAGTCTTAAGGAAATGCTTTAAAATGATTAATTTTATCTCAGGGACTTTATTCCACACTTATCTCTAGAAACTGAAAATATCTACAGGGCTACACGAGTTTAACAGGAGACACTACATTTGACATGATCTTTGGTATCAATTTTATTTGATTGATATTTTGTCAGGTGTTGATATTTTGAGCTAGATATCTATTCCTTCCTTTATGAGAAGGCTAGAAGATTTTGTCCTTTATTCAAAAATTTTCAGAAGAAATAAATATATAACATCTTAGCTTTGACTTGCCTGAGACACAGAACTTCTACAAAAATTTCCCATGAAACCTTGAGAGGAGAAACATAAAACCTACAATTTCATTTGATATAATTCCATATTGAATATTTCCTCCTTTATTCCCATCTCTTTGATAAATTCTAGTTGTTTGTTTAAAAACTGCTCTTTACAAACACATATCCCTGGTAAATGAAAGATTTTTTTCTTCTACCTTCTTACCAGTTGGTGAACTATAACATTTTATTTCTCCAATTCATCTTCACAATTATAGTAAGGGTGGTAGTAACTGGATATTTTGGGGAAGGACTCAGTCCTAAGGCTTGGGGAAAGTTCCAAAGTACACATAAAAGGACTTAAATGTCCTGTGCTCTCTTTTCCCTCCATTCTTCCATGTATTTATTTATTTATTTAAACATAAGCTCTCTTAATACAATTAAGGGGTTTCAAAAAAGACAAAATCCCTGAAGTGCAAGCTGAATAATCCTCGGTATCAAAATCATAAGTTCTGGTGCCATGCCTGCCTGGCGAGCACAAGATCCTGAATTCGATTCCTGGTACAAATAAAAATAATAAGTGAATATATAAAGTCAGAGTACTTGAAAATCAGCCTCACTTTTCTAATTCCTATAGTGTTGTGAGGCTTGAATTAGATCATATTTTGAAATTATTTTGTAGGATGACTAAGATAGTACTTAATTCTTTTTAGGATCTAGTATAACATTAAGCAAGTAATTTATAAGTTTAATGATTTATAAATTGTTTTATTGAAGCATTCCATATTTCCAGTTACACCTTAAGTATCTTAATCTGGCTATTTTCCTGTTTAGACTTTAGTATAACTTTCTAAAAAGTTCATTAACGGGATAAGAACAAATATTATACTCAATCTTAGCCAAAAGGCCAGAAAGCAATCAACAATCTGTTAATTATTAAAAGTAATTTATAAACTGAGACAACCAGCCTGACATATTTTGTGCAGCAAGGAAAAGTCTGGTCATATATTTTAAACGTCTTTCCTAAATTTGCAGTAGAATCATCTTCTATTCAATAGTTCTTAGAAAATCTGTAAGTTTTCCAGAATATTTTCAGCTCCTAAAACAAGTAAATCTTAGTTCTAGGTGTTTAGTTAGAAAGGAAAAAATAAAAAGCAAGGGTATGTTTCATAATGTTTTAGATATTAATGAAACTTTTTAAATGTGAAAAAAATATGCCTATATCATAGTCAAAAAAAAAATTCCTAAGATGTTAGCACAGACAGACCAGCAGCAGGAACTGGAAGTGTGGACTTAAGATGGGTCCAGAGAAAGGTGATATTAAGAGAACATCCTATGGGGGACACTAAACAAAATCTGCGGTGAACTAGGAGACAAAGCAGCGGAAGGACACCTGGGAGCCTGTCATGTTCCTGCTGGAAACTCGACTGGCTTGGCTTTGTTTACACGTGTGATGCTCCTGCTATCTTCAGAACCACAGACCATGTATTAATCTTTCTGTTCCCTATCAAGATAAAGTCTATGAAGTCTCATCAATGTGCACACGTTTACTGCTGGGTTGTCCCTTGTGGACACTGTGGTCTGGAAGCAGTGGCATTGCAAAAGAAAGCACATGTTCAAAGACTCTTGGGGCCAGATGTGAGGAGCCTGCCATCTGCTTAGAGATCTCCATATGTGGATCTTACTCTGTCCACAGCAGGGTTACACACATCTGGAAGAGCAATACAGCGCATTGTGAAGAGTTTAAGTAACTCCTGCAAGACCTTTAATAAAAAATCTGCTACCTTTTTTGAATTGATAAAAATAATAGCCAAAAGAAGGGCCTTTAATTTTATTTTATTATATGCACTGAGCAGATGACCAAGTTTCTGTAGAATTTTTCTGATAATTCATTTTTACCAAATACATCTTTTAAAAAACTTAATAAATTTTATAATCAGCAAATCAACTATATAAAGTAATTTAGTACCTATATTACTCAGAACATTTATTGTTGGGTATGTTGGGTAGTAATTAACAGCATTGGAATATACTGTCAGATAAAAGAAATGATAGGTTTAATTCCTATATAAAAAACATGTTAAATAACTGAGACACAGAGGAAAAACAGAAGAAATTAGGAAAAGGAGTGTGAAGAAAGCCACATACTGAAGATTAAATCTCCAACCAGAGTGTAATGCCAAGGGGCTGAGTGTCTGGCTGAGTCTGACTAGACTCACACTTCATCCATCTTACCCCAAAGGAGACTCCTTTTCATGTTGGTGATATTATAAGAAACACAATGTAGTAAACCAAACACATGGATCCTACTGGAGATAAAATCACAAGGAAATGGACTAGAATTGTAAACAAAAAGCCCAGAAACTTCTTAAACACCATAGACTTCTCATCTTTGCAATGGAGGCAATTATAATCAACACAGGGATTTATAATTCCACTTACACAATGTGTGGCTTGTATGAATCCCTAAGAAACTAGGACTACAAAGTAGTAGGAGCTAATTTTTCTAGGAGTTGTGATTTTTAAACCGTGGAATATTGCTTTAGTAGACACTGGCAGTTATTTTTACCTTGCCTGCCCTAAGTTATCCTTGAGAAATGGCAAGCTGTAGTCCCAAAAATAAAAACTAGAGTATATGTCCAATGGACTGAGTAAAATTCTCTCTTTTGGAATGCCCAGACATAAAGGATCCCAGTAAATTTATTTCTTCTTAATCTTTCAGTGTGGCTATTTGCCTGAACACACAAATTTGTGGCAAAAAGATATACATAATTGGACAAGAATATTCATTACTTTACACTCACTTAATGAGATCTGGAATAGTATTTTGGTTGCTACTATATCAGAGAGTCTAAGAAAGAATAAACAGATAAGTACTTCAAACTTTTACCTAAGTCATCACTTAATTTCATTCAGAAAGAGTTATTATTTTTCTAGCCTTATGCTTGCTCAAATTAAGTTTTCATATAAAGTTTATGAGAGCTTTTCTGTGGCAAAAGTAAGGTATTACAACAACACAACATTCTCTTTTCACATTGCCTACATATGGGTAAAATGACAAGTGCTCAGAGTGATTCAGTTAATGGTCCATGGCCTTAAAATTTGTGAAATATAATCACCTCATTCATCATTTGCAAAAATAAAATTTTTATCTTCTGTAACAGGAAATTAGGTGGCTAAGGGCTGAAAGTACAAATCCATCTTCAACTAATAAGGTATTAAGCAGCACTAGCAAACAGTACACTAGCTTCTCCCAGACTAAGGACACAGAGACATGATAAGCCACATGAAATATTCACCATCAGGACTTCTGAGGTAGGCAGATTCACAATAGCACATGAGCTTTGTCACAAATTGTTGAGAGATTGAAAGCATACTTAAAGGATTTATTAAAGCAATAGAGACAACTTTGGCTCCAGTTACTGTGATTGCAGGGACTTTTATAGTCATGTATTTAATCTTCCTGTGCTCTGACAGATAAGTTATGCTTTCAGCTGATTTGTGTACAAAGAGTTTTCTCCATCTTTTCTAGTACTATATAGTACTGAGGTATCGCTTTTTGACTTTCTAAGCGAAGCATTAATAGCACTGTCAGCAGCAAGACAGAACAGGCAATAAATATTAAGGTTTAATGTTACAATGATTTATGCTACAGGGAATATTGTCCCAGATTATAAGGTATGATTATTATCTTTCATAATAAGAAATGATGGGAGAAATAGGATGTTGGCAAAGATAACTTTCTAAAGCTCTTATATCAGGGAAATCTTTTTACAGGAATATATTGGAGCTAAGATCTCGATTTTGCAAAGAGTAAAGATGATTTAAATAGGTGCTTAATAAAATATTGCTGACCTTATAGAGGATTTTTAAAGAGGCTGACATTAGTCATTTTACACTTGACCATTTCATTCACTCAAAGTATTTCATAGGAAAAATAATTTGTACAATATTAAAGATAGCAGAAAATCCTTAAAGGAGTGGGGACCAGCATAAAGGACCACTAGACTATTGAACTTTGTTTATATACCAAGGTGATGACAAGTTTATTTATAGAATTATCTGAGTTTCCCACATCCTAGCCTCTCTGTATTTTCATACTGTATCTTAATATTTTTTGTCTGGAGTATTAGTTGCCCATTGCTGGCAAACAAACTATTGTACCCCAAGATTTAGTAACTTTAATTGACTATCTATATACATATTTATGAATATATATTTGAAATATATATAAAATGTAAGATATTTACTATATGAACATAAGTATTAATATAAATAGAATATAAAAGGATAATATAATGCATACTCTATTAAGATATATAATACATGGCCAGGGTTTAGCTCAGTGGTTCCACCATTTGCCTCGCAAGCACAAGGATCCGAGTTCGAGCCCCAAAATGAAAAAAACCAAGATATATAATACATGCAAGCATGTATATTGAAATGTATATATAAATACATGGTATAATATATATATATATATATATATATATCTTTCAAATGTCACAAATTTTGTGAAACAGAAAGCCAGGGGTCTCTATACAGCTACTTACAAAATGGCATTTTTCATTACTTAGTGCAAGACATTTGATAGAAACACTATGAAAACTGGGAAAGAAAGAATTTATGATAGGTGGCCTTGGTATTTATATAACTTAATTGTGGGAGCAGTATTCCATCACTTCTATAGAATTTGATTAACCAGGAAAAAATTGTTAAGTATGATCCACACTTAAAAGGAAAGGGCTAGGCCTAAGTGCGAATTCCAGGAAGTAAGGATCAGTTTGCACCATCATAGACTCTGTCGCCTGTACTTAAGATTCCACAGGCTACCTTGAGATTTCCTCTCACTGCATTTTCCAGGTTATACTGAGCTTGTAGTGAACAGATTATAAACTTTCCAAAGAGTCTGCAGCACTTCAATACTCAAAGCAAATTATTTGACACCATACAAAAAACTAATAAGGTAAAATTTCCTGCAAGTTTGAGAACAAGATCTTTAAAACATTAAGAAAAACATTTTAAAAGTATAGATGAATATATTGTCCTAAATTTGCCAATTATTTTAAATGCTTAATATTTTCTTTTTATTAGTAAATATTCCCATTTATAATCATTTGATTCTATTTTGAATATGAAAATATATTCAGCAGAGTTTTACTTTAGGAAGGACATCTAAAGCTGTGAGTGCATTGGAAGAGTGAGGGTTCCTATGTAAAAGGATCTAAAGTTAATTGGAAGTGAAAATATTCTAAAAGTTGTGAAATGTAAGTGGAGTGTAGGAGTTGGTGTTCACCGTTACTAAGTATTCAATAATTATGGCATCATTTCTTTCTGGAAGGTTGTATGACAAAAGAGTTATAAATTACAATACAGCATCAAACAAAGAGAAAAGGAAAAAATGGAAGCAAAGTCTTTTAGGGAGGGGTAGAGGGGTTGAAGGGAGGGCAGGGGAATGGGAAAAAAATAAGAACCAAGATATATCATCTAAAGGTACAAATTCCCAATGATGAATTTCATCATATTGTATATCTAAAATGTACCAATAACTTAATGAATAAAAAACTGTAATGTAGAAAGATGGCTCCTCTGATTTCTTTTTTTTTCTGTATAAATACTCATAAATATCAAATACTTTACAACTAGAGAGGCATTTTTTGTGTGTATGTTTCTTTCTTTTTTGGGTGATGACTTAGGTACACACCAACAATTAACAAAAGTGTCTTGTTTATTTGTTTAAATAACTACATACTTAGCTCATTCATTTGTTTGTACAGCACTAAAACAGAGTATTTAGTATTTTCCAGTTACATGGTTCCATTCATTACAAACTGTAGGCAAAAAAGAATGTAGTAGAGCAATTTAATTTAATGTTGAATTCCTTGTTAATTGTCCCACAAATAAAAACACAAACATTTGGTGTCCCATGCTATTAGTGACAAATATAAACTATTTAAAAACTAATGTATATCTATATATACATTATATACTATATACATAATTACATGGCTCTAGAATATCATTAGAAGATATAAAATTGCACTGGTAAATAAGGCTGGAAGCTTTGCACATATGTGTGTTTTTAAATAACCGAAATTTTCCATCTTATACTTGAAACCATATGTTGGTAAGTTTTTCATCAAAACAGAATTTCTTTACCTAGAAAAGAAACAGCCACAGAAAGACAAGTTTCCATGCTAAATGAATAATAAATTATAGGTTATGTGTTTCTCTGATTTTAGAAGATGCATAATTTAAAATGATAAATAATGAACATATCAAAGCTTTCTAATTTAACTGATGTACAAGAACAGCTAAGACATAAAGTTAGCTTGCTTCTTAAAACACATCTTCCCAGTTGAGAAATGTAGCAGTTTTTTATTACTAACAATTACGTTTTCCGAGGAGTAATTTCAGTTTATCACTTTAAAGTATTAGGATATGTCAAAAAGTTCCCTTTCTTATATGGGATGTGTAAATACACAGTGGTAGAAGACAGAAAGCGAAGCATAATTAGTAGTGCGCTACTGAAATTCAGCATTTAACTTGCCCTACTTTGCTGAAGCATGATTTCTGAGTGTCATTTCATTTTCATTTCCATACATGTTCCTTCTCCATTCTCAGTCTATTCTGTAAACATGAAAAACTTAAGCCTTGCTTGGTAATCATCAAATTGATAGATACTAAAACAATGATCTATACATATGGTGTGCACTGACAACATCAATATATTTGTTTATATTTAATCTGGCGACAATAGAAAATTTTCTGTGTTGCTTTTAACTAACATTAAAGGTCATCTAGCTAGAAATCAACCAGGCTCTCAGACTTTTTAGTTTCCAGGTACAAATTAACATTGATTCACATTGTGTTCTTGGGAAAAAATTACATGATTCTCAAATGTAAATTGCTACCATTATCAACTATATTGCTTTTTTAGATTAAAGCAATAATTATGAAATAGTTTCCTTTGCCTTTGCTGAAACACTGGATGTTCTTTACATTTTTAGCAAAGAACAGCTATAGTAAATGATAATTACTGTAGTTATTTTCAAAAAAGTCCTTATTGGAAATAATGACATACATCTGAGTGTGAATGAAAGTCAAAAGAATACGACAGATCTAATCAGACACTACTGCAGAAACTTAGATAAAATGTATAAAATAATGTCTTTTAAATATACAACAGAATTTTGAAGTACAGCTTTTCCTAGAACATTGGTCATATAAAAAATATAAAACTTTCTACAAATGACTCAGAAGCTAATGCTGAATAAATAAATCAAATCAGACAGGAAGTACATGTTAGCTTAGATAAGAAGTAACAGAAATATAGAGCTTAAAGTATTACAAAGCCATATCCAGAAAGAATGACACCAAAAGGCGTGGAGTTTCAAAATAAACCTTGCATTTAAATCATGAGCCTTTATAAAGCCCTTTTTCTTTTGCACATTTACATTCCCCTTTGAGTTCAGAATTAAAGATAGAAAAACATTAGATAAAATCAACACTTTTACCATATATATATATATATATATATATATATATATATGGTAATATATCAACATACATATATATTCTATCATAAAGTTGCATTCCTTTGTTTTAGAAAACCAAATACAGCATTCAGGAGTGATTAGGGTCATGAGTCCATATTCTCTCACATTATCTGATCATAATTAAATAAAAATAATTTAAAAGCTTGAAGTTATAGGTAATTCTGAGAAAATTTGAAGATACAGTGATAAAACGGAATGTGGCCAAAGCTTTAGTCAGAGGCAAATTAATTGTATAAAATGCTTTCAAATTAATCCACAATTTAATTCTAGAAGGGAAAGACCTCCCCCATAAACCCCATATACATATGCTATAAACAAAACAAGGAAAAGAAAAAAGAAATTAAAGTTCAAACAGTGATGAGTCAATGAAAAAGAAAAACACATCTAACTCTAATTAAGAATAGAAGAAAATAAAAAAAACAAATTTTTCAATGGATCAACTACAGAAGAAAGGGAAAATGAGTATTATATTCTTGTTAATGCTAATGAGTTAGAAAATCAAGATATGATTCAGATTATTAAAATCAACTCAAATTGAAGCCCAAAGCAGTGTGGAAAATTAATAGCACTGTCAAAGCAGAATATCAGTGAAGTAGCTTTCGGATCTAGACAGATTTATAGGTAGTCTCAGAGGAAATATCAAATGACAATGTATTCCTTTAGTGTGTATAAATATTTCAAAGCATAACAAAAGAGGAAGAGTTTTCTATATTTTAAAGATAACAGTGCCCTTAAGAAAGTTTTGCTGTTCAGTGTGCATAAAATAATGAATGAACATCAGCCTAATTTCCTTAACAACTTAAATGTAAAAGTCCTACATAATTCCTTTCAAATGAATTCACCATCATTTTAAATAAACAAAATATGATAAATTAGGTTATCCCAGAAAAGTGAGGATACGGGAATGTTTAAGGACTTTTTAAATGAATGTATTATATTCATATCATATCCAAAGTTTGAAAGAGACCAACCCACATAGCTGGCTAGACACTTAAGAGACATGTGAGTGACAGTAAAATGCATACATCATTTTAAAAATAAAACAAGATCATACTTATTTGGGAATAAAAAGGAAATTACACTCCTCATTAGCATTAAATTTGTATCTTAACTCTCAACTCATTGTTAGAAAGTAATATAAATATACAGAAAACTGCACAATGATAATGAATATTGCCTAGAGAGAAGGAGAATATTTATTATTCTCAAGAAATATTTACTGGGAGCCTTCTACATTGTTATCACTGTGTCTCTACCCAGGACAATGATATGGTTAAGAGTCTGTCCTTTTCATACGCAGAGTATTTCAAAGGAGCTATATAACACATTTTCCTTTGTAGGACTGTTTCAGTTCATAGAAAATTAAGCAATAAGCTCAGAGTTCCTGAATGACTTCTCAACACTCTCCTGTGTTATAGACATTCCCCATTAGAATCATATTGGTTACAATCTATAGAAGCATATTGACACAATATTACCCATTCTAAAATGCTCATAGTGGTATCTCAATGTTATTTTAATTTGAAATTTTTTATAAAATGTTGAACTTTTTTATGTGTTTATCTGCCATCTCCTTGGCAAGGCATTTCTTCAGGTCCTTTGACCATTTTGTATTGGTGTTTTGCATTTTCTTACTGTTCACCTATTAATTATTTCTTCACGGATTGTGTATTTGTGAGTATACCAAAACAAATCACTGCTAAAGCAATAGTTGTCTAGATTTTATCTGCTATTATCACCTTCAAGTTTTACAGTTCTGCATTTTATATTGATCTATGATCCAGATTAAGCAAATATTTGTGAAAAGATGATCTTTTTTGTGTGTATATGATGTCCATTTGTAACAGTACCATTTGTTAAAAGGACTATCATCTATTGTATTTCCTCTACTTCTTCATCAAAGGTCTGTTGATTATATTAATACAAGCATATTTCTGGACATTCCATCCTATTCCAATTATGTTTTTGTTCTTTCACAGTTCTATCTTTTCTCTTCTACAACAGCCTTAGCAAGTCTGATGCTAGTAATATTAAAATCTTTTCCTTTACCTGATTTACTGTTGGCTATTCTGCATCTTTTTCCTCTCAATATAAACTTTCAAGTAACTTTATAAGTGCACATAAAATAATATGCATAGATATTTTTATAAGACTGCATTATGCCTACAGAATAATTTGGAAAGAATGGATATCTTGGCAATATAGTCTTTTTATCTGTGAACATGCAATATATTTTCAATTAAATAATTTTCCTTGATTTCTTTCACCAGTTTTATAATTTTTCTTACATAGATCTTTTACACATTTTGTTAGATTTGCAAAAATTATGTGATTTTTATAAATATTCATTAATTGTCCTCATTAATGAGGTCCCATGTAATTTTTCAAATGCATATAGTATGCCCTCCTTTAATTTAACCTCCCTTTACCTCCTCTTAAACATGCTCAACTCAACTAATCATTCTTCTCCTTCAAAACTGACTTCATTTAGTTTCCACTTATGAGAGAGAAAATACAGTACTTATCCATCTGTGTTTGTCTTATTACATTTAATACAATGACCTTTGGTTCCATCCATGCTGCAGTAAATGACAAGATTTTATTGTATATAGTATATGCACATATATACCACATGCTCTTTATATATTCATCTGTTGTTTCACACCTAAGCTGATTCCATACCTTACCTATTATGAATACTTTCACAATAAACACTGGCATAAAAGCATTTTTTGACATTTCACTTCCTTCAGATATTTACTGAGAAATGAGAGACCTGGATCATATGATACATCTATTTTTAGTTTTTTGAGGAACCTCCATATTTTTCTCCATAAAAGCTATACTAATTTACACTCTCACCAATGGTGTTTAAATGTTTGTTTTCTCTACATGCTCACCAGCATTTGTTGAGTTTCGTTTTATTTTGTTATAACAACCATTCTACCTTGGGTGAGATGGTATCTCATCCTAGTTTTGATTTGTATTTCCCCGGTAAGTAATCCTCTTAAACATTTTTCATATTTGAGGTCCATTTGTATTCTTTTGGAGAAGTGCTCAGTCATATAGTTTCTCCAGGTAGCTACACTTCCAGCCCTCATATGTTTAGATTTACACCTAAGTATTTAAATTTTGAGGTGCTAGCACACATCATATAATGTTTTTAGTTTCAATTTTCACATGCTCATTGCTGATATATTAGAAACATATTCTCTGTCATATATCATTGTGGCCTGCTATTTGGCCATATTCACATTAGTTCCACAATATTTTTGGGGGGGTTGATCAATTTGTTAAAATATTCTACACAGAGAATTATTTTATATGACAGTCATGTCAAGACAGTTTTCTTTCTGTTTTTTTAATCTGTAGACTGTTTCTTTTCTTTTGTCTTTTGTGTTATTTTCTTACTGCATTAGATAGTATTTCAAGTACAATGTTGAAAACAAGAGGTGAAAGAGGTCATCCTTGTCTAATTTCTCATCTTAGAAAATTTCTACTTCCTCACATTCAATACAATTTAGCTGGAGTTTTGGGGGGATTTTGTTTATTTACTTGCTTTCAGTAAATATTCATTATCAGGTTAAGAAAATTTCCTTCTCAGAGTAGCTAAAAAACATAAACACGAATGAAATAAATATAATATGATAGCCATTAATAAATAGAAGCTAAAAGGTTCAAAAAAGAAATGTTTAAAAATTCTTAGCCCAAATGTTCTTAGAGGGAAAATTGCAAATTGAAAATGGTAAGTATCTTAATGAGTTTCACTTTCCCGAAATAATTTACTTTACATAAATTAAAACAATAACAAATCAACAAGTAATATTTAGTTCACTATTTATGAAAGCTGCAGAGGCAAGTGCCTAAAATGTGTTCATGATATGTTCATGATGTTTTATTTAACTTCTAAACAATTTTGGTATTTACATAACATTTATTGAGGTTACATTTAACAGTATGTAAGCCCTAGGGAGCTGAATAAAATAACTATAAAGCATACCAGACTACGTCTGCATGGAATGACATTTAAGACTAAAAGAAAGAAAAGTAGGATTCACTATATAGGCAAAAAGAAATTAATGCAATTTAGACTCAATATTTTAAGTAGACTTTTATTCTTATAATGTGTCATCCAATTATAAGTTCTGGTTGAATAATGCCATTGGTGAACACTTTATTAAATCTGAAGTAGGCAAACTGGCCTAATTCCAGGAGCCTATTTTCTAATAAGCTTCCCAACCTTAAAGGAACATATGTAGTTTTAAGAGGAAATTTTTAAATATATGTTTTTGTTTGCTAGTTTTCTGTTTGAGTTTTACTTCATTACAATATAATTAACAAACTTGCACTCATCCAGTGATGATATGAGATACCTGCTAAAAAGCAGTCTTTAAGGGTATCTAATAAAATCTCAGGAAACCACTCACAGAAAAAAATTTCTTATCAGAAAAGATCACAGAAAATCTCAATATCCATAAGATGGAAACTAAGAGTCATTGTTATCACCTCTTTCTATACTAGTTTCTCAAATCTTTATTCATCCACCTATAAATTGCTGCACATTTCTGCTAGATTCTCTGCTCAGCTGCTCTTTTGGTCTCCCATCTGCTCATTTCTTTCTCTCTGACTGAAAAAACAAGAATTATCCATGGATACGTTTTCCACTGAGCAGCCACAAGACAAAAGAGAAATGTGTATGAATGAAAACTTTTCAACCTAAAGCGATTTTTCCTGAAAGTGCTTGAAATCATGTTGATTTTGTTTTCTGTCAAGAACTGAAGGAACAGATACCGTGTTTAAAAAAGATGGTCTCATTTTTAATCATGTTGCTACAGTATTCCAAAGCTTTCAAAACACTTTTTAAAAGGAAGCAATATTTGATAAATTAAAAGTTTTTAAAAATACTCTTCAATGGCTTCATTTGCACCTGAAATAAATCTAAATTTTTACCATGGCCTGCAGTTTTTCTGTGACCCTTCTATCACTTGCCTCATTCATAATTCTCCAAACAAATTGGCCTGTTTAGAAGTGTGAAAGACACTGTAACCAAGATCTTTTCCTTCTCTTCTTATGGTCACTTCTTCTCATATCTTACATCTTAGCACAGGTTTCAATTTCCCTTTTTCTGTTTCTCTCAAAATAATGTCCTGTTCATTGCCTCATGGAAGAGCAAACTCAGCATTTAAAGAAGCTGAATTAATACCACTCAGCTATCAATCACTATGTGGTTTTGAGTAATTTATTTAGCTGTTCTCTACATCAGTTTACTAATCTGTAAAATGGATATGATAATGATATCTTTGACAGTCATTATACATTAAATATATAACTAAGTTGAAACATTTAAAGGAGCACCTCAAACAGAAGAAACATTCAATAAATATTTATATCCAACATCTTAGCAGTGTTTCTCCCAAATCTATCATAGCAACCTGGATTTGTTTTTCAAAATGAATTTTTCTGTACATATCATTCTAAAATTTAAGATTTCTGAGAATTGAGGATTGTATTAATCTGACTTCATCCTTGTTTCTCAAACTCTAGTCAGTAAATTTCATTGACTACTATTAATTTAATGTTTGATGAATGACACAAACTTATGGAGAATTCTCAGGGTATTCCATTAATTGCATCAGGGGGGACCCCACCTTTTCTTCACCATACCAACCAAACTCACCTGCTGAGAAATGACACCATCATTTGATGATGGAATTTACTGCTGGCAAATGCAGTCCCTTCTGCAATTTAACTAGCCTTTTCCACAGCAGGGAAGCACATGCTTTTTGGTCATCATATACTGGGCCACCTGTATGATTAGTGTTTCTGAAGGAAATGGCAAAACACATGATAATGGGAAAAGACACTTTACTCAAAAAGGTATTTCACAGCGTTATCTCTAAGGGAAGGTAATGAATCCCTTTGCAAGACATGGCTACACCATTAATGATTTAGAAAATGAGAGACGCCCCCAGCACCGAGGAAGAGCCTTTCAGAATGCCATGCCACCGCCCTCAGTGCCAAGGAGCAGAGCCCCCCCCAACACCAAAGGGGGACCCCTCTGGGCCTCTGTACTACCACCCCCAGCACTGAGAAGCAGAACTAGTCACAGGGCCCAGGAGGATCCTTCCAGTGTGCCCTACCACCAACCCAGTGAGCAGAGGCAGACCTACTCCCAGTGCTGAGGAGGGCGCCATTAGCACACTAGCACACTAGCACACCACCACCACCACCACCACCACCACCACCCATGTTGAAATGAGAAGAGATGTAAACAAATCTCAAAACCGGACTTACAGATCACCTACAGCAACCCCAAAGGGAAAAGAGATGGTATGATCTGATACTCAAACACGTGGACTCCATGAACTAACAACAAAAGAGGATCTGGAAAAAATGAAATCAGAAATAATTTCTCAGAAAACAGCACAGATTGTACCCATACTCCAAGACATGACTAATAAATCTAGAGAGGACAGAGATAAAAAAAAATAGAGGAGCTGGGGAACATGATGGAATCCCAACTAAGGAAACAAATGGAATCCATAAAACAGATGTAAATGGATTTCCAGGAGATTAAAACCTCCACTGAAAGCTTACACAGCAGAATGAGCCAGTGTGAGGATAGAATTTCAGAAACAGAAGATAAGATTACAATTAGTCAACAGGAAAAGAAAAATTTATTTTTAAATAGTAAGGGACCAAGAGAAACCAATCCAGCAGGTACTACACAACGCAAAGAAGAATAACATAAGACTGATCAGAATCAATGAAGAAAAAGGACACAGTGAAGACAACATAAAAAAATTGTTCACAGAAGTGATGGCAGAAAACATCCCAAGAAGGGGAAAAGAGCTTGACATACAGATAAAGGAGGCATACAAGACTCCAACTAGTCTTAATAAAAAAAAAAAAAACTACACAAACGCATTTAATAGTTAGGATTCCAGAAACCCAACAGAAGAACAAAATTTTACAAGCAGTTAGAGAAAAGAAACAAATCACGTAAACAAAGAAAAGTCCATCTGAATCACAGCAGACTTCTCAACACAAACCCTCAAGGCAAGAAGAGCTTGGAGTGCCATGTTTCAAGCCTAAAGGAAGACAGCCTCCAAGTCAGATTGATGTACCCTGCAAAACTATCTGTAAAAGTTGATGGAGAAATAAGATACTTTCATGACAAGAACACCTTAGGAACTTCAGGAATACCAAACCAGCACTCAAAAAGCTTTTAGACAATATCCTGGGAAAAGACAACGAGAATCACAACCCCAGGAAGCCCAGCAGAATGAATCCACTGGGCACAACAAGAAATTTAAATGCAAAGGAGGAGAATCCAACAAAAAGAAAAAGTCATGACAAGGATAAGTCAATAGATATCAGATATAACCAGCAATGTTAATGGTCTCAATCCACCAATCAAAAGAAATACACTGGCAGAATGGGTGAAGAAGCAAGATCCAACAATAGGCTGCATACAAGAAATACACTTAATTCAAAAGGAAACTCACAGACTGAAAGTTAAAGGGTGGAAAACAATACTCCATGCAACAGTGACCTCAAAAAAAGTAGGAGTAGTAATTCTCTTTGCAGATCAAGTGGATTTCAAAACAACACTAAGAGAGACAAAGAAGGACATTACATCCTTATAAAGGGAACAATCCAAGAGGAAGAGATGACAATCATAAATATCTATGCACCAAACACTAGTGCGCCCAACTATATAAAACAAATACTACCAGGCATGAAAAATCAAAAAAAGCACTAATACAATAGTAGTGGGGGACCTCAATACCACACTGTCATAAATAGAGATCAACTAGATAAAAAATAAACAATGAAATACTAGAACTCAATCAAACTCTTGAACAAATGAACTTAAGAGAGGATCACAAAGTGTTCCATCTCACAAAATCAGAATACACATTCTTTTCAGCTGCACATGGGCTGTTCTCCAAATCAGACCACATACTCACTCATAGAATGTGTTTAAGAAAGTGCAAAGGAATTGAAGTTATCCCCTCTATAAGACCATAGTGTGATGAAATTGGAGATCAACAGCAAAATAAACTGCAAGAATTTCATAAACACATGGAAACTGAACAACACACTTCTGAATAACCAAAGGGTCACAGAGGAAATTGAAGAAACCAGACAGTTCCTACAATTAAATGACAATGACAATACAACATATTGGAATCTATAGGACACAATGAAAGTAGTCTTACAAGGGAAATTCATAGCAGTGAGTACTCATTTTGGGAAAACAGAGCGAGACAATTAAACAACCTGATGCTGAACTTCAAGCTTCTAGAAGAACAAGAGCAGGACAAACCCAAAGCTCATACAAGGGAGGAAATTATAAAGATCAGAGGAGAAATCAATGCAGTGGAGACTAAGAAAATGACTAACAAAAAATCAATAAGCCAAGAGTTTGTTCTTCAAAAGAATGAACAAAATTGACAAACCTTTAGCCAACTTTATCAGAAAAAGGAAAGAAAAGGCCCAAATCCATGCAATTAGTAAGAATGAAAAGGATGAAATTACAACGGACCCAACAGAAATCCAGAGGATCGTCAATACCTACCTCGAGAACCTATACCTCAATAAGATGGAAAACACAGAAGAAAGGGACAGATTCCTAGATACATATGAATTACCAAAGTTAAATGAAGAAGACTTAAAAATTCCAAACAACCCAATATCAATCCATGAAAGTGAAAATGTAATTAAAAACTTGTTAACTAAGAAAAGCTCAGGTTCTGATGGCTTCACTGCTGAATTCTACAAGATGTTTAGAGAGGAAATACTGCCACTACTGTTTAAACTCCTCAATGAAATTGAGAGGGAAGCAATACTCCCGCATTCATTCCTGGAAGCAAGCATCACCTTGATCCCTAAAGCAGAGAAAGACAAAACCGAAAAAGAAAACTACAGGCCAATCTCACTAATGAATATAGATGCAAATATCCTCAATAAGATACTGTCAAACAGAATGCAGAAGATCATCAAAAAGATCACACATCCTGATGAAGTGGGATTCATCCCAGGGATGCAGGGATGGTTCAACAAATGCAAAACAATACATGTAATACACTATATCAATAGAGCCAAGAACAAAAACCATATGATCATCTCAATAGATGCAAAAAAAGCATTTGGGAAAATCCAACATGCATTTATAATTTAAAAAATCCCTACAAAAAAATGGAAGAGACGGTCTCTACCTCAATCTGATAAAAGCCATCTATGAAAAACCAACAGCCAATATCATACTAAATGGTCAAAAACTGAAATCCTTCACACTAAAATCAGGAACAAGACAAGGATGTCCACTATCTCCACCCCTGTTCAATATAGTCTTGGAAACATTAGCCACAGCAATTAGACAAGAGAAAGGAATAAAGATAGGAAATGAAGAAGTCAAATTGTCATTATTTGCAGATGACATGATACTGTATAGAGAAGATCCCAAGAACTCTACCAAAAGTCTTCTAAACTTAATATCCAAATTCAGTAAAGTAGCTGGACACAAGTCAACACACAAAAATCTATAGCTTTCCTCTACACAAATAACAGAATCACTGAGAGAGAAATGGAGCAAATAATTCCTTTCACAATAGCATCCAAACACTGAAATACCTAGGAAGTGACCTAACAAAAGAAATCAAAGACCTCTTCTCTGAGAACTACAGCACTCTGAAAAGAGATTGAAGACGATATCAGAAAATGGAAAGACATCCCTTGCTCCTGGGTAGGAAAAATCAACATAGTGAAAATGACCATACTTCCAAAACTGCTATATAGGTTCAATACATTCCCAATTGAAATCCCAGCAGCATACTTCACAGACCTGGAGAAAATAATCCAAAAATTCATTTGGAACAAGAAGAGATCTACAATAGCAAAAGCAAATCTAGGCAATAGAGACATAGCAGGGGGTATCACAATCCCTAACTTGAAACTATACTACAAAGCTAGTGTGATAAAAATAGCATAGTACTGGAAAAGAAACAGACTGGAGCACCAGTGGAATAGATTAGAAGATGCAGAAACAACTTCAGACATACTCAGCCACCTCATCTTCAATAAAGGAGCCAAATACCCTCACTGGAGGAAAGATAGCCTCTTTAATAAATGGTGTTGGGAAAATTGGGTTTCAACTTGCCAAAGATTAAAACTAGACTAGATTTTAATATCTCTCACCATGCACTAAACTAAAATTGAAACAGATTAAAGATCTAAATATTAAAATAGAAACACTGAACTGGCTGGAACAGAAGTTAGGTAGCACTCTTGAATATATTGGTGTAGGAAAAGATTTCATGACAAAACCTCAGTTGCCCGTGAACTAGCACAATCAACAAGTGGGATCTCTTCTTATTGTAAAGTTTCAGCACAGCAAGAGAAACCACCAACAGAGTGAAGAGACAAGCCACAATCTGGGAAAAAATTTTCACCTGCTGTTCCTCGGACAAAGTTCTACTATCTAGAATCTATAAAGAATTTAAAAAAATCAGACCTCCCAAAGTTAAAGACCCAATCAAAAAATAGGCATCTGAAATGAACAGACATTTCTCAGACAAAGAAGTAGAAATAGCAAATAAACATATGAAAAATGTTCAACATCACTGGTTATTATTTGTAAGATGCAAATGAAAATAATGCTGAGATTCCACCTCACCCCAGAAAGAATGGGTGCTATCATGAAATCAACCAATAGCAAATGCTGGCGGTGCTCTGGGGAAAGAGGAACACTGCTCCAGTGCTGGTGGGAGTGTAGACTGGTGCAACCACTGTGGAAATCAGTATGGAGATATCTCAAAGAACTAGGACTGGAAGTCCCATTTGACCCAGGCATTCCCCTGCTGGGTATCTTCCCCAAAGAATTAAAAGAATCACATCACAGTGATATATGTGCGCCCATGTTCATAGCAGCACAATTTGTGACAGCTAAAACTTGGAAACAACCCAATTGCCAATCAACTGGAGACTGGATAAAGAAAATGTGGTTCTTTTATAAAATGGAGTATTACTCAGCCATAAAGAATGATAACCTAGAGACATTTATAGTTACATGGATGCACATTGAGGCAATGCTCTGAAGTGGAATAGATAGGACACGCATGTCTAAATATCGAACAGTTTCTCTAGTGTGAGACATTGAAAGTATAAATAAGGACTAAAAGGTGTAATAGAAAATGTGAAAAAGGAAGAAAAGGGGCAAAGGAGAAGGGGAAGTGGGAGGGGTAGGGGAAAGGAAAGAAGAGAATGGAATTAATAAAAGAAAATGAAAACTGGAAACAAAGTGTTTGTAAATTGAGAGGAATGGAGGGGTTGAAGGGAGGGCAGGGGAACGGGGAAAAAGTAAGCCCAAGATGGATTACGTAAAGGTGCAAATTTCCAGTGTTGAATGCCATTCTATTGTATACCTAAAATGTATCAATAAAATTAATTTTAAAAATGATTTAGAAAATGAAACCAGCTGGATCACAAAGGTAAGCGGTAGGCATTATATTGTTTACTGGTTTCCTTCTTGCCAACTTTTGCTAAATTCCTCAAAACAAACCGAGACTACAGTAAACCATTCTGAAAGTAGAGCTGGAAGAAAATTCTTCAGTTGGACCTTTTCCAACAATCTTTGTTGACTGTCTTTTGAAAAGGACTCTCACCTGACTGAAAAACCAACAGCTCTGGACTCTAAATTTTAACAGACGTGTGTTGTAGCTTTAAAATTGCAGCTTCAGCTGCAGCGAAACTTGGTGTCCAGCCTGCTAGCAAGGACAGGAAGAGGCTCGTCGATTTCCAGTGAAGCTATTGCTTTCAGGGCTAAGAGACTTAAAAAGAAGTCTAAGAGTGAAGCTCTTGACTCTATGGTTAACGCTGTGGAAATGGAAAGTAAAAGATTGAAAATTAAAAACAGAGCTGATGGAATAGGAAGTAAATAACGAGTTCTCAGGTTAAAATTACAACAAAATAGGCTTTGGTTTTGTTTACTCAACTAAGGAGCTAATCAGAAGTAAAATGTCTAGAATTCTAAACCTTTAGAAAAAATAACCTATTTGAAGGAAGAGAAAAATTAAAAGACACTGTAAGCCCAGTTGTTATGAACCTGTAAGAAACAAGTTTTTAATTCTAGTCTTGCACTAACAGGAAGGGAGTTGTGCCACTCCCAGCAAGACCTTCTGCTCCTTCTGCTCCCTGATCTAGCCATGGAGGACCAGAGATAAAAGAGTCCTGGCTAGGACAGAGCTAAGGCCTTCAGGTGGATGAAGGCATTTTTCTAGGATAGGTAACATGAATTGCACTACTATGCTCATATATGTCTGATAATTTCTAAGGACTATGATTGCTTAGTGTGTTCCATTTTCAAAATGGAATTTATATTTTGTTACTCTATTTGTTCACCACTGTATCTTCAGTGGCTTGGACAACTATGCTTTATAGATCATTACACTGTGTGACATAAAATCTCTAAGATCTATACTTTAGATCTTAAATGTCCCATAAAAAGGGCCATATGCTAAATGCCTGGTGGCCAGCCTTTACAACTATGGGAAAGTTGTGGAGTTTAGAAGGTGGGGCCTAGTGGAATGAAGTTAGGCCATAGGGAAAGCACTCTTGAAGGGGAAATTGAAAACCAGGTCCCTTCCTCTCCTTCTTTTTGAGTCCGGCTTGCCATGAGCTGAATAGTTCTCCCATGTCACGTGCTGCTCCCATGGTGTGCTGCCTCAACACAGGTCCAAAGCCAATAAGAGCAAGCAACCATGGACTCAAACCTCTGGAACTGTGAGCTAAAATAAACCTTTCCTTTTTTTAAGTTGTTGATTTTAGGTATTTTGTTCCAGAGGTTGATAGGTAACTAACAGAAAATCCAACTCAGGAAAGACTACATATCATACACCTGTTCTGAAATTGGTAAAAGATGTAGTAGCTATCTATCAGGATGGTTCTTTTGAGCAGTGGTATGTGCGAATTATATCTGTTCACACATAACATCTATTATGTACCAAGTTTCTACATCTATTTATGTACAAAGTTAAGTCCTCCCATGACCATTCTGAAGAAATTCTGCTAAGGGAATATCACAGCTGTAATTTTTAGCCCTTATATTCTCTCTCATTTCCAGAGTTTAGAATATGGATGACAAAGTTAGTATCACAGTGAACAGCAGTATCTGAGTGGCAACATTGAAAATGAACATTAATGATAAGACCAGGAAGTGAAAAGTAGATCATCCACAGTTACAAACTTCTGGACTTCAATTTTTGTGAAAGAAAAGTCTTTATTAAAGGCATTTTTATTCTAAACCCCCATGGTCATCCTCAAAGATAATTCTTAAATTATATTCTTGCCAGCAGGTGCTAGACTAAAATATATGAATCATTGTTTTATAAAGATTTGAAAATTATTCTGTTTCATTATCTTTTTCTAGTACTTTTCCAGGGTTAAAAGATAATTTAACTAGAATATAATTACTAGCCTTGTACTTTTACAAATACCTTGTAGAAAGTTAGTATGTATGCTGCCTTTACATTTATTATTAAAATGTTATATATTTATTGTATCATGCACCGATACTTTTTTGAGGAATAGCACCTGGTTTATATTTACAATAAAATCTTGTTTTTCTAGGATATACTTTAATAAATGAATATACACATGTCCATTTAGTATACATATGAATATATATATATATATATACACACACAAAGATGCAAACAGCTCTGCTATGTTTCAATATAAATAAAAATCTGATAGCTTGTTAGAATTCCATTTGTTTCAAAAGACTTTTCTGTACCCCAAGATTTGGCAAATTATCTAAATCTATTAGGCCATCTCAGCAAGTGTACATTCTAAATAAGTGACAGGCTTGATTAGTAAGTATGCCCTTTATCTGTAAAGTTCTTATTTGTCTACCATTTCACAGCAAGCAATTCTGATGAATAGTGCAATTAACCTTTCCATTATTAAAACAATTAATTGCAAAAATTAAAGACATGACAGGGACAAAATATTAATGCATAAATTATTAGGTTCAGAAATTATAATTATTAATCCATGTACAGTAATTGTGGCATAAACAATGAACAAACTGTATGCTAAAATCTGTGGTAATTTTTTTTGCTTTACAGTTCTTGGACAAAGGGGTAAATATTTTATATTGATCATGAGATAAAAAAGAAAATTAACATTAGCTAAGTGCTCACAACATAAAGATGTGAAAATAAAAAATACTGATTAGCTATTAAATATATTTATATATAAAATAAACATCTTAAGAGTATACACAAATGATGCTCTACTTATGTTTATCAAGAAAGCTAAGATGCTTTTTTATTTTTGTTCTAGTTAATAGATATATGGGTAAAGAATAGTGAAGAGAAACTGACCAATTTTGAATCAGCATCAGATTTTAAACTAAGTTTCCGATTTTTCTTTTTACTGGCCATACAGAATTAAAATCTCTGAAAGTTAGGTTTGAGAGAAGAAAATAAAATTTTCACTTTCTCTTCTCATCAGTTTTTTAATGAATGTATGATAAATGACAACACTTGAATATGAAAGCACTTATATAAATATGAATTATAGGTTCTATTTTACAAAAATATTGGATTCAAAGACAGTGAATCCTGCACTGCCAAAAAAAACAGCTACATTTGTATCTCTATTACTTGGAGTATGGCTTGGTTGACTTTAGTTAATTTTAATTAATTTAAATTTAAATAATCACATCTGTTGCATTCTCTATACACTTTGACCTCCTTACACAGGAGCTAGAGCTAGTGAATTTATCTGTCAGACTGAAGTCACTAACTGAGCTATCTAACAGGACCGATAATCATATATTCAGGAGGATTGGAATCAACCTAGGTGCTACTCCTCATACCATTTGTGATCCTTTTGCACCTACAGGAACCCTAGCCCAGGGCAAGTGTCAGTCCTGCCTGTCTTCCAGTCTAAATATTATGTCCATTATGAAGATATTACTTGCTATTAATTTGCACATGATGGAGACTTTTTCACACCAAAGCACATTCTTGCTTTGCAATGCTTAATAGAGATCTATAAAAATCTCAATCGTATATGGGAGCCACTTTATAATTCAACCTAAAGTGAGAGAAATAGCTATTTGCTGGAGTATTCAAATACTCTACAAGCAAGTACTGTCAAATTTTGATATTTTTCAAAATGATACAGCAATTTCATAATAATAGCACTTGATGATTTGTTGCCTGAAAGGAAAACAGGATGAAAAGGCATTTTGAGTGTGTGGTTGGAAACATAATAGGTTATAAAAGAACTATAAGTAAAAGAGGTAAAATATTGCTGGGATATCTAGACAAATAGGTAGATAGACAGACAGGTAGACAGACAGCTAACTTGTCATTTCACTGACTTTCTGAAAGAAAATTTTATATTGTGTATAGAACTGTCTGATATAATTAGTGGATGAAAATATTTGATGCTTTAACTTGGCACTTTGTGTTATTTACATTGTGGGCTCTGAAAATATGCAGTGATTGAAAAGATTTATCTTATTATGAGATGATTTTCAAAATTTTTTCACTTTTTTGTTATTTGTCTAGTAGCCAATGTGTAAAATCCATAGTGTGATTCATCAAATAGATCAAAAACACCTAAATTAATAAAAGAGAATATTCAATAGTCACTGTGGGTTACATATGTAAATGACAAGTTTTTATTTCAAACAGAAATTATTAACTTACTTATGATGGCCTTTTTTGATGTGGGATCAAAAGCAGTTGTTACTCATTGCTTTAATTTGGGTGATGTTTTGGTGAAGGGGCAGGAAAAAACAGGTGGAATACATGGTTCCTGGCGTTTTTTGTACAAACAGAAAATCTTTGATCTGCCCAACTTGGTGGAAGTATAAGCTTAAAAAGAATTCCTGTTATTTCCCTTGTAACTGGACCACAACAGCAACATGCTATTGAAATTGGCAATGTTAAGGATAAATTATTGGAATCATATTTTCTCCTAAAACTAAGTTTATGAAAATAAAACGCACATTTCTAGGTGTAAAATCAATCAAATTTATTTCTTCAATACAGTTAAAATTCTAGATAGATTAAGATTTTCTTTTTAACATTACAGTGATTTGGGAGTAAGATTACACCATCTGAAACCATAAAAATTATCACCTTACCAGAGATAATTCCTACCACTTTCCTTTCTGCAGCTTAATTTTATCAAATGTGTCTATTCACCCATATAAGAAAAAAATCCATAATGAAAATGATTTATTTTCACAAATATTTGATATAAAGCCCTAGCTCTGTCATACCCCTAACATTTTTTTTCTAGAAAATGAGACTAATCACAAAAATAGCATCCACCTGACTGACTTTCATGGCATGAATTAAATGAAGCAAAGTTTGTAGAACACAACTATGTGATCTCAGTGTTCTCCAGAGAAACCAAACTGCCAAGATGCATATAGAGAGAGAAATTTATGTTTGGTAATTAGTTTATGCAACTGCAGAGGCATGGCACAGTTCAAAGTGATCAGGGTAGAGAAAATTTGTTGTTCAAGTTCAAAGGCAGTCTAGTAGTAGAACTTTGTCTTTTTCCAGGGAGCTCCTTCTCTTAAGGCCTTCAAATGACTAGATGAGCTCCCCCTCCCATGTTATGAAAGGTAATCAGCTTTACTCAAAGTCTACTAATTTAAATATTAACTTCATCTTAAAATATGCTGACCATACATCTATAATAATGTTTCACCAGACAACTGAGTGCTATGATCTAGCCAAATTGGCGCATAAAAGTAACCATTACACATATAGGATATTTCAATATAAATAAAACAAAGGTCTAAAAACAAAAATTAATTATGTTACTTGGAAAGCTTTGGTGATTATTTTAAACACGTTTTGAAAATATAAGTTTTTCAGTTTAAATAAATTTGAAGTCATTGAATTATGATCAACTAATTATTTTCTCAAGAACAAGAAGAATTTACTAAGACCTACACAATATTTCCTTACATCAACATGGTTTTCTGCCGTGTTTACTAACCAAATAAGGCAATAGATCAACATTTCCAATACTGTTCTTACTTTTAATTTAATTTAAAATTGTAAAATTCCTGAATAATTATTTCAAATTCATTCTACTTGCTAAAGATCAAACTTTGATTTTGATTTACATAATTTGCATCTAAAATCAATGATGAGGCATCATCAAACTAAGAAAGTTTTAAATACGGCCGGACATTTAGCTCAGTGGTTCTGCTGCCTGTCTTGCAAGTGCAAGGTCCTGAGTTTGATCCCTGGTACCAAAAAAACAAACAAACAAACAAACAAAGAATATTTTAAATAAAGTTTGATACTACTAAGTTTTGCTAATATCATCAGGTGTCAAAAATACACTTTTTATTGCATCCTGGTTCTAACACTGTGTCATCAACTTGGAAAAGAAATGTGTGTGTGTCTGTGTGTGTGTGTGTCTGTGTGTGTGTGTGTGTATGTAGTTTCACCAATAGGAAAAAATATACTCATTACAGGCAATAGTAGAGAAATATGTCATGCTTAGCATTCTACAAACATGCAATCTTGTTACATTGTGAAATGCTATAATACTGTGCCCTTTTTAAAAATACAGTTTACTAGAGCATGGCAGGAAGAAGGCAGGAGGCCAAAAACTGAAACAGGCAATTACATAACGTGAGATTTTTTTCTCCTTTTTAAAATAAAATTTTCTGTGACTTCTAATCCGATCTTTATCATAATATGTCAGGCCCAACACCTCTATGGACATAGAAAATTTAACAGTCATGCTTTAGTACACCCATCTATATCTAATTGTTTTTCCTTGAATAGTTTCAAAAATTTAATTTATATGATATTTCTGTTACTTGAAATTGATTGAATTTTATTTCCTATGTGTTTCTTTATAACTGCTTAAATATTTCTGAATACAATAGTTTTGGCAAGTGTTACACATTGCTTCTAAGTTTACTGTATTTATTGTGTATCCCTCCAATGTGCTTGGACTTTTCAGGTAAGATTTGTGGAGATTATTTATCTAATTACTTGAAAACATCTATGTTGTATGTAAAAATAGCATTTTCTTTTTTCACTTGTCAAACTGAAATACTTGGACATTGTGAGCTGTGGAAGTTCATGTCCATCTAGAATATCTTCATATAAATACTCTTTTATACTAAGTCAGATGTGGAGCTCAACTTACATAAAAAACAAGTTTTATTAAAAGTCTGAATGTTTTATTACAATTTGCGAAGTTTTGTGTAAAAACTTCAAATGTAACTTTTTCTTAAATATTTCTTGCTTTAGCACTTAAATTACCTTGTTCTGATTTTTCATATTTTGTAACAGTTTCTGTTTCATACTGATCCCCCCAAAAAACCCAAATGCTGATAATATAACATACAATGATTGACTAAATTAGGATGGTACCAGTATCTGTGTTAATGGAATTAAGTGTTATGCTTTCTACCTCGATTTCACCACCCATCCTCATGCACTCAGAGGCAGGGCTTTTGGGAGATGATGGGATTGTGAGAAGGTACAGTTGACCTGACTTCCAATTAGAAGGTAGTGGTCCTCTCAGAAGAAGCAGGTCACTGGACGTGTGACCTGGAACAGTTTGTCTCCCTCCTTGGCTCCTCTCCTGGCTCTCTCTGCTTCCTGGCTTCCATTTCTCCACCTTGCGCTGGGCCATGCTATCCTGCCTTCAGTCAGCCATCCATTCAAGGACTGAGACTGCTGAATTCTGAGCCAACAGAAACCTCTCCTTCTCTAAGTAGTGGGTGTTCGTTATTTTTCCCAACAACAAGAAAGTGACTAAGACGCGCAGAAGACACCAAATCACCCCGCTGCAGATAGGCAGACACTTGATTCCACACTACAAAGATGCAGAGGACACCAGACCACCAGACCACAGTACTGAGTCCCACTGTTCCTGGCCCAGAGGTAGGGGCTTCTGAGCCATCGTCCCACTGCTCCTGGTCCAGAGGACGGGGCTTCCCAGTCACCATCCCTCCCGCTGCTCCCAGGCCAGAGGAAAGGGTTTTTGGGCCACCTTCTGTCCCGCTGCTCCTGGCCCAGACAAAGGGGCTTCCAGGCCACCATCCCTCCCACTGCTCCCGGCCCAGAGGGAGGGGCTTCTGAGCCACCATCCCACTGCTCCTGGTCCAGGGGAAGGGGCTTCCGGGCCACCATCCCTCCCACTGCTCCCAGCCCACAGGAAAGGGCTTTGGGGTCACCATCCCTACTGCTGCTTTGGCCCATGGCCCACCTCACCCAGCTAAGAGGAGGTAATCCTTGCAAGCACTAAGAAACCCCTGGCCCAGTCAAAATGAGAAAACACATAAATAAGTCTCAAAACCAGACTTCCAGATCACCTACAGCAACCCCAAAGGGAAATGAGATGGAACACTCTGATACTCAACCACCTGGACCCACTGAACTGGCAACAAAAGGGGATCTGGAAAAAATGAAATCAGAAATAATTTCTCAGATAACAGGAGAAATTGTGCCCCTAGTCCAAGACATGATTAATAAATCTAGAGAGGAGCTCAGGAACATGATGGAATCTCAACATAAGAAACAAATGGAATCCATAAAACAGATGCAAATAGATTTCCAGGACATGAAAAACTCCATTGAAAGTCTACATAGCAGAATGAGCCAATGTGAGGATAGAATTTCAGATATAGAAGACAAGATTGCAATTAGTGACCAGGAAAAGAAAAATTGCTTCAAAATTATAAGGGAACATGAGAAATCAATCCAGCAGCTGCTAGATGATGCAAAAAAGAATAACGTAAGACTGATTGGGCTCAATGAAGAAACAGGAGAGAGTGGAGATGACATAAAAAACCTCTTCACAGAAACAATGGCAGAAAACTTCCCAAGCAGGGGAAAAGAGCTTGACATACAGATAAGTGAGGCATATAGGACTCCAAATAGCCTTGATCAAAAAAAATCTACACATAGGCATTGTTAAGATTCCAGAAACACAACAGAAGAACAAAGTTCTCCAAGCAGTCAGAGAAAAGAAACAAATCACATACAAAGGAAAGCCCATCAGAATCACAGCAGACTTCTCAACACAAACCATCAAGGCAAGAAGAGCTTGGAGTGACATATTCCAAGCCCTAAAAGAAAACAGCCTCCAACCCAGATTGATGTACCCTGCAAAACTATCTTTCAAAATGGATGGAGAAATAAGATACTTTCATGACAAAGAGCACCTTAGGAACTTCGTGAATACCAAACCAGCAGTCCAAAGAAGTTCACACAATATCCTAGGAACAGACATTAAGGATCACAATCCCAGGAAGCAAAGCAGAATGAACACATCTGGCATGACAAGAAATTAAATGTAAAGGGGGAGAACCCAACAAAAAGAAAAAGTCATGGCAATGACAAGTCAATATGTTTCAGTTATAACCATCAACGTTAATGGTCTCAATTCACCAATCAAAAGAAATAGACTGGCAGAATGGGGCAAGAAGCAAAATCCAACAATATGTTGCATACAAGAAACACACTTAATTCAAAAGGAAACTCATACACTGAAAGTTAAAGGGTGGAAAACAATACTCCATGTGACAGGAACCCGAAAAAAAGCAGGAGTAGCTATCCTCTTGGCAGATCAAGTAGATTTCAAACCAACACTGATTAAGAGAGATGAAGAAGGACACTACATCCTTGCAAAGGGAAGAATCCAAGAGGAAGAGATGACAATCATAACTATCTATGCGTGCACCCAGCTATATAAAACAAATAGTAACGGACATGAAAAGTCATATATGCACTAATACAATTGTAGTGGGGGACCTCAACACCCCACTGTCACAAATAGATAGATCAACTAGACTAAAAATAGGTAATGAAATACTAGAACTCAATCGAACTCTTGAACAAATGAACTTAACAGATGTTTACAGAGTCTTCCACCACACAAAATCAGAATACACATTCTTCTCAGCTGCACATGGGTCATTCTCCAAAGCAGACCACATACTTGTGCATAGAACATGTTTAAGTAAGTGCAAAGGAACTGAAGTTATCCCCTGTACATTATCAGACCATAGTGCAATGAAATTGGAGATCCATAGCAAAAGAAACTCAAAAAATTTCATAAACACGTGGAAATTGAACAACACACTTCTGAATAACCGATGGGTCACAGAGGAAATTAAAGAAGAAATCAGACAGTTCCTTCAATTAAATGACAATGACAATACAACATATCGGAATCTATGGGACACAATGAAAGCTGTCCTACAAGGGAAATTCATAGCAGTGAACACACATATTAGGAAAACAGAACGATCCCAATTAAACAACCTGATGCTGAACCTCAAGCTTCTAGAAAAAGAAGAGCAGGACAAACCCAAAGCTCACACAAGGGAGGAAATTATAAAGATCAGAGGAGAAATCAATGCAATGGAGACTAAGAGAACGATACAAAAAAATCAATGAAGTCAAGAGTTGGTTCTTCAAAAGAATCAACAAAATTGACAAACCTTTAGCCAACCTTGTCAGAAAAAGGAAAGAAAAGGCCCAAATCCATGCAATTAGGAATGAAAAGGGTGAAATGACAACAGACCCAGCAGAAATCCAGAGGATCATCAATACCTACTTCCAAAACCTATACGCCAATAAGATGGACAACACAGAAGAAATGGACAGATTCCTAGATACATATGAATTACCAAAGTTGAGCGAAGAAGACCTAAAAATTCTGAACAACCCAGTATCAACCAATGAAATTGAAAATGTAATTAAAAACTTAACATCTAAGAAAAGCCCGGGCCCTGATGGCTACACTGCTGAATTCTACAAGACATTTAGAGAGGAACTGCTGCCACTACTGTTTAAACTCTTCAATGAAATTGAAAGAGAAGCAATACTCCCAAATTCATTCCTGGAAGCAAGCATCACCTTGATCCTCAAAGCAGAGAAAGACCCAACTGAAAAAGAGAACTATAGGCCAATCTCACTAATGAACATAGATGCAAAAATCCTTAATAAGATAATGGCAAACAGAATGCAGAAGATCATCAAGAAGATCATACAACCTGATCAAGTGGGATTCATCCCAGGTATGCAGGGATGGTTCAATATACGAAAATCAATCAATGTAATACACTATATCAATAGAGCCAAGGACAAAAACCATATGATTATCTCCATAGATGCAGAAAAAGCATTTGACAAAATACAACATGCATTTATGATAAAAACCCTACAAAAAATTGGACTAGATGGTCTTTATCTCAAACTGGTAGAAGCCATCTATGAAAAACCAACAGCCAATATCATACTAAATGGTCAAAAACTGAAATCCTTCACATTAAAATCAGGAACAAGACAAGGATGTCCACTATCACCACTCTTGTTCAATATAGTTCTGGAAACAGCCACGGCAATTAGACAAGAGAAAGAAATAAAAGGAATAAAGATAGGAAATGAAGAAGTCAAACTGTCAGTATTTGCAGATGACATGATACTCTATATAGAAGACCCCAAGAACTCCACCAAAAGTCTTCTAAGACTTAATAACCAAATTCAGTCAAGTAGCTGGTTACAAGGTCAACACACAAAAATCAATAGCTTTCCTCTACACCAATGACAGACTCACTGAGAAAGAAATAGGGCAAATAATTCCTTTCACAATAGCATCCAAAAAACTGAAATACCTAGGAATCATCCTAATGAAAGAAACCAAAGACCTCTTTGCTGAAAACTATGGCACTCTGAAAAGAGAGATTGAAGATGATATCAGAAAATGGACAGACATCCCCTGCTCCTGGGTAGGAAGGATTAATATAGTGAAAATGGCCATACTTCCAAAACTGCTATATAGATTTAATGCAATTCCAATTGAGATCCCAGAAGCATACTTCATAGACCTCGAGAAAACAATCCAAAAATTCATTTGGAACAAGAAGAGACCCAGAATAGCAAAAGGAATTCTAGGTAACAGAGACATGGCAGGGGGTATCAAAATCCCCAACCTGCAACTGTACTAAAAAGCTACTGTGATAAAAACAGCATGGTACTGGCAAAGAAACAGACCTGAGGACCAGTGGAACAGATTAAAAGATGCAGAAACAACGCCAGACACACTCAGCCATCTCATCTTTGACAAAGGAGCCAAACACCCTCACTGGAGGAAAGATAGCCTCTTTAATAAATGGTTCTGGAAAAATTGGGCTTCAACTTGCCAAAGATTAAAACTAAGCCTAGATCTCTCACCATGCACTAAACTAAAATCAAAATGGATTAAAGATCTACATATTAAAATAGAAACTCTGAACCAGTTGGAACAGAGGTTAGGTAGAACCCTTGAAGACATCGGTGTAGGAAAAGATTTTATGAACAAAACCTCAGTTGCCCATGAACTAGCACAAACAATCAACAAATGGGATCTCTTCTTATTAAAAAGCTTCTGCACAGCAAGAGAAACTACCAGCAGTGTGAAGAGACAACCCACAGTGTGGGAAAAAATCTTCACCTGCTTTTCCTCAGACAAAGGTCTACTATCTCGAGTCTATAAAGAACTTAAAAAGATCAGACCTCCCAAATTTAAAGACCCGATCTGAAAATGGGCATCTGAAATGAACAGACATTTCTCACACAAAGAAGTAGAAATAGCAAATAAATATATGAAAAAATGCTCAACATCACTGGTCATTCGAGAGATGCAAATAAAAACAATGCTGAGATTCCACTTCAGTCCAGAAAGAATGGCTGCTATCATGAAATCAACCAATAACCAACACTGGCAAGGCTGTGGGGATAGAGGAACCCTGCTCCACTGCTGGTGGGAGTGTACACTGGTGCAAGCACTGTGGAAATCAGTATGGAGATACCTCAAAGAACTAGGACTGGAAGTTGCATTTGTCCCTGCTATTCCACTGCTGGGGATCTTCCCCAAAGAATTAAAAGAATCATACCAAAGTGATATATGTGCACCCATGTTCATAGCAGCACAGTTTGTAATAGCTAAAACTTGGAAACAGCCCAAATGCCCATCAGCTGGAGACTGGATAAAGAAAATGTGGGTTTTTGTATAAAATGGAGTGCTACTCAGCCATAAAAAATGAGAAATTAGAGACATTTATAGCTAAGTGGATGCACATTGAAGCGATACTCTCAAGTGAAATAAATAGGACACACATGTGTAAATACCGAATAGTTTCTCTGGTGTGAGAAAATGAAAGTGTAAATAAGGACTAAATGTATAATAGGCAATGTGAAATAGGAAGAAAAGGGGCAAAGGGGAAGGAAGTGGGAGGGCTAGGGGAAAGGATAGAAGGGAATGGGATTAATATGAGAAAATGGAAAAATAGGAACAAAATCTTTGTAAATAGGGAGGACTGGAGGGGTTGAAGGGAGGGCTGGGGAAGGGTGAAAAATAAGAACCAAGAGAGACTATGTAAAGGTGCAAATTTCCAATGATGAATGTCATTATGTTGTATACCTAAAATGTACCAATTATTAGAATGAATAATTGATAATGTAAAATAGGAAGGAAAGGTCCAAAGGGGTAGGGGTAGTGGGCAGGGCAGGGGAAAGGAAAGAAGGGAAAGGAAAAAATGCTGAGAAATGGAAAAAATGGAAATAAAGTCTTTGTAAATAGGGAAGGGTGGAGGGCGTGAAGGGAGGGCTAGGAATGGGGAAAAATAAGAACCAAGATGCATTATGTAAAGGTACAATTCCCAATGAGAAATGTAATTGTGTTGTATACCTACAATGTACCAATAAAAGAATTAAAAAAAAAGTGACTAAGACAGCAAATTATTCATAATTAATAAATTTGTTCCAAAGAAAATCACATTGTTTTACATCTTGCTGTACACATTTATCCACACCATTAGTCATTAAGATTAAAAATCAACATGGACAGAATTATATACTGTGTTCTATAGAGACACTGTACAAAATAATAGAAGAGTGAAAAATTAAGATACATTGACATTTATTAATCATTATTTCCATAATGAAATATGTATTAAGTATCCTTTACATACCAGCCCACTAACCATGTACTATTGCTAAAAATCTTAAGCCCGTTGTTAGTACATGGAAAAAGCCACACTAGACATTTCAAACTGAAGTCCCCCAAATCAGAAGCTGATCATATCAGAAAAGTACAACAGTAAATACTTAAAGGAAAGCAAAGTAAGCACAAAGTTGTTCAGAAACCTTTAAAATAAACTAAGTATCAATAAAGCATTAGGTTCTAATATTACATAATTCAACAACATAAATATTCTTACATCTAATTTACCTTCTAAAAGAAATATAAGGAAAATGCAGCACTTTTTCCTTCATTTGTTTTGTGCTCACTATCTTTTTTTTGAAGTGTATGTAAAATTTCATTACATGATCTCTCTCTATAAATGCATAACACATCATGCTAACCAGTATTTCCCATTATTCGGCTTTTGCTTTCTGTGTGTCATTTACCAACTACTAACAAAAGTATTCATCATTGCCAACTGTAATTGCCTGTAGCTTTGAATATTTTTCATAACTTTCTCTACCTATTTTGAATATGAAGGTTGTTCTATTATTGACTTGCTTGTACCAGAAACTAAGTATCTCAGAATGCCCTTCACTGGGTGGTTTTACATCTGATGTGGATAAAGGTGAACTTCCACATAATTTGTGAAGTAGAAGTGAAACAGAGATGATGCTTTAAAGGCCAGAGGCAGTGAGAAACACAGAAGAGCCAGCACATTTTAGTTAACCCTTGGTATTTCTTGTTCTACACCTTCACAAATGGAGGCTGAACTAACTAGTAACAATCTCAAGTCCACTGTCACCTAGTTTAGTTGTAAATTCAAGCAAGTAATAGCTCTGAAGGCCAGTAACCTTCCATGGCTTTTCAGAGTCTTTTCCAATGTTACTTTTATTGTGAAGAATCAAGGAGATAATTGTAAGGAGATAAAAACAAATTAATTCTTCCTGGGCCTCACTCAAGCAGAGAAGAAAAATCCTCTTTAAGATTAGTAGTCAGAATTTTAAGGGTATGTATCCAAAAGAATACAAGCCAGAATAAAAGAACTATTTGAGAAAGTCTCTGAAAAAGAACAAGACCAGATTTGGATTAATTTTGAGCCAGAAGCTAGGGAGACATAGTATGATCCTAACAAGGCAGGGAATACACCGAAGGATTAGTCATACACAGCTCACCAAGATCAGAGTTTTGCTTTTTCAGTGGAATGAACATCTTAGTTTTAATGTAGAATAGTTATTAATTAGAGGCATAAGATTTAAGAACCTAAGAGTTCCATCCTATGAGTAAGTCACCAAATATAACCTCCATCAGCAGAAGGAAAATACTACAACCACTCAGGCAGAGAGAAACAGAAGGCACAGGAAGGTTTTAGGAGCCTTTTGATTAGCAGACACTTTATTTCACATCCACTCTATAGGTCTGAAGGGCAGAGTCTGTCTAGGAAGCTGCTTAGAAACAATACTTGCATTTTCTACACAAGTGTTGGCAGTTACTTAAAAGTCCAAGGGTGAACTAAAAAGTGGAAATTTTCCCAGCACCCTCAACCAATTCATATCTAACCTCAGTTTGCCTAACATTCAAAATAATCTCTTTGTTCCCGTTCTGACCAGGCATTTGCTCTACATGCTCTAACACAAGGAAAAACATTAGGAGGTCACATTTCCTTCCCTGGAATTTACTTCCAGCTTCAACTTGCCTTACCAAGAAAGTTGTCCCACCAGGAGACTCTCTACAACTGATGAGAGAGGGCCCCCCAAATATGGCCCAAATCTTTGTTAAATGTCTCCTACAAGACTCCTGCTTTGTTACACGCTCTCTATAAAATTTCCTTTGTTGGAAGAAAAAGACCTCTACACTGAAAACTACAGCACTGTGAAAAAGGAGATCGAGGAGGATATAAGAAAATGGAAAGACATGCCTTGTTGCTGGGAAGGAAGAATAAATATAGTGAAAATGGCCATACTTCCAAAACTGTATATAGATTTAATGCAATGCCAATTGAAATTCCAACAATATACTTCACAGAACTAGAGAAAACAATCCCAAAATTCATGTGGAACCAGAAGAGACCTAGAATAGCAATAGCAATTCTAGGCAACAGAGACACAGCTGGGGGTATCAAAATCCCCAACTTGAAACTATACTACAAAGCTACTGTAATAAAAACACCAAGGTACTGGCAAAGAATCAGACCCGAGGATCAGTGGAATAGATTAGAAGATGCAGAAACAACTCCAGACATACTCAGCCACCTCATCTTTGACAAAAGAGCCAAACACCCTCATTGGAGGAAAGATAGCCTATTTAATAAATGGTGTTGGAAAAACTGGATTTGCACCTGCCAGAGATTAAAGCTAGACCCATACCTATCACCATGCACTAAACTAAGATCGAAGTGGATTAGAGATCTAAATATTAAGACAGAAACACTAAACTTGCTGGAAGATAAGTTAGGTAGAACTCTTGAAGAAATTGACATAGGAAAAGAATTTATGAACAAAACCTCAGTAGCAAGGGAACTAGTAGAAAGAATCAACAACTGGGATCTCATCTTATTAAAAAGTTTCTGCACTGCAAGAGAAACCACCAACAGAGCTAAGAGATAACCTACAATGTGGGGAAAAAATTTCTAGCACCTGTACCTCAGACAAAGGTCTACTATCTAGAATATATAAAGAATTGAAAAAAATCAGACCCCCCCCCAAATTCAAAGACCCAATTGGGCATCTGAAATGAACAGACATTTCTCAGACAAAGAAGTAAAAGCAGCAAATAAATATATGAAAAAATGTTCAACATCACTGGTCATTCGAGAAATGCAGATGAAAACAACACTGACAGTCCACCTCATCCCACAAAGAATGGCTGCTATCAAGAAATCAACCAATAACAAATGCTGGCAGGGTTATGTGGAGAAAGGAACCCTTCTCCACTGTTGGTGGGAGTGCAGACTGGGGCAACCACTGTGGAAATCAGTATGGAGATACCTCAAAGAACTAGGGCTAGAGGTCCCATTTGACCCAGCTATTCCCTTGCTGGGGATCTTCCCAAAAGAATTAAAAGAATCATACCACAGTGATATATGTGCACCCATGTTTATAGGGGCACAGTTTGTAATAGCTAAAGCTTGGAAATAGCTCAAGTGCCCTTCACCTGGAAACTGGATAAAGAAGATGCATTTTTTTTTTAATAAAATGGAGTACTACTCAGCCATAAAGAACAAGAAACTAGAGACATTTATAGCTAAATGGATTCATACTGAGGCCACACTCTTAAGTGAAATAAATAGGACCCACATGTGTAAATACTGAATAGTTTCTCTAGTGTGAGAAACTGAAAGTGTAAATAAGGATTAAAATGATTAAAATGAGTAACTGATAACTTGAAATAGGAAAAGGTCCAAAGGCGTAGGGGTGGTGGGAGGGCAAGGGGAAAGGGAAGAAGGGAAAAGGAAAAATTATGAGAAAAGAAAAAAATGGAAATGAAATCTATGTAAATAGGGAAGGGTGGAGGGGGTGACAGGCACACAGGTTATGGAGAAAAAAATAAGAACCAAGATACATCATGTACAGGTACAAGCACTCAATGATAAATGCAAACGTATTGTATACCTAAAATGTACCAATAAAGGAATTAAAAAAAATTTCCTGTGTTTATTGTGAGTAATGCCTTCTACTTTCTCTTCCACCACACGTGAAGCCAATAAGGAACCAGCCTTGCATTAAAACTGCTTTCTTGAACCACACAAATTTTTATTTGAAAATGTCCCTTTTGCTGAGTCAGCCATTGTCTTAGAGAATAACCTGACTCCCACAGGCTAGAGAGGGATGTCATGAGGACATTTACACTTTCTAAGCTTCTACAGCAAATTGCTCTTTACCTCCTGTTTTAATTTATACTGCCAGACCCTTAGGGACTGTGGTGTAGAGAGGTGGAGTTCAAGGAAGAGCAACCCCAGTGGGTGACAGCACCCTTCATGGAAGATTTCAAAGTGACACAGCCTGAGTTAAAACTGTTCATTTGGGATCCATCATATAATAACACTCAAGAATCTCCTCTGAAGGAGAAGCAGAGATACAGTAAGAAAGAGTGGCACCTATGCAAATGTCTTTTTCCATGTGCCTGCGTCCTGTGGAAATCCTTTCCTATTTCTGAGAACACTCCCTCTGCTGCTTCGCAAATCATACCGATTTTACAAGCTATCTCTAAGTGACAATACAATACATAAAACCAGAACGGAGGAGCCCTGCATCTGTATTGTTTGGCAGGCTTCATATGCCTTTTCTGGGTGGTTTTTAAAGAAAAATACTCTTTGCTATGATAGACCATAATAGAATCTTATTTTCATTGTACAGAGCAAGTTCAGCCTTTCTGGCCCTTCTACTGTACTTTGAATAATTTCTCCTCAACAATTCTTTGTTAACCATAGAAGCAGGGACAAATTTTATTTCACTGGTAGCAAAATCTGTAGTTCTTTGCTATGCTTCATTCTATACTAAATGCATGTGCTCTCAATAACAAAAAAAAAATGTTTTATATTGTGAACAATCCACTGTGGAATATCTAATATACAAAATGACAAGCTAAGGAGAGAGATACACTGCAATAAGCATGCTCTTGAATGCATTCAGTTTCCAGAGGTAAACCTGCTCCTAAGAGTTGTTGAAGGTAAGCTAATGATAGTCTGAAACTTTTCAACCTCACATTTGTTAATGTAATAAAATGATTTTTAAATTACTAGCATTCTGCCTATGGATTATCCATCATGGCTAACCTGCTTACAACTTGGTAAATTATGAACCTAAAGAGATTACAACTGTCAACTGCATCTCTTGCACTGGCAAAAGATTCATATTTCAAATCTAGGCTACCTGTGCATGCGACATGGTGTTATATTGTTCTGCTACCTACTAATCATGATTTGGGAAGACAACAAGTCTTCCACAAGCAAACATGAATTCTCTTCTTAGCACAGCAACATAGTTCACTTTAGGAGAGTTAAGGTAGCATCAGTATTTCCACTATAAACTTCTGATTTTGAGGGATTATATGTATGTGTGTTGTGAAAAGTTTACAGTGAAAATAAATTTACCATATGCAGTATATTGTGAAGAAGTCAACAAAATAATACAGTAAAAGTCTGAAATCTGAGGTTGTGGCTTCTAAATATAGTTTGTGACTGAAAACTATAAATTATTATTTTCATCTTGCAAATGGTATTGCTTCTCTTATAACAAAATTCTGAAATAATATATGAACTATAGGAATAATATGAATATGAATGAATGTGAATATGAATATGAATATATGAATAATATATGCACTTGGGATGAAATAACTGCAACACAGTACCAATGGGGCAAAGTCAAATGTTCTCATATGTAACTTTCTAGGTTACATAGGCAAATGATCCAGATGTGACCAATCAGAACTGTATCCTTCTGACTAGAGGTGCATCATGAGTTCAGCTAGTAATCTACACTGGCCAATCAGAATGAAGCTTAGAATGGTGTGGATGAGTTTGAAAGGTTCATGTTCTTTCCTGATAGACATGAACCTCAGAGAAATTGATGCTGGAGCTCCTAAAGGCATCACTCTAACCTAGCACAGAATCTGGAACCAAGAGTTATAACAGTCTGTGGTTGTAAAGTTAGGAAGCACAAGATGAGACAGATGTTAGAGCAGTTCAGCCCCAAATGCTGAACAGTCAAATTACCATTTTCTGAATTCAGCTTTATCCATGCATGTTTTAAATACATTTGGATGTATTTTAGATTAATTCTGTCCTTGCCTTTGTGTCTGTTTTTCACTAAGTCTCTGTCTCTTTGACTCTGTGTCTATGTCTTTCTCCTCCAGTTAGAATTATATTTTTCTGTATCCTAAATCTGAAAGTCTTTTACTTGACACAACCTCTGAGTACATCACTTTTAGCTAGTTTCTGAGCTCTTAATCAGTTCTGTACTTTCTTACCTGACTAATCTTCCTAGAAGCATGCTCTGATATACCACTGTTGAAAAACAACTTGAGAAAAAGTACTACCCAACCATGTCCACTGCACCAAATCTAATGGCAGAGTATAAGGACTTCTTTTGTGTCAAATAAAATATCTGAAGTCATCACTCCCAGTGATATATACACCTCCCTGGCTGTGTTTTCCCTCTATGCCTATATTCATTGTGTTTCCCATTCCTGAAAGGACCACCTCATTAGTCCTACTTAGAGAAATCTTTCTTAAATCTCTAGAACAATCTTATCTCCCAATTTGCAAGTACTGAAAATTTTAATAAGCTTCTCCTCTTTCTAATTTCAGTTGTCAATATTCTGTCTACATCATATCACTTATTATCAGTTTGACTGTCAAGAAAAGGATTTTCCTGATATTAGTAACTATGTTTTGATAATTCCTATACATTCTTCTATAATGCAGGATTCCTTGACAACAGGTAATAAGATTCATCTTAAACAAAAGAAGAAAAAAATCATAAATGTTACAAGATGTTTCAACAAAGCCAAAAGTTCGGCTTCCTTCAAAACCTTCCACTCTGATCCTATTGGTTTGATTTTTCTCTTTCGAATCTCTTTTCTTCTAACTTTTCTCCTTTTTCTTGTTTTCTTTTTCTATTCTATTCTATTCTACTCTGTTCGGTTCTGTTCTGTTGTATTGTTTCTCACTGCTCTTTCTGTCCTGTTTTCTACTCTGCCTCTTCTTTTTTCTTCCTCTTTTTTCCCTCCATACTTCCTCTCATCTTTTTATATTAACATTCTGACCTCTTTTTCTACTTTTCCAATGATAGTCAACCCATAATGAGAATAATTAACTACCAGTGAATTCCTATTCTGAGTTCTTGAGATATAATTAATCTAGATGCTTTTCAGTTACATACCTTTGTTTCAATCAGGTGTGGATAAGAAGAACAGAATCTTGTAAGACAGAATTACACTCTTGTTAGCTGAGAAGTGATTTTTGAAAAAGAAAAGTGGTGAAGCAAAAACTTCTATAGATACAGACAACAATTTCACATAAAATTTGCTTATCATTTCAATGCAAGTTATTAATTGGTCAACCCATAAGAGCTTTCATCAAAGGTAGAGGGGATTATTTCAATCCCAAGGAAAGTATTTGATTTATAAATTGCATATAAATATCTAGAAAAAAATGAATGAGAAATTTTATTAATTCAAAGAATAGATAGGATTTAGCATGACTACTTTCGGATCAGAATGACATGGTTCATGTTGGTACATTTTTGTTGTTTTTAAAAAAATATTTAACTGTCTTGGAAACAAAATAGAACAATGGTGACTTGTACGACATTGTAGCTGGAGAAAAACAAGAATGCTGGACAAAATATATTTAAAACTATTTTCAAAACATTGGGTAGTTGGCAACGGTGCTCAGTGGACCCTGAGAAAAAGGAAGCACAGGAAGTGAGCCCCACATTTCCCGAGTGGACTACTGAGTTCTCAGGACTAATGCAGGAAGTAGAAACACAGGTGAAAAGTGGGCTGCTTATTAAGTAGAAGAGATGGAGCTGAGAGTCTGAGGTGACCAACACAGGCAGAGTTCACAAGGCAGAGTACAGGAACTGCAGAGAGACAGAACCCTGGAGACAGCACAGGGCAAAAGTGTGGCCTGTGCTTTACGTTTGCACTGCAAAATCTTGTAAGTATGAGGCACTGAGCAACACTTCAGAAGAGTCCCGCCTTGATATGGGAAATAAGTTAAAAAAGATCAGTCATACAAAGTATAGTCTCATACCATTATCAAATTAAATTACAAATCAAACCTTAAAAGAGCTGAGAAAAATCCACAAATATTTCAAATCTAATAAATACATTGCTGAATGGCCTATAAGTCATTTCAAAAAGAAATCAGAAAGGAGACTGAAACTAATCTGAATTGAAATAAAGTTAAAACACAGCACATTTAGGGGGAAAATATAGTTAAAAGCTCTTCTTGAGTAAAATTGATAGAATTTGCCACTTAGAAAAGAAGAAAGATATCAAACAAATGATCTATCTTTCTAATTTAAGAAAAAAAAAGAGAGAGAAACAAATTACCTCCCAGAAATAAAGAGCAGGCAGAACAGAAAACAATAAACTAGAAATCAGAGAAATATATAGAAAATCAATGAAACTAAATTTGGTTTTTTAAGGAGATCAACAAAATTGCCTAGCCTCTAGCAAGAGTAATTAGAAAAAAGAGGGATGATGGTAATTACATCTGTTATCAATAGAGGAATGATTTTGCAGCTCCTATAGGTGTTACAATAATAAGGAAATAATATTAATTCCTCAAACTCAATAAATTCAATCATTTAGATCAGGTATCAGTAAAGTTTTCTTAAAGATCAAAAGTGGTGACAAATATTTCAGATTCTGTAAGGCAAATATAACCTTTCACACAGTTTATTTTTTAACCCCTTTAAAACTGTAAAACCTTCTACACATACATACAAACACACTTTTTTGTTTCCACGACCATATGATAGATTTAGACTGTAGATTAGTTTGCTAACCCTGGATTTACATGAACTAAAAAGAATTCTTGAAATACACAAAGTACTAAATTCACACAAGAAATAGACAAGCTACATATTACTGTAATAATAATTTAATGTTTTAATTTATAGTTAAATTATTTATAAAATATCATTTTATGTTTACGAGACTTCACTGATGAAATCTACCAAACAATTAATTTAAAAAATCCAATTTCACATAAAACTACTTAGAAATTAGAAGATGAGAGATTACTTTCTAGTGCATTTCACAAAGCTAGCACTGTCCTGATATGAAATCAGACAAAAATGTTATAAGAACAGGTAACTACATACTTACATTTCTCAAGAACATAGATATAAATATTATATGACAACATCTTAGAAAGACAAATCCAATAATATATACAAGAGATAAGAAGTCATTAACAAGTGATATTTATCTCAGGAATGTAAGATTGGTTTAACATTCAGAAATCAAATAATATACTCACTATATTAACTAAAAAAGAGATGAAAAAGTAAGCATGTTTGATAAAATCCTACATTTATTCCACTTTAGAAACTGTCAGCAAATTTAGAATGGAAAGGAAATTCTTAAGTATGACCAAAAAATATCTGCATGTACCTGTCCATCCTGCTTGTTGAAAGACTACATATTTTCTCTTTAAGATGAGGAACACCCTCCAAAAATGTGCATTCTCACAGTTTCTACTGAATATTTTACTGGAAGTTTTACCCAGTAGAAAAACTAAGAAATCAAGAAATGTTATAAAACTCAGAAAAGGACTATATCTTTTTATTCACAAAGGATATAACAAGGTATGTATAAAACCCGATAGAATAGAGTAAGAAGCTAGTGGAATATTTACAAATATTTTGAAATACAAAAATTAATATACAAAAATAAATTGGTTTTCCATATACCAGCGATCACAAATTGAAATTAAAAATTCATAAGAAGTTAAAATAAATCTGACAAGTTTGCAAGACCTCTACATTTAAAACAGTAAAACATCATTTGAAAGAAACCTTAAAAGAAAGAGATAAATGGAGAGAATTTATTATTCATAGGTGAAAAGATACAATATTTTATCTCAAATTCATATGTAGGCGTAATGTAATAAAAATTCCGTCTGATATTTTTGTACAAATTGATGATGATATATATGAAAATGAGATCAAATAGAATATTAACGTAAACTTTTTAAAAAGATGAGAAAAATTGGTAAACCAACCTTATCAGATTTTACAAACAGTAAAAAAAAAACAACTACAATAACCAAGACAGTCTGGTATTGGTGGACAGATAAATGCAAAAGAAACAGACCCACACAAACAAGGACTCTGAAGTTTTGACAAAGTTATGAAATGTGTGAATGTCAAATAGTGCTGACATGATTGGATATGCAGATCGCAAGGAGCCAAGAGTCAATCACAGACTCAGCGCTCACAGTCGTCAAAAGTCTTGTCTCTGTTGACCCCAACGGCAACTTCATAGGCATTTCTAAAATCACCTTCTAATTTGATTACACAGAAAGACTCCCAGGACTCACTGAAAGATGATGTACACACAGGGGAAGAACACAGAATAAAATGACCTAAGGGAAGCTAGAGAGACAGTAGACTCCAAGTGATCCTGTTTTCCTTTCTCTGTGGGTCAGGACCCGCTACTCTGCTGGCAGTCAGTATAAGAGCACATGCCAGCTACTGTCACTGGGACAAGCTTGTCTGATCCGCAGTGCCAGACTTTTTACTAGTGTGCCACTATTTACATATGATTTTTGATTGATTGCCTTTGTCTCTGAATTCAATCTCCAGATGAATTCAGATGACAACCCAGATGCAAATCTTCAATCTTAAACTAAATTCTATTTCCAGCCTGATCAGCTCCCACTCTAAAACTATACTAGTGTGGCCCTCTCCACTCTTACGATCTCAAGTAACCATAAGCAATCAGAGTGATCAGGCCCCACCCTAGACAGAGATGCTCCTATCAAATAAGATTTATATTGTCTACCAACTATCAGATACAGTTTACATTACCTTCCAGAAGCCAAAGGCAAAAGTCAGGTCTCTTTTAGATCAGGCTAAAGATAGACAGATAGATAGATAGATAGATAGATAGATAGATAGATCGATCGATGGATCTTCACTTCAGAGCAATTACAAAAATCTAACTGAAAATGTTTTATAGAAACATATAAAATATTTTCTATAAGCCTCATAAAATTTGAAAAAAATTCATGTTCTCTTAAATATGAAAATAACATGAAGCATAAAAGAAAAATAAATGATTATTTGAACTTCATGAAAATTGAAATTTTATCTTTGAAAGAAAAAATATAAACTTACTAAGTGAATAAAAGAGAAAATATAGTATTTGCAAATCATAACTGATGAAGAACTTGTATCTACAATGGACAAACTACTCCAAAAACCCAGTTGAAAAAGTAAACTTCAAAAACCGGGCAAAATAATTCGATAAGCATTTCAAAGTAGATTTTTGATTGCTCAAAAACTACATGAAAAAATGCTAAACATTATTATTCATCATTTGGGAAATGCATGTTAAAACCACAATGACTGACCAGAACATATCTATTGTATTCACTAAAATTTTAAAAAGGGGCTTCATGTTGTCATGGAAGCACAAAAATTGTAACTTACACTTAAAACAATTTGACAATTTCTCAGAAACTTAAATATATACCTTCATATGAGCCAGGTATATAAATATATATATATTTATATAATATATATTTTTATATATTGCATAAATATATATATATTTCATACATTATATAAATATATAGTATATATATTTATATATAGTATATGAAATATATATATTTATATATATTGTATAAATATATATTTATATATATTGTGTAAATATATACAGTCCATCTCTAGCATGACCAATAGACATGACACAAAAGACATGGATACGAATATTTATAGTCACTTTATTTCTAGCAGCTAAAAATTAGAAAAGAACTAAATGTTTACTGATGTCTACAAATTAGGGTAATCCATGTAAAGGACTACAACTCAGCAGTAAAATATAGTATACTACTAATACCTGCCACATATGAATCTCAAAATAATTATGCTGAGTGATAAAAGTCTGGCAAAAAGGAATATTTTATTATAATTCAATTTATATATAAATTAATCTGTAGAAACAGAATGTACATGAGGGGTTGCCCAGTGAGGAGAGAGCAGTGAGAAAAGACAGAGGGGTAACACAAATTATGAAAAAATTCTTCGGGATGATAGGACTACTGTCTTGTGATGATGGCTTCCTGGGAGGGTGTAAAAACTTATCAAATTGTGCATGTAAACATATGCGGCATTTGTATGCTTTGATAAACTAATGAAATGTGTTTCAAACAGACTTTAAATTTTTAAATTGATATATAATCAAGGTATGATTATAAAATCTCTTGCAGATGGCAGCTATTTGAAGTTGTTAAAAATAACAAGAATTGAAAATATAAATTAGGAGAAAAGAAACAATACTTCCCATAGATTCATTGCAAATAAAAAGATAAACAAATTAAACAAAAAATAGTTCGTACTTCCTGTTATTGCTTGGATCTTAAATGCCCCTCCTAAAATGAAAGCCTGGTCTTGGCTGCAGCAGTTGTTTGGAGGTAAGCTTTTGAGAAGGGACTAGATCTTGAGGATTCTGACCCCAACAAAGGGTTAATGCATATATAGAGTCACACCTTAACGGCGTGGGGGATAGGCTTTGTTCTAAAAGTGAGCTATCTCTATGCGTCCAGGCCACCATGAGGTGAGCAGCTTTGCGGCTCCATGTGAGCCTCATCATCAAGTTTGGCCTCACCAAAGACCCACGGTAATGGGGCCAAGTGATCATGGATGGAAACTTCTGAAAACATGAGCAAAAATAAATCCTCCTTTAAGTGTATTTTCTCAGGTATTTTGTTAAAGTGACAGAGTTAACTCACACACTTTTACACAGGATTTAAAACTTACTCATGGAGATGAGTGGAAGTTAAATAATATATGCAAGGTAAGCAATAAACACCCTGTGGAATAGGTGTTTTTATTTTGTTTTGTTTTTGTGTGATTTTTACAGACTGAAGAGTATACATAGTCATGGTTGGAAAGCTGAATTGTTCTCAATCTCACCTCCTCAATAATTCAGATGGCAAAGAGGAGAAACTGCTTGGAAAAAGAGAGTTCTGATTTCCTTCCTGACTTAGCAAAATCACTATGGTCAACCAACAAGCATTCTAGAGGCAACCTTCTCCTTCCACTTTAGCAAAGAACAGGAATGAACTGGACCACACATGAAATGCAGTCAAACAGCCAAATGCAAAGTAACTGTGGAAAAGATTGTTCTCCCATGGCAATGAATGTACCAGAACTTCAGAGATGGAAGGAGGAGAAGATGCCTACAGATAGCAAAGACCTCTTTTAGGAAAAGAAAGCTATTAGTATCCAAATCAGTATTTATTCATGCCCAGTTCTGAATGTCGAAAGCCTTAGTCTGGTAGAAGTAGGTCAAATGAATAAAAAATGTAGAGGAAATTAATAGTCATGCTGGGAGTTTCTTATTTAGTAAGACATGGGGAGAGGTAGATTTTTCTTTTGCTGAGGCTTCCTATGAAAGTATCAAAAAATACTTATCTTACATTTGAAAATTGCCATTACAGCATTGTTACTGGAGAGTACTGATTTTAAAAAAGAATAATAGGGGAGGAAGAAATTATTAGACTCATACAGTAAAAACATTATTATAGCCAGGGATCAGTAATAGCAGCAACAGCATTACAATAAGTTCCTAATAACTACTTTTTCTTCTATTTCAGTATTTCTTATTTAGGGAGTAAGTTTTATTTACCAGAAGATATTTGGCAATGTCAGGAAAACATTTTTATTTATAATAAGAGAGGGTTATTAACCTTTAGGGATTCTATCAAGCATCCTATAACATATGGGATATTTCCCATGCATAATTATCTTGCCCAAAATATAAATGTTTTTAATGTTGGGAATCTCTGTTCACTTCAAAGCATTTTTCCTCAATCACTATATAAAAGATACTCTACTAGTGAAAAAAGAAAATGGAGTTAACTGTCTAGTGCAGAAAAATACAAAATAAATAATTACACAAATGAACATACAAACAAATGGTGGTTAGAGTTATAAAGTAACCTAGAAGCTAGGCATAGTGCTACACACCTGTGATCACAGCAGTCTGGGAGACTGAGGCAGGAGGAAAACAAATATGAGTCCAGACCGAAGAACTTAGTGAGATTCTGTCTCAAAATTTTAAAATTTAATGAATAGGCTGGGAATGTAGCTTAATATGAAGGCCATAGGTGCAATCTCCAGTACTATCCAAAAAGACAAAACAAAACAAAAATAAAAAATAAACTGTGAATTACAATAGAGATATTAACAAGAATGGGAGGATGGGGGGAGGAAGAGGTGGGAAAGGGCATGAAAACAGAATTAAGATGTGGTAGGTATCTGTACCAACAAACCACGATGAATATAATCATTATGTACTACAAATGTGGACTAATAAAAATAAAAACTAAAATAAATTTTCAGAAAACAATTAAAAAAGTAATTGGTTTATTCTAAACAAAGTTTAAATGAAGAGGGCAGATAAATCAACCCATGACTTAGAGCAAGAACAGTTCACCAGAAGGAAGAGTAAGTCCAGAGTTCCTAATCTGGATTCCTGTTTGAATGCTAAGGCAAAAGAACAGCCAAGATAGCAGCACACTCCAAGAAGAGCCATACGATGCCTTGAAAAGCAGTGAGAACCCTATCACGCCATCCTTACTCTGGGACAAAGGTATTTTGGTCCTATGTATTTTGTCCACAGATATTTGTATATATCAATATTTTTCTAACTGTGATAAAGGAATCACTAAGAATGTCATAGTATAATTAGTATTTTCAAAAGGAAATATTATTATTTCTTCTCGGAAAATAGCTGATGGAAAAGTGTGGAACAAGATTAGAAGCACAAAGTTGACATAGTTAAGCAAAGCCACAGATCAGAGATATGGAGGCTACTGAAGAATGTTGGACTTACTACTCCCTGGGAAGTAGTGTTGTGAACTGGTATCACCAAGGCAAGAAAAGACTATCACACATGATATGGTGCCAGGAGAATGTATTGAGCTGATATTTCAAGGGCCTGAGGAATAGACAAATAACAAAATATTTAGCAGCAGCAGAAGGAAAAAGAAAAGGGAAAAGTATAAGAAGAAATTTACTTCTTTCCACACAGAAATGTGAGTTTCTTAACATTCCATGTCCACATGATACCACACTACTTTGTTTCTCACACTAAAACCAAATAGGTCATGACTTAAGGTAATTATTAGTAGACTCATAGGGCCAGTAATGAGAAGACACACAGTATATATAGGTTCATAAGCAAAAACATTATCTTGAGCTCCATTATTTATGTTATTATATAATAATTTTTAACAAGTAATAGAAGCTGGCTGGGCACAGTAATACATGCCTATTATCCTAGCACTCTAGGAGGCTGAGGTAGGAAGTTCTCAAATTCAAGCCCAGACTGGACAATGTAGTGATTTAGCAAGATCCTGCCTCAAAATAAGAAATAAAAGGAGCTAGGGACACAGCTTGGCAAAGCTTTGGGTCCAATCCCAAGTACTTAAAAAAATAATAATAGGGAGCCAGGTTTTCATTGATTTTTTTAATTGAAGTATCCTCATTTTTAAAAAAATTAATATTTATTATGTATTTTTGTTGATGTAAATCTACATCATTAAATTTTTTAAAAATAAACCTTTAAAGAGGAAAGCATAACACTCTTTAATAGTGTCATGATATTTTAACTTTGGAAAATATTTTAGTGATTACTTTTCTCCAGGTTTCAGTTATATGAATTGTGATAAAAACACATGTTGAATATTTAAACATAAAAATGTATTACAGTAAAAGACACACTGCCATTAACCCCCTGAAAGTACTCCTCTTCTCTTTGAATCTGCTTATCCCATTGTTACTTTCTGAGTCAGTTTTGGAAGTCCTTTTCTGTGAATGTCTTTATGAAACGTCATCAGAAGTATGGTCAATGCTACTGCCACGTCCCATCCAGTGCCGTCCAATGGAAAGGCAAGTCCATGAAAGGAGTGTGTCCTCCTCCACCTTATTCATCAGATCTGGCACTGTATGACTTCTGCTCCTCCCAAAAGTTGAAATGATCTTTAAAGTGTTGCTAGAATGCTAGAGTTGTGTTCGTGAGGAAGAATGAAACTTGGATTGGAGGAGGTCGGGTACAAACAAATCAATTTAAAAGATACAAAGGCAAGAAAGTATGATATAAAGGCAAAGAAATAAATCCTTTTCTATCTGGGAGGGGATCCTAAGTAGGACACCCACAAAAGCTCTTTGTCTAAGGATTTCTAAGGGGTTTAGAAAGGAGCTCAGCCCACTGTGTAAGCAATGTAATCTCTACCCTGTAGGAGACCACATAATTTTTAGGGTCCAACACTTAACAGTGTTCACGCAGTGCCCATACAGGGCCCAGGCAGCTTGAGGTGGTGGTCCACCTCTGCATGCACTGGGGAGGTCCCAGACAGCTGAAGGACATCTGGCAGACTTCTTGTAAGATCCCTGGAAATTTATAACTCTACAGACTCTATTTTGGACTTCCCAACTGCATTTTGGTGCTGCCGCCCTTCCTGCCTAATAGAATACTAACTCCTATCTCACAAGTTCCTGTTACAAATGGTAAAAGTTTTGAATAAATTCACAACATGGAGGAAATTAGCACATCACATCTAAAGACACTTGCAAAAGAGGACTTCCAGAAAGCCTTCAGAAAGGGGCAAAAACTATGGGATAAACGTGGCTAAAACAAGAAAGGGTATTTTGATGGCAATTAATAGCAATGCATCTTTTACTCTAGGAAATTCTTTTTTTATACATACACTGTAGTTTTCAATAATATCTCTTATCTACAGGATTTTAATTATATCACAGTACACATATATAATACTGACTTTTTAAAAAATAAACACTTTACATGTCTAAATATTTTGAATAATATTTTAAGGATGGTAAGGAATAATATTTTCTATATATGTTACATATTAATCTGCCAATGTTAAATTTTTATTTTCTAACATAATAACATTTATGCATATTTCTTCTAATTCTCAAGTACTTTTCTAAAGATAAAATTTTATAAACAAGCATTTTTAAGGGTCTTGATGAATATTGCCAAACTCATGTAGGAAATGTTACGCTAATTCAGACTCTTACTACAGTGAAAAAATGCTTTTCTTATGGTTCTCTAATAATATTAATTTTTTTCTCACTGCCAATTTTATTTCCAATGTATTCTGACACACAATTCTTTGAGCAGCATAGTGGTATTTTGTACAGTATAAGATCTAACTCCAAAAATAAAATTAGAGACACTCTTAGATGTCATTTTTTTTTTTTTTCTTTTTTTGGTACCAGGGATCAAACTTGGAACCTTCTGCTTTGCGAGGGAGACGGTGGAACCACGGAGCTAAATTCCCAGCCCTTAGATGTCATTTTTTAGAAAAAAAAGTTTTAGTCTATTTTAACTTACTGCTTGAAAAGTCGAAATAATGCATATTAGAGCTTCTTTGAAAAAAAAAGTACAGAAATGCATTTATTTTCTTTTTCCATGAAACAGTGAAAATTTAATTCAAACATGAGCTCCCACAAGCATCAAGCTAACGCGTAATTGGTCTAATGTCACTTAAACACTAATTTATACTCAGAACACAATAAAAGTATGAATTTTTATTGTAGAAGGGTGTATTTTAGTTTCAATGTAAGCGTATTAAAAAGGTTATATATATAAGGATAACTCTTAATAATTTAGGGAACTCAAAACTTCATCACATCTCTAATCTCTTATCTCTCCTACAACAATCTAGGGTATCCTGGAAATTTACTGCCTAAGACAGAAAAATTCCTGTGAATATTCTCCTTAGCTGTTAGATTAAAATGCTTACTTTTACTCTATCTATCTATCTATTATCTATCATCATCATAAATTTATTTATGACCACTGAGTAACATACCAAGTATTAAAGAACCAGAAATAGCATTAAAGATTAGTATAGAACCTTCAAAAGTGGCATTTTTGTTTTAGCAAAACCTTTTATTCAAATTTAATCTTGCAAAAAATTATTTTATGTACAATGATAGCAGCAGAGACAGTCTGGCAAAAATAGATAGGTACACACTGGACCCTCATTTCACTTTCTGAGGCTAAGCAGGAATTCTGGTGGTTTCATATGAAATCTTTCTGTGTATTTGAAAAACATACCATTTCCTCAAAACAATTCTTCTCTCAGCTAGAAATTTGCTGCTTTTGTTACACAACTACTTAATATTGTTTGTCAAACTTTTCTAGATGTCTAAACAAATATATGAGATCTATGGTGTATTGAGGCACTGCCATGTACCACACAGTTTGCATACCCAATCACGGAAATGCTGGGGGGTTCCCAGTGGCATTATCAAACACTATATATGGCCAAGCTTGCATATTTCTCTGATGGAGACCATCCAACTCTCTGGACCCAAGGGTTACTCAGTTGACACTCCTGCCCCTGGAAAGCACATATTCTCACTGCTTATTTAATTTTTGTTTTATAATAACCTTATAGATTTTCATGGAATAAAACAAATGTAAATAATCACAGAAGCAACTGAATTTAATATTTTGATGAATCACTGGTTCATCATTGTAAGAATCACTGGTGTTGAGGAGCATAGGTTCTTTAGCCAAAGCACAAGGAAGGTATAGATGAAGAATGAGGTAGTTCTACTTCTAATAAGGACACTGAAAGTTCAAGTCTTCCTGAAATAAAGGGACACACTTAAAAGGAGAACTTACAGAATTATTATAAGAAAGAACTATTATGGGAGAACAGATCAATAATGAATGAGAAATAAAATACTGGAAATGCAACAGAGACCTATGCTTAAGGTCATACTGCCTTTTTGGAAACTGAAAAGAGAAACAATAATCTAAGTAAACATATATAAATTATTTAATTACTCTATTTGGCATAGAGATCAATAAGATAAAAAAATTATGGACAAAAGATATGACAGTGGTTCCCTTTCAGCCAAAATATCATGATCTTTACCATGATTGCAAAATGCAAATCTATACAGGGAAGGCAGTTGAGCTATATTTTTTTTAAAACATGAAAAGAAAAAGGAAAAACACAACTTTATAAAACAAGGGAGATATAATTGCTTAAGATTATTCATACTCCTTTTCTTCTGAGTTAAATATCCAGGAATTTTCACTGAGAAATTCTTATTTGGAGAATCAACCATGAGAAGTGGAAGAACCCAGAAAGCAGAAGGGGACATAGGTTTTCTGAAAAGCAACAGCAGTGAAGAGGTATACAGAGTGGGCGGTAACCCAAAGCAAAGGAAAAAAAGACAAAACATGTGTGAATATGAAGAAATACTGACAAGGAATAAACATGGAATAATAAACAAGGAAGTTCATAAAACTATGCACAAAAGTGCCAGCACAATAATAAATGGTCACTGGTCTTAGAGGGATTTCTCAGATTCATGAAACTGTGAAAAAGGGAGAGAGGGAGGCAAAGAGGTAGGGAGGGAGGGAAGTAGGGAGGAAGAGAGGGAAAGACAGAAAGAGAATAAAGAGAGAAGGAATAATCAGACAATAGTCCTAAAAATGACCTCACTAAATAATATGTCCCAATTCCCTCCCTCTGTGAAGAAGGACGGGTGGCCAAAGCAGATCTTACGATTCAATAAAATGTCGGTAATTAGTTGAAATGTTTAATTTAACGGTTTAGTAAATTCAGCTAATAGTTTATCTCAAGTGTGTGATTAAATTATTCTCGAGGTAATTCTTTTTTGTTCCAAATCTCAATTAAGATTTCTAACATGAGTTATTTCAAAAATACCCTTAATTCAGAAAAAATGAATAAGATGGATCTATATCTTAATCCTTGCTCAGAAATACAGGTATACCAAGAGAGATCAAAGTTTTAAATGTAATAATAAAATCAGAACAATGCAAAAAGCAGCAAAACTTATTGTCTTATACTTATCATTGAGTAGGAAAAGACAATATAAATCTAGGACTCATAAGAAGACACAGATAATCTTGTCTAAAATAAATTTTAAAAATTCTCATCATTAGGAAAAACCTTATTTAAGTGAAAAAGACAACTGAAAATTAGAAGAAAACACATAGTGTGTGATTTAAAAAGTGTAATTTATTAATACTTAGACACTTCTAAATCAGTGAGAAAAATTAACGGAAAAATAGGGAAGAATAATTCCAGAGAAAAGTATATAGAAACAGCTCTTAAGCACTGGAGTTAATATTTAGACTCACTCACTGTAAAATACAAATTAAAAATACAATCTGTAGGGCCGGGGATTTAGCTCAGCGGTTCTGGCACCTGCCTCACAGGCACAAGGTCCTGAGTTTGATCCCCAGTACCCCCCCAAAAATATATATAATCTGATATGATTTTCTCTAAGTAAGATGGTAAATATCAAAAGCTAGGTAACACAATTTCTTGCTGAGATTAGAAGGAAGAGAATAGGCACTCATATACATGCTATTAAAGTAACTACGTGGTACCTCACTTTACAAACTTAATTTGCTTTAAAATTTTGAGGAAGATGGCTGTGTTTATGTTTGTGTGGGGAAGATGGTCATGGTCCTGTTTGTCCCCTAATGCGTAGTTTGCAAATGAAAGAAAATTTTGCAAGTGCTTTTGTCTGCAAAACAAATCGTTTGCAAACAGAAGCATTTGCAGGCCTAGGTATTACTATATTTCAGTGAATTTATGATGCACTTAATCTTTCACTCCATAATTTCAATTTTCGGAATTTATCTCACATTTAAGCTTAGACTATGAAGGGTCTGAGATTTTTTCTACTTTGGAGCTAAGAATCCCCCTGTCACATGGTCATCGATGTGAGGAGAAGACAGGAGAAGATGGGTGCTTTCCTCTGCTCCTCTAGCAGCATTCTGTGCCACTGGGGCGATGTGGACACATGTGCGGTAAGATGGCTTCTCAGTTTAGGAGCCCGTGTTTAGGAACTCTGTATTTCCCGCTGACAAATAAATTCAACTGCTTCTTTTTGTAGAGAGAGACATGACCTCTATCTGTCATGGCTTATTGCCATACAAACATCTTTCACAAGACAGTAAGAAGTAATATAGTAGCCAGTGCCTCTGTTCACAGTATATAGAGAAAAGAAAAAAAAAATGAAACATTGCCTCTAACCACAAAATATCTCATACAAAATTGTATTTTATTGCACCAGAGTGTAATAGCAAACAATTTAAAATATTTTTTTTAAAAAATCTGTTCTTAAAGATTTAAATGTACCAGGGAACTTAAATGTAATAAAGGTGGGTACATATTGGTATATATAATTGGTATATATTTTTCAAATCTTATTTGAAAATGTGTATATGGACATATGCATAGATAGATATGTACAAAGATATGGATATACACAATGAATGAAAAACCTGGGATTAGTATTTCCTCTGTAGAGAGAAACTGGGTAGTAAGGCCATGTTGGAATGAAAATTTATTATTGATGCATAATTTTTGTGCCTCTTGAATTTTATAACATTTATCTGTTCAGGAAATTAGCTACATTTTTAAAATATCTGAATTTAATAATCCCTCTTAACATTGAACAAATATTCATGAAGGGCTCCACTCTGCCTTTTTTCTAAACTCATAGAAAATGTAAAAAGTTCATAAAACATTTTATAAAGTATATAATAATCCCTTCCAGCATTATCCCCAATCTCTATACTTCTACAGAAAAAGTTAGCTGACTCTTGTTCTAGTCCAGAGGATCTTCATGAAGCTCCAAATGCTGAAAAGCTAGGATGCCTCTACTAACTATAGAGAAATTGGATAACTTTCAGTATGAGATCCATAATACTAAAAGTCCCAGGTCTGGGAACAAAATGGATCAGAAGGGAAGGGAAGGAAAGAGAAGGAGAAAGGGAAAGGGAAGGGGAAGGGAAGGGAATAGGGATAACAAGGAGAAGGAAGAGACTAGAAAGGGAAGAGAAAGCGAAGGCAGAGGGATGGGATAGGGGAGGGGAGAGGAAGGAAGAATTCTTTTACAACAGTCTGAAAATGAATCCTTAAAAGTATAACATCTTAATCTTAATAAGATAATGCAAGGCAATAAGCATGGGCAATGAAAAATATTTATTCCTTTTCAGTATGTCTTGAGGTTACAGCACTGTAATTACTTGACCAAGAAGTGATTCTCTATTCAGATATAATTCCGATTCTAAAAATGGAAGCTGACTGCAATTTCCATGTTCTCAATTAGTTCTTACTGCTTAATAGTCATTTCCTCCTAAGCAGCCTTTCCCCAATTAAAGTATTGATGATAAACAAGTACAATCACACATTACTTAATGGCATGGCCACATTGCGAGCAATACATTGTTAAGCAGTGTTATTTGAGCAAATATCACAGAGCGCACTTACATAAACTGAAGATGACTACAATATCACTAGTCATATGAGATGATCACCCTATATAACCCTTCACTGACCAAAGCATCCTTATGTGGTACATGAAGAGCCTCTTCCATGAAGCCAATATGGCTGTTTCATCAGACCCCATAGCTCCCTTCTACTTCCAGTGAGCCAAAACTCTGACACTGATAGAATCGCTATTCACTATCAACAAAGGTGCCTCATTGACAGCATGTTAAGAGTACGTAAGTATCCATCTGCTAAACTCAGAGTTGTGACCTCCAGATCATTCATTTGGGTTATTCTGGAAGAGTTGTTAAGTAAGACTTTTAATCAATAACAACTTGGCTATATTCTTAAAAAAATGACTCAGGGGTAAGATATGCTTTTGAAATTTATATTCTTCAAGCTGTATATATTATCTGTCTGGCTGTAACTCACATATTTATTGTCTATATTTTATGAAATGATAATATTTCTAGTAGAGGCTAAGAAATGCATATTCGCCCATGGGTTGCACATCAGAGTTACATGCACACTGACTGATAGAAGAGAGAGCTTCAATTTGCTTAAAAAGAATGCCATAAAAAGAGATAAGGAAAGGCAAATGGCATTCTCAGTTGATCAATTTGATCACTTTAATAGACTGCTTGTCAGTGAGGAAACAAAATCATAGATAGACATCACTTCAAGTTTCAAAAGGATTAACACTGGACTAAGTTGTTCCCTAAACCTGTTCTTGCCATTTTACCTCCATTATTAGACTTTTCTTGTTGGGAATGGCAATCATTCCCAGGTGTCCTTCATTATCAACTGAAGCATTTTTTTTTCCCAAGCCTCAGACTGCAGTATTTCCCAAGGCTTCCTGATAGTTTTAAAGGAACCAAACTTTCTAGATAAGATATTTTACAGTTCAAAAATCCTTTTAAGAACAGCTTGCTCTCAGAGTTTGATATTAATTTTCTCTCCATACATGCCGATACACTTGGGGAGGTTTTTCTGCTTTAACCAGGACAGCTTATTGTAACCAGTAACCCTTTATATGACCTAGAGATTGTTTGCAAAATTAAGAAGAAAGTTTTTAAAAAGTGAAAGCAAGTCAAAACCTGCTTGTATATTATTAAAAATGGTAATGATGGTATCTAAGGTGACTCATATTAAATTAATTCTACATCAGATTACCTGAATTTTCCAACTGCAGATGAACATCAACACTGATGCTCTTTTTTTTATTACACTGTCCTATATGTAACTCAAATTCAAAGTAAGGTAAAGCAGGCAGAATGAGCTACTGTTTGATCATCTCTGTTTACCAAATTCAAGGTAAATATCTGCACATCAATGCAGGCTAATCAGGCATCTTTATCAAACAATTGTATTTTACTCAAAAGTTTAACATGGAATGGTTAAAGGCAAGGACAACTTTGAGGTGTCCTTATCAACATATTAGCCTCAATTGCATTTTCCAAATATGTTATCAAAATGGTAATTCTATGCTTTCCTTTCTGTAGCTAGACCAGGTTTCATAAAGGTAGAATTATTACTATAAATATATTGGGGGGAAACTATTTCAATTACTGAGAGAATATGTAACTCCAACTCTATTTATTTCAATTTATTCAACTGTCTTGATATATTCGCGCACAGAACTTTATAAAGAATGAATAAATTCACCTTGAAATTGTACCAATTGACTTTGGCTGGGCTAGAGTGTGAGAGGAATCAGAGCCCCTTTTTAAAATAAGCCTTGACAATGCTGATCAAAACAAAGAGGCTATTCATTTATTAAACTGACAGTTCAACCCAGGCTTCAGGCTTTGGGATGATGGGGCCTGGGGTGTTAGTCATGGCCTGGGGTGCTGGCCTCTACCAGACACACTTTTCCTGTGCACACACTCAGAGCCTGTATCTGATGGTGTGACATTTCCTAGGGCATTGGCAGCTGTTCAGATGTCAAGCAGCTGGTGTGAGAACTGTCATCTATTCCAGGTTATTATTCCACGAGTGACATGTTAGCCCAGAGAATTTTTTCATAAAAAACACCTTGGCTTCCCTTTAGTTATTTACAATCTATCAGAAATTTAAGCAAAGAGATGTGTCATGGTGAACATCTCTATTAAAGCAAAATTGGGCATGTAATGGTCACAGAAGATAACTGCTTATTATTGCAGTATTAGAAAATATGTAACTTTTACCATTATAGTTAATGTGCAAAATGCTGTGAACAAATCAATTATTTTCTAAATGACAGAAAATTCTACTTTCTATTTACTTACTTATCAGATAAAACACTATAATACTCTTCTGGATTGTCTCAGAATGGGTCCTGTTGCCCATACATCAGTAATCTTAGGCATGACCATAGGAGTGGGTTGGATATAAGGAACACAGTCATTCTTGTGTTTTATGGCCACCTGAAAGCTGTGTAATCACAAATCGAATGAACTCTTGATTAGTTCTGGTCATCTACAGAATTATTTCGGCTTCTTAAATACATTTAATAACGTTTTAGTTAAAGTGTTCTCTCTTGGTATACTAATTAGTATATGTTAAAACAGAGTTTTTCTTCTAACAATATATTGTTGTAAAATTAATATTCATCCAGAAGAGTCAAAAATAAGAAACGTCAAAATTGAATCACTGTTCAGAGAATGAAGGAAGTCTTTTTAAAAGAAACATGTATGATGAAAAGTATGGGGCTGTGTTACAGTAAAGTTGTATCAACATTTGAATAAATGGAACAAAGCAGACTACTAGTCAAAAGGGGCTGGACATGACCAAAGCTGTTATTAAATGTCCACTTTCTTCAAAAGCAAGCACACTTAGGTTTACTTAGGATTATATCTTAGTTACTTCACATTGCTGGGGCAAAATACCCAAAATCCACAAATTAAAGGAAGAAAGGTTTATTTTAGCTCACAGTTTGGAGAGGTTTCAGTCCATATTCAGCTGGTTTCACAGCAGGGCATCATGGCAGAGGAGAAACAGTCCGTAGCATGATGGGTGGGAGACAGCAAGTCTTCCTTCTTCCCTTTTAAATCCATCTGTGCTGCAAGACTATTGGTTGGTGCCACCCACACCCAGGATGGGTCTTCCCTATTCAGTATGTCCATCATCCACACCCAGAATATTGCTAAACTAATCAGTGGAATAATTCAGTACCACATACCCATGATCCACTATCACACAGCCATGATCCAGTCACTTCCAGAAGCCCCACCTAGGAGTGCATAAGGATTTGGGGGTACATCTAGACATAACCAATAACAGTTGACAAAATAATTTATAAAATGTTTTTATTATTTTAGTAAAACAGCAATGTGGCAAGCTAAAAATCATTGTGGTGTCATTACTAATTTTTGATTCTTTAAAATCCCGAATATTTGCACATACATATTCTATACAATGAGCATGATATACTTGAATTTTATTGTTTACTTTCTTCCTAAATTCATTTCTAAATGTTGTAACATTACTACAAATTTGTTCACACAGATAATTCCTCTCAACATAATCTATGGAGAGTTGAATTAACCTCTAGAAGAATGGGAAAGGTGTGACTTGGGTGGAAGCCAATCAGTCTTGAACCCTCCCAATGTGCAAATGGATTCCACTGGGCTGATCAAATTTGTATGAGTCCCTCATGTTTCCGGGATTTCACATTCCTCCATTTTATGTACCTGTGATCAACCATGATCCCAAATTATTAAAGAAAATTTTCAGAAACAGTCAGTTTCTAGATTTTAAATTCCATACCATTCTGGGAATGGTGATGAAAATTTATGCTGTCTTGCTCTGTTTCTGCTTGGATGTGAAATCATCCCTTTGTCCAACCATATTCATAGTGCATATACTACCTGTTAGTCACTTAATGCTATATTGGATATAAAGTCAGTTGTTCTGGTAACACAGGGCTTATGTTCAAAAATTTATTTAAGTTAATAACGATCCCTAATTGGTAAGAGTTCTAATGCTGACAATTTTATTATGGTAGATTGTTACAGTTGTTGTGACCATTAATCATAATATGTCAACTTCATTGGATTAAGAAATGCTCACCCAGCAGATTAACCGAACATGCTCCGGGGTGTGTCTACATGGGTCATGGCGGTGTGGTCTTGGATAGTATATATGATCCCTTGCCCCTTCTTCTGTGGCACTGTTTCCCTGCTCTGCTTCCTGGCCATCCTGAAGTAAGTAGCTTATCTCCCAACACTCTTCTACCACAATATTCAAGCCTTGGAACCAGGTAACTGTGGATTAAATTCCCCCAAACTGTGAAACTAAAGTAAAGTTTTTCTCCTTTAAATTGTATGAGGTATTATGGCTAGCAATGGGAAAGCTGACTAATAATGTTTAAAGCCCTGTCAGTTACTCACTTTCCTGCACTACAGAGAAAGCGTCTATAAAAACTGAACCATTACAGAAAGAAACTTAACACAACTGTGGAGGTATCCTGGTGGCACACACAGATATCACGAATCTGTCTATACCTGAGAATAGCACAGCCTGATGATTTTTCAGTAACATAAGCAAATGCAACCCTACTTTCACTAAGTTGTTTTAATCACATTGTTACTTACATCTAGAACAATGCTAGCCTGAATGTTCTAAATTTTTAGTAAGTTCTCTTTAAAAAAGTTTGTATATCTTTTTATGTTTAGTAAGGAAAAAATTCATCAAAATATATTTCTGTGAATTTGTGACAGATTTCACCGAGATTTTTCTATTATGTCTGAAGAGAAAAAGTATATTCTTCACACAGTAGTTTGAGATTTTATAGGAAAATGATCATCATATTGTGTGTTGTGATACCAACAAAAAAACTGGATCATATGGCAATTAATAACCCTGTTTGTTCTTTTATAGAATGTTGGGGGCCAGGCTACGTGACATGGGTCCTTTAGGGTTCAAAGCCAATGTAACTTTCTTTAGGAACACAGAAGAGAATGGAAAACCACAGGCTTCCTGGCCGTGTGTAGAAAAATCACAAACATCGTTGTTCCTAGGGCAAGATGACATCTGCTGAAGACAATACAAAGAATTCAGGCACATGCGTATAGGGAAGGACCTTTTCCCTATTTATGTCTTATGCATTTACTAACCTTGCTGTTCCATGAAAAGTACACTACCCCTACCCCTGCACTTCTTACTTACCAATAAATGTGAGTCAACCATGGAGATGGTTGAGCCCACCTACTAGAGGCAGGCTCCTCTTGGTCCCCTTGTACCTTGAATATTGTCTCTGTCTTTATTCTCAGACACTCCCTCCTTACAGGTATCTCAGGGTATAATCAGCCCTCAGTAACAGAGTAAGACTTTCAGATCTGCTTTACAAAGTGACAAAAACAATGGGGTAAGTGTGTTCAAAGCAACAAGGAACATTTTGAGGGAGATTAATGGCAGTGTATATTTTAGTTCAATAAATTTAAAATTTAAACATTCATCATACATCTTGATCATCCTTTATATTTATATATATATATACTCATTTTCAAAAATATTTCTCAATTTTTTTCATTCCATTAATCTTTTCCATGAGTGTTATAATCTTATTTACCTTTGATAAATTGTTAAGTATCTATTACTTGTATTTGCTGAATTATTGGTAACTTTGAATACTTAATATTGATCATTAAAACATCTGATTTTTTTCAAGATTGATTATTCATTCTCAGATTTTTTTTTATTTTGTGCTGAATCATTTTATATATATATTAATTTTAGAAATCAACATCAGTATCCATGTAAAAATATTATCTTACATCATAATGAAAATAGTTCAACTTGGGGAAGTACAACATACTACATATATATGTGCTCATTGTTAGAAGTAACAATTCTGTGGACATACTGTGATTTCTACAGACTCATTATATCAGAGATTTATATTTATCAAATATAAAGTTTTATGTATAATTCTTAAGAAAGAAAGAATGTGAAAATTTTCATTTTTGTTTCTATATATGAGTGATTTTGATTCAGGTTATTAAAAATTCTAAGTTTCCTGTTTTCCACTGATAAACATTTGTCTATTTTCTATTTTTTGTTTAGGTTTTTAGAAAGAAGTGATTCAAGTATTTGAAATGTTTTTGTAAATCTGAGTAACTAACCTGTAGCCTCATTTTTTACTCCTGTCAATGGTGAAAGTAAAAACAAAACTCCAGTATCTTCAATAGAGCTTTACCTTTCATTTTGGGGAAATTTTATTTCCCCCTCCCTGGCCAAATTGCTGATCAGGTATCAGACTCTATCTGGATGGCTTAGCGGAACATCTTGTCAGTTTTTATAGCTATTGAAAATTTGCTCAATATACTTTAATTTTCTTCTCTCAAGTAATAGCAATCAAGTGACAGTAACATCAGAAGTGTTTCCTATTAGATCAGTAACTTAAGATTCTCCAGCCTTCTCTGCCATACTGTATTCTAGTCTGAGTCTGATAATTAAATACCCGTCATTTTTGAGCTGTTACTTACACAGCAGGACTTGGCCTTATTACCTAAAACCAGAATGACAACTGACACCAGGAAGCCTGCCTTTACTTCTAAAGTGTGGAATCCAGAGGAACCTCTGTAGAGACCCTATCTAAAAGACAGAAAATTTTAAAAAGGACTGGGGCTGTAGGTCATTGTGAAGGAGCTAGTATTCAAAAGAAAGTATTGTATTCATTTACACTAAATTACTCTCTGTGAATGTAGTGCAGGTACATAAATAGACTCAGTGAAGGCTTTTTAAGTCCAAAAGGTCATTACTTTCATAATGCCCAAATTAAGTTTTCTAGGAAATATCATTCTCTTGTTCAAATCCCTTATTGTTTTTATCTAGTGCATGGTCAAATGATGCATATTCTAATTTCTTATTTCTTAATGCATACCTGACAGTGTTAGGGATCAAATCCAGAACCTGGCTCCTGGTAGGCAAATGGCCTAGCTTTGGGTTATATCTCTGGCCCTCTAAGGCAAATTTCTTTCTTTTTTTTTTTTTTTTTTTTTTGGTACCAGGGATCAAAACTCGGGACCTTGCACTTCTGAGGCAGGTGCCAGAACCACTGAGCTAAATCCCCAGCCCTCTAAGACAAATTTCTTCTCACTGTTTGTAATTTAAGTCTTCATTGGAACTTCATATCACAAAAAAAGTGTCAACTGGTGCGACAGCTGGATTATATACTTTGAAGCATCATATAATACACTTAAATGAAAAGTAGGAATTCTTCTATCACTTATTTTACCCTTAGGATACATATTTTACTTGCAAGAAAATGGTTAAGTCTCATTCTTTTCTCTGTCTCACACATTTGTCAGGCTATTTACTCCAAGCCTATGTACGTAAAATACACTATTAAAAATTTCAGCTACTTTCCATACAATTCATTACCTTATCTTTTTCAATTCTTGTTTTTAATATAAAATAGTATTTTTATTGTTTCAGGGCCTTAATAGTTTTTTGCATTTTGGTTTTTTTGATTAGTCCATGTTTGCAGTACATAATGATCCCATTCCTTGTGAGGAGTTGGTACATGTACAGAACACATCTTAATTCCTTTTCTCATCGCCTTTCCCTGGTCCCTCTCCCCTTCATCTCTTAATCTCCTTCCTATTTGAGAAAGATCTATCTCTGTACTTCCTATTATTTCTTTTCTTTTTCTCTGTAATTACTTGGGCTTTGGGTTTATTATATACGAGAAGTAAAGTGATAATTAAGCTTGTGTGTCTTATTTATTTCACTTAACATAATGGTCTCAAGGTGTATCTATTTTCCAACTCATGACTCAAGTTTATCTTTCTTTATGGCAGAGCAGTACTCCACTGTCACTAAATACAATTTCTTATATGTTGCTGGACATATTAGGATACCTCCAGGATTTAGCTATTATAAATTGTGGTGCTATTATTAACATAAGTATGCATGTATTACTACAATATTATGTCTTTAACTCTTTTGTGAAGATAACCTAGAAGGGGAATAGCTAGGTTGAATGGAATTCCTAGTTTTGGTTTTCTGAGGAAATTCTAAATTGATTTCCAAACAATTTTAGTATATGTTTTTGATACATAATCATTGTAAACATCTTGGTTTATTTATTTATTTTTAATATATTTCCAATGATTGTGAGATATTATCAACTTCTTTTTTATTCACATTAGCCTGGAAAGAAGTGAAAATATGTCATATTAACTGGAGTATTAGATTGCAGTGTTTCATTGGTCTATTGATCTTCCTTCAGAATTGCCTATCTAGCTCCGTTTAAAGGATTTTAGAGCTTTTCTAAACCCCTTCTAAGGCTTTTGATCCATATGGTCAGGTACAGTCACTGCAACAACCCTACTCTTGATACCAACTTTCTCTGTAATTCTCTTTCTAGTCACTGGCATAAAATATTTTGAAAGAAGAGAGCTTTTTGTGGCTCACTGTTTGGAAAGTTCAGTCCAAAGCAGAAAATCAAGGATTGAAGGAAGCTGCTCAAACTTTGGCAGGGAAGAAGCAGAGAGAAGAGAGGAGCCAGGGAAAAGAATCCACCCTTTCAGGACATGTTATGGTCATGCTCCGCCTTGAAACAGGTAATTCAGCTAGGAACTCATCAACAGATTAATCCACTGATGAATATAGTGTCCCCTTTATCCAATTACTTTTGCAAAGTCCCACCTGCGAACATGAGGCTTTTTCTATACTTCAAGTTATTCTAATGTGAGATTCAGTGTTTTGCAAGTCTTGGAATCTGTTCAAAATAATGTATTTTAGTTCAGGTTAAACAGGTGTTAATAAGCATTAATGACTAAAAAAGGGTAATAGTTACTATAAGCCTGACAAGATGATGTGTGATTCTAGTTTTATCTTTTTTAGTTACTTACAAAATTTCAACATATGAAAAGATAAAATTTCAAATGCAAATATTTCAACTCAAAACTGATTATTTCATCTAAAAGGAACAGCTTTCCAAAAATGATTTGTTCTTACTTGGAAAATAATAGTGGTAGATTTCATTTACAGTTATAAAGATAAGGCCATATCAGACTACATTTCAACTTTAATTGTATGTACATAAAACTTAATAAAATACCGTTAATCTAAAAGTGTGACCTAATATAGCTCTTCAAACAAGTATAATACTTCATGAAGAATTTGCCTTCCTTGGAAAGAATCTATATTTGGCAAGAACTAATTTTATTTTACTAATTATTTTTCTTTTGAAATAATGTCTATAATTTTGTTTAGCATAAATACAAATAAGTTTCTTCATCTTTGTAATAAGGTCTCTCTCATACCCGTTTCTGGCTGGTCTTGGAGGTTTTCATAGATATTATCACCATGTTATCAATAGACAATTTGATCTCTGAATCACTTGCAAAATAAACACCTAAAATATACTCAATATACAATTGCATTGATTTGTCAACTTCAATGACCAGTTCTTTTCATAGAGGGAAGTGGCATGGATCCAGCCTGTCTTAATCAGCTCAGGCTTCCATAGGGATTAAACAACAGTCATTTACTTCTGATAGCCTGTAGGCTAAGAATTGCAAGATATGTTTGGGTAGGTTTGGATTTCAGTGATAGTCTTAATTCTCATTTGCAAATAATCGTCTTCTTACTGTGTCCTTACATGGTGGAGAAAGGAAGCTCTTCTGTGTCTTTTTATATAAGGGCAATGATCCCATTTATCCCAAATGTCTACCTCATAATATCCTCAGAGGTGGTTAAGGACTTAAGATACGAATTTTTAGGAAGACCCAAACATTCAGTTCACAAACCTACAGAAGTGAATACATGGGCAACTGAATTCATGCAAATAAATTTTCAAAGGTAATTAGCATTATTGGAAAATGATAATTTATTCAATCAATTTTACCTCATTCCTTATATGGGGCTATTGAGGTTAATCTGTAAATTACATTGATTCATCAAGTTAAACAACTTATATAAACTACTTTTTGTTTCAAAATAACCGTTTTATAAACTAACCTTTTTGATATTTAAGTAGATACAATTTTACATTGTAATTTGGTTCTTTTCATTTTAAAAGCAGAGCACCACAGAGTACAAGTCAACTGTATGAAATAAATTTTGGATCGTTTGTAGAAGAAAGAGATACCCCATGTTAGCAGTCTGTGAATTATATGAGTGCAGTGTGTGTATGTGTGTACTAGTGTACATAACACACATCCCTCCTGATCCTAAATTTAATAGATCCAGTACCACATCTACACATGTATGTAAATTCTTTAGACACATGGTTAAAATTTTTTTGTTAAGCATATTTAACACTTTTTAGAAAATTGAACACTTTTTAGAAAATTTTGAGCTCATCATTCCAGTGCCTATGATATTCAGTTGCAAAAACAGCTTGTGGTTTCTAGATTAATATTTTTTTTCTTCTGAGAGAGGGATGCATAATAAACCCTTTAAAAAGTGGCAAATGTTAAAATATAAAATGAAGTAAAGTGAGCAATGAAGAAAATTGTTTATCAAATGGCATAATTATTTACTAATTATTCACTTTATGCTTTCAAAATATGGTACAGTGTTTATGTTTGTAATACCTCTTTCATTTTTCATATGAAAGCATATCCATAAATATTTGTCTAAGTAAAGACCTGCTCTGTTTACAAATGATTGTTGAAACTGAGTGCTTGGAAAGAAGATCTTCAATGTTTTCACTGAGAAATAATGAAAACATATTTGATAAATAATTCATTTACACCTGCTGTGCATAATAATCACTCATGATGTTGGAACTCTTTCTGAAATAGTTCTCCAAATAAAGTTGTCCTTTGCACAGTGTTATTTCCAGTGAGGAGACTTGGTATGTGATATTTCAGTAAGCATGTTGGTTTAGGAATTAATACAATAAAATTGGTCCCTGAAGCTTGGTGTAAATGATTTATCTTAAATGTTCAAATATCTTGGTAAAGGTTTAAATAAAAATTGTGAAAGGGATAATGTTATGCAAATATTAATTCAAACTCTGGTTTTTAATTTCTTCCAGTATCTACAATTGTAGCATATGAAACTTGCAGAATATTTTAAAACAGTGTGAAAGGTAATATTAGCATTATTTGTTCATGATTCCCAATGTGTAATATCCCAAGTGGCATCAACTAAAAACTTGCTAGAAATGCAAATTCTCAGCACTTTGTCCACACCTACGTATCAAAAGCTCTGGGTTTAACAAATTCTCCAGAGGATTCTGGTACTTGCTCATGTTTGAAAACTCCAAGTTATATAATGAGGGTTCTATATTAAGGACATAGATTTTTATATAATAAGCAGTACTCATAAAAGTTTAACATGCTCTGAATTTTACTAATTTATGAGACTAATATAGTGCATCAACATTTCCATTTGTATTTGGGTGTGACTATTTTTACTTTTGACTTTCAATTTGTTTGAATAATTTTCATATAAATGGACTTTTTCACCCATTTTCAGAAATTTTTACTTTCAGTTTTTAGTAATCCACAGCTCAAGAATACATGGAGAAAGTTTTAAGGAATTAAAAATACATAATAATTTCACAGTAGAAAAAATGATCTTTTGTTTCTATTTTTGTTTTCAAGACACGGAATATATAATGCTTTCATCATAAGAAAATTATATTGGGAAAAGGATCTCTGAATGTAAGATTTATTATATCAGTAGTTTTAATAAACAGAATAATGATGAACACATAGGAATCAATGAGTTTATAGTAGAAATAATACATAGATAAAATTTAATATGTCAAGAAATTCAAATTAATTTGGCTTTTTAAAATATATTATTCCTTTTACTGATGTTAAACAGTTAATAGTTTGGGATTTCTGCATTTTTAAAACTACTTACTGTACTGAAATTATTTTTTCCTATCTGAAAATCCTTTACCACACACTAGCTTCATTGATACAATGACTTAGATACATATTCTCTAACAATAAGACTACCCACAACAAATGCAGTGATGAATAAATGAAACAGCCTACCCCTAAATAATCAAATAAAGGCTGTTTACTATGATTCTGGTGCTTTTGAAAGCTATCTAGGATGCATATATCAACTTGGAAGCTATTAGTAATAAGTGATAACAAAATCATAATGTGACTGAGTCACCTGGAATTCAGAAAAAGCAGGAAATCTAACACAGAATTTATATATTCACAAATCAATATATAGAAATAATTATAAAAAGCATATTAAATATTATTGGATTATTGCCCAAATTCCATTTTCATCACTTTAAGAACAGTGCAAAAAAACAAGAAGCTGAGAAAAAGAGTTTCTAAAATTAAAGATAACATGAATAGGAATTTGATATAAGGTACACCAAAATGTTGAACAGAAACTAAGTAACAATTGTCAAAACAAACTATTTTTTAAGCTGGACATCATTTGGGGATTTTAGAAACTTACAAGATAAAATACAGGAAATACATCTTCAGAGTCACAAGAGATTTTCAGTGGTAGAAAAGTAGAGCCTGAATTTAGAGGTGATATTAGAGTGGAAAGGTTGATAATGTACAGCTGAGATTGTTGGGTAAATTTTACCACTAATTCCAATGTGCTTTCTAATATGCTTGGGACTTGGCCAAATATTTAAAATGTGCTCATTACAGAAATTTAAATAAAATATTCCTAATAGCCCTAATTGAAATGAGGTATTCTGCTAAAAATACAGTATTTTTAGGATTTTGAAAATAATAGTAAACATTATATTTGACCTTAAGAAAAAATCAGTGTGCTTCTTTTGCTAACAGTTTTTATTGTTGTTTTGTAAGTGTTGCTAACAAGCACTAAAACTTTCCTAATTAGTTTGGAAAGTATTTAATCTCCACCACCCCATCTGTGACACAGTCGTAGGTGTTCACGTAAGTATTGGTCACTGAACTCAATTAATTCCACTTTTGAAACCTCGTTTTATTCCTACAAAATGATACATTAGAGTTGGCCACTTAGGGAAACCAGGCAGGAGAAAGAGGCCTGCAACTAAGGACCTTTTCTGACAGAATATATGCCTTTGTCTCTCTCTCTCTCTTTTCTCCTCTCCCTCTCTCTCCCTCATGCTCATCCTCCCTCTGTCTCTCCCCCTCTGTCTTTTAAAGTTCTGTCTAGAGCAGTAGTTCTGGGAGAGCTACTGCTGTGAATGTTTGTTTCTGCAGAATTGCACACCTGAACGGCATGTCTTGATTCTAGTAATTTGCCTTGCTGCCCTATGTTGCAACTCCTGGAGGTAACCTTGACCAGGGCTCTGAAATCATACTAGGCATAGTTTTACTGACTCACTCCCACCCAGAAACCTATGAGGTGATTCTCAAAAAAGATGCTGAACCTGAATTTTCCTTAATCCTATCTGTTGTAAACCAGCCCATATGTAGCTGCAAACAAAAAAATACAGCACAAAAATTTATCACCAAAACGTTTGTAATCATCAAGAAATAGAGATCTTTGAGCAAACTCTAGAAACTCAATCCTTATGCCCATTCCCAATAACTAACTGTCAATTTCTAAAAGATGTCTGAATTTTATGGTAATTATTTTCTTGATTTCCCTGATATTATTTATGAATTGAGTACAAAACTCTTTTTTTTGGAAACATTTATAACTGTCATCATACAGCCTGCAGTCTATTATGTCTGGTACTATTAAGTCAATATTATACATGCAAGATCAGTGATATATTTCAGTGTAGTTATATTTATTTCCTTTCCCTGATGTGTCCTATTCTGTTATTTGCATACACAATTCAATTTATTAAATATCCTACCTAACACTGGCATGACTAGTCCCATGTATGTGTCTTTCACATATCTGTGGCTCTTTGTGCAGCAGTATAACTGCTGGGATATGGGGTATGCATATGTCTTTAATGTGTAGGAGCTAGTGTCAAACTGACTCCCAAACTCACTCTGTACCGCGGTGTAAGAGGAGTGACAGTGCTCCACAAGTTGCTAACACATGGAAGTGTCAGTCCTTTTAACAATGCTGGTGGGCATATTGTACTGTTTCCTCACATTGTAATTCGCATTTCCACTGATAAAGCTGGTTAACTTTTTCTGACATGTAATTGACATTTGGGTGTCTTACCTAAGTCTCTTGCCCATTTGTCACTTCAGCCATCTGTATTTTTTTAAACTGATTAGTTGGTTCTTTATATGTTCTGGACAACAAAACTTTATTTACTGATGCATTGAAAATATACTGCCTCACTCTGTGTGAAATATTTTTGCATTGTCTTAATGACATCCTTTGAAAATAAGTTCTGAAATGTAATGTTAAAAAAAACCATTTTCCCTTATGGCTAACTCTTAAATGCTCTGTATAAGAAACATTGTTCTACTTTATTGTAAAGATATTATTCTATATTATATCCTAGCAATTTTTCATTTACCTAAATACACAACTCCCTAGAAATCATTGTTAGTAGACAATAATGGTTAAGCTGCACTATTTGCAGATATTCAGCTGTTCTAGCATCACTTATTAAGGATAGTATCATTTCCCATGTGTACACCACACTGCCACCTAGGTTACACCCTGTCATATTTGCACAGATTTACTTATGTACATCTTCTTTTGATTATGTATCTATTTTTGCACTAGTAACACATTACATTTTACTATAGTACGATATTAGGACCTGGGTTTAAATAGGGTGAGTACTCTGCTTTTCTTTAAAACAGAATATAAAAGTTACTATTAGCATTCTGAATTTTCATTATCAATTTTAGTGTTGGCTCATCATGTTCTACAAAAACTCTAAGTTCTTTAATGAGGACGCCAGGGAGTCTGAACATAAGATAAAGAATCTTTGAGGTAATGAAGTCTTTCACTTCATATGCATGATATCACAACAATAATCATACATTTTCTTTAATTTTGCTCAATAAATATTTTGTAGTTTCTTGAGTATGGCACTTTGTTAGATTTACTATTTGAAAATTTTTGATGTTTCTTTAAGTGATATTGTTTAAAATTTTAATCTTCTGTTTGTCTTAACTACAAAGAAATTAAATTGATTTTTATCCTTTGATTTCCATTCAGATAACTTGCTAATGTATGGTACTGATTTTAATACTTGCATGATTTTAGTTTCTATCTATACAGTATCATATATAAATAATACAGATTTTATTTTCTCCAGTTCAACCTACTTTTCTTTTGTTTCTTTTTCTTAATTTACTGCCCTATTAAGGCGTCCAATAAAATATTTAAGAGTGATGACAGCGGGCACTTGTCTCCATTTTAAATGAAAGGCTTTAAAAAAATCAAGATTAACCATTATTTTTTGTACAGGACTTGTTTTGTGATACAAGCCTCAATCCATTCTTTTTATTCTTTGTATTCAAATAGTTAAAAAATCATACATAAATTATCCAATGCTAGCATACCTTGTTTTGCAATATTTTTGAGAAAAAAATATTTTTCCTTGTTAATGTTATGTTAAAATAATTAATCTCCTAGAAATAATTGATTTTTGAATTAATTTTGGTAATATTTTTACAGGATTTTGAACCATATTGTGTAAGGTAAGTATGAACATATCCTCTCTTGAAGTGTCTTGTCTTCATAATATAAATTAGGAAGATTGGTACTTTTACTTTATCTTTTAAATTTTCTTATTTAATGTTTTTTAATAGAAGCATTTGTATAAGATAATTCTTCATTGCTTACATAATGGAAATATTTAACAGTGATGGCATCTCAGCCTACATTGTTTAGTTTTGATTTGTGATATTTTCATTAGTGTTTTAAATTGTTTTGTTGTAGAAAAAATTTTCTAGGGATTAAATTTAATTAATATACATAGGATTATTAAATTTCCATTTCTCTCAACTCTCAGCGTTGCCCTGTTCATGAAACTCGTTCTTTGTATCCACTGAATCTCGGTCTTTCTCTTTTTTTAATATATGCCATTAATGCAAAAATTTCTCTCTAAGGAAAAATTTTGCTGCACCCCACAAACGTTGACACATCATTTTGGTAAATATGAAGATCAAAACATTATGATGGTTCATTGATATATCTGTCAATGCGACTGCTATAACAGATGCCAGCTATACATAGTTGGTATAATATTACTGTATTTCTGGATGTTTCTGGAAGAGATTAGCATTTGAATCAGCAGAGTACATTAAGAAAGTCATCCTTACCAATGTAGGTGACATCATCCAGTCCATGAAAGGTACAGATAGAACAAAGAAGCAGAGGACTGGAGAATTCATGTTGTGTCTGTGCAGGGATATACATCTAGTCTTACGCTGGAGCTCCTAGTTCTAGGGTCTTTGAACTGGGACTGAGACTTACAGCATGGGCACCATTGCTTCTCAAGCCTCTGAATTCAGTCTTTAGACTGATTTTCATAACTTGCTTTCCTGCCTGCAGGCAGGGGCTTGCAGGCTCCGGACTTTCACATTTGTGTGGCCCAATACCTGTTGCCTGTCTCCATCCTTCTGATTCTGTCTATGTAGAACTATGTGACTAACACAAAATTGTGCTTAATGTTAAGATTTTCCTTTTGATATTGAAGTTATTTAAATATATTTTCTTCATTCTCAATATACACTGGAAGTTCTATTTAATTTTATAAATCATGTCTATTTTAAATGACTTTTATATGGTTAAAGCATTTTCTCTTTATAATTTCTGCCTTTGGGCCTGAAGGGAAACTTGCTTAATAACCTACCATTTATCTCACTTTTATGTGTTTATTTTTTTCTGCAGTTAATATTTTCTACCAGATATTCTTTAGGTCAAGTTTTAATTACATTTTTTAAATACTGTATACCTTTACTGACTTACCCCTACTTTTTCTATGAGATAGAAGAAGTTATAAAAAAAAATCTCCCCTGTATTTGTGAATCTGCACTCTTTCAATGTTGTCCTGTGAATTCTTGTTTTATATTTTGATACTGTATTAAATCACTTACGCAATCTTAAAAAGTGTATCTTTCAGATGAATTAGAACTTTTATGGAATTCCCACCTATATCTCTGGTTATTCTTCTCCATTAAATTTTAATTTTCCTGTCACTAAAATAGTACTATAAACATTTTAAAAATTTGTGTGGCCTTTTCTTTCCTTTTCTTTGAATAGCCTTATATTTTGACAACTTTATGGAGAAATAATTTATATATCAGGACATGCGGGCTGCTAAAACAAAAATACAAGTACCATATACTTATATGGCTTATAAACAACATATTTTTATTTCTGAAACACAGAAGGCTAGAGAATCTAAGGTCACGAGACTGGCAGATTCAAATTTGCTTTCTGGTCCACAAATGGACATCTTTTCTTCTATCCTCGTAGGACAGAAAGGGCAAAGGATGTCTACGGAGTCTGTGTCACAAGAGTACTAATTCGCTTCATGAGGGCTTTGCCCACATGCGCTGACATCTTTGCCAAAGACCACATCTACTAATGTCATTTTAATGGTTAGAATTTCAATATGAAAATTTGGGGAGTAACAAACATTCGGTCCACTCCACAAATATATAATTCACCAATGAAATTGTGCATTTTTCTTTTTGCCATACTACTTTACATATTACTTTATTTTATCCAATCTGAAGATCTTTGCCTTTCAATTGAAATATTTAATATATTTATGTATATGTATATAGTATATTCTAATTTAAATATAGCATATTTTAACATTTTTATACTTATGCAATGTTTTTTCCCATTTTTTCCCTTGATATTTCTAAATTTTTCTTGAATATTTTATTTCTTTTTCTGTTTAGTTCTAAAATTACACACTATTTTTAACTCAATTTAAAGAACCCTGTAAATATTGTAAAATGTGCTAAAGCCAACAAGACTTTGCTAATCTTGCTCAATGAAATTACGATCCTTCAACATATTCCCACGTTACCTCTCTTTGTATTCTAATTTACTTCTTGTAACTTTTTGCTTTTATAGAAGATAATTTTCCTACTGATGAATCACTGCAGTGTACCTTTTACTGTGAATCCCTTTGTGATAAATTCTCATTTTTTACTTTTTTCTGAAAACATGTTCAATTTTCTACATTTTTGAATTATACTTTTGCTGAGTATAAAATTATAATTTGATATTTATATTCTCTCATTGTTTAAATGTCATTCCACTCTATTTTGATTCTAACATTTCTATTGAAAACTTACTTGCTAATCTTACTTTTTTTGACAAATAGCACATCTTTCATCTCTAGCTGCTTTTAAGACTAGCTTATATTATCTTTATTCTGGGAGTTTTAAAATATAAAACAAATTTCTTTGAATATGATTGGGGTTTGCAGTATTCTTGATTCTCTGACTTAATGTCTTTTTCCTGTTTTCTAGCTCTAATTCATCTTTTTGGATATTACTTCAGTCCTTTTTTTTTTTTTTTGCCCAATATTTATCACATTGCAGCTATGCTTGCTAAATCACCTTTGTCTCATATGATTACTTCGGTATTTTCATGCTTTGACCTTATACTTTAGTCTAGATATTTTTTCTAATCTTTCCCACATTTGATTCTCTTTTCAACTTTGTCAAATGTGTTAAACTTATCAATTAGTATCTTAACTTCAGTTTAATATTTGCATTTGAGACTTTAACCAAATTTCACTGTTTGAATGATAACTTCATGCCTTACATTTCATCCAAGTGCATAGGGTCACTAGCAATCTCAGATTAATTTAATCTAATTTTATATATTGAGAGAATACAAAACTGAGCTACAATTACTACCACAGGGTAGTACATTTAGTTTATCTCTGTTCTTAATATACCACCCTAAACATCTATCACTTTCCCTTCTCTCAATTCTAAATATTAGTCAAAAGATATTTGCAAATCACTTATCAGCCAATTCTGGAACTGGAAAATTCACATTCTACCATGAATCCTCCCTTCGATAACTGTTAATGCTGTTATAATATTTTTTGCAGTTTAAATTTTCTAGTTGCCCTCAGGAGGAAAGCTTGAAAAGAATTATCCATTCTACCATTACTTGAAGCTTCACTGCACATTTTTTGTCTTTTCATTTGTGACACTGGCAAGACTCCAAGTAGAGCCATAAGGCAGGCAATAAGCAAATGTAGGTGTTACAAAAACTGCAAGAATGTTGGTGTGGTAAAACAAAATTTCTCAGTTGAGACTATTATCCTCATGTGAATCAAACTACTTTTCTCTCCACAAAAACATCTAAATAACAAAAACAAAAATAGAAATATTATTTTTTTGAATTCCATACTTTTCGTATTATTTTCCTTAATTTTAAATTAAAAAAATAAAATATGTACTTACAATAATTTTTAAAAATCAAATTTCCCTGAAAAATCATTTTATAGGAGAAAAAATTAGGATATTGCATGTTTACTTACTATTACTTATAAAGAATGTGTCTATATATTGAAATGATTGAATTATAACTAAGCTAAAATTTACAATTATGAAGCAATTATTTTAAATTTATTCTTTTTAAAAGCAGCCTCCTATATACTTTATGATCTTACTATCATTCAGTGTATTTTATCACTGAGACCAACATTGTGAGTTAGTGAAGATAGTTGAATTCATCCTAGTAGAAAACATAGGGAGTGTCCATATCATTCAAACACGGAGATACAGGAGGCCCAAAACAGAACTGAGTGTAGATAAGATATTTAAAGCCTCAATCAAAAGATAAAGCATTATCACATCACCTGAAATATTTTATAACCTTTGTGCCACTTACTTAACATTTTAAAATAAATACAGTCTTGATGCAGTGTTTTAATCTACTCAGACAACTCCCTTTCACTATAGTATCGTACTTAAGTGATTGGAATCAGAAGTCTGAATTATATGAATTGAATGCTGGCTTTGCAAAGTGATCTGGGCAAGCACTTACTTCCTGCAGAAACCTCAGAGTACTCAGCTATAAAAATGAGATAGTATGGTCCCCAGGACCTTAATTTTCTGAGGCTCAACAGAAGCTTCATTCCTTGAAGGCAAGAATTCTGTCTTTTACTGTTTATAATGCAAGCACAGAGACCATTATGTAACAAACGATGGACATTAAACAAATACTTGTGAATAAATGAAAAAAGTATGAAATTAGTCAATAATCAAGATGGTTAGCACAGTGTTTAGCATTAGTAAGAACTAAATGATGATGACTATTATTTTATTGTAAGAGATTCCAAGGTAATTTTAATCATATATTTTCCATTTGATAAAAGCACTCTGTGCTTATTCTCTTCACATTTTTTATGTTTCAAATAATTAACCTAATAACAAACCCTTGGTATAAATATTTAGAGTGATGTATAAAAGTGATACAAGAATTGATATTTTTCAATTTATATCTAAACAGTGGGATTTATAATTTACTTTGTAACTGCCCAGTGTATTATAATGTTGAGAATTTTATGAAACTATTTGGATATTTCTAAGTTTTAAAGAAACTTTTATGGATATGCTTCATATGCATAATACTGCCATAGGGGCAAATATAAAAATGAAACAAACAGGTTTAATTTTCAAGTGCATCATTTTATAACAGCCATTTTATAAAGAATATGTGGGTCTTTTTGAAATGATACTATCAGCTAAATGGGCCTTGAGAATTATTTTTTTAAGAATCACTGGGCAACACAAATTCTGGCTGATCTCTAAGATTTACGTTGCCTCTACATGTATATGTCTGATATTACAACATTAATCAGTGCAAAAATTATTTATTAGCATCCTTGCATAAAAGTAAATCTATGCAAAAAAGAAAACCTGAGGACTATATGTGCTCTGCATATGAGAACCTTAAAGCTATAGGAACTAGAAGCCAATGTATATTTACACAAATCTAGTATGCAGTTGGGAAGCTAACTTTGTGAACCCAGATCTTAAGACTCCCTCAATTGTTTGATTTTGTGCAATTTCAACACTTTAAGGCTTACTTTCTTTATCTTGTAAATTAATGAAATTAATGGAAGCAAGTTGCTTAATGTATCTCTTGGCACAAAATAAAAACTTAATAAAAATCAATTCTTATTTTCTGTACAAATGGAAGGCACATTGCAAATATATGAACATACGAATGAAACAGGAATTAAATTTAATTATTATGGAATGAGTTTAGCTCATCAAATCTTTTTATTTGCATTATTTCTAATAATATAGCAAGATAACACTTCCCATAAAATTTCTGGAATCATCAAGTAGACAAAAAAGACCAAGGGAAAAAATAACCTTGTCACCAATTCTCATAAGCATTTTTCCCTCATGACAATTTCTTTTTTTGTGGCACTAGGGATTGAAACCAATGCCTTTACACCAACCTACATCCCCGGCACTTTTATTTATTTATTTATTTATTTATGGAGATAGGGTGCCACTAAGTCACTAAATTGTCCCAACTTAGCTTGAATTTACTACAGTCCTTCTGCTTCAGCTTCCCTGAGTGCTATGCTGCTACACCCAGGTGATAGTGCTTATATTATCAGAATACGTAACAAAAGTTTATGTTTCCAAAAGATATTTAAGCGTAAAAGATTAATTAAATGTTACTTCATGTTTTCTTAATTCCTTTTTTTGGCGGGGCAACTTTCATTATGTAGAACTAAATATACTAAGACTTTAAGATAAGGTAGTTCAATTTAAGGGCTATTTTATTTTCCTTTCCAATCTCACTTTAAAAGCCATTCACATAGTCAACTTATTTTTTCTAAAAATATTCAAGCCATTTTTAATTAAACCATGAGGCTTTTCATATGACAGACCATTTCTGTTCTTTTGGAATGGTCACCTGGCTGTTTAATAACAGCATTAGAAATGAATATGTGGACAGCTTTATTTCTTGGTTTATAAATACTATAAAAGTATTTATTACTAAATATAAAGATTAGGTTTCACATAACATCATTCACTGGTCTAAACGATACAACACCTTTCAGTTTGTCATAATCACCTACTTAAAGAGCTCACATTTCTGTATAATTTAACATTTACTCAAGGCTAAAATTGAATTATTTATTGTGGACATTATCATACAGAACTTCTCATCCAGTGTAACTTTTTAAACCTAATTCTTATCCATCTTCACAAAATAAATCAAATATATTTTGATTTTCAATAAGTAAACTAGACTATCATGGTATTTTGTAGAAAAATCACTGGCACATTAACTTGACTATTTTGTTTTGGTTTGGTTTTTGGTTTTGAGACAGGGTCTTCTTATGTAGTCCAGGCCAGCTTGGAACTTACTAGGTAGCCCAGCCTGCCCTGAAACTCCTCGTCCTCTTGCTTCAGCGTCCTGTGTGCTGGGGTTATAAGCATGTAGCATCATGCCTCTCTTGATCTTGGCTCAATCAACATGTGGGCAAAATTCCATTTATATCATGCTCATTCTCCGGTCCACATCCCAGGTATATTCTTATACAATTTTAACTCTGCCACTCTCAACTATGCTACAATTGGCCTGACATGGCTCCACGGCCATGTAGCTTTCTACTATCCCACAAGGATGTTACTTTGAAGATACTGGTGAGTTCTAGTCAACATTTTTGCAGATAGCTTTTTCTTCGTAGTTGAAAGTGCTACAGTGCAAACATATTGCTACTTTTGATAATTCAATTTACCCACCTGCTTTCTCTGTTCCCAGAAATTAAATTTTATATCATAAGCTATCATTTATTCCATTCATTTATGATTAATGAACCAAAAATATTCCATATGTTTACTGAATGGGAATGGAGTGCCAAACAGAGAAGCATTTGAGCTTCTACATCACACAGTCCTAGTCCTTCCCAGCTCTGCTTCTCCTGAACTATTTCACCCTAGGCACTGCCCTTCTCTTAATGTCAATTTTCTCTTCCATGAATAAAGATGGGTAAGTTAACTCTTCATACCACTGCAAATATAAAAGCAACTCTAGCCATCTAATTTACTTTTTACAGACGTCTCTTAACGGGTTATTGTATCAGTGACTTTCTCATCATTGGAACAGAATACGTGATATCCACAACTTCAGGACAGGTTTATCTGGCTCACAGTTTCAGAGGTTTCAGTGCACAGTAGCTGGGTACAAGGCAGAATCAACATGTTGCAAAGGTAAGGCAGAGAAAGGTTTCTCAACCCATGGTATAAGGAGCTAGTGAAAAATCATACCCTTTTCAGATATGCCCATGCTAACTTACCTCTTCCAACTAGGCCCTGCTTCTTCCAACCAAGCTCCACCTATTAACAGCACATTCATGTATGAACTCATCAGTGGATGAGTATAGCATCTCCATGATGCAATAATCTTCTCAAAGCCCCAACTCTGAACATATGAAACTTTTGGGGGATATTTTGTTTCTAAACCATAACTTTTATCTCTAGCCTCCAAAAGGCTCATGACAATTTCATTATGCAAAACAGTCCATCTTTAAGAGTTGCCAAAGTTTTAACAGTTTCAGCATTGTTATAAAATCCAAGCCCAAGTCCAAAGTTTCTAAAGCTCAAGGCAAACCTTAGTGAGTCTGTTGTAAAATTAAAAATGAAATTAAATACTTCTATACTCATTGTATACATTCAATAATTCTTCTATACTCATGTATAGTCATTATATACATTGTAACATTCACACTACAAAAGGGAAGAATGGGAGCATAAGAAGGAATTGGATCAAAGCAAGACTGAAAGCCAGCAAGATAAATATTAACTCTTGTATGTTTATATCCAGAACCTCACCCATATGGTGACAAGGTATGAGCTCCCTCCCTAGGACCCTGCTGGTTGCAGCCCACATGGCCTCTGCTTAGGTTCTGCTCACTGCTGACAGGTTTTCTCAGCATATAATCCATACTCCTGGCATCTCTAACTTTCTGGGATCTCCACTGCACATGTGGCTTCATTCCCTCAGTTTTATGCTTATCCCTCACAGAAGCATATTGCCTGTTGTCCCAGGCTTTTCTCTGCAATCTCAGTGGAAGATTCTATGACCCTACAACTCCTGAATTCTTCATACCTGTACACATGGATAATGCCAGGGTCTGCTGCTAGATTCAACAGTAGCCAGTCCCCCCTGGACCATGGCTGCAGTGACTTGTGGGTATCTGGATGGATGAAATTAGGCACATGTTTCCATAGACACTCTGGAGTGAGCAGGGAAGCCTGGAGCCATCTTCACAAAGCGATATCTTTTAAGGGAGTTCACCCTTCTACATGCTCGAACTTGTGATGATCAGAGGCTGGCCAATTCCTGAGATACTATTAAGCTACCCTTCCTAGCATTATGTTCCAAAGTGCTTGGCTTTTGTATGTGTGGTGGTAGGGATACTATATTGGAACTTCTTTTTAATGTCTCTAAACTTTTCAGTAACCACTCTCTTTTTGACCTCAAATTTATGGGTACTGGCTTTCTGGTCAACATGCAACCTTTTCATACCTTTTGGTTCTGATTGTTGTTCCTTATTTTCAATATGAATCTGACTGAAAGCAGCCAGAAGAACCCACAGACCGAATATTATTCTGCTTTTAAACTTCCTTCCCCAGGTTGGTCCACCACCTTTAAATTCAGCTTCACACAAAGTGTAAGGACACAGGAAAATGTAGAAAATGTCTTTGCCAGAATGAAATATGCATAGCTTCTAGTCCAGTTTCCAATAGAGCCCTCATTCTGCTAAACACTCATCAATGGGTGAATATAGCATCTATCCCTATGATCCAACCACCTTTGGAAAGAGTTGTATCTGAACACAGGACTATTAGGGGACATTTGGGATCTAAATTATAATGAGTGTAAAGAAAAATAGATGAGATGATGGTGACAAAGTGCTTATGACGGTGCCAACAAGAGTGAGCCTTTAATAAATGTCACTACTAACATTTCTACTCTTACTGCTGTACTAGTTCTATTTATTATACCTTAAATCTGTCATTAACCCAAGAGCCAATTATGGTATAAGACTAACTACAATCTAACTTAATAGAATATGCTCCCACACTCTGATCTAGTTCTTCTCCTTTGTGCTCCTCACAAAAGAATTCTAACTTTAGTGTTCTAGCCTTTCCTCGGTTTTTTTTTTTCAGTTGTTTCTTGACCTGTAATATTTTCTTACCACTTTTTGTTAATGAGTTTTAGGAAAGGAAAGGGAAATGAATAAGACAGCTTTTGGAGAACACTGTCCTTGGTAACAAAGTGTGGATCTATATGGGATAGGCAGGCAAACACAGAGATAGTAGGTAATACACTGGAGTTAAGCTATTGCAGAAGTCTGTGTTTAAAGTGAAGGCAGTGAGGGTTTGGACTTACTGCATGAGATAATCAAAGTGGAACCTAAAGAGTCTAAGTTGTATTGCTAATAAAGAAAGTAAAAGTGGTGAATAATTTTCTATAGTATTTAGTTTACATTTCAGAAGCAATATAAGTCCGAGATGGAAAAAAGTAAGTAAAGTTCATAACAACTCAGAACATCTGCCTTCTGTATATACTGGTTTTGAACACTGCAGGAATATGAATAGTATGTACATGTGCATATGTATTGATAAAGACAGAGAAAAAGGAACTTGCCAAATATAAAAATTTGTACATTTAATTTTAAAGAAATTTTTAGGAAAGCTAAGAAAAGGGAAGTACTGTGGCTGGTGAATCCACACTTTTGCCACAAAGATTTATTGGGTACTTAATGTGTTCCAAGCACTGATGATGACACTATACAAGAGAAAACAAGACAGAATAAATGCTTGGCTTCAGTGTGCTGCTACTTTGCCAGAGGGAGGCAAATGGGAAAAACAAACAAGGATGATATAAATTTAGGTAAGAGTGCTGAATATATGCATATATCTATAGACTGAGGGCAGAGACTAGCCTCTCTGTATGACTACTGCAAATGTGCTGCATATGATTATATAGAAATAGATATATTTAATAGATGTTTACAATATATTAGCAGTGATTATCAAATTCTCCCTGAGATTCAGACTGGACAACTTAAAACAACTACTGCCCTGAACATAACACAAAACACTGTCGTTATATTTTCAAGTATTTTCAGGGTCTAAAGAAATGAGAGCAAGTGCTAGACATTATATATAAATATGCAATACATACACATATATATATGGAGAAAACTAAAATTAGTTTTCATACTTCACCATTTTGGATGTAACTTGAGAGGTAAATTTTTTCTTTCCTTAATTTTTCCAAAGAAAAAAATAATTGCATGTAGAGAAAAGAAATTATTCAAATTTTCAGAATGTGACAATACTTCATCCACATATAAGTTTATAATGCATTTTGGCAGATTACTAAATCTGTATAAGAAAAGATCATGTCTTTTCCCCTTTATTCTTTGATGTAGATAATTTAATTTTTTATTGTTTTAAATTTTATTATTACATGTTCTCAATACATTGTGATTATATTCCTTGTGAAGAGTTGGTACATATACATAACAGATCTCAATTCCTCTTTCTAATCACCTTTCCCTCCCTTTGCTCCTTCCTCCTCCACCTCTTGACCCCTTCCCATTTGAGAAATCTTCGTACTTCTTACTATCTTTTATTTTGCTCTTTTTTATAATTTGTATTTCTCATATAAGAGAAGCCATGTGATATTTAAGCTTGTATGTCTGATTTATTTCACTTAATCTTAGGTTCTCATGGTACATCCATTTTGCTACAAATAACTCAAAGTTTGGATTTTTCTTTATAGCAAAGTAGTACTCCATTGTATGTAAATACCACGTTTATTTATTCATCTGTTGATGAAAATATAGGCTGCTTCTGAGATTTTGCTATTATGCAATGGGTTGCTATGTATCTGGGAATGCATGTATAACTGCAGTATGATGTCTTTCACTCTTTGGGGAAGATATTTAGAAGGGGAATAGCTAGGTCAAATTGAATTTCTATTTTTAGTGTTTTGAAGAATCTCCATACTGATTTCCATAGTGGTTGTACTAATTTACTTTCCCACCAACAATATAGAAGGGTTCCTTTAACTCCGCAGCCCGGTCAACATTTATTATTTGATTTCTTGATGATGGTCATTCTTTCTGAGGTAAAAAGGAATCTCAGTGTTGTTCTAATTTGCATTTCTCTAATGCCCAGCAATGTTGAGTTATTTGTTCATGTATTTATTGTGTATTAGTACTTCTGTGAAGTGTCTATTTCACTTATCCATTTTTTATTGAGTCTTTTATGGGGTCTAATTTTTTGAGTTCCTTACATATTCTAGATTAGTCTTCTGAGGAATAGGTGGCACACTATTTTTATTCTGGAAGTTGGCTTTTAACTTTGTTCGTTGTTTCTAGCTGTACAGAAGCTCTTTAATTTGATATGATCCCAATTACTGATTCTTGGAACTATTTCCTGTGTATCCAGGCTTCTGTTCAGAAAGGCCTTGGCTATGCCTATGACTTCAAGAGTTTTACCTATTTTTTCTTCCAGCAGCTTGTTTCTATTTTTAAAATTTTTTATCCAATTTTAGTTTAATAAATGATGAATCTTCTGCATGTGGTTTTCCCAAAACCATTTACTAAAGATGCTATCTTTCTTCCAGCATATGTTTTGGCCACTTTGTCAAAGATCAAATAGTTGAATGTGCTTGAAGTTTTTTGCATATCCTCTATTCTGTCCCAAAGATCCTCTTATCTGTTTTTGTGCAGGTACCATGTCTGTCCGTATGACTGCAGCTTGCTTGGTAATATAACTTCAGGTCTGTGATTGTCATGCCTCCTGCTCTACTCTTGTTATCCATTATTGCTTTTGCTATTCTGAGCCTCTTCTGGTTTCATGTGAATTTTAGAATTGCTTTTTCCATTTTTTGAAGAATGCTGTTGGTATTTTATTGGGACTGTGTTAAAACTGTATTTCAATTTTGGAAATGTGGTCATTTGGCCTAGATTGGTTCTGCTTATCCAGAAACAGGGGATATCTTTCCATTTGCTGATATCCTCTTAGATTTCCTTTTTCACAGGACTGTAGTTTTCATTGTAGAAGTCTTTCACTTTCTTAGTTAATTTCTAAATATTTAATTATTCTTGGTGTTATTGTTAATGATTTTTTTGTCTAATTTTCTTTTCAGTGCACTCATTATTAATGTACAGGAAAGCCACTGATTTTTATGTGTTAATTTTGTATCCTGCTACCTTTAATTTGGTGACTATTTCAAAAAGTCTTTTGGTCAATTTTCCTCATAGAGGATCATGCCATTTGAAAAGAAAGATAATTTCACTTCCTCTTCTTGTTCTCTCTATATATTTCTTTATTCCTTTTTTGTCTAATTGCTCTCGTTAATAATTTGAGTACCATGTTTAACAGGTGTTGTGATAGTGGATGTCCTTGTCTTTCTCCTGATTTTACAAAGTTTTCATTCTTTCCCCATTTAACAAGGTTTTGGCAGTGGGTTTGTCATATAGGGATTTTATCACACTGAGATAAGGTCCTTCTACACTTATTTTCTTGAGTGTTTTATCAGGTAAGGATGTTGGATTTTGTCAAAGTCTTTTTCTGCATTTATTGAGATACTCGTGGTTTTTGTCTTTGTTTCTGTTTATGTGATGTATTACATGTACGGGTACATGCATGTTGAACCATCCTTGTACTGTTGGAAGTATGGCATAATTTCAACTCTTCTACATTTACTTGAGCTTGCTTTATCAGCTAGTATGTGGTCTGTTTTCTCATTAATTATAGTTACTATCTGACATAATTTCTTGCACACACAGGTATGTATAGTGATTAGAGTTCACTTTTGGCTATTCTAATAGCTTCTCTATTAAATTCCCCTCAGTTTCTATATGAAGGATTTCCAATCATTCATACACTTGGTGCAAAATAGTTTAATTCCTATTAATAAAGATAGCAACAAAGCCAGGTGCAGTGGCATATGCCTGTAATCCCAGCACTCTAGGAGGCTGAGACAGGATTAATGCAAGCTGGAGTCCAGCCTTGGCAACATAGTGATTTAGTGAGACCCTGTCTCAAAATAAAAGAATAGGCTGGGGATATACCTCAGTGTGAAGGCCCTGGGTTCTATCCCCAGTAACACACACACACACACACACACACACACACACACAAAAAAAAAAAAAAACAGGAAAGGAAAGGATATCCACATTCTCTTCTCAGCTGACTGAGGCAGTATATCTACCTTAAGATCACTTTGACATACTTCTGCCTGAGAAATCTTGATAAAATAATGGAACTTTGAGTGAGAAAACTGGCCTAAGGCATTATGACCTGAAATCATTCATTGTAGCAACAGATGCAGCTTCTACAGGACCAGATTTTCTGGGGTGTAAATTGTTTTCTGCTTCTCTCTGCTTTTGGCCATACTCTCTTGATTAGGCTTCATCTCTATGCCTGAGAGTTTTTATTACTTTCCGCCAACCCATCAGAAATAATAATTTTACTTCACAAGAAAGGATACATACATTTACTGATAATACTAACGTGTGACACAATATGCTACAGCAAAATATGCCACTTTTGCCAAGGGTTTGTTTTGAACTAAAAGGAACTTGAAAATCAGCAGGTACAAGCAGGGGCCCCGAACTACCCTATTCTTCCTGAATACAGAAGTAGAAGTCCCATGAGGAAGGAACCAAGAGGAAAGCCACACTGTCACTACCAGGAACAAGGAATGGAGGCCGAGAGAAATCTATGCCAGTAAACCTTATAAATTAATTCTATCTTCTTCATCACACCCCTCTATAAATTCTCTGCTCTAGCCAAAAGCTACTTGCCTTGTTATATTTTTAAAATTTACTACTCTTTTCCCAATTTAGTATGTGTTTGATTCTAACTTATAAGGGCCCTTGTGTCATGTCAAACATATGCGGTATTCAATACATTTCTATGCTTGTCTCTTTATGATGGTTTATTTTATGTCAATTTAATTCTTAGGCCCAGGTGAAAGCCCTAAGCAAATAGATAAAATTTGGACAGACTCATCATAGACTTATAGTTCAAATGCTTACATATGCAAAAAATTGCTGCATATATTCAAAATAATATATATTTTATGGACTAAGAATCATCTTTCTCATCATTATTCTAGAAAGAATTGCAATATTTATTCTTAAGTACTGCTGCTAATGCTGTATGATAGCAAAAATGTTTTCTTTTAGGCATAGGAACAAAAGGATATCAGAAAAGGTATTCTAAAAGTGTAGACATTAGTGCACATCTGCGGCACTGATATTTCTTCTACATCAACATCTCTAAGCTAAGTATCCACTTAGCTTGCAAATATCACAGCAATGCAGATAAGCTATAACCTAAAATGAGCAGTATCCATTATTAATCTTCTCAAATTCTGTACCTGGAGACATTTTCTATCAATGTATTAAGTCGCTTTCTAGTATTTCCTTCTTACTATTCCATAACTCTTCCCTTGCATTCATATTACTAATTTTGATTACAGTTTGGCTATGCTTTAATCTACTTTTCACATAGTGTTTCAAAATTTTTGCATTTGATTTCAGATTAGACAAGTGCTAAGGCCACATGAGAATCAATATCTAATATATTTCTGAACAGAGTCCTCAGCATTTTTATCTTGAATTAAAACAACTCAAAGTGTTCACAGTACCACCTTTAATCAAGTGTAACCATAAACTACAAAGAATTGAAAATGAAATGAGTATAAGACATTTCACACTCCAAGCAGTCAGATGATAATAAGTTTCCACCTGTTAACATATTAATAGCAATGTTAAAGAGCACAATGTGCCGGAGGTATTACAAGTCTGTGCAATTTTACATGTGTCAGGAAATGGTTTGCTTGTTAGCAACTGGTTAGAGTATCAAAGTAGAGTGAATTCCATGGGGGGAAATTTTTTGTGCAATAAGAAAAAGAGGAAATCTTCATTTCTTGCGTTACTTAAAATAGCTCATGAAAAGCACTGGATAATATAGCAAGGAGGAATGCCTCCAGAGGGCATTGCATGACCTACAGTAATAGATCAATTCCATCCCTAGCATCTGTGATTAGTATGTCATGATTTGAAAGATGCATTCAGGGAGAAACTGACACTGAACAGTACAAGAGAGAGCCATGGGATGGCACAAGGAAAGTGCACATGCCACAGGTGACTGAGGTGGTAAGGCCAGGTGGGGTGTGTGTGCTTAGACCTGAGTAGTATGATAAGAGATTGTTAAATGATGTTTTACAAGATTATTTTACTTTCTACTTTTCAGTGATTTTTCCCTGTTGGAGAATTTAAATGTGTTTTAGACCTAAACTGATAATCTGAATATAAAAACATAAAGCAAAGGAAGCATACTATGATAGATTTAACCTTAATTTTTAAATAATACTGAAGGCTACATAAAACCCAAAACAAAAAGGAAAATGCAGGTATATGTGTCTCCACAAAACTATTTCTTTCCTTTTTTCTTTTCTTTCTTCCTCTTTCCTTCCTTCCTTCTGTCTGTCTGTCTGTCTCTCTCTCTCTCTCTCTCTCTCTTCTTTCTTTCTTTTTCAATACTACAAACTGAAACCAGGACAACACTGAGCTATACCCGAAGCCCTTCTTTTAATTTTTATTTTGTTTTGAGACAGGGTCTTACTATACCACAAAATTTCCCAGGCTGGACTAAAATTTGCAATTCTCTTACCTCAGCCTCCCAGACTTTTCATATTACAGATGTGTGTCACCATGCCTAGCTTATGAAGCTCTTTTATGGTTGTAAATTTGAAAATAAAACAAACATCCATGAAAATTACACCAATGGGTTTTAAACTGATATCTGCCTTCATGTCCAGAAGAACAAATATTCCTTTTTGTTTATCCACTTTTCTACACACAATCAGATTAAGAAATCCTACTTTCTCATATGTCATAGGACAGAAGTGACATTTGGAAGCTACAGTGGAAAAATAAATTTAAAGTGATTTTTTTTTCTGATACCCAGTTGAGAATACAGAAAAAAAAAAAAAAAGAAAAAATTATGTCAAATATTGGTTGTTTCCAAGAGCAGACAAAATTTTCTAAAGGGAAATTCAAAGTTAATTCTTTAAAATATTCGCTGAAAAATCTGACAATTTCTTCACTGTATTATCAAACATTTTCTCATCCTGTAAACTACCAAGTTTACTGTACTATTACACACTTTTTCCTATAATAAACTCTTATAATAATAGCAATGCCAAATAGTTCCCAATTCATAACTGCTAATCCACTGGTTGATTATCAATTGATTTTTCATCTGGACTATTATTTATTTCTAATTTATATAAGAAGTTGCATTACTTAAGGAGCGAGAAATGGAGCTAGTTGCACAATGCAGCAGTTTTCTCTGGAGTTGGGCTAGGTTTATTACATTTTGTTTTCAGAATAATAGAAAATTTTATAAAATCATGGTATGAGTAAAATGATAAAAATGTAAGGCAAATTAGCATAGTAAACAGTAAAGAAAATGTTATTAAAAGAAATCATGGCCTCTCTAATAACAGAAAGATGCCCTTAACCAACCTCCTATTGTGAAACAACACTGAACCTAAACTCTTGTGAACCAGTATTAGGCAATCTCAGTGGCTCACAGGGAGAACCTTCGCAGTAACCAGGTAATCAAGGAAGCTTCGGAGTGGCCATTACGCTAACCACATGCAGATCCATATCGGAGCATTTTGATTATTTAGCATACCAGGTTTCACATTTTAGATTAAGAAGAACTAATAGAAGCCTGCTGATAGCATGCCTGCAACAGAACAGGCAAAATTTGTGGTTTGTGGTTCCTACTGAGCAAAAACAGAAAGCATTTTCTTCAATCAATGACTAATAGTTTATAAAGTCACACATAAGAACATATGTATATATTATATAAACCGATTTATAAGGACCATGCAATTCCTGTTCACATGTAAGAATAAAAGCTTGGTGTTCATAAAGTCAGCTATGCATGAATTAATTATTTTAATCATGTGCCTTCTCAAATGCTGACCTGCTGGATGTGGTTGGGGATCAGAATTTTGAAAAACAAAAACTGTCTCAAAATGGAAAGTTTTGCTTACTTTTTTTTTTGGTACCAGGGATTGAACTCAGAACTTTGCACCTGTGAGGCAGACGCAGGGCCACTGAGCTAAACCCCCAGCCCTGTGTTGCTTACTTTTAAAAATGCACAATAAAAGAGGTTACCTCAATGAAGGATTCAATGGATTTAACATAAGGGGATAGAGTCCATTATTTTTTTTTAACATTCTGGATTTTTATTTACTTTTCAAGCAGACAATTTACACAACTCCTTCCCCCTTTCCTTTAAGTTAGTATGGCAATTGTATAATAAACTACTTAAAGAGAAGCTTTGGTCAAGAATGGAATGGAATCGCAAAAAGAAAACAAAACCACTGCTGTTTTTTTAAAAAAAACCAACACCTTCAGCAATTACGTTCAAACAAAAACACACAATAGTCGCACAGTATGTGTTACAGTGTTAACTGGGCTTTCCTCACCATCATGCAAGTGGCAGGGCCGCGGTCAGCCACTGTTCTCACGCTGGATGGTGGGGGTCACTCAGCTTCACATTATTCGGAGGCCCTGGATAGAAGACTCTAAGGTCTTGAAATCCCAAATTGTCATGGCTCATCGATTCCAGAAGTGCACAATTTGTGACAATCTTGCTTTCCCACCTCATAGACACTTAGGTGATGCTGTCCTAGTGCAGTCTCCGAGGCTGTATTGCAGTCCTCAGCTGTGGCTCTCTTGTCCATGTTGCAGAAACATTCCATGGCAGATGTGCTGCACTGGATGCTCTGTTTGGGAATGTCAGGCTTGGAGACAAAAGTCAAGCAGCCATGGTCATCTTAAAGAGCATCGAACAGTCATGGCCAGCAGCCACAACCTGTTCTCAGAGACAAACAACACATTCAGGACTGGCAGGAACTCAGTTTTCACAGAGGGGACCTCCACACTTTCTGAGGCATCAACAACAGACATGGTGCTGTCATGGCTGACCTAGGCCAGGCGGCTCCCGCTGGCAGAAAAGCTGACCCCATGGATCCAGCCACCAGTGCCACTGTCACTAAACTCTGACAGCAACTGGCAAAAGGGAGTCCTGCTGTCTCAGGGCATACTGGCTGGCTTTTCATCCACTTCTTCAGGCAGAAAACACTCTGCATGTGAAGTCACATGATCCTGCTGCCAGCAAAACACTGTTGGGATACCAATCCAAGCTGAGGACTACAGAGCAAATCGGCTTTATAATGTGCTTCCACCTGTTGTTTTCAGCCTTGAAGTTACAAAACAGAAATTAATCCTGCTCCACCTCCCACAGCAAATTTGTTCTCTAGAGGGGACAAGGTTGGCTTCCAGAGACCAGCTCTGAAAGTGACCATGTGACTGCTCTGGGAGCTCAGTCAGTACCTGTGATGTGTCCTTCAATCTCCTTGAGTTCATGAGCTTTCATCCCCTGGCTCCCATTCTTACAGATGTGAACTTTGTGATTATTGGGGTTCAAGGCAATATGGGTACTGTCCTTGTTCCAGGTATGTCAGGGAATTGGCTCTAGTAAAACCTAGATGCAGGGACTATGATGCAGGGACATAGTCTTAGTGGTTTCAAAGGGTAGAAAGCTGAAGTAGGGAGGTCTGGAGGGGCTCTCAGTGGAGAATTCTTGGACACAGGCGCTGGGTCCATTATTTTAAGCACAACTATTTATACCTTTTGAAATGATATTTTCTCAAGCAAGTCTTACAAGCTCTATATGATCAGTTACAAAGTTGAAGGCAGATCAGCTCAGGTTTTAGAAAATTAGTATTTTTCCATAGCTAACAGATTAAGAATAGTATATATTTTGAAGTAAGGAAATAATCTTTGAAAGTTTGTAAAAGAACTCAAGTATAAAACCTTTTAGCTTATATTAAAATTCCCTTAGTGAATCACTATTTCTTATAAAATATCAAATATAAATGTCTTTGCTTTATTAGGTCTAGCAGAAAAGCTAATATCAATACAATGTACAAAATGTAGATTGTACATGCCATTCTAACCACTAGAAACTACCACACACACACACACAGACACACACACAAAAGAATTGAAATCAACCTCTTTCCTGAGGATTTTTTCCAAGATAAACAACCTCTGAGCAAGACAGTTTGAACATTTGCAATATTTGTAGTTACTGCAAACAGATTTTACCTAAACTAGACCAACAACCTGGGACTGATATCTGTGATTCTTCTCCATAGAAACCCTAAGTGCACCATGAAAGGGCTTTTTGCAACTCTTCTTTGTCCACTTCTTGAACCTTGTATTCTATCCTGCCTATTGATCTTTCAGATTCAACATCACTGACCTCATAATTTGCCATCAGAAATGGCAGGCTTGGTCCTATATTAGGGCTTTCATACTCACCATTTCCTCTGCCTGGAAGGTACTGTATACAGATCTTGATACAGCCTGCTTCTCGGTGCAGGTTTCAACTCACATCATTGTTAAATCTCAAACAGTAATATGTCTACTAAAGTACCTGAAGAAGCTCATCTAGAGACACTGTCACTGTATATGATTTCATTACTTATTTTCCTTCCTCTCCATACAAGTATAAATCATATGAAAAAGGCAGTTTGTCCATCTTCTTCATAGCTGTCCCTCTGGTACCTGAAAAGCACTTGACCCACAAAACATACTCAACAAATATGTGAGGAATGGATAAACAATCACTGAGAATATTATATGATATAACATAAATTTGGATTAATTTCAAAAGTCCTAGAATGCATATAATCAGAAAATAATCAAGAGTAAATACATCTAAGTAAATACAAATCTTTAAAATAAAAGATAAATAAAAGATAATTTTATTCTTCATTTAAGTTATGCAATTTTTCCATAGAAGTTCATACACTTTGATGGCCACAATAAAAATCCAGTTTTTCCTTAATCACTTTTATTTGCTAGTGTTGTTTGCTGTTAACAAAATACAACATAATTAATGAAGTATGAAATTCCTAAGAACTATGATTTAGAAATCAAATTTTATGTTGTAGAAATATATTAGGAAAGAACTAGTAGGTTCTTATTAATTGTATGTGAATAAAACATTAAACTTGCTTGATTTCTATGAAAATTCTAAGGTATGCCCACGGTACAGTGGTACATCATCTCTGCACAGTGTTGCCAGTAATATATTTGCATATTTAATATGTTGTTCCTAACTTAAAATTCCAAAATTAATTTTGTATATCCAATTCTAATTGTATAATCTTTCCTTAAACTCAAATATAGTTATTTTATTTCAGTGCCAAACACTGCAATATTCTGTGTGATGTGAAAGTTCAAAGATAAACAGTTGTAGACTAAGATGGAAATGAACAACAAATAAACTGATGCATATGATGCTTAAAATGATAAAATATTAAGGTTATCAATAAATTTGTGTTTTAATTTTCAGAACATTACAGGCAATTTATCTTCTTTGATCTCTTCCTAAGGTGGCTAACCTATATGATTTGAAATCACTGTTACCAAATGAGTTAAAAACGAAGGAAACAATATTTTTGCAAGGGTCCTTACATTTTAGAAAACTCTCAACGTTACTTTTCTGAGTGACTGAAATATCATAAATTTCAACAGATTTGTTCACTGCTTCTCAAATAACTAAAGACTACAACACCATACATGAATCTTCTAATGAAATTTTAGCCACCTGTGTGTGGTAATTATAAAAAGCATTTTGAAGTTGTCATCCATTATTTTTTGATAAGCTTATAATAGATCAAGTTAACTGGATTTGATGGCACCTACTCCATCTTTGAAAAAAGATACTTTCATCTAGGAATTGGATATTGATCCTTCTTTTAATATAGACTAATGGCTCTTATAAAGCTACTATATTGTTATAGCAAACGTACCTCTCAACTTCAGGTAAAAGTAAGAACGGACTTGCTATTTTCAAGCAAAAATATATTTTATGAATGTTTCACTAGTGGATTTTTAATGATGGTTTAGCTGCTGAAAATAGGTTGTGAACTGCACAATCGAGTATTGTTGCCACTACTTTTAAATTTATTTTAAATACTAATAACAATATCCTTGGAGAATAGAAACATTTATTTACATTGCATTTATCCTCTTTAAAACCAAACACAATTAAGTCATAAACACCCTCTGAAAGACAATACAGATGTTTAAAATTAATTATAAAAATCATAAAAATACAAACAAGTCTAAATCATGCTTCAGTTCCTTTTTCTTTTTTTTTCACTTCCTTTTTCCCCGGAGAACATATATTTAACTCTAGCACTGTTCTCTAAGGTACAAAGTGTATGTCCAAAAAATTTACTTAATTATGAGTCATAAACTCTCAAAACAAAGTACAAATTTTTAATATTCCTTGTCCCTTTTGCATTCGTACCTTACAGCAGGAGAAAGAGATATTTTTTTCAAATTAAGACAAAGTAACTTTTTCTAGAATCCTTTCCTCAGATAAATCAGAAAGGAAGCTTTTTTGTGATACCTGCATACTGCTACCTTTACAAACTTTCTTGAGTTCAAGCTGTGAGACCAAAGTGACTCCATTTTGCTTATGTGAAACCAGAATGACTCCACTTTTGCCCAAAATGGAGTAGTCTCCTTTGTCCTCTCACATTAATGATTAAAATGTGCTTGATCTAGGACAAAAGATACAATCTGTAACAAACCAAAATCCCTAAGTTAATTACTCAGCCATCTGTTTACCCAGGAAATGAACATCCTGGGCCCACTATCTGTAGGAACAGTCTGTCAATGTGCTGACTGTCAGTGCTGGGTGGTCGTGACCATTAGTCACCGAGTCTGATGACCATCAATACGTGACAGTTGCCCACTAACCTTTGTCCTTCTTTTCTTTTGTAAAACCTATACGTAATCACCCCTTAGCCCTGATGAGTTCACCCAATCAGAAATGTACACTTCATGCATGTTAAGCGCTGACCAATCATTGTAATTGCTAAGTGGAAAATCTCCAAACCTTGCTGTAACCTCTATAAAAACCCCGCTAATTTGGAACTCGGGGCTCTCAATCTCGATCCGCTGTGTCGGAGACAATTGAGAGTCCCTGCTTAAGCTTGAATAAACGACCCTCGTGTGCTTACATCGGAAACGGCCTCCTGCTGGTCTTTGGGACTTCACAATCTGGGCACAACAAAGCAATATTTAAAAATTTTATTTCATAAAATCACATACATAAATAAGTTCAATAAAATAGGGATGATTAATTTGACATGTGAAATAAAGAGATTATCCAGGGGATTATCACAGCCTAGATACCTGCTGTTGGGAAGCACATTTCTTCCCTCATCCACCTCTTACCAAGGGCAGCACACTCTTTCGCAACTTAACCAATATCTTGCCTTTTATCACTTTACCTTTTATAGTTCTCCTAGATGAGTGCACATTCTTTAAAAGATATTGTTGGGCCGAGGATTTAGCTCAGTGGTTTCACCGCCTGATGCGCAAGTGCAAGGACCTGAGTTCTATCCCTGGTGCCAAAAAAAAAAAAAAAAAAAAAAGATATTGTTTAGTTTTTTTCCGAACTCTGTAAAAATAGTTTTCTCCGAACTCATTTGTATGTCACATAGAGATGTCAATCATCAATAGTTTACTAGTGTTGTGTTCTACACATACAATATATTATCTTTTAATCAGAAAGTTCAGTATTTTTCATTAATTCTAATAAGATGCTTGTAGATTTTCTAATTTCCTAGAACGCACTCATATAACCTGTGGAAATGAAAGCCAGTATATTTTCCTTAATCCAACAAATGTGTCTTTTTCTCTAGAACTTCCAGAGCAGATAACAGACGCGATTATGACTATGGCTAACCATCTCCTGAGCTTGGATTTAAAAGGAATGCTTTCTATAACAAGAGATTAAATATGAATTGTGGTGCCTCCTGTGGAAGTTTTGTGGGTATTGTTTTTAAAATTTTTTTAATGACTAAGGAAAGAAGTTTCCCTCTGTCCTTATCTTGCTGAGCCCCTCCCCATTTTGTTTTCAGTGCTGGGGACTAAACCCAGGGCACTCTCACTGAGTTTTATGCCCAGGTCATGCTCCTCAGCCCCACAAATGGCTGGGGTTACAGGGATTCCTGGCCTGCACTGCCACAGTATGCTTTGATTTTGTTTTGTTTTGTTACACATAGAAAGTTTTCCATAATTTGCTTAATGGTTTGGCATATTACACTATAACTGATTACTACAATAATAATCATCAATTCTCTCCTGGCTGGGTGTCAGTGTTAAAGCTCTGATACACTGATAAAATGGGGATGAAAGTGTTCCTTTTTTGTTGCTGTTATTTGGAAGAGCTGGTGAAATATATATACGTGTGTGTGTGTACGAGAGAGATATTTGGCACATATTTGGACATTGATAGTGATGGGAACTGAGCTTGCAGGTTTGAATGTGAAAATTTTGATAAATGATTGGATATTTTTAATGAGTACAATAACATTCAGACAATTTTGTGACAATTTTGATAAGGTGTATATTTCTATAAATGGTAGATATATTGAATTTCATTCACATACTCATTTTTAACATAAATTTGTTAAGAGAACTCATATTCTTAAAATCTACTCTCGAGTAATGTTTATTTTTCATTTATGATTATCCTTATTTTTTGTCATCTCTTATTTTGTTGCTTCATCAATGATTTATTATGTCTACTGAAACATTTAAACAAGTTTTAAAAAGCAAAAATATATATTTTGTAATATCTTCCCTTTGCTTCTTTGTTTTCAATTGGAAAATATATTTCATTCATTTAATATAATTATTGATATTATTTTGTTTTAAACACATTTTATATGATTCCTATCTATTCTGTTTATTTTGTCTTTAACATCTTGTTGGTTTTTTTGCACTGATTAAAAATAATTGTTTCAGGGGCCAGGGATTTAGCTCAGTGGTTATACCACCTACCTTGCTAGCGGAAGGACTCGAGTTCAATCCCTAGTACCAAAAAAAAAATGTTTCAGGGGCTGGAGATTTAGCTCAGTGGCACCACCGCCTGCCTTGCAAGTGCAAGGTCCCGAGTTCAATTCCTGGTACCAATAATAATAATAATTATTATTATTATATCATTCACTTTCCTCTGATAATTTGGAAATAATATATCTATCTTCCTATATTTTAGTGGTAATCAAAAGAAAAACAAGAGGATTGTTACCTCCCAAGGCGTCTTGAGTCTTCCTCTTCCTTGTTACTTGCAATGGTGTGATGAACTGCTGAACTCTACTTTTGTTTTTTGGTACCGGAGATTGAACTCAGGACCTTGTGCTTGTGAGGCAGGTGGCAGAACCACTGAGCTAAATCCCTGGCCTGAACTCTACTTCTGAAGAACCTATTTGAGAAATATTTTGAGATCAGAAAAGATGTTTTTTTTTTTTGGTACCGGGGATTGAACTCAGGTCCTTGCACTTGCAAAGCAGGCAGCGGAACCACTGAGCTAAATCCCCGGCCCCTAGATGTTATTTTTATTCACAGGTGATTGTTCTGGTTTTGTACGTTGGTTTGTTTTGTCTTCTTCTTTGTGTTAGTTTTCTGTGAAAACTAGAAACCAGAATTCTGAAATCTTGGTTAAGATTTTGAGAATTTTTAAATGACCAAAATAGCATGAAGCTAAGACATACTTTTAGAATCAGCTATTGTTCGGCCCTGTGTAGTTCTGCTGCTCACTGACCCTGAGTTCTCATTTTGGTCTACATGGTTTTGAAGTTTTCTAAAAACCCATCTTAATTTCTCAGCCGAACCTCTTATGAATTAGCAAAAGTTTCCAGGATATTTCCAAAATCCTGAGAAAATAATTTATATTTTTGGTATTTTTAACAAAAAAGTCTCTGATATGTTCATTGTCTTCAGTGACAAGGTAAACCAGGCAATCTACCTTTACTGGAAAAGACAGTTTTTAGTTATTCTTATAAAGTATATAATTTAAAACATAATTCAGGATTAATAATTTTCTGTTCTTTCTATATAAAAATTTTCAGCCTCACTTTATATCAATTTCAATTACTACATTCCTGAGATTATTTTTTAGGATCGAGGTTTTCAGTATCATGTCATATCTCTTTAACACAGTTCGAATTTCTCAATAAATATAATAATTATATTTGGTTATGTTTCTTCCCTTGCTCTCTTAGGCACTAGCAGATTTGGTAGGTGGACAAGTGGTGATGTAGCACTTTTCTCTGCACTAAGTAATAGCTCTTTGGCCTAGGTACTCTCAGGCTCTTAGAACATTTATTTCATCTAGTCAAAGAATCAGTAAAAATCCAAAAGTACAAAGCACCGTTTCTTTAAAAGAGCATTACCCGTAGTAATTTTCTCTCTAGTGCCCCAGTACTAGAAAGTATGCTCTAAATTATGTTTCTTTCCCTAAAGTGTGGTTCAAAAGAAAACTAAATGTAACTTGCAATTTTCCCAAGCAGTCCCTTATGTACTATTCCTACTTACTAAAAATGTTGATCATATTCATTTTTATTTACAACATGTATGTCCTTTATTCAAAGCATTTTCAGAATAACTATGATTTGATTTTAGGCTATAAAAACAATTAACTTGATTTCTTTCAGGCGGGGAATAAATATTTAACACGTGCTTTAATTTTTATTTTGAAAAACATTAAAAACACAAAGTAGAACAAAGAATCACACAATACTTATGTTGTACAAGTCAGTACTAATAAATATTATCATTAGTCCAGACATATTCTTTTATATTTAATAAAAGAGGAAAAATTTTACAGGAAAATTATAGTTACATTTCTCTCTTGCTCATAATTTCATTAAAAGTAACATTTTTCCTAACTACAAATCACTAATTTATTACACAGACTTCTACTTGTTTTATATCTTACATCATCACACAAATATGTATTTGTTAATATATTTGGTATATTTTTATACTCATGTATCATTTTGCAACTTACTTTTCCCAGTTGTTTTTTTTTAAGACATTCGTCATGTAAACACACCAATACACCACCACTTTGCACATCAAGTTTTAGGGACTAAGAAAAGAAAAACCTTCATTTATCTATATAATAAACAAATTTAATTTTGATACTAAAATTCTACCATGAGAATTTTAAACACTTCTTTTATGGTAGCAGTATGACGAAACAAATTTTTAAGATAAATTCTTGGTACCACAAGTCCAAAAATATCTACTCCTAGGTTATTGCTTCATACATAGTAAGAGTCTTTTTAAAATAGCTATTGAAATATTACTGTTTTAAAAAAGAAAAAAAAAGAAAAAGTGGCAAGAAGAGACATGTGAATCCTTCTAAAATTCTTTAAATCTTCATTTTGGAATGAGTAAACTAAATTCAGAGAATTTCAATATAGTATAAAAAAAAAATCAAATGTTCCATTCTCAAACAAAATATTCTAAGTGCTACTAACAGACAACACTAACCTCACAAAGTTACTTTAATAGACAATGATACTCACAATGGTACTTTAATTCACAAAGTTTTTGAAAACATTGTTTATAATCTATATTTGATTTTGTAGACTGAAATCTTTTCAGATAAGCCTCATGTTTGGCTATATGCAAATCTGCTGTCTAAGGGATATTAATGAAATTCACATTACAAATATGGCAAATTGAGCAATAAAGTTAACATGAGAAGTATTGTAAGTTTGTTCACCAAGGCTGGCAATTGCACAAAGAAAACGTAACAGCCAGTGGATTAGCATGCTTTTCAAACTCTTCCAATAGAAATATTACATTAGATTATCCAAAAAAGTGGGAATCATATTTAACTAACGCTTTGGAACTTAGAACCTATGCTACTACCGCATCAAAATTTAACAATTCTTTTAGTATCCTGAAATCTATTTCTCAACTTCCAATTTTTAAATTTTTATCCAAAAGCTCTTTTATGACCTTAGTTGCTGTTGTCACCTTCTTGGTTCCTACACAAGTCTAAGTTTTCATTACTTCATGTCTAAAAATTCTTTAATTTCAAATTTTCTTTTCCAAGATTTTAAAGTATTTCCTAAGTAAGACATATGGCAATAAAAAGGAATCTTAAACTGCCCTTCCTATCATTAGATTTGGAGATGCAAGAATGACGGGTTAGCTAGGTGTAGTGGTACATGCCTGTAATCCCAGCATTCAAAAGCCTGAGTCAAGAGGATTCCCAGGAGCTGGAGGACAGCCTGGGCAACAAAGTGAGTTCAAGGCCAGCCTGAACAGCAAGGCAAGACTCTGTCCCAATAATAATAATAACAACAACAACAACAACAACAACAACAACAATGAGAGTTTATAATATATGGTCTGAGTGAGACAAATAAGAACCTAACTCTCCCCCTTTTTTTTTGGCCAAGGGCTGTCATATCCCTCCTTTTTCCTTTTGCTCCTGCATACATACACACACGCACACCTTCCAAGGGTGGACTGGGAACCTTGCTTCAGTGTCCTTCTGGGTTACTTAGCAGCCACCCTCCAGGCCACTTTGACAAGAGATACAGCTCCACTTGCTGCCACCTTTTTGAAGAAGGGCTGGCAACCCACCTTGACCGGGTTAAGGTTAGGAAAGGAGGAATCTGGGGCCATTATCATTCAAAACCTCTCCAAACCCCAGTAAACTGCAATGAACACAGGTAGCCTGGCTGAAGATTTCTCCATTTTAGCCCCAACATTTTTTTGTGGAGATGCAATAAATGTAGGTCAAACAACTTGCTTCTTCCTGTCCTTTCCCTGAACTGCCACCATGTTGGCCACCTATGGCTATCCTGCTCCCTCATACCCATTTGAACTAACCACATGCCTGTCCCTGGACAAATCTGTGAAGTAGAATTTGAACCAATCACATGCTTATACTTCCACCAATTGCATATCTGCAGTTGCTAAATAAGTACATTCCTCTCACACTTCCATACGTTTTGCTTAGTCTCAGAGGGCTCTTTCTGGTGTCCACTGCACAAATCCTATTAAAGCCTCACACCAGTAGACTGTAAATCTACTCATGATTTATTTCTTGGATAATGTGGCTTGGAAGGTCCCAAAAATCTACCTGAGTAGTGTGGACAGAACAGTCGCTTTAAAAGAAAGAGCAATAAAAACTAGAGGTTGTTAAAGAATAAGCAGATACTTTTTACTTCAATTCTTAAATATTCTTTCTGTATTCCACAATTTTAGAACTCATCTACAAGCTTCTTAATTCAGAGGTTAAGGACAGGGGTCTATCCAAACACACTTTCTATTCCTTTATCCATCCAAAATAGTTAGAGTATTTTTAAGTTAAATAAAGACACAGTGTTTATCCTTAACAACCACGTAAATATGAGCCTCACTTCAAGAACCTCTTCTTTTCCTGCAAGGAAAAGTTTCTCATTTTTGCATTCAGTTACCTTTTATATGTTCTTTAATAATTCTGTCCTAAACATGCCAAAAATAATAACAATCCTTCAATAGCGTAGAATAGCTTATACAAGGTTGTACATTAGGCCAGGCAGATAATGTTGTGGAATCTTCCTTGTACCTCAATGTGAAAATTCCCTTTGTGTCTTTCTCATAGTAATTTAGCCACTGTATGAGTTCTGTTTCTTCTTCTTTGTCTCTTCCTCTTTTTTCTTTTTTCTTCCTCTTTCTCTGCCTCACCTTCTCTCTCTCTGGTCCCTCTCTATCACCTTTTCTTCCTTTTACTCTTCTTTTTCTTGAAGTTTATTCTATTTTTAACTCTCTACGTTCATTTTCCTTAAAAGTGCTTTGAAGATGATATTTAAATTTCTTTATATTTTCATGGTATAAATAAACTTTCATCTCATAATGTCACTTAACTATTCCTAATAATCTAAACTTTTAGGTGTTTACTTCAGAATTGTGACAGCAATTTTCCACAGCTTTCTATTGTCTGGTGTGGATATTAACAAATGTTGTTCAGATCCCTGAGGCTGTATGAATGGGACCTGATTTTTCCCTCTGGATGTGCTTAGAACCTTTTCTTTTTTTTTTTTTTCTTTTAACATCGTCAGAGAAATTTTACTAGGCTTCTTTGATCTAAAGACAAAGGTTAAACAGCAGTGGAAACCCTAACATAACATCCCAAGTGTGTGTACTATTGTTTGGTTGTTACAGTTATGGTCCATGAGTCTAGGGGTAGAAGTGGCAGTCCTGAAGTAGATCTCAGGAAATTTGCTTGACTACGTTCTTCAAATAGTTGTCCTCTAATGGCATTAGATATAATGGAAGCAATTTCATCTTGGCCCGTGTTCCCAAGGTGATTTTGAATAGTGAAAGGTAATGGGATCAATGGATCCGAGAGAGACAAAGTTATCTCAAACTTTGCCAATGCTGCAGAGCTGGAGAATAAAAGCCTTAAATCAGTATTATTCACATATATGTCCAATAGGTTATAATTTGGTCCCCATCTCTTTAAAAATTCAATCTCTTCTCCAAGGAGTCTGCAGTGGCACACTACCAGTGAAAATTTCTGAAGCATCTTGGGTACTTGATGCTGTGTTGTACATTTCTTCCTCCAGGATTCCTGTTCCTAAATGTATTGAAAAATAAGCTTATGAACCAAAAGGGAGGAAGAAGGAGCTTTATCCTCATCTAGAAAAGACTGAAAATTCAGGTCAGCAATCTTTCTGTAAGGCTTTTCCAGGAAAGGGAAACCAACAACTGGCTCTGCAAAGGTGATGGTGAGTCTATGGTATCATAAATACAGGTAAATACAGCTTGATCATCACTCCACTCAATGACTTCCCACTCAGACAAACTCAAATGATCCAGTAGTTCTTCGGTTCTATTTGTTTGTTTTTGCATAAAATCTATCTGAGCAAGGGTTTGCTCTTTCTGTTCCTCCAGTTCTAAGAGCTTTCTTTGAAGCTCCTCTTTGGCTTTTAGCTTTTCTAGATCTCCCTCTGAAGCTCTCATTTCAGAATGCCATTCTTCCATAGAATTGTCTTTCTCTTCATTCTCCAAATTCTTAATTTCTATTTCCACCTCAGTGAGACAGTTATCAATCTCAAGTACAATGTCCATCTCATCTATCCTTACATGAAGTCTCTCCCTTTCATTCTGAGCTGACTGTACCAGCTTGCTGTACAGAGCCACTTTTCCTTGGTGAGTGAAGACTTTAGTCATCTTGGTAAAACGCGACTTTATTTTGTTAAGGTGAATTCCAAAGCCCTTTAGTTGTTCATCAGAGTAGTGTCTCATTTTTTCCACGTGTTTCTGGTTACATCAGTCAACAGTTTACCTTGGTTCAATGCAGACACTTTTAATTCTTCAATCTTTTGGTGAAGAACCTTACAATCTTCTCTATAAATCTGTTTCTTGGGTCCATAAATATATTGTCTCAGCATTAGGTCTTCTGGAGTAGGTGATGTATGTATAGTAAATTTGGGTGGGAGGCTGCTTTCCTGGGGTTTCTGTATCAAGATGTGGACCTGAAGAAGTATAAAGAACTCTCTTACTGTTATTCTCCCATCCTTGAGTTTCTCCCTCAAGCTCTCTTCACAAATAGCGTGACCAAGAAAACTGGGATTCCATTTGACTATTCTTGTGCATGCTAAAGTCCAGAGAGGTCCCATCAGCCTTGACTGAATCCAGAGAGCTGCTGGAACCAGACAGAGCCCTACTGAGGCTTTTTATCAATACACTGTTAGCATTTTTACCTATATCCCCTTCAGTATGGTGATCAAAAATCTCCTGATGTTGTGTAGAATCCTCAAGCTTAATCTCATATTTTCTGATTTTTTTCTCATTTTCAACATCATCTTCTTCTTGTACCCAGGTTCTTTTTTTGGCTATTGCTGGTTTCTTCCATTTTGTTTTCAGATGGTGAAATCTCTTTTTGATATTTCTCAATCAATGCCTTTCCCTCAATTTCTATGCTAACCGAGTCTGAGGAATTAACCTCACCAGAATATATGGGAAGATTTTCCTCATTTATATACTGAGATAGACTTAAATTCAGTTTTGCTGCAACAGATCCAATTCCTGAATTTTTGCCGGAGACTGGTTGAGTTTCTGAGTGACTTAGAGCAGTTCTTTCTACTGGAATCTGCTCTAGGTCATCAATACCAGGTGATGCTACAATTTCTCTTGTTTGGCAATCTGGGCAAAAAGATTCCCAAAGAATATCTCATTTTATCTTTCACAACTGCCTTTAATGGTGCAGAGGTAGTTTCATCTCCATTATGAGAATTTTTATTTTCTTTAACTTCGTTATGTTTAGCACCACTGGACATTATGTTAATATTATCCAGTTCTGTAGATTGCGCAACAGTCATATTATTGAGTGCCTTGTTTTCTAATTTGAGTAATTCTTCTGAAGAAGGTAGTACGTAAGCAGTTTGAAAATCTAAAATCTCTCCAGGTTTTCCATTCAAATTATTCAGACTCGGCTTGATACTACTACAACATGGAAAATTAGATGCAAGTATAGGATCTGCTTCTCTAGCATTGATATGGGTTTGAATGACTTGTCAAGCCTGTGTTACTGTTGTTATCTCTAACTGTATTACATTTAGCTGGCTGAATATTTTCCTTTAGTTCTTTTTTACAGACTATAGCAAATTGTTTCTCATTATTGAGCATTTTGGATTTGTCTGAACATGTGAGTACAGAGAAATTTTCTGTAACAATATTTAAACTCCTATTTTCAGTGTTAGACAGTTTTGATTCATCTTCACTGACATTCTGTCCTTTTTGGGTTAACAGAGGTTGTTGGGTTGAGACATAAGGCTGAGAAGTAACAAACATATCAACAAAGGCCTCCATTTGATCCTTTGGGAGCTTAAAAGATACATGCTTTGAATTAAGTTTAGTCATTTCCCCCAAGTTTTTATTAGGTGCTAAAGTTTGACTAGCTAATAAGTTTTGAGGCTCTTTTTGCAGATCTTGATCTTTGAGCAGTGTTACAGCACAGTCTATCTGTCCTTTGGAATCAGTTGGAGTAACTTCCTCCTTCTCTAACGAAGGACAAGGAGCAAAGTACTCACTGACTAAATTATCTGCAAAAGCAAGAATATTTTGCACTAGGCACTTACTGGCTTTCTTATCTTTATCACATAAGGACATGACATTATTTTCCAAATTATCAAAAGGAGAAATAATATCTGAGGAACAAGAATAATTATACTGGATCCACAAATAGCAGCTGCACTACCTGTAAAATCTACATTTTTTGTGCCTGTACTATTTAAACGACAGCTTTCAAGCTTAGAACTTTTCTCTGACCCTGGTATTCTAAAATTTTGTAGTAAGGTGCATAACATGGTTACTTTTTCATTTTATTTGCTGAGGCCCTGGTAGATATTCTCAAAAGAAAACAAAAAAATTCCTCAATTGTGAAAAAAATCTTCCTGTATAGCTCTGATATTTTCCTATACTTTGTTTTCACTAATGTTCTTGTTTTTTCTCTCTTATCTTTTCCTTTCTTCCCTTCCCCTTTTTTATTTTTGTAAAACAGCATTATTGTTTTTCCAGCTTCTAACTTTTTAACTCTCCAGACCTCTTATTGCTCCCTCTGATTCCCCTAGACTCTTGGCTCCCATCAAATACTTTAGATTCCAGATGCATTTCTGATCATTTTAGATAGCTAAAATTGATTTGGGTTTTTGCAAGCAAGGTAAGATCTCTACATCGTATGTCAAACAATAGTACCTTAAACAGATATATTAAAATTGCATTCAAACATATTATATATAGTAAATATAATAGTCACACATATATGTTTATGCCAATAATGAAAGGCCAGAAAAACTAGAGAAAAAAAAAAGAAAAGCAAAACTCACAGTAGAAATATTTGATGTTGAGAGCTATAGGTAAAAAAATAAATTTTCTTTAAAGTATTATAAATAAAAACATTAAAACATAAATCTTTTATATCCATGAAACCAAAGCATCTGGGCTTGGAACTTCATCCTACTTTACAAAACTTATTTTCCTTGAAAGGGAACACTTCTTTTACTTCAGGAGTATTTTTTACATCACGAAATGATGAACATTTTTATCAATCCTGTATTAAAAGAAGTTAATTAACTGGATTATATGCTGCATTACAATGGAGCTTAACTAATTAACTAATTTCGAGAATTACATAGTACATTGCTTTTACTTACAAATATGGAAATATCCAATAATATATTTCAAATTCACCCCTGAGGCTCTTTTACGTTTCTCATGTAAAATGCAGTTTTCATATTCCATAACTTGTTATAAACAAGATTATGTTTAATATTATTGAAGATGTTTTTTGTTTAATGATGCTGTTATACAATAATATTCTATTATTCCATCAGTAAAAACAGATTACATTATGTGGACATAATTGCCATCAATTATGCATTGTAAAATGCAAATATATTACAAATTAAAATTATTCTACACAGCTAAATTTTACCAAGGTGTATATTCTATGGAATATATGAAAAAAATAAAACATTAAGTTTTGTTAATGACTTAATTTATGATTTCTATGCACATGCTAGAAACCAATGTGTCAATCAAAGTATAATCAGAGTTTAATCACTACTTAATGTTCCATTTTTTCCAACAAAGGTCAACAACAATAATTCTTGTTATTCAGCTTTTCTCCCCTCAAATTAATTTTAATATTCTTGACAAACTGGGAAAATACATTTTGTTTCAACGGTTGGGTAATTTTATTGGAAATTCATTGTTTCCTTTAATAAAACATTACGCTACACTATGTTGCACACTACATTGAGGCAGGAGATAAGGACATGACAAACTGGCTGGGGAAGTGGGCATGTCAGTTACAAAGCTCCAGGATATGCAGAATAGGTCCCAACGCCTTGCACCTGGGACCAATCAGAGAATGCTATCTTCAGTTCTTCTAGCAAGAACCCAAGCTGGTTTTTGATAAGACAGCCTAAATTTGACCAGCCTGAGGAGTGTGGGATACAAATGACAGCTGCCATTTTCCTTATAGCCACTGTGCTCTCTCATTCAGAGTGGGCCGCTCTCACCCTAGAGTGTATTTATTTTCCTACTTTTATTTGGCCTGAACTCACTCTGCAGACTGTGTTTCTTTTCTTTTCATACCTTTAATAAATCCAAAAGCTTGCTACATTTTCCTCTGGTCTTAACCAATTCTTTGTTCAAGACAAACAACCTAGAAACCACCTCTAGAAGGACACTCCAACACCCTAAAACCTGGTAACAACATGAATGGTAAATGAAAAATCTTGGAAAATACTGTCTTCTATAAATATGATCAGAACAACAGAAAAAAACTGTCATATTAACTTTTCTAGAATTCTGGAAAGTATCACTAGGGTTACAAATCTACAGGGATGTTTACTCAAGAAAAAGTTAAATATTGGCAAGAACAGTGAGCTTTGTGGCACTGTATCTTGCCTTATTTCCATCCCCCTCTGTATGATAGGCTTGAAGACCAATAGCCTAGAAGCCACTGGTAGGAACAGAACAGGGCAAGAGTTCCTACAATATCCTCTTTTCAATGAGCTGGGATTGTCTGAACTGTCTGAAAATTCCATGGAAAGTTCTGCTACCAAAGCTTGTCTTTATTTGACCTAACCTGAAAATTGTTAGATTACTAAGGCTTCTCCTAAGGGACTTCTGGCAAAACCAATCAGGGAAATTCATTCCTTAATAAAGCAATTGCTTGTGATGACCACAACAATTGGGTCAAGAACAAAACAAAACAAAACAACAAATAAAACCACTTGAAAGGAAAAAAATCTGGAGAAAAACACGGCTACGGGGGCATTTTAAAAACTCTTAACATCTTTCTTTACTAGAAAGCCATGTACATTGATGAGACTATACATGTGTGAGTAGGATAGTGTACTTGCCTAGAAAATAACTGGTAAAGCCCTAAACTTTCATTTTCATGTGTCCTTATCGCTGCACAGTAAAAATTAGAGATTAATGGAGAATTTTAAACTGTCTGCCTAATCCTAAAAAGATTGACAAACCTTTAGTTATACTGAGCAGAGAGAGAAAAAATTCAATATATTAAAATCAAAGAGGATAGAAGGGCTATTACTGTCAGCTTAAACAGAACTGGAAATGTTAATAGCTAACAAATAGCCTAAGTAAAACAAAGGAAAAGGAACAATACCTGAAAGGATCTACAAAAATTGATTGGATAGTAATGAAGAAATGTCTACCTGACTTCACTACTGATTTTAATAAAATTATTAAAGAAATAGGAATGGATTAAGAGATAAAGGGATGGAGAGCGAGTAAAGGAAAGGGTATATAAAAAAATTAAATATGTAATGTACAGTACCAACTACAAACAATGAATGTAATGCATTACATACCATAAATATTGAAAAATAATTAACCCCATTTTTAAACAGACACCTCAAAATAAAAAACCCAAATCTCAATTAATTCTACAAGGAAAATATTACCTTGATACTAGAACAAGTGAAAAGACATAAGGGGAAAGAAGGAGAGGCAGGGAGGGAGGGAGGAAGGGGAAAGAAAGGAAGAAAAAGAAAGAGAGAGAGAGAAAGAAAGGAAGAAAGGAAGAAAGGAAGGAAGGAAGAAGGAAGGAAGGAAGGAGAGGGAAGGGAAGGGAAAGGAAGGGAGGAAGGAAGGAAGAGAGAGAGAGAGAGAAAGAAAGAAAGAAAGACAGACAGAGGGAGGGAAAGAAAAGAAAAGAAAAAAAGAAAGAGAGAAAAGGAAAAGAAAGGGAGAGAGAGAGGCAGGCCACTATTCTTTATTACTAAAGACACAAATATTTGTAACTAAATACTAGCAAACAAATCCAGCAACATATAAACAAATTATACATTATTTCCAAGTGGGATTTATGTTGGAAATGAAGTTTGTTGTACATCTCAAGGTAATACACTACATTATCAGGATAAGGACAAAAACTACATAATAATCTCAAGAAACACAGAAAATGCATTTAACAACCTCCAACACCCTTTCATGTTACAAACATTCAAATAATTAAAATATAAAGAAATTTTCACAACCTGATAAAAGCACATGTGATAAAAAGCCTACAGTTAACGTAATTAGTGCTGACAGACTAAATGCTTATGCCTAAAGATTAGGACTACTCAATATCTTACTGGAGGTTTGTTTAGTCCGTACAACTAAAAAACACTGAAGAAAAAAGCTATCAACTTATCAATATGAGAAATCAAGTAGCAAAACTGTATCCATTTCCAGATTACACTGTCTTGGATATAGAAAATTCTACCACATATAATTTTTAAAAATATATCACAGCCAATGACTAAGCAAGTTGAAAGATAAGATAGATACATCAATATACAAAAATAATTTTATTTCTAAACTCTAATAATGACCAAATTTAAAATGAAATTAAACATCCTATTTACAATATTAAAAATAAAATAAAAACAAATTTTCCAGAGAGTATACGAATATTATCTAAAAGAAATTTAAAAGAACTAAATATGTAGAAAGAGCCTGTGTTCATGCACTAGAAAATTTAATACTGTTAAGATAGATGCTATTGCTCAATTTGGCCAAAGATTCAATGCAATTCATATCAAAATTCCAGCTGCCATTTTTTGTGCAGAAATGGATAAACTTATCCTGGTAACTCACATGGAAATGCTTACAAATAGTTGAAATAATCTCGAAAGAAAACTGAAAGACTATTTCAGAATTAACCACAAAGCTACTGTAATCAAACTATGTAGTGATGATAATCTATTGACAGACCTATGAATCAGTGCAACAGAATTAGGAGTCCAAAAATAAGCCTTTATGTGCTCAGTCAATTAATATTCAACAAAGAGAATAAAGATGCCTTAATATGGAAGTTAGTTTTGTCAACAAACCACGCTGAGATAATGGAACATTTGTGCACAAAACAGTGCTGATGCACTACTCTAACTTACTATCATAAAATTAAAGCATGATCAATTCAGTATATAAATCCAAGAACTGACACTCTAAAATTCTTCAATGATAAAACTATTAAAGCTTTGTTATCTTGCTTTGGGAAATGGCTTACTGGATATACCACCAAAAGCATAAACAACACAAGAAAAAGTACATAAATAAATAGAAAAGCAATATATAAATTGCACATAATAAATAAAAATAGATATGCTTCAAAATACATAAAGAAAGAGAAACTAAAATTCATTAATGAAGTTTAGAATACATTACACGACATATTTTGAGCTGAAGAAATTGGAGAAAACAGCAGCAGTAAGAAAGTCTCTCTAGCCTTACCCTTAACCTTCCCTGATAAATCTGGAAAGGATTTTCTGATCTTCTCTCGAAAAAATGTCTGATAACCCTCAGTGGAGGGGTGGTCTCCTGCATACCTGGAGGAAAAAACATCCTTATCTCTGAAGACCAGAGATTCTGAAAAAGAATCTAAATAAAGGGGCACTGCTAAGCCTCCCTCCACTTATCACTGCTGCATCATTTCTTCTTGACAATCAATCTGATGGTCAAACCTACTAGTAAAAACAAAGAAAACCATGTCTAGGTCTTTATCATGTCATTTCTTATGAAGGTTCTTGCGTTATACATTTGTATTAAATGAAACTGCTTCGCTCTTGATAATCTCTCATTTATTTTTAAAAGATCAGCCATGAGCCTAAATTAAGTAGAGAAAAAAGATAGTTTTCCTTCCCTACATCACAGAACAGGATCAAATGTTTGTAAATCATTATCCAATAAGGGACTTATATGGAAAACATATAAATAATTCTTACAAGTTAACAATGAAAAGACAACTACAAAATTAAAAATAGGCAAGGAAGTGAAACAAATATTTCTCTTAAAAAAGATATGTAAATGATCAATCAGTTCATGAAAAAAATATTCAACATCATTATCCATTAGGGACATTTTGACACAAGTTCTAGATAGATTACAATTAAATCTGAAAGTCATACTTTAATTTACAAATATTAAGTAATGCTAACAACACACCATAGAATTGAAGTTCTTAAGTTTAATTATGCATATATTATTGAAAAATAAATTTCCTCAAATTGTTGTAGCAGACATCATAATATAGGAAATAGAGAACAAGAGAAAAACCAGATAAGAAAAATACCTTATTTTAATAAATCATTATTTAGTATATATTAGAATGAAGAGCATTCTAATATTGTTAATGAAAACTAATCAGACTCCAACATTCTAGGACTCCTCACATACATTAAATCAATTAAAATCACAGTATAAGGATCATGAATTAATTCATGATGAAGCATGTATTAAACACCAATTAAGTCTAAGATTCTGCTTGATTGTTGTTTTAGCAGTAAACCAAACATTTAGTGAACACTTTTATTTAAATGTTCATAACCTAAAAAATATATTTATTATGTATTAATATGTTTTCTTACAGTGGGTAAAGTTTTTTTTAAAAAGTTACTTGAGCAAGATTATAGGTGTTTTCTAAGTAAAAAAAATACTTTTCACTCTTCTAATGAAATCACGACAGCCCACTATGCCCCTCCTGTATGGCTGTCCCACCCTCACACTGTAGAGTGTACTTCTTTTCCTACTTTTACTTGGCCCAAACTTGCTCTGCAGAGCCTGTTTCTTTTCCTTCCTTTAATAAAACTTTGCTATCATTTTTTTAAAAAGAAAGAAAATATGACCACAGAAACTGAAGTTACTAAACTACAGTGAATTCACCATGCTAGCATCTGTTTTAAATGAAATCAAATCTTAAAAACTAAGTATAAAATCATGGTATCTCAAGTGTTGCTAATTGTAAGTAACACAGAGAAAAATAGCATATTCTCTCTCTCTCTCTCTCTCTTTCTCTGGAATACATACATATCTATATATATTCCAATTTTTCAATTTTCCAATTTTTCAATTTTTTGAATTTTTACAATGAGCATGCTTGATAAATTTGAAAGTATATGGCTTTCTCCTGGCTGTAATTAGAAATCATGAAGAATTGGTAGGGTAAAGTCCTAATTACAGCTGTACTCAACTGTTTTTCCTGGTGAGCTGTATAAAATGGATTAGCAGGTGGGGGAGGAGGGACTGAAAAAGCAATCCAGGTAAAGTTTCTTAATCTAAAGGATTAAAATGACACTAGAACCAAGTGCTATTAAAATATTATGAACCATCAGAAAGATAATGATAACAAAGTAAAAAGACGACAATGAAAAATAACCAGAAATCTTGTTTTTAAAAGTGCGTATGTGTATGCAATGTGTTAGAGGGAGGACAGAGACAGCCAAGAAGTTTTCAATATTTTGACTGTGTCATAGATTACAAAAAAGTTGAGGGGGGGAGAAGAGTTGACCCTAAAGGCAATAAGGGTCCACATACTATTTGTTAGCCTGATTTCTCCATAGTAACTTTAGAAGATAAGACATAAGGAATTTACATGTAAATAGGTATATAATTTCTGTGATAGCTCTTGATTTTATAGTATAGGCAAATTTTTATCTCTTACTCCTTGTGTAGCAATGGAAAATGCAAGAAACACAGTATACGTTAATTTACACACATGCTCATATGGCTGGCTATGTATAGAAGGAGCAGTTTGTAACAAAATTGACACCTCTAAAGTCATGAAGAATTTTCTCTTTCTAACCAAATTTATATGCATAGAGTTGATATTTCAGATATTATTTTTGTGGTAAGTCTTTTGGGACTTCAGCTACTTTGGATAAAAAGAGTATGATGTTGATAGAATTCAAAATGCTGTTTGAAGAGGCAAGCAAAAGTGAATCTCTCTTATTACTTTCAGAAAAATTGTGGAAAAGAGCAATCTTGTGTCAATTATATTAAATATACTTATTTTTATATTTTCAGCACAGGGCTTTGAAATTTTAACAAGATTGATATGTAAATGATAAGTCATCATGATAGGATTTTAATAGCAGCAACACATCAGAAAAAGATAATTACCATCTCAAACTTTCAGCTATCCTTGGAAAATTTAAAATACGCAATTGAGCTTAGGCATTTTGCAGTTGTATAATATAGAACATATTTAAATATAAATGTTTTCTAAACACAAATCATTGACAGTTAAGTATGCAGTGGATCACGAGTAAATATTCTGGCCTCCAAAACTCTGCTATATATGTGTGTGTATCAACATCTATCTTCAGTCGTAAAAATCAAAGAAGGATTTAAAGTCACTTACCAAACAGCAACAATGAATTAAGCTAAACATAACTAGATCAAACAAGGCATATGGATTAAAATAATGTATATATATATATAATTTTAACAGCAAATTTACTACCTCATTGCCAATGTATCTGTAATAGTCTTGCTCCTGTGGCGGTTTCTGTAGTAATAACATATCCCTGAGTAAGTCATATTCATCCTACTACTAAGGAATAAACAATAGCTGTCAGCAAAAATAAGCGACATATTATAAAAACATTGAAATATAAATGTAAAATATTTCCTAAAGATCTACATATACAGTTATGTCCTTTGCCTTGGTAAAAGACTACCTTTATTCAACAGATGTTAATTAAATTCCTCCTTTAATTAGACACTCATCTATAACTCGAGAGGGGAGGCAAGGTAAATCCTGTGCACAACTTTGGATACACAAGATGAAGTCCCAGACTAAGAAGAAAAATAGACAACTACTTTCTTCTAAGGAGAAGAGTATTATGAAGAGAAAGATTGTGTTTGTGCATTCAGGGTCACATGCAATATTGAAGACAGTGGGAACATTCAAGCTTTCATCTAATCACAAGAAGTAGACAGCCATGTAAAGATAGAACTGGGGAAACAACGCTCATGAAGGAATACCTTATGTAAATGCTTCCAGACTTGAATGAGCTCATGGCTGATGAAAAAGACAGTGTTCATGGAACACAGTGAGAAAGGAACAGTGGGAAAAGATAAGACAGGTTAGTTCATTTCTTCTCTGTATAGATTAAAATTATGAACCTTTTTTGAAAACCTAAAGATCCATGGTAAAAGAGTATGCTTATCACAACCACATAATCAATAAACGTAGGGAAATTTTTTAAATATAAATGTTGTGAATGACCCAGAAAACCTTCTAAATCTTCTAATAGCTAGTCAATCACTGAAATGCATACACAGCTATATGAAACTAAGGTAATTAAGATACATATATTGAAGCATTATCCAAATCCATAGTAAAACAATCCAAGTTTTAGTATTGGCAGACATATTTTCTGAGATATTCCTTTACTCTATGTAGTCAGCAATTGGTTATGTTAACTCTATCACTTTTTTTTCAAAGAGGCTGTTTAAATGGTGCCTCTCTTTATGGAGAATCCTTCATGCTTATTATGTACACTTTTGAATTCAATTGCTGATTCTGGATTTTCTACTAAGAATGGCTGATGAAAAAGGGGGTAGTTCAATTTTCTATCACCAAATAATAGAGCATTCCTATCCCATGATAGAAAAACACAAATTGGAATTTTATTTTAAGTTTCAAAAAAGTAAAAAAGGTTTTGGAGTCAGTGGATGGAGCTCTAACAGTCTTATGAGTTGTATAGATAACTGCATGACTAGGTACTGTCATGATTATGTGAGATAATCATCTGTACCAATCAATGAAGCAGAGCAAATTTCAATAGTTAAAGCATTCTGAAACAGCTTCCAAGAAAATCAATCTTCTTTTTCTCACACATTCTGCCTCCTGTCTCCCTGCCCACCCTTCCCAACTAACTTGTAAGATTATATTTGGGTCAATGTTATTCACAGTTTTAAAATCACTAAGAGAAATTGCCCTCACAAACATGAAAGTTAAATTGGTGCAATCAAGCCATTTTTTAATCACATCCATTCAGTGCTGCCTTCTGTTACATTCTTACCTTAAGTGTATTTGTGATACAGTGAGATTTCTGTCATGTAAAAAAATACATTTGATATTATGATTCATGTTATAATTTATGCTAGCCATCCAGGAACAGTGTTCCAAAAGTGAGAGAGTTTAGAAAAATACTTTTACATACATACATTGATATCAGTTTTAAAGTGATACTTTCTAACCTAGTAAAACTGGGGTATATAACAAAAAGATAAATAATTTATGTTATGATTTATACCTACATGTCCTCCAAGAGCCCCATGAATACATAAGTGAGACTTGTGGAAGGTAAGTGGATTGTGGGAGCTTACTGTTGGCTTGCATTAGGAAGCTGGATCTGGTCAGAAAAGGTCCTCTGGATCCCCTTTATCCCCTCTGCTCTCATGCCATGAGAAGCTTTTCCTCCACCCTTCCCCTGTGCATACTATCCTGGCTTGGAGCCGGTCAACTATGGGCTGAATGTGAGCCAAAAAATACTTATTCTTCCTTTAGTTGTTGCTGTCAAGTATTTTGTCCCAACAACCAGGGAAGTAACTAGGACAGATTTTGATACTGGAGAAGTGGAGCCCATACGGTGATGCAACCTATGTGATTTAGAAGCCATTGGATAGATTTCCAGGAGTTTGGAAAGGTTTAAATATGCTGGCTCGAGGACCAGCCCTAAAATGCTGCCAACAGAGTTTAATCAGAGATTCTGGTAAGAGTTCAGAAGTTCAGAATGCTTATAAGATGTCAGGAGGTAAAAAGTAAGTCTAAGGAGGTTTCAGTTGAGAACACTGAAAAATTTTTTGAAAAAATTTTATTTAATGACAAAATCCAAATACACAATACATTATTTGATTCAGATACATTCTTAAATTCAAATTCGACGGAAACTGTAACATTGGTAAAAGGTTATCCTCAATGCTCCCAACATATGCTTTTATACATCCTTCTCTTTCTGTGATGGGTACTTGGTGAATCTTAATGTGCTCCTGATGCCCTCCCTGCACATCTGCCACCTCCTTGCCTCACTATCAAAATCTGCACTAAATCTTGTACTTAAGTCAGTATTTGCAATGGAAATATTATAAAACAACTAGGGATAGATTATAATGCCTCGCTTCTTAGACATATCTGCATTTTTAATAACAAGGATCATTCTGCAGACATTAAAGATCCTGGGTTTTTTAAAGTTGAATGATGCAAATAAAACACTTCTGTATAGCTAAATAAAACACCATTTAAAAAAGTGCAGACTGGGAAAAATGAAAGAGTCACTGGTATTTTTAAGACATCAAATCAAACAATTAACATATGGTTACATCCTCTACTAATAAATACTTACTAGTTTCCAAGATAGCATCCTTTTTCTAATGAAAAAACATAGCTTCTACTCCAAACTCTGTGAAGTTCTACCTTAATATGAAGGTTATAATAACAACAAACAGCAACAGATATTTATCAATCATTACCAAGATTTTATTGTTTATTATGTGCTAAATATGTTTCAGATGATTTTTACACAGTATTTCATTTATTCCTCATAAATGGCTCAAGGCACAATGCATTTACATTGAGGCCCAGAGAAATCAGGCAACTAGTCTGGTATCAAATTAATATACAACACATAGAATATAAACTTAAACTGTTTTGACTCCAAATTACTCGGAAAATTGTTCTTAAATCTCATCATTACCCTGATTTATCTGATCATTTTGGATTATACAGCTTCTCTGAATTCTCATACTGTGTTCTTTGTCATTTAGTCAATAATCTAAATTTTAACATCTTTCAAATCTGTATCTTGCCTCTTTTGGTAGACGTTTTTGTTTCTGAAGCACAGTATGCATGTATAACCAGAAATGTGAAAAGGTGATACGGACTTTTAAACAGGTCATCTACATTCTCTGGGGAATAATTTCTGGCTTTTTTAGTGTAGTAAACATACTTATAAGGATTTACATTTAATATTATTTAATACTATGCTTTGTATGGCAATTATAGCTCAAGATTTACATGTAATTCAATCAAAATTACTAGAATGTACATAATCAAGATTTCTAGACCACAATTTTCCCATTCTGAAGTGCATAATTTCATTCACCTACTGGTTTTCTGTATTGTCTGAAGTTCAGAAATTAATCTGATGTGATTTTTTTTTAAAGTCTATCTTTAGGGGCCGGGGATTTAGCTCAGTGTTTCCGGCACCTGCCTCGAAAGCGCAAGGTCCCGAGTTCAATCCCTGGTCCCAAGTTCGATCCCCAGTACCAAAAAAAAAAAAAAAAAAAAAAAAGTCTGTCTTTAATCCTGCAATCCCAGCTCTCAGTAGGCTAAAACAGGAGAACAGGAGGACTGCAAGTTTGACTCTATTCCGGGCAAACTAATGACTTAAGGAGATCCTGTTCCAACACTTTTTTAAAAACATGGGGGATGGAGGTGGTGGGATGTAGCTCCGTGTAAAGGGCTTGGGTTCAATTTCCAGTGCTAAAAAACAAACAAAAACAAACAAAAAACAAAAAGAATTATTTCATATTGTATTTATTCCATTTGTTTCTTCTGGAATTTCAACAAGTTGTAAATTCTTATAAATTGGAACTTTGTTATTTTTATTAACTTCTTCCTTCCTTGCTCATCTTTTCTTCCCTATAATGAGACAGGTTTTCAGTCTCATTCTGCACATACTTTCCAATAAGACTTTCTTGTAGTATGCTTTGCCCTCTCCTGACACCCTTAATTTTGCAACACTGGGTAGACAATTCATTTTCTTCACATTCATTTTCTGAAATATTATCTCCTAAGTCATTTATTTTTGTTCACCAGCTCTTGTTTTTGGAATAAAGATTTATTTTGAAAAACTTGTTTCTTAAAGGCTACAATCTACATTTTTGTTTAAACAAATAATAGGCTTAAATTTGCCTTTATTTACTTCTTAAAAGGGATTATTAGTCTTGAACAAAACACCTGGTTTTTCTGCTAAACCAGTAGAGGCAGCTGTGCATAGAGAGACCCTTCTAGCAAGGAATGAGCTCCACATAGAGCTGTTTGATTGCACTTCAGTAACCAGTCTTAAGACCCAGGAGCCAGTACGGCTTAGCAGGGTGCTGACCCATACATAAATGTCTTGTCTGTGGATTTAACAAAACTCTGGATTATTCTTTTCAGTTTCCTATTTGATCTGGCATCAACTCCAGATAAGTGGTTTGACTGAGTGAGACTCACATTCTGCTGACACTGCTCAGTGGATCAGAGATGAGCTTCACCACATCAAGGACAAGTTTCCAGCCAGTGTGCTGTGTCCAGTGATCACAAGGGCTCTCAGGGCACTTGCCCAACATACTGATCTAATGAGTTTATGGTACTTCTAAGGGAGAGAAACACACTATGTCAGTTGTTTTCTCTTTTCCAAGTTCTCTACCACTCAAGTAGTGAATACTCAGTCTTGTCAAACTCTACTGAAAACCCCTGTTTACCTCACTCCCTTGTGGCAACATCTTGCTTCAGTCTGCCCCTTCAGTATTATGCATGGGAAACATTTGTATTTAGTGCATGCCATGCATTTTCACACAGTTTTATAGCTAACGTAGATTTTCTTCTCTATGTCCTTTTGAGTCTTTCAGTCAGGATTTGGTAAGGTGACATTACATTTTTATTTGATTTATAAAATCTCATGGTTATGGAACAGTCAAGGTATGGTAAAAGACCTGGTAAGGCAGTTGGCATAAACTTCATAAAGAAAATCTAATACAGACGAAAGGGACAATCTGAGAGAAACAGAGAATATGAAAAGAGATGTTCAAGGAAGCAATGTTTGGATATTCCAGCAGGTAGGAAAGCAAACAAGCAGATAGTAGAAAACCATCAGGAATAACTGTAAGCAGAGAACAGGATCTCTCACTGAGACTAACAGAGGCAGAATTTAAGACTGAAGTGGAGAGGACTACAGACTGCTGAAATCAAAGCAAAATTGGCTTGAAATTAGGATCTAGTTACCACTAAGTTACAAGATATAGGTCATAGCAAATCAATTTTCCAGAATAGAACTAAAAATGACTTACTATAGAATACTGACCTAAAGTACCTTGGTTCTTTGTAAGTAGGGTCACAATGACACAGATCATTTAGGAAGAAGGATAACTTATCTTGGGGAAGGAGCAATACTGAAGCAGATACTGCTATTTTGTTATGATATTATCTTCTGTGATACGAGTCTATGTGATAAGAATCACAAAAAAGTCACTGAACGATAGGGTGTTAAAAAGAAATTGAACTTTTCTTGGTTTACCAATAATTCACTTTTAATTTTCCAAATACTATGATAATTCTCATATGACGTGTATACTTTTAAAATGCAGTTTTTATTGCCCAAATCTCTGTTGTTTGCTTTTAGCATCTGTACAACACAAACTGACATTATTCTTAAGTTATATTAAGAAATTTTCCCTCAAAATGTGAAATTGACATACTTATTCAACATTAGTTATACATAAAGGTTTCTATAAGTCGTATCAATATACAAATTTTAATATTTCACAAATGATCATGATTGCTTCCTATTTTTATTTAATATTATTTCTTTTGTACCACTTTAATGCTCAATTCTATATTAATTTTTAAACATCAGCTTAAAATAATTAGGGATATGATTTCTAGCCTCATAAACACAATAATATATTTGGAGACAAAGACCACATATAAAAAACTAATATAGATTTCTCTAAGAAAACTGGAAATACAAGTAGAATATCCTTTATCTGAAATGCTTAGGACTAGAAATATTTCAGTTTTTCATATTTTGGAACATTTGCATAGAATTTGCCAATTTTTTATTTTTCATCATGAACTCCCAAATTTGAAGAGCTTGAAAATCTGAACTTTTCTAAGCATCAATATGATGCTGAAAATACTCAAATATTCTGATGCTCAACTTATATAAATATATAAAATTGCTTATACATAGATGGCTATATATTTTGAACAATGAAATATCAATGACGTTAGCTTTGGACGTTTAAAAACCTTTGTGAAAATACAAAAATATATGATAAAGGAAAATTTCCTTAGTTGGAAAAATAGATGTTCAGTTGGACAAATATATGTTCAGTGCAATATAATAAAAGTTTAATTCTTGCAAATGTCAAAGAAAGGATAGAAATAACTGTTACATCTGTTTCACATTAACCATTTTTATTCCTTAAATAGAAGCATCATATTCCAATCAAATACACTTACTCTTTCATATTATAGTTTTCAGGAAAACACCTATTTTGAGTTATTTATTTATAACTAGATCCATAGATTGAGTTAAATTAAGTATTTTATGGGTCATATATCATAGCAATCTAGACTAGTCCTTGCTATGGGCATTGTCAATCTGTACTAAATAAGGTGAAATCTTTTTGAACTAATTCTCTCCTAAATTTATTTAACATTTTACTATTCATCTTAAAGAGAAAAAAATAACTAGAAGACATCAGGCACTTTGTTTTACTGTGTTGCATGTGCATTTCAACATAAGAAAATGATAGTTTTCATCTAGCCATTCTCCTAAGAAAAAGACATTAAATAATTTCTTCACTATTTAATAAAGTAGAACTCAAAGCTGGGCATTTAGTTTTGAAGTGATATGAATCTCAGACATCATCTTAAGTCTATCTAATGCGGATATCATCTCTGCATTTCATTAATATAAAGAGGAGAGTCTGAGAAAACAGCAGGCATATGGGTAGTTTTGATAGTTCTTATCCCAAGACTGGCAGGAGGCTATTTAGGCTCACTTTACATATAACTAAGTCTTTACACTTGAAAGGAGCCACCATATAGAATAAAAAGAATTTGGTGATTCTAGAATGAGACATAACTCTACTTGTAAGTGTAGGCCTTTTCTCAGAGCAAGTTGTTTCCTAAATTTTATGTAATTTTCATTGGTAAAAACAGGGCTTTGGAATTTGGGAACACAGTTCTTAGGCTTGCATCCCTGAGGTTATAGCATAGGCCGGGCAGGAGTGGAACTGAATAAAAAGGGAAATCTCATAAGGCAGTATATAAGTTAGTTTGGCTACTGAACATAAGTGCAAGTTGAAGAACTCAACTGCAATTATTTACCAAATGATCAGGCTTTTAGAATTGCTAAAATCTTAATTTCAAAACTAGTTATACAGTACATTGATTCTAATATATATCGCACAGTTGGGTCTTTGAGACCCCTCTCCATGTACTTGAACCTCCACAATGCCCCCAGGGCCAGACCCCTGATCTTTGTTCTAAGGCTACCAGAAGCAGAGAAAAGAAAAAACAAAGAGGCTTGGAAAATTCTAAAGTCTCAAACCAGGATGCCTGTGTGCCAGACCTTCTGGCATGACCTACAATGACCGTTCTTCACTTGAACATTATTAAAGCTTCATATATATGGACTGTTTTTTGGTTTTGTTTTGTTGTTTTGGTTTTTTTTGTACAGGGAATAGAACTCAGGACCTTGTACTTGCCAGGCAGGCACAGCACTGCTGAGCTACATCCCTGGCCCTGGACTGAATCTGATACAGCCAAATATAACTGAGTGGATTATGGGAAAGAACATGCACAGTATACAGAGCTGACATGTCAATCATGCTGTTAGTCATGCAATGAAAGACCCAATCAGAAGTTACTAAGCTCAGCACAATGTTTTAAATTCTTAAATACAAAACATTTGGTGCTTGCCTCATTTTCTTTTCTACTAATGTGAGCCCACTTACTCTGATTGTATGCTCCCACCATTTTCCTTTTCCCTGGTGCGATCCTGCTGACCCTGAGCATATCTTTGCCCTTTAAACTTCATTAAACTTAGCTACTTTTTTTCTTACCATTGTATGCTTTGTCCAGTTCTTCGCTGCACATAAAAACGTAGAAACCTGTGCTGGCACCGCATTACACGACGAGGTAACAATTCTAAAGGGACGTGTAATATGTACAGCAAAACCTTGGTTTGAGAAAATAATTCATTCTGGTTACACATTTGTAATCCTAAGCATGTGTACATCAAAGCGAATTTCCGCATAAGAAATAATGGAGGGCCAGGGATATAGCTCAGTGGCGCTGAGCCTGCATGGCAAGCGCAATATTCCTGAGTTTGATCCTTGGTACCACAAACAAAACAAAACAAGACAAACAAACAAAAAGAAGTAATAGAAACTCAAGATGATTCGTTCCACAAACCAAAAATACTCATATAAAACTTATTATAATGCTGTAACAGCAAATAATAAAGAAAATACAGAATCTAAAGAAAACCTGCATTTACGTTTGAAAACCTCCATGGCTGGTGTGAGGGAGACAAGTGAAGTGGATTACTGTGCAGTACAACTTTTACTATTAATGGAATCACTGCTATATTGGCTCAATGGAGTCTGTTTCTTTTTGTGCAGCCTTAACAAGGAACTTAGCCAGTGAAGCTTTTGCCTCCTTTTGAGAATTTCGCAAAATGGCGACATTGCGTCATCATTAAATAGATTCATCACTCACACTGCTACGGCCTTACTTCGGTGGTGGTGGTGCTTACTCTACAAAATACTGCGCTGTTTCTCACATTCCTACACATCTCCCTAATCTCAACTGAAGTAAGGGATTCCTCCACCTTTTTCTCCTCCTCCTCTGCCGGGAAATCTACTGAAGCTCTTCCTTTGGGGAGACGATTACCCACAATCCCATGGCACGCACGCATGCGTGAGAGAAGAATGATTGGCTCAGTTATGATCCTGCGCGATTCAGCATCACGTACTACCCAGATATTGCAAGACCTCACTCATTTATCAAATTAAAATTTATTAGAAATGTTGGCTCCTCTTGTGGAACACTTGCAGGACAATTCACACACAATCTAAGGTTGTACTTTTAGGGATTTTTTTAGAAGTTAAACATTTTACTGCCACTAATTGTACGTGCTTTTAGAAAAGTAACCTTTATTTTATCATGAGAACAAAGAGGGTTTTTTTTGTTTTGTTTTGTTTTGTTTTGGTACCTGGGATCAAACTAGGGACCTTCCGCTTGCGAGGCAGGCAGCAGAACCACTGAGCTAAATCCCTGGCCCTAAAGACAATTTTTTTTAATGTTGTAGTCAGGGTTTGCAAGGGAAATAGATTTAAAACAGGACACAAAATTTATAGGATTATTTTATGATAGCCACCCAAAAAGTCAAATGCAGAGGAATGCAAGAGATCTAGCTGCGCACTAGAGACCCAAAGAATCCAGCCAAAGTCCTGGATCCCAAAGCAGTGTCCTGCACAAACCCAGCTGAACTGCTAGAATCCAAGGCAGTGTCTTCCCAGAGTCCAGCCAGTGGCCCAGAGCCCACGGCAATGTCTCATGTTTGTCCCTATCACGGATCCACACCCGGAAGGCCCAAAGGCCAGTATTAGAAGCCAGAGCTAGAACGCTAGAGCTCCCTTGAGGAGAACAGCAGCCATTTCCAGCGACAGCTAGGACCCGAGCACCTCTCCGAGGACTAGAATAGCGAAGTTCGCATCAGGAAAACCAACCGCTGCAAGCTTCTCCTAGAAAATCAACAGGAGCGGATCCTCCACTCCTGTCCTCTTTTATGCTGCTGCTAACACTCCTCAGGTGGGTCTTCCGTGCCAAACCAAGCTGATTCAGTTCAGCTGAACGTTCTAAGTTGACTATTAGTTAATCCACCACAAAGTTAAATTAAGGATTTATTTATTTTGTTTCTCTTTAAGAAAGCTATTTTCCTTCTCTGAAATTATTTTTTAAGCACATAAATATTTTAGAAAAGGATCATTCTTTAAGTTTAGACACTTTCAAGAGTCTGTTAAATTATAAACTGTTTAGGATGTAGAAATACTTAAATACACCTATAACAAAGCTAGCCTGTGAAACTAAAGGCAAAGGTATATATGCCATAGTATTCTCTGAATATCATTTTGAGACCACTGATTTTAAAAATAATTGTAAAAATATTTAATTTACAGCTTCTACTTTTAAATATTTATCGGTTGCAAGTTGTTATATAATTTCACTTTGTGATTTTTTTTTTTTTTACCAGATTTTGCTATTCTTTACTGTGTCTACCTTTGATCCTTATTTTTTTCAATAAGATATAGAGGGAGCACCTAAAAACTGAGGGTTCTTAATAAATATTTTGTTATCTAGTGGTTTCTTTTGTATCATGGTACTAAGGGTCTTGAAAACTTTAATATGCTAATGTCGTATGATAGAAGATATAAAAATGAGTAGAAAGGAGATAGGGAAAATCATGATCTTAAAAATAAAAACTGAAGCTTCAGGATACAAACCCATTTTCTCTTTCTTTCTCTCTCTCTCTCTCTCTCTCTCTTTCTCTCTCTCTCTCTCTCTCTCTCTCTCTCTCTCTCTCTCTCTCTCCTCAAGCAAAAATAAGCTGAGGCAATTTCCTTTCATCTGCAAATTGGCCTTTTTCACCTTTAAATACACCACCTCTTTTCACTTCTAAAATAGGCTTTTCCTTGTTAATGAGCCATTATCTTTGTGTGGATGGCCCATGCTTTTACTGTAAAGCAAGAACCAACTTCTTATAGATTCACTAATTCTATTCCTAGCCCCAAACTGTAAGGCACCTGTCCCTCTTGAGAGCCCTCACTCCATTTCTTTGAGGGTGATTGTGTACTTTTAAATGTCACCTAATAAATGCTTCCTGTGCCTCTTACTATTACTGAAAATTGTTTTTCTAAGACAGGAGTCAATGAACCTACAAACGTATTCCACTAGTAGGATGGGTTAAGTTCCTAACTCAGTCTTGGGGACCTCCTTGGACCCTGTCCAGTGACACTACAAAAACTTTACATTGATTGCTGTGGTTCAAATATATCTTTCCTTTCAAAATTCACATGTTGGAATTTAACACCCAATGTGACAGTTTTAAGAGGTGAAGCTTTTTTTGAACAACTAAGTCATGGGGCATTGACCTCATGAATAGACTAGTGCTCTCAGAAGGAGATCCTACTGCCTTTTTGCCCTTTTGCCCTGTTATAACACAGGAATATAATACATTGAGTCATGAAAGATCTTTTGGGAAAACAGGTTGAAACTCAAGAGTACAAAAGAACTTATACATATTATTAGACTCATAGAAAGAATGCAATAAATGAGACAAATATGAATGATACATAATGAAGTCTACTATTTAAACAAAACTTTTGTAAATAAGGAGGGGAAGAGGAGTCGAGGGAGGGAAGGGAAAAGGTTAAAAAAAGTAGAATTAAGATACATCTACAGGGACAAATTCCACATGATGAATGATATTATATATATCTAAAATGTACCAATAAAATTAATTTAGCAAAAAGAAATGCAAAAAAAACAAAGCAAATTGGAATACCCGACAATATCTGGAGAAAGCTATATTTACGTGAGAAGGATTTCTTTCTGAGAAGGAAATTCCTTTTTTCTTCTTCCCTTTGTATTGTTGGTTACAGCAATAAGAGTAAATTATTAGAAATTGCATATACTATACCAACAGCACAATGGACACTAGAGTAATTAGACACTAAAGTCATTATTGAGTCATCAAGGAAAAATGAATACTTTCAATATGGTTTTCATCTACAGTAGATTTTGATTTATTGTAAGTCATTTGAAAAATACAGAAAATTATGTTCATTCACCAAGTAACTTGAATCAGAAAATCCAATTAAATTCATAAATTTCACTGAGAAAGTTGAAATAAAATTCACTTTAAATTTTAGGAGCTAATTCCTTTAATAGAAAACCTATTAAGTAAATTACACATGATAGTATTTACCTATTAAAATAAACAATGGTAACAGTGACAAAAATTTATTTTAACAATTTCCTTTGTGTAGCACAGTTTTCAAAGTATTTTATTTGCATTAACTCCACAAATAATTTATTAGTAACAAAAATTATGCTATTAATATTTCACAATACTCTAATATACTATAATAAAATAAAAATTCTTTTATAAAAGAAAAAGTAATAGAAAATTAGTTTTTGATGACATTATTCTGTAGAAATTTGATGTGAATCCTGGAACATCCTGGATTCAGGGAAATGAGTTCCATGTTGTTTTGAATTAAATGCAAAAGTCATGTGTTAAAATATCTTGTCAATTATTTTATTTTCATAGTCTAAATAATTTATCCATTGCAAATTTCTTAGTTATAACAAAAATCATTTATACTAATTTGTAATAAACATTAAATGTATTGCATACAAACTGAAGCTGAAAAAGACCTTGTAGTTTTCAAATTTTCAAATTATAAATGCTCAAATAGTTTGTACACAGCCTCCCTTAGATACTAATAGATCTAATAGTGATTAGATTTTTGTTAAATAGAAGCCATTTCAAAGCATAATTGTGATCACAGAATAAGAATTTTGGAATTTGATTTTACATAGATTTCTATGGCGAATTATGACATGAACATCGCTGGAAGAAAAATTATATTTAAAGCCATCTTTTATCTTATTACATTATCTTTCTTTTTTCATTATCTCCATGCAACATGGCTTTTGCTGCATATCTAATAGTTCCTAATACACTTATTCTAAGTGGCCTTCATCTGCAACCCTGAACATCCATAAAAAAGCAGTATAAACAGCTAAACAACCTTTGTAAGTTCAGAGACAACAAATCAATGCATGATAAATAACACTGCCCCACTTTGCCTAAAAAATGGGAAGTTAAAGTGTTTCCCACTATCACTGGCAAGAATGAAAGAAATTTTCTTTCAAAATAGATATCAATCTGTCTTTTTGACAGAATGTACGTTCATCCACACAAAGGCATTAAATACACGCTCATTAAAAGATTTTCATAAAAATCTAACAAGGCTTTCTCAAGAATAAATATAAGAAAATTAGAAATACTCTCTACCATACATCTTTAAATAACTTAATATATCCACAACAAAGTTATTTCATAGAGAGTATAGCAGTTGCAAAGACACACTTTGATCCTATTACATGTTTTTGAATAAGTAAGGGAGATATACATGTAAATAAATATATTGCTCAGTTTTGTCCACTTGCAGTAATATAAGAACAAACAGAAAAATTTAAAATTAATTATGATAATATTCCCATGTTGGTAATGGGAGGTAGGTAGAGGACAATGGGAAAAGTATAAATGAGAAAAAATAATGTGAATGAAATGGTTTTCAAACTGGGTCCTGGTAAGTGACTAGATTATAGTAAATATATGTGGTTCCCAAAAGCAACCCATGTGGCCTAACCATGATAGGTGAGCCTATAAAATCTTAATGTCTGTATCATTAGAGTCTACAAAGATTGAAGCACAGTAGGATGATGATAGGAAATCAAATAATGGAATTTTGGGTATAGCTATGCATTTTCTTGAGTGTCAAGAATAATTAATTTTGTAAGAAAGAATAATGTAAAGTGCTTGATCAAGAGACCTGACCCTAAGAGAAGGTAAGGAGTCTACTGGAATTTGTAGGAATGATCTTGAACAATTACTGTGACGGTCCAAATAAATGAATAAATAAAATCTTGAAATGAAAGGAACTTCTAACATGTCAGATAGCTAATTTCCGAAAAGAAACACATTCAGACAACAAGAGCACTAAACAAACAAACAAACAAAAAAAACCAAAAAGGAAAGAAAACTGCACATAGAAAATCTCAACGGAAGAAATTATATACTGTATGTGCAAAAGTGTTTGCCTAATTTTTTTTTCCTTCTACTTTGGATGCTATTTTAAAATTTATTTTACAGTACGGTGATTTCTTCTGTGCACCATAAAAATATTTTTTATTTTATGTTTTAATTTTATTGGTACGTTTTAGATATACATAATGATAATGTTCATCATAGAGAATTTGTACCTGTACATGATATAGTTTGAATCTTCTTTTGTAAAAAGTGATTTATGCTTACTACATATTAACACACACACACACACACACATGCACTAATAAGCATTTTGGTGTGATACCTTCCCTAGTAATATGTCCAAAAGGCCACACACTCTTTCAAGTATTTTCCTGGAAAAGACAAAAAGGAAAAAGTTCTCATCAAAAAAGCTTTTCTTTCTCCTACAGCAACATTAATTATGTTGTTGGCTGGAGCTGAAAGAATGAGATAGGCAGAGGCAATGTGATTCTCATCTTGTTTAAACTTGTCAGTTTCAAAATGAAGTAGAGTTAGTCAGGGAAAATGGAGGTCTCCTCCTCATTTAGAGATAAATTGGAAGTTCAACTCCTGAATTTTCTCCTCTCTCTCTCTCTCTCTCTCTCTCTCTCTCTCTCTCTCTCTCCATTCACCAGAAGACATTTGAATTTTTTAAGAGTACCTTTAAATACAACTCTTCACTTGAAATTGGGAGGCTGGAAGCACTATTCCTCATCTAATAACATTCCCATCCCCAGAGCACCAATGAATCAACATCAGTTGTGACTTTATCTCTCAACTAAGAGAAACTGTATCTCTAATGTGCTTGGGAGCCACCAAGACTTAAATACATACTTTAAAGTTGAACTTTGCTTAGCCCCAGGGTTCTTACTTCCCATCTTTGCTGTACAAGTGGCTTCCTAGACTACTCCAGGGAGAAGCTAATTTCAACAAACATCTATTTGTAAGAACTTGGACTTCCCAGATGGTCTTAGTGCATTGTAAAATCAAGGAGAGAAAAGAGTCTGGGAGGGGGAGCCCAAGAAAGAACAAAGGCAGATGAGGTGTGAGTAAGTAGGTCACCCACGGAAGGGTGATGGCTGAAAGGATTTGCAGGTGTGAAGACAAGACTGAAAGGGTGAGAGGCATGCGATTGGCAGAGCGAACAAAGCCTGCTTCCCGTGGCAGGCAGTGCACTTGCCAGGAATTTAAATACATAAATACAGACTGTTCGGTGAGGAGAACTTCTCTTTCTTTCTTTCTTTCTTTCTTTCTTTCTTTCTTTCTTTCTTTCTTTCTCTCTCTTTCTTTTTCTTTCTTTCTACCTTCCTTCCTTCCTTCCTTATCCTCCCCCCCCTTTCTTGCTAGTTCTAAATTCCCTGCTGCCACTGGAGATGTAAATCCATGACAGTTTTCTCCTTAATCTAAACTTTTTCTTTATCAGGTGTTTATATGAAGGAAAACAAAAGGATTTTTGTTGTTGTTACTTTCTCATACCTCTAATAGAGATTTTTATCCTAAAGACAGTAAAGAGATTGAAATAATCTCTTCTTACAATTACCTGAGACAATGCTATGCATGATTTTATTATTGAAATGAATATAGTTCACCCAATTCCATCTACTATTCCACACCCACACCACTCTGATTGCTAACATGAATTTTCTTGGTTGGGTATCTTTACAGTGTGTTCTCTAAAAACTGGCTTAAATATGACTTTTAAAAAGTGAAGCTTCAGCACTATTGATTTTATGGGGGAAAAATTGTCACTTGAAGCAAAATGAACAGTTTGTTCTGTTCACAGTGATTTGCATCCATGGTATCTATGACACTCCAGTGAGACCCAAAGGTGATACCACTTCACACATTCAGGTTAGGGAAGGTTAGGGTGTATGGACTGGGAGATAACTCTGTCTCCATTATTGTCTTCATAACCTGAATCTTCAAGGTCAATTAATGATGGCAAACAGACTAAAAAAAGAAAAGCAGTAGAAACAAAAACAACAAAAAAAGTTTCAATGTCATTTTAAAAAAATAACTTGTCCTGATAAGTAACAAAGAATCTTGATTTTGAAAAAAAGAAAGTGCATTTACCAATTTTTCTAATCTCTTTAAAGTTTTTCAACAGTTCTAAATTAAATCCCTTTCACCCCTATCTCTTTATCCATCAGAAAATCCGAAGGGTATTTGGATTCAGACATCCATTGCACCAAAGATCTTTCATTACACAGCACAAACAAGCGCTTTTATTGAACAAGAACCCAATTACTTAACCCAGCTTCAGGTTTCATTCTGCCCTGCAGCGACCACCCTGACCGAGGCCTGCTAATCTCTTCTGATGGACATTGCTACATATCAGTTCTGATACACAGAGATGATTCCTAACCTTCTTGTAGAGAACCACTGATTAAATAAACAGAGATGCCCATCTCAGCTTCCTCGGACCAATGCATACCAATGAGAAAAGGCGTATATGGGCCCTTTGCACCTCCATGTAAGGCAGGCTCAGAGAGGAAAATAGAAAGAAAGAATATATGCTCTGAGAAAATGACCAGCATTTACCAAAGTCTTGTATTGGCGTTATCTAAAATTCTTAGTTTGTTTTAGCACTTTAAATTATTGTCATACTTCTTGTGTTTCTCTGGAAGAGGAGAAAATCAATTCCTTCAAGCTCATACCTTATCTGCTTCCATTTATAAAAATGCACTGATAATTAATGTCTAATTGCTTGACCTTTTTGTCAGTAATTTTCAACACTAACTGGGCCTTAGAATAATCTAGGAACTTCTTGTTAAAAAGATTGTCTATCCCTAAAGAGTCTGACTTAAGTCTTCAGGGCTGCCATCGGGGCATTATTATTTTTAAAAAGCTCTCCATGTGATTGCAAAATGCAGCTAAGTTTGAGAAGCATTAGTTCCTGCGTTATTACATGAGAATAAGGAAGGGATCTTAGAGATCATTTAGTTAAGCCTGACTTCCACTGAAGTACTTTTTTTTTATAAAAACCTCTGAAAGTTACGTTGGTTAAATCCTTATCTCACAAAGAAGGTCATTACTTCATTTCATATTGTAAATAGTAGTGTTTATAAAGGCAGTATTAGACTTTTATTTTATGCCTTTCTTGTTTTTAATTTCTAAACACTAGTAAGAATTATTTTCATACATTTCAATTATCAGAGGTTAATCACATAGGAAATAAAAGACCATGGGTGTTTCTTTTTGTAAAGATAGAGTGTTTTCCCAATGTTGACATGAAATCTGAAGTTACCATCTTATCCATGTTCATTTTTAACTCATTGAGAGAACAAAGTGTGTGTCATCAGCATAGAGGCAAGTGACACCACTGGTTCCATTGCATCAGCCCCTTCAATAATGGGTCTAGGGAGGAGAGGGTTGGGAATAGTGCAGAAGGAGCTAGGCACATAGAGGATCAAGCAGCTCAGCTCACCTGGAAGAGTCAGTGTTGGCCTAAGCTAAGATTGGAAAGGCAAGGAAGAATTTCCAAGGAAAATGATATCAGGGGTGTCATTTCACAGCCCGAAATATTGTGGGTCAGCCCTCTCTATGTGTGGGCTCTCCGTCCATGAATTGAACCAGTCATGGGTTGAAAATATTTGACCAGAAATTGTGTTTGTATTCTGAATGTGTATAAAGTATTTTCCTTATAATTTTCATTAAATATAGTAGAACCACTATTTAAATAACAATTAGATTATGTTTAATTTTAAAAGTCGCATATAGATGATTTTATGTATATGGGAGAATATGTGTTGATAATAACCTAATAATTAGTCCTTTAGTATAAAGAATTTGAGCAGTTATGAATTTTGGTACTTGAGTTGGTCCTGAACCAATTTCCTGTGAATCTGATGGCTGTGTATATATTGAGGCATTGTTAATATTCTGATACTGTGTAGAATTAGTAGAGGAATAAAGGGAGAAATGCTAGCCAGGTTAGAAAGTACATAAAAACAAACCATTAATAGTTTGGGAATTTAGATTTGGTCTTACTGGCAATGGAAATTAAACAAAAAAAAAGAATACCTAATTTTTTATCCTGGAAAACATTGTGTATTTGCAAGAAACTAAATAAGACTGAAAGCACATATAATAGAGACTCTCTCAGCTAAAATAAAATGTCTACATAAATAACGGTAGCTTTTAAGTTGAGATGACAATTTATTACCTTTGTAATTTTTGCTCCCTATTGGGAACAGAGTCATACACTTTTGTAAGGGATGATTGTCTTTTTCATTAAGTTATGCATGGTATAAAAGAACCAACAGGTGCCTAATATGACTGCTTGTGGTTAGGATCACTTTCAAATTTGTTTTGACATAGTATTTCCATCAGAACATTCTAAGTCAGTTAATAAAAAATATGGCCTACTTCCATTAGAGATCATTTATTGCAGGCTGTTTATTATGATTTCTTTGCTTCCAATTTCATGTCAAATGAAAGGCCATATCTCAGCTTCTCCTGAACAATTTTGAGCTTCAGCTTCTGTACTAGAGATGTCTATTCATATTCTAAGATTGGAATCCCCATTGGGAACAGCAGGGATCCATAGTAAGGAAAGAAAATACATAGCAATGTATATGAGAAGAGGTATTTTTTTCCTTGCTCCGTTTTAATATTCTTTAAAGCAGCATGCTCATTTCCTCTGAAGCAAGACCATTTCTCAAAAGACACTAAACTTAGGGTTTTAAACATTATGCTGTTCTCTGAAATTACAATAAGATATTCTTTATTACAAATAAAAATGTACATTAATGAGTAGTTTCAGACAATAACAGAACAAATATGTTTATTTCATATTTAGAAAATGAGACAAAATGCTTTTGTGGGATTCAGTGTTAGGAATTACAGTGATTACTTTTACTTGATGGAAGTGTAATTCATAATATCAGTACATAGATTAATTATTATTGTCTCATGTTTTATTGTCAGATTTCCCCTGCTAATAAAGGCAAAGATAATGAAGCTGGCAGACAAGATTATTTTCTGGAGTTTTCAAGGTCAATATGTCAATTAAAATTGTGGGCTAATTCATTAGTGCTAGGAAAAGAAAATGAGCATGCTGAGCTACAGGAGATTGCAAGTTTGGGATCTCAAACATCTGTATTGACTTAACAACAGCCCTAGTTTTCTATTTTGTGAAATGATTTAGAGGTGTAAGTTACTTCTTTGCTATTGACAAATATGAACATTTTCTAAAATCAAGTAATATTAGTTCAAAGATGACTGCCTCATATAAGTCAATGAATCACGGTACATATTTTGAACCAAATATTCCAACTGCATAACTTTTCTATTTCACTTAAAGTTACCAACAACTTTTACAATTCATTCATTCATTCATTCATTTAATAAGGATTTAATAAGGATTTATATATTTACTAAATGTATAATCTGCCCAAACTTCTGTGTTGGCCACTTTAGAGGCAAAACAAAAGAGGCAGCAGCAATGCTCTCTCTCCTCATATAATTTATTGAGGCAGATATTAAACAAATATGCAACTACTGTTAATTGTAGTTGTGTGGTTTAAATGCTACAAAGGATAAGCCCTCTGTGCTATGAAAGATATAACTCTTAATGAAAAGAAAGAGTTGTAGTTTATCTAAAGTCATCTAAAAAAACTCACTGACTCTTCTGTCTATGACAACTATTTCTTCTCCCAAATTTTCCATATATAATAGGTCAATTAACTTGTGTTTATCTTAGCTCTAAAATTTCCTCTCGTAGCACTTTTTATTAAAAGTCAGTAATAATATTAAGCCTCACCAGGTGCCAAATAGCAAACAGGAGATGAGGAACTTAGTCTTTTTGAAAATATGAATGTGATTAGAACCAAGGAGGATTTACTTTAAGAAAAACATGGGACTACAGAAGGATCCCTCATGACAGGGAGAGATAAACACTTTATTCAGCTTTAAGTAGTCTGTGGGAAGGGGCAGTTTGCAAATCCAAGAAGGAGGAGAAATTTCATTACTCATAACTATGTGAGAAGAAGAGAGAGTAAGACCATGGTTAGAGGAATAACCCTGAAAAGAAAGGAAGGCATTTTATTTTCTGAAACAAGAGGAATTAAAGGTAGATACCTAACTAAATGTGAACGCTGTGGGTCAGGGGGTGAAGAAAGAAGCTACAAAACATTGTCACTGTTAATTTGTTTTTTCAATCAGAAAAAGTCCAGGACATCTGCAAAGGGTGAAGGTTAGGAGCTCAGCTCAGTATGCCCAGGGCAGTCAGAATGGAAGAAGGAACTACAGCCCGGAAGAAGAAGAAAGAAGGAAGATGAAGGAGGAAGAAGGAGGAGGAAAAAGAAGAAAGAGGAGGAAGGAGAAAGAGGAATAAAGAAGGAGGAGAAAAAAAATTACTAGGTATTATTAACTCTGACTTAAGATAGAAAATTTTTTTAATCAAACTTGTGACTTTTTAAAAAATTCTTATTTCATTCTAATTTTTATTAGCACATATTTTCAGTGTATAATCTTTACATTCATCTTAGGGAGTAGTAGCTGCACTTAACATATCTGAATACTTTTTGTTCCCCTCCCCCTCTCTTCAATCTTCCACCATCTCTATTTCTCCTCATCCCATTTGCAAAAGAACTTTCTGCTTCTTATTTTCTATTTTTAGGAATTTTTAAAAAATTATTAACACATTGGGTTTAACATGTAAGGGAAGTTATGTGATATTTAAGCTTGTGTGTCTGATTTCTCTCACTTAATATTGTAGTCTCAAGGTGCATCTGTTTTCCTACAAATGACCCAAATCTATCCTTATTTATGGCAGAGCCATACTCCATTATGTATAAATACCACAATTCTTTTCCATTCATCTGTTGATGGATATACAGGCCACTTACAAGATTTAGATGTCATATGAGTTGCATATAAAAAAACAAACGAATGAACAATAACAAACGGTGCTGAATCTGCAGGGGGAAAAGACATCCTTTTACATGCTTCATGGTAATGTAAATGGGTAAAACAACTCTGGAGATTCGTCAAAAATCTAAAAAATAGAAATTCCATTCAACCCACCTCTTCACCTTCTGAGCATCTTCCAGAAAGAGTTCAAGACTTCATACCAGAGCAATACATGCATACACATGTTTATGGCAGCAAAAGACAGATAATTCTCTTCTCTAGTAAGCATGCTATTGTAATGATTAGCTAGCAATCCTTGGGCTGAGAGCAGAAATAGACTGATAAAATACTGGTACTGATCCCTATTGACTAAGGTGGGATTTCTGTGGTGTAATATTAATGGGAACAAAGGAAAGAAAAACAAAAACATTTACGAGAGAGCAGCTGAAATGGGTGAACTGTAAGGCTGAATACTTGAGAGCACAAAGCCAAACCTAGGAAAGATAAGAGGTCAGTGTTCCACAGGAGGCAGAGGATAAAGGAGCTAGGTGGGGCTGTGGTGTGTGTCCAGGGTGCTAAAAGCCAGGGTCAGTGGGAGCACCACTGAGGCAATCTGGTTTTCCGAGGAAAGACAGGATTCCTACTGTACTACAAAAAGAAGACAAGAAAAAGAAAAAAAACCTCTTTAGTATTTCTAACTATGTTTCACAAAATGTGAAACAATGTTGTGTGGTAACAATATTGTTAAACTGAGGTTAGAATTTGTACACATTTCTCAAAGAGAGAAATTACCTACAAACATTATTTTCTGAAGAAAATGCCAAAAAGATAAACTTGTGCCTAGACAGGCCACATACATTAAAAACAAACAAACAAAATAAACCTACACATTGATTGCAGGTTCTAGAAAGGAATGCAACTTTGCCAGTATCTGCTAATATGACTATAAAGCAGACTCAAAAGATTTAAGACACTTAGACTCACAAAAATGTACTCTGACCCTTCTGTCACTTTCCTCTGTGGGAATAAGATGCTAGATAAATTTAGGGTTGCTGGTAAATATTTGGTACTTGTACTGTACTAAGGTTTTATTTGGCCTCTTAAGGAAATTCAGTATTCTCACACTTGGAGAGATTTTAAAGAATATCTCATTACACCTATTTTTTTCTTCTAGACTCTATGACTTTCAGAGGAAATTTATTATTCTAGAAAATTTTTAAAAATCATATATTTTACTTGATAAAAATAAGACTTGACTCTATATCTATATTATGAAATAATAAATCAGTTCTCCAAAGAGAGAAGCTATCCAATTTTATCCCTGAGAAAAATATGTCTGTATTAATTCTTAATAGTTTAATGCTGCCACTTTTAGTAACATCTTATTTTTAGATTTAGAGAAATTGATCACACATGTAGGAATGACAGAATCACTAAGCTGAGATCAGAAAGACATGACCCCCCCAAAAAAAAAACTTAAGTAAGATACTCCATATATACTGCTTATTTTGATAGCCTATCTGTAACATACAGAATTTAATTAGGTGATTTGAGTAGTGTATAAAAACAAAATACAAGAAAAGTCAACAGTTTTGCATTTTTTTTTAAGTTCTGGCATCTCCAGATAATATTAGTCTTCACTTATATAACTCATCACAATGAGTTTTTAATAAGATATCAAAAGATAGACCAATATTCTCTAGTTACTCCTGAGAATTACAGATAATTAAATGAAGGTACAATCCTCATTACCTCCTAAGGATATTTTTTGGTTAACTTATAAGACTTTTTATTTTTAACTAATTTTTCTTGGACCTATGTGCCATTCTGACTCTCTCTCTACTCTCCATGAGTGATTAAGATCTCTGCTAATTCATTTTGCTGTCATATGGATAGCTCTTACCTGAAACGTTTGAACTACCTGCAGTGCTGAGAGCCTTATCTGTTTTTACCTAGGCTTGTGCTATATTTTATCATTGAAAAATTTCATTCCTACTGAGTCCATATATAAATAATGAGACTGAGTTGTGTGTGTTTGGCTAGTATCCCGCCTCTTCTTTTATTTGTACTTTTGAAACGCATGATCTTTATTATTGTCTTTACATTTGCATATATCTATTGGGAAAGCTAAAAATATGTAAAAAGTCATGTCAGTTTTAAACATGTTCTTTTAACTCTTCATATCATTTGGTAGCCACTAGTCAAACAGAGCTATAGAGTCCTTGAACTGTTTTTCTTGTCTTAGTAGAAATATACTGTAAGTAGTAAATTCATGGAAGATGATACCCCAGTATAAAAAGATAATGTTCAATCTCTCAATAATATGTGTATTAGTTAAGTCTTAGAATGATATTTTATATATGAGAATAAAACATTGTTAAAAATAATTTTACCTATTTCTTTTTGCTTTTTATTTTCTTAGCATAGCTATGAAAAATTTAAAAGTGCATATATGTGTCTCAGATTTGTGGTTTCTATTTTAGGAATTTGAAATTAGTACTGTCAGCAAATGTATTCTACAGAAAAGGAGAACATGAAGAATATTATAAAATTAATGTGTCATAACTATGGAAACAATATACAAAATATAGTTTTTTAATCCCATTGTTATAGTGAATATGAAGAAAAGACTAAATATTAGCCCAAATGCTTTAATGATTTTTGCATATCTTAGGTGTCAAGCCTCTGGGGCATTATTAAACTCACAGGAAAAGAGAGATGGAAGATAGAATCCCTACAACCTGCCCCACCATTTTTCAGGGGTTTTCTTTCTTGTTTTTCTCTCTGAAAGTGACCAAAATCTTAACAACAGCTGCTTTAAGACATCAAATGATAACAGCCAGATTTCAAAGTGTTACAGAGTGAAACTTGATAATCAAGAATATAATTTTCTACAGCTTTTGATGTAGTTGTATTATTTTGGTGGAATAACATACTCGGTATGTCTGATGAAGCATGGGTTTGAGTGGAACCCTTGCATTGCCTTTTCCAACATTCTGTAGAAACTAAGATGGTTCTGCAAAGGCAGAGAAAATGAAAAGCCACAATTAAGACATATTTACTTTTTTGCCTACAGGTGTAGGGTGATTCCTTATGCAACATTTTGGAAATGCCCCACTTCTGAATGCAGTAAATGATTTATCACTCCTCTGGTCTTTAATAATTCCTAGAAGAGGTGCCATACACCAAATTTGTTGAGTTATGTGATTCCTGCATAGCCTTTTAAAATGTTTATCTACAGACTTTTTCCTATTGCTTTATTTTTACCATATCTTTGTGGGAGAACAATTACTATGATGGATATAAAATCTGAAACTAGTTAAATACTACAAAATGTTCCATAAAATTTAAGTGCAACATAGAATAATTTCTCCACTTCTTTAACTGTGATGACCAGCCATGGAGCTCACGGAAATTTCAAACCTCTCCCTTCTAATAAGTTTATTTTAAAAGTATATTAATAGTGATTTTATGTCTATCGATAGCATTTAAAGAGTTATTGACTTTGTAAACTGTCTGACTTTCTTATATCTGCCTCTGCTGTGTGAATTAAAGTATTCTTTCAATGCTTTTTTGTCAATTTATATAACCACTTAGGTAATCCCATTCAGATACCTTTATATATGTAAACCATCATATTTCTTCCTCCTATAAACGTACTCTAGTTCTACATACTATTTATTTCATGTCCAACACTTAGTTACCTTAAAGACATCTGAAATTTCACACATGTGGTATTAAATTTATGATCCCTAAGTCCAAATTTGATGATCAGTGGTTCTCAGAATTCTGAATATTGGCTTTGTCTTCTCATGTCCTATCTATCAGCATGTTTTGGCAACTACATCTCCTAAATGTTCTTTAAAGCAGTGATTTCTCTCTAGCAAAACCTGTAATTCTCTTTATTAATTTTCATTGTCTCATACTCAAATGAAGGTAACATTTTCCTGAATAATCTCCCTGCACTCATAATTGATGTCCTTTATGCATCCCCAGAGCAGCCAAAGTGTTTGTTTATTTTATTCTGAGGTGCTAAAATGCAACCCAGGGCCAATGCATGCTAAGAAAATGTTCTGCATTGACCCATACCTCAGCCCCAAATGTTTATTGAAATATATGAATAATATCAAAACCTCTTCTTCCAGGTTTGCTATTTATTTTCTCTGCTAGTTAAAAAATGAATCAAATGACTTAACATGACCTGCCATTTGCTACAAATTCTGGGCTTTGCTTACTATACTCTTCCTCAATTATTTCTCACAGATCAAATACTAGGGGGAAATCTTTAGTTCAAGAAAACTTCTCATGACATCATGGAGTTCTCATTCTTTGCTACATTGTATTTGGTCATAGCACCAAATATGTTCACTGATAGCTTTTAATGTTAAAACTTCATATTAAAGTTGAAAGAAGAAATAACATAATAAACTAAAACTAATCTCCAATTACTTTAAAATACTTCATGAATTAAACTGAAGCCTTTGGTGTATATTTCTATTTAAGATTATACAGACAAACAACAAGAAGAATTCAAAGATGTTAAATACATACTCAGACCCACAAACACATGTACATTAAACAACTGCAGCTTCAGGAATAATAAAAAAATTCATTTTACAAATATAGGCTGTAGGGAGGAAAATAATACTCATTTTTAAGATGCCCATTTTAAACAGACATGGACAAAGAAATGGAGCATATCATCCTGATGATTACAGCACTAGAACTGCTTCTGCTAGTAGTGTGGCTAGATACAGTGATGGGATCGCTTTAGGGGAGGTCACAATTTTCCTATGACTTTTTTTCCATGAATATGTGTTTCATGGGTGTGGAAACTAAAATACAAAAAGAAAATAAATTAAACTTCCCGGGCACTTTCTCAGATGATTTGGAGTATATCTACTTTAAAAGACAGGATAATGTGGGAAACCATCAGAGTAACCATCTGTTAGAATTGTCTTAGAAGAATGCGTTTTCTAACAGCAAAACTTCTGAGCTGACCCAACAGAATCTGAAAAGGAGACTGGCAGATGGCTCCTGGAGACTATATTTCAATATTTTTCAAACTCATGAAGGTATGTAAGAAGTACACAGAAAAAAATAAAGATAAACTGCATTTACTTTGACACAATGAAGGAAGGCATTTATTCTTAAAAAGTCCTGATACAGGCTTATATACACTATGAATTTTAAAATAAAGTACACGTTTCCATCAAAGATTAGTCCATCCCATTGCCATTGAATTGTTCGTGAGTGTCAGACTTTACTGGGGATGTATTTACCTTTTATTTGTTGAAGTGTATTGTGAAACAAAGGAAACAGGTTTCTTTACTAGAATATTTCAATTATTTGGACCTTAATTCATATTTGATATTTTAACATTTTTACTTTTTACAATCTGGTGTCTCAGAGTTTTATCTTCCTTTGCATAATATGGAATTAACAGAACCAGTAAGTATCTGTGAGAGCCTGAAACCCACTCCCCCATCAAAAAACTATTATGCTGAAACACTAACTATAATCATAGTTGCGAGTTTTTTTAAGGTGTTCATTAAAGGTAAATGAGGTCATGCAGTCAGCAACCTAATCTGAGAAAACACCACAAGCCTTTCTGTCTGCCCCTACACAGAGGAATAGTTATGTGAAAACACAGTAACAAAGTAGTCATCTCAAATCCAGAAAAATAGGACTTGCAAGAAACCAATTCTGTCAGCAACTTGATCTTGGATTTCAAGTCCCCAGAACTTCATAGTAGATGGTTTTTGTTACTGCAACCTAAACTGACAATAGTATTTTTAAAGTCTCAGGTTCTTTGACTTTTTCCTCTTGATATTTTATTTTTCAGAACCTCTTTACGAAAATTTGTACAAATGTGTTGGATTATTTAGGCTAATCTAAGAATAATAATTATGTAAAACTTTTGATATGTCCAAATTAGTTAGACCTTGAAAAAGTTCCCATAAGATCTTAGTTTCCTGTGGAATCTATATTTCATATTTTACTAAAAGGTCTGACTTCTTGATTATGCTATGGCAATAGAAATGACAACTGAATCTGTGTACCTTACACTGTCTCCTCAGTCATTAATGATAACTTTTCCTTAGTAACACCAATGACAATCTTATGTCACATATCCTAGACATGCTCAAGTTATGCAAATAATGTCTTTAACAAAAAGAGTAAAGTGGCTGATTTGTAAGTTGGTTATGAAAAAACTGCTTACTTATTTCTTTAAATAATACAATGCTTGTATTTTTCATAAAATCCTAGCAGAACCCAGTTTTAATGTGAATGCTGAAAAAAAAATCCTAAATATTTAAAAGCTATAGAAAAATGGGCAAATCACAGAAATATGAAATGAAGAAAAACAATAATTAAAACAATGATATACTTTTGAAAAAAATGTTATCTCATTTACTATAAAACTCCAAATTAAAATATGACATGTTTATGACATACCTGGTTAGCATTTTTTAAACTAATTTTATATATAATTTTGCAGTGATTTTTTTATCATTAATAATCCCATGTAACAGAAATTAAAATTTGTAAAAATTTCTAAAAACTAAATCGGCCAATATATTATGCATATATATGTAGACAGATCTGATTTTCAAATCTACTATACACAGATATTTATAATTTTATTTTAAAAATAAAAAACATCCAAAAGTCTTTAAAATTAATTTAATTAATTTAATTTTGCACATGAGGCAAAATTAATATATCCTATGATTTAGTAGAATAATCTTATCATATGAGAAATTAGATATCTATGATAAAATTTTAAAAGAAAATCCAAAACATACACATAAATTCAATTTAAATAAAAATATATTATGCAAAAGTCATATAATAAATATATAAAATATTTTCTCTAAAGAGCATGATTATGAATGTGTTCTACTTTATTTTTCATGTTCTAACTGCAAGTTTTCCAAATTTTTAAGTATTTTCTACCTCACTATTAGAATTGTATAGCAATACCACTGATCAATGACCTATAATATTGTTGAGATTTCAATTTTAAACCTCCCAAGATTGCCAAGATTTTTTTTGGAAAGAAGAAAAACAAAGAAAATTCTAATTATGTTAAATATTTGAAAAATAAAACAAAAAATAATTTGGTCAGTATAGGCCTTCAACAACTGAAACTTCTATTCCTTACTCATTTTTTTAACTTTAAAAATACATCAAAAATGTTAACACATAAATCAGAAGCATAATAAAAACAAAATATCACTCAATATAGAATAAAAGTGGACAAATTTGATTTAAGTTTCTGGTTTCCAGGGTAAAGATATATTCATTTGCTCACAACTACTTTAGAGTGAGTTTATAGTGTCTGATATTCTCTAATTATTGTGGTTTTATAATCTTTTCCTCAACACAATGTAAGCACATCATCAAGAAATACTTCTTATTGGGGTGACCACTTTGGTGCAGTTCAGTCTAGAATCATTTATTTGAATTAAAAGTAATGAATAAAGTACATGCACATATGTAAACGCACATATTCATGCCTGTATGCATATAATGGATTTCTTTGGATATCATTTAAATAAAAACCATTTTAATGAATATTTTTTGAAAAAGTCAAATCAAGTCAAATCATAATGTTCTACATTTATAATAAATCATAGAGGAAAATAAATGAACTCTTTCTGTTTTATTCACATATTTCATTATCTATAATTTTCCAACAATTTGGAAAAATAATAAAAATATATAAACTAACAATTTTCATTATACATTGCCAGGGGGCCCAATCCCCTAAGTAAAACATCTGTGGCCAGCAAGTTCAGATTCATCTGACCTTCCTGTATGAACACGAGAATTACTGCAGTATTTCCTCACAGATGAGTCTACAAACATCTATTTCCTTTGCTTTTAATTTTAACCATAGAGCAATTTTGCCCTCCCTGTCTTCCTTTACATTTGTTGTGAAATCTTCTGCCACTTTTCCTTTCCTTTTCTTGTTGAAGTTGTCAGATTCTATATTTTTCCTTCAGTATTTCACTCAGGCTTAATGAAAATTAACCTCACAGTCAAAATAAAATGAAGCTAATGGAAAAAAAGCAGAAGGTAATAACTTTATAAGAAAACTCATACCATACCTAAGAAAATCAGTGTCAGACACTGTGATCATGTTATTGCTTGATGATACAACATCATTAACACAGCTGATGTAAAGTTATCCTGAGTCTAAGTAATTGTGTCTCAGAGAAACACAGGTGTGGAGCATGTTATCATCCACTGGATTCCACTCAGAATCTGTGAAGGTCGTGCGTTGTCATCACATTTCAGGATGGAACACTAAAATAGCAACACCTTTGATGATAAAAGTAAGGCTGCAGCATGAAGAGAAATTCAATTGCTTTCTTTATAATACAGAAAGCACGCACTCCAAGGCATTTCCATTCTAATAGAAACACACTTCACGCATTCTACAGATCGAGAAATATGTGAATCTCTCCTTTCTGGCATATGGGGATATTTTATATTCCAGCCTATTTTTCTGTCTCTCTTTCCAGCTCCTTTGCCTTCCCTGATCTCTTCTCCTTGATCCCAGACCACAACCAATAGTTTCAACTTTGCCTTAACTCAATACTTATAAGCCAATGAAATTGATTAAAAGCCTGTGCATCAAAGTTTTACAACTGATTCTATAGAGAATAAAACTCAGGATGTAGCATCCACAGCATAACGTACATTTTCAATGTAGCAGCCTTTCTGTCTATTTTGCTTCACTTGACTACTTTGTAAAGCTGAAGCTCAGAAAACCAAAGAAAATCCACAAGGAAACTGCAAGGCACAATAAAAGTCTTGTATTTAAAGTACGACTTTCTTAACCCATTAAAAGAATGTAGAAGCCAGGTGTATACAGGTGTATAGGTATATAGAATGTAGTTGCACACCTATAATCTCAGTACTTGGGAGGCTGAGACAGGAGGATCACTGGAAGTTTAAAGCCAGCCTGAACTAAAAAACAAGATCCTGCCTCAAAAACAAAAAGGAACCTACATATAAAATGTAATGTAGAAGAAAAACTCTGCATCTTTCGCTCCTACCACATACTCAGAAATAATTGCATTGTGGAATAAATAAATTAGTTTGTAATTATTTAGCATGATTATGTGCAATATCATAAAAGTAACTCATTATTTTTTATGCATTCAATTATATCTTTTTAAAAAATAGGTATCTTGACTGACAATAACTCTTTTCCCTTATTCTAGAAAAAAGTCTAATTCCTTCTTTAGTTCTATTTCCTTATTTAGGCAAGGAGATCATGTATATCCTTCCAAAGGCAAGACTATTTCAATCTCCTTTATAAACATTTCCAAGTTATCATAGATCTATCACTTAGGGAACAATACCTATTTGGGTTGGTAATTCTCATTTGGGATAATATTCGTCTCCTGGTTTCAGTACATGTGATTTCCCCAAAACTGATTGAATTTGTTGGTCCAAGGCTGCCGTGTGACTCAAGCCTGGTGAGTAAAACCCCTCATAAGTCTGGTTTCAGTGATTGGTGGTTTGAGGATTTGCACATGACTTCATCAGAACCAATGAGACATTCTGTGGCTTCTTAGGTTTCTCATGCAGACATTTTCTCTTTCTTAATTTAAATTTTTTTTTGCAGCAATGAGTATTGAATGCAGGGCTTTTGCAATGAGATATATCCTCACCAATTATTATGATTTTTATATGTTTTTCTTTTCCTGTATTAATCAGACAGGTGGCAACCACCTTACAGCACAAGAAGGAAGTGTGACTGAAAATGGAGCAAAATGTCAGAGGACCAATACTTGAAGAAAACAATTGGATCAAGGGACATTGACTCTGTGAATCAAGCAGCTATTAAAAAAAAAATCAAGCAGCTATTAATTTTATCCATGTTGTTGGAAGCCTTAGTACCAGAGAAAATTTCTTATCCTTTTTAAAAATCACAAATTGAATTTTCTGTACCTTCAAGCCAAAATATACTTACCTGTTATACACAACAATAATCAATCTCACTTCAAATTATCTATAGACATTAAATTTGTACAAAAAAGGATCGAAAAATATTTGGGCCTAAATTATTTTGCATAATTGAAGCAATACTTGCTTTTAATTACCTTGTAGGAATAAAACTTCCAGAGGGAATTTGTTTAGTTTATTAGTTTATTCTCCTATATATATTCTTTGTAGCTTTAAGTGCTAAATGTAATACATAGGAACAGAAACTCTCATTACTAAAACAACATTCTTTTTAGGATACCTCTAATCTGAATGGAGGTGAGTCACCCTTATCCTACACTTTTTTTTTTTTTTTTTTGGTACTGGGGATCGAACTCAGGACCTTGCACTTGCAAGGCAGGCATAGTGCCACTGAGCTAAATCCCCGGCCCTTCCTTTACCATTTTTGTTTAACTATTGTATGGATTATTTATAAATGGAATCTATACTAACAACACAATTCCCTCAGAAAGATAGAACTGTCACAAGACATCTTGATTATCAACCCAAGCATAATTATATATAAAATCATGACAAATACTATAACTTTCAAACACCATAAGCATTGAGAGTACTTATGCATAGCTTTCTAAAGATTGTTTTTGGCATGGTTTATTGGTACCAAAATTTCTTTCTATATCACCTATGTAATGCTATTTCTGTTACTCTAGGTATCATAAGCATCATGTATGCCAATCCATGTTGAGGTTGTCTAAATTAGTAAATGCATAAATATTTGTCTGGAAGTACAATTTTCAAAAGTTTTTTTTAGGTAGAGTTTTTAATCAATGATTTTTAACATTTTTCTAATGCTTTCTTAAAAATATCTATCTAAATTATCATGCAGAAAATTGTTTTCCTATTTGCATAGTGGTTAAATTGTTATGTTTCTCTCAATCTCTTTCAGTTCTGTGATTGCCCTTTCAGTTGCTGCAGTGATGTGATTTTATACTAATTAGAAGTGTTTCACCCTGCATAAGTGGAGATCTCATTGTAAATTTGAAAAAATCTAGATATCACTTCTTTTTCTACTGATGATTTTAAGCATTTCTCCTAGCTTAAAGTTACAGAATTTCATTTAAGTTTAAATGTCACACAATCTGTGTTCTCCTGGAGTCTTATATTTAATATGCACTCTGTGATTATTGTTTCTTGACAAAGAGAATAAACACCATTCACATTCCCTTCTTGGCTTTTTATCAAAAACTGGGTTCTAAAGTGGTGGCACATGCATGTACTCCAATCACATGGGAGTGCTGAAGCACAAGAAGAGTTTGAAGCCAGCATGGGGTGCATAGTGAGCTTAAGGCCAGCCTGAACTACAGAGAAAACCTGTCTCAAAAACCCCTTGAAGAATAATAAAAATTTTAAAAAGAAAATTTGTGGCATTCAACATGTTATATTATACGAAGTGTGTTAAGTTTAAATCTATTAACTGAAATAGGAGTTTGTAGGCTGATGATCAGTAATTCAGGAAATTACTAAACTCAATTGAATGCATGTTCCAACACCTAATTAAGAAGTTCATCAACCCAATAAGAATTATGTTAACCATCTTCATTGTATTATTAACAACCTCTCCAAGACCTGCTCTTGAGTCTACAGGTTCTGCATTGAATCCACTCTTTAAGTACAGTACCTAATCCAAGATTAATTTATTCAAATTTTGCCTTTGTGTAAAACTGATTGACTTCAGACATGTTTTAGTGGAACTACTGAAACTTGGAATTTCTGCAAACCAGAGTATATCAGGACTGCTTTTTAATAGAAGAATTTTTTTATTGGAAAATAGGTAAAATCAACATATTTATTTGTTTATAAGATTGTTTAATGAAACTGTTTCCTCTTGAATATCAATTTGCCACAAACATGTATTATGTATATGTTGCTATATATAGTCCAATACAGTAGGTAATAAGAATTTTAAGTTATGATGGTTTCTCCTTTTGAAGAATTTCCAATATTACCTATAAATATTTACAAGTCTCTAACAGCATGCTATGGGATGTAATAATAACTTCATTTGGTCAAGTCCCTCTTTGCTATAATGGAAATGTTGATGAGGACTGAATAAAGGCTTCACAGAAGTATGTGTTAAAATTTTAAGATTGGCAAATAGCACATTGTAAGAGGAATAGAATGAAACCAAATAAATAGCAATCATAAGGATGAAGGTTTCTGTACTTCACTGTCACTGAATCACAAGGCTAAACTTATAAAACACATAATATATGCCCAGGAGCTTATATAGCATATTACTGGGGTAAATGATTTAGGAAATTACTACTCATCTATATATTTTAGAAACCATTCTTTGCAGGTGGTGGAGTTGCAGAAATAAAGGCTGTACCAAACAATATATATGTGGAAATTTCTTCAGAAACTCTAAAGTGTAGTTGGATTATCAGTTATCACTATTATCACTACTCTTTTATGATCTTGAAACTAAAAAAACACTGTTATTGCATACCAAGAATTTAGAGAGGGCATAATTAAAACATTTTTAAATTTTGGGCAAAGATCATGATTTCTCTGAAATAAGATCCAAGGTAAGCAAAGAAGGAGCAGGTGTAGAGGGAGAAACTCCAGCATGCAAGAGCTACATAAAAACAAGGTGAGATGCTGTGTGTCTTTGCTTGTTTTATTTCTTCTATGTGAATACACACATATGGTTTCATCACTGCTGTTATTTTTATTTCACAGGACTTAATAGACAAGCTAACCTATAATTACCAAAGAATGAATACCACAGCTCTTCAGATAGCAGGACACTGAAAACACATTTACACTTAACAGGAGGTGATTAGTTGGGAGAATGTGTTAGAAAAGCTGCAAATTCCGCACAACAAATAGCAATCCTTTCATTCAGGGCTTGTTTTTCATCACTGTCTGATAAACACAATTAATTCATTCAACTATCTCTCATCTTTTTAAACTGTTCCAGGGGAATTATTAGGCGACTTTTCATAATGTCAGTAGCTATGGATTAGTAGAGACATAAAACACATGGTCAAATATAACTGAAGGAATTGATAATTAGAAATACTCTTTCAAACAGTAAACTCAATATAAATAATTTGGATTTTGGAATCAATACTATATTAAAGGAACACTGCTCTGAGTTTATTACAAGCCAACACTCTTAGGACAAGTACCTACAAAACAAAACAAAAAAAGATTTGCTCCAGTAAAACTCACTTTAGTGAGAAAAATAAATAAGAAAAAATAAAACCATAAAGGACAAACTATAGTAAATAGTAGAACATCTGAAAATTTACAAGGAACAGTTATTATTTTTGTTTTAAGGGGTTTGTGTGTGTGTGTATGTACCAGTTTCCCAAGATGAATGTAGTTATCCTGTATGGCAAAGTTACTATTTTGGAAGATGAAGAAAGGCAAGTATTGAGTCAGATGTTAAATGAGAGAAAATTTTTTTTCCTTTAGTATTTGTCTTATTTTGCTTTATTTATTTCTGGCAAAAAGGATAAAGGAACAGGAATAAGTGCTAAGGTATAACTATCTCATGTTTTGGTAACACCACATTAAGGGTTTGGAATTTACTCAAAAAGGCGGTGAATGGTAAGGTAATGGTACTTGAAGTAGTTACCATCAACCCCCAGAATTTTCACAAGACTGCAGCCATCTTGCCTATAGGTACTTCCCACTTTAGAAATTATAATTGCAAAGAGATCTTCCCTGAAAGCAAAATCCTACTACGCCTTCCCCAGTCCTATCATGTCACTATATTTTACTTTCACACCATTTTTGTTTATGTGCTTATTCAATGTTATGTATGTATCAATTTTCTGAGAATATAATTTCCCTAATAGCAGAGCTCATATCATTGTATTCAATAGAATATTAAGAGGACTAACCTAGATGTGAATCATCTATAAGTTTTTTAAAGAAGCACACAAAATTTCAATCATACATTTATATTCACTTAGGAGAGTAGCTTCTTTCAATGAAGAAAATAATCACAAAATCAATGTTAAAAGCTTAAATACCCAAAGAAATAATGGTTCCCTGAAGAACAGTCTCATTCAATAAGTGTTAATTTCCTAAAAAATGCACATCTATATTATTTACATAAAGAATAGTACTAATGCACTTATTTTTAGAACTAATCAAGAAGACAGAAAATTTTGAAGTGAAAGCCATTAACAGAAAAAGCAAGAAATATTTGATGTTGAAAGTTTAAATACCAAATTCTATTTTGCAATTTCTAGAAAATTGGATACTCACTAATTTCTTAATGGATCGAAGAATTTTCTCTTGGGAGAAAAGAACTTTCATCTTTTTTCCTATCAACACTAATACACAGTAGCACAAATCACATAATTATCAATATTAGTCTAACAGAAAACTAAATATTCCATTAATATTTACTTCTATAATTCTGTAACTGACTTTCGAGGCTCATTCTGTAGATGTACTTTTCTCCCACTGTGTCAGATGTAAAAATGTTTGCAAATTCTGTGACATCCCTTCTATTCAGAGGCAGAGTCTATGTTCTTTCCTCCTCTGAAACTAAATGGGCTTATGCTTTGCTTCTAACTCATAAAATGACTTCAAAGCGACAGAGTGAGATTTCTGAGATTTGGTCACAAAAATCAACACAGCTTCTATCTTAATTACTAGAATACTCACCTGTGGAACTCCAAATTACAACATAAGGCTATTCCAAGCCATTCCAAGAAAGACATGATGTAAGAAAAATGATACTGGGAAAACCGGATATCCACATGCAGAAGATTAAATCTAGACTCATATATCTCATCACATACTAAATTAAAATCAATATGAATCAAAGATTTAAAGGTTAAAACAGAGACATGTAATCTGTCAGAAGATAAAGAAGGCAAAACTCTGAAAGACATCAGTGCTGCCAAGGACTTTTTGATTAGAACCCCAATTTCCCAAGAAACAAAATCAAGAATAAACAAATGGGATCACAACAAATTGAAAAGCTTTTGTACAGTAAGGGAAACAACCAACAGATTGAAGAGACAACTTATAGAATGGGGAAAAAATGTTTTGCCAGCTCTCCCTCTGACAGAGGACAAACATACGGAAAGTATAAAGAACTCAGAAAAAATTAGACCCCCACAAAATAAAAGACCCAATCAAAAAATGGGCAACTAAAATGAATAGACACTCAACTGAAGAAGTGGAGAATGAAGTGAAGAAGAAATGGCCAATATATACATGAAAAAATGTTCAACATCTCCAGCCATTAGAGAAATGCAAATTAAAACAACATTTTTTTTTTTTTTTTTTTTTTGGTACCAGGGATTAAACTCAGGACCTTGCTCTTGCGAGGCAGGTGGTGAAACCACTGTACTACATCCCTGGCCCCAAATTAAAACAACATTGAAAGGGCCAGGGATGTAGCTCAGCTATGCAGTGCTGCCTGGCAAGCCCAAGGCCCTAAGTTTGATTTCCTCTATTAAAATAAAACATTGAGATCTCATCTTACTCCACAAAGAATACCTAACATTAAGAAATTAAATAATATCAAATACTGGAGAGGCTTCAAGAAAAAAGGGAACTTTTTATATTGTTAGTGGGAATGTAAACCAGTACAACCACTATGGAAAGCAACATGGATATTCCTTAAAAACCTAAAAATAGAAATTCCATTTGACCCAACTATTCTCCTTCTGAGCATCTTTCCAAAAGAGTTAAAGACATCATATTACGCTGATACACAAAATCCTATGTTTACAACAGCACAACTCACAATAGTTAAATCTTGGAAGTGGTGTATATGTCCATCAACAAACAAATGGAGAAAGAAAATGTGGTATTTAGACACAATGTTGTACTACTCTGTTATAAAGGGTAAACTTAAGTCATTTGTAGGAAAACAAATGCACCTTAAGAACATAATGCTACATAAAATAAATCAGACACACAATTTTAAATATTGCATAGTTTCTCTTATAAGAAAATCCCAAAATATAAATAAAGAGCAAAATAAAAGATAGATAATATGAAATAAGAAGAAAGATTTTTTTCTAAATGGGAAGAGGACCAAGAGATGGAAGGAATGCGGCAGGAGGGGAGGAGAAGGGGATGAAAAGGGAATTCATATGCTTTATGTACATGCACCAACTTCCCACAAGGAATGTAATCATGGTTTACTGCAAACATGTACTAGTGGAAAATCAAAATTAAAAAAATAAACTACATGGAAATTCACCATATGAAATTCCCAGTTAAGTTCCAAGCTGACAGTTGGAATGTACTGCCAGATTTGTGAGTGAAGATACCTGTCAGTGATATTGGTCACTCATCCTCAAATGTTGGATCTCATTGAACAAGGAAAATCTATTTCTGCTGTGACCTACTCAAATCTTTAACCAGCAGAACCAGTGAGCATAACAAAAATTTTAAGGCAGAGAGTGATAACAAAGGTGCACATCAATATGAATAAGAGATTCATAAAAGCATAGAGTGAAAAATAGATAATCCTTCAAGATAGACCTCATTCACAAAAGCCTATCATCCAATAACCAATTATTCATTGTGAGAAAGGATTACATTTAGCTTGGAAGAAAACAATCATTGGGAAATTCTACAAAACAGTTGCCAGAGTGGGTGTGACAGCATCAAGCCAAATTCTCTTAAGAACTTTAAGTACTTAAGTAACTTAAAGCCAGATTTGTATTTTCTACTTGTAATAAACTGGTAATTGTGAGCTGACATGCTTCTCATGCATTTAATATATTACTTCTCGGTATTTCTGTCTTTGGAATATTCCTGAGACTGAGAGTGTAGTTCAGTGATAGAGCAGAAGCTTTGCATGTGTGAGGCTTTCAGTACAATTCCCAGCTTTAGAGGAAGAAAGAGCCTCTTTGTGCAGGAAAAAAGCCTTAAAACAAGCAAGCCAGCAAACAAATAAACAAAGGAGAGCAACAGAAGATAACCCCTTTTCCACTAGAACTCTTTCAAGCTAGAGAATGATTTTCTGACAATTTGTATGGCTAGTTGAATTATATAGATCAAGTTCTTTGTGCAAAGGTTTTGAATCAGAATGAAAACACTACTGCAATTTCTGGTTACAATCATTTCACTCATGAAGATAAACTTGGTTGTGCTGAAAAGTGGTCGCTGAAAAAGATAGAAAAGTTTTAGTGCAGTTTCTACATGGACATTTTAGATTTACATATTTAGCATGCATTTTAAACAATATTTTGTCCCTAACACTTGAAAGGTTCATGTATATCTAGTTATGAAAATTGCACTTAGTCTATCTTTAAGAATAACCAAAATCTTGGAAGGTCCAGCATTTCTTAAAGTCCAAATCTAACACCTTTCTAATACTCAAGGCAAAATCTTAGCTGTGAGTCTCTATAATAATAGTTAAAAACAAGTGAAATACTTCCAACATACAATGGTACAAGGTAAACATTCCCATTCCAAAAGAGATATATAGGAAAATAGAATGCAGGCCAAAGCAAGACCTAAATCTAGTAGGAAAAGCATTAAACTCTGTATCTCCATGTCTAAAACTCAGAGGGTTGTGGTAAACACGTGCTTTGAAGAACTTGGGCAGCCCCATGCCTATGGCCTTGTAGCCCACAGTGCCTCTATCTTGGGCTGACTCTACTTGGTGGCTGCTGCTTTCCACTGCAGATTTTGTTTCTGGCATCTCTGACTTTCTTAGGTCTTCACTGCACCTTTGGTTTCATTTTCACACCTTCATGCCTTGCGCTCTCACAGGGCACACTGCCTGGCTTTGAAGGCTTTCATTTGAAATCTGAATGGAAGCTTCCATGTTCCCACCATTGTATGTTTTCAGTACCACACAAACAATACCAAGGCATGCAGCCAGCTGAAGTAGTATCTCTCCCCCCCTTAAACTATCATTCAGCAGCCTCTGACTACCTGGATGGCTGAGCATGGGGATACTCTTCTCTTAGTGATTCTGACTAATCAGCACACTTTAGAAAGATAAGCCTTACAGTCCTTGGTTTGAGGAATAGCTGGCAAAAAATTTTCCCATTCTGTAGATTGTCTCTTCATGCTGTTAGTAGCTCCCTTTGCTGTGCAGAAACTTTTTAATTTGATGTGAGCCTGTTGTGACTTGTGTCTAAATGTCCTCCAAAAGCCTCATGCAGTCTTTTTCGAAGGTAGCTAAATCTGGAAATTATGATACTAGCACGTATGATTAAGGCTGTATGATTACTAAACCACTACACGAGAGTCATTGGTTTGGCATCACTCTAATCCCTATAGTCTGAATAAGATAAAAGGAGCAGAAAGATACTGTTAAGGCCCCTTCTTGGTTTCTGCTGTCTTCTGCCACCATGAAGTGTTGCCTTTCCTACCTTGTGTGCACCATGTTGTTTCTCCTCTGTGATGCCTGTTTGCAATACTTGCTTTGGAGCCAGCGGGTTATGGACCAAAACCTGTACAAACTGGAAGCAAATAATCCCTTTTCCCTCTAACTTTGGGTGTCAGTTATTTTGTCTCAGCAACAAGAGAAAAGTAACTAACACAGATCCCTTTTGTAGATCCTTGGTATTATTTCTTGTCTACCCAGGGTTTTGTTCAGAAAGTCTTTGCCTACACCTATGTCTTCAAGAGTTTTACCTATTTTGTTTTCCACCAGATTGTTTCTGTTATAATGTTTATCCATTTGGATTTTAGTTTAGTAAATAGTTGGAAATATGGGTCTAGGTTCAACCTTTGGTATGTTTTAGCTGGTGTCCCCAGCACCATTTGTTAAAGAGGCTATCTTTCCTCCAGTGAAGGGATTTGGCCTCTTTGTCAAAAATAGCATAGCTGAATATGCCTGGAGTTGATTCTGTATCTTTTCTTCTGTTCCACTGATCCATGCATTTTTTTCCCCTAATATCATGCTGTTTTTAGCACTGTAGCATTGTATCTTAGTAGTATAACTTGAAGTCTGAGATTGTGATGCCTGTCTTGTCCTTGTGGCTCAAAATTGCTTCTTTTATTCTAGGTCTCTTCTGGTTCCATAAGAATTTTATGATTGCTTTCTCCAACTTGGTAAGAAATGTTACTGGTGGGCCGGGGATTTAGCTCAGCAGTTTCCCCGCCTGCTGCTCAAGCGCAAGAACCTGAGTTTGATCCCCGGTACCAAAAAAAAAAAAAAAAAAGAAATGTTACTGGCATTTTGATTGAGATTGCATTAAATGTATATGATAGTTTTGGAAGTATGGCTATTGAACTAAAAAAAAACTAGACCTACCAAATTTATTTATTTATTTATTTATTTATTTATTTATTTATTTATTTTGGTATCAGGGTTTGAACTTGGGTCCTTGCACTTGTGGGCAGGTGGCAGAACCACTGAGCTAAATTCCCAGCCCAGACCTACCAAATTTAAAGATCCAACTAAAAATGGGCATCTAAAATGAATAGACACTTCTAGTTGAAGAAATAGAGATGGCCAACAAATACATGAGAGACTGTTGAACATCACCAGCATTCAAGAGATGCAAATTAAAACAACACTGAGATTCTATCTCACTCCGGAAAGAAATCAATCAATAACAAATGCTGGCAAGGCTGTGGGGAGAAAGTAACCATTCTGCATTGTTGGTGAGATTGTAAACTGACACAACCACTATGGAAATCAGTATGGACATTTCTGCTAAAACTAAAAGTAGAAATTCCATTTGATCCAGCTATTCACCTTCTAGGTGTATTTACAAAAAAGTTAAAGATATCATAAAACATTGATGTACGCATACCCATGTTTAAAGGAGCACAATTCATAATAACTAAATCTTGGAAACAGCCTATATTTCCATCAAAGACGAATGAATGAAAAAACTGGTATTTATATATAATGGAATACTACTCTGCCATAAAAAGATAAATGAATCATTTGTGGGAAAATGGATGCACCTTAAGACCATAATGTTAAATGAAGTGACTCAGACACATAAGCTTAAATATTGCATGGTTTCCTTATATGAAAAACTCATATATATATATATATGAAATAAATGATAGAAAATAGAAAAAAAGAAATAAACAAAGTTATTGTAATTCAGTGTGGACAGTGTATATAAAATTGCACTTAGTACAATTGTCTTATATGTTTTATGTGTTCTTTGTCTACTAGTCTGGTTTTCAACTTGTATATATGACAATTTACTTTATAAGGTCTTATAAGACAAATAAATGAATTTGATGCTGGGAAAATGGAAAGAGTTGAAGGAAGGGAAAAAAGAAGGTTATTGAATTGTGTTATGTACATGTACCAATCCCCCAGAGTGAATGTAATCATTGTTTACTATAAATATGTACTAATAAAAATAAATACCAAAAAAACTCCCCACAAAGCAAAGCCTTTTAAAAGAGTTCACCCTTTTATACCCTTGATGGGTGGAGTCTATCCAGTTCCCAAGATGCTTTCAAGGAATCTTTCTCATTCTCCCAGTGTAAAATACTTGGTTTTATTTTTTTTTAATGGCTTAATCTTTTCAACAACCACATTGTCCTTGCCCCTAACTTTGCATGCTTTCTTTCTAGCTAAGTTATAACACTTTCCCATCTTTTGGCACTCTTTTGGCTCCTGATTCTCACTGTAAATCTAGTAAACAGCAGCCATTAGTACTCATGTTACATATGGACACTGAGCTGCCTTGAAATTTCCACCATCAGAAATGAGTCTACTACCTTAAAAACTCAGTCTCTCACAGAGACTTTGGACATACATAAAACAGAAACAAATTATTTGCCAGAAAGAGACACCTATGGCCTATAGTCAAATTTCTAATAGCATCCTTCTTTTTCCACCTGAACCCTCATAATCCTTGTCGATACTCTGCATTCCTATCAGCATTTTGATCTTCTGAGCTCCTATCACAAATACACATCAAGCTGTCTTTATAGCAACCCAAGGCTTCTCCTGCCTGTACTGCCAAACCTTCCCAAATTCATCTTGCAAACCTGTTCCAAAGACTTCTCAACCATACAATCGGGTATAGTCACAGCAAGGACCCCACTTCTTCAGTACAGTTTTCTGTACTGGTCAACTTTATTGTCATTGAGAGAAAATACCCAACACATACAATAAAAGAAAAGAGGTTTATTTTTGCCCATGGTCTGAGGGTTCCGTCCATGGTCAGCTGGCTGTAAGGCAAAGAAATGGGATGGAAGAAGGGCATAGGAGAGGAATGATGCCCAACTCATGGCAACTAGGAAGTGGAGAGAGAGGGGAGAAGTAATAATAAGAATGTATCTTTCAATGTCACATTCCCAGTACCCCTCCTCTTCTGACTATGCTCCTCTTCCTAACAGTGCATTCAGTTATGAAGTCATCAGAGGATTAATCCCTTGCTGAGTATAACATTTTAGCTCTAAACTGTAACACCAAATATCCTAATAAAGCAAAACATTTCTTTTCCTAAATAGAACTCAAAATTTATGAGATTTCAAGGATTATTTGGTATTACATGACACTCCCAACACATTTATAGATAAGTTATAACTTTATTGTTATTTTGATTGAAATAACATTTATATTTGTCAACTAAATTTTAAAATATGCCCTCTTTCATTGGCATGTAATTTATTTAAACAACCAGGTTGTAAATTCTGAACAATATGCTTAGAAGAACAGTAACAACACTTGAAATCACTGAAAACCAACAGAAAAGCAATGGGAACCCCTAAAAGATCTGCGTATAAAATTTAACTTTCTGCTAGCCACCATTTTGGCTGCATTATTGGCCAAACCCAGGGTTTCATGCAAGTAAGCAAGTGCTAAACCAATAAGATAGAGGTCTTCAACTATAATACTTACATTTAGAAAAATAAAAGGAATAAGTGAAATTAATTTTTAAAATACTTAATGTAGCCTAATGAATACAAAACATCATTTCAACCTAAAAGAGTATAAATGGATATTTAACTTTTTTTATTTCACTAAGCCTTTAAAAATACTATTAATTTTACATTTATATTTTCATGTGAACTACCCTCTTTTTAGTTTTCAAAAGCCACATATGACCAGGGTAAACCCAATAGCAGCTGGACAGTGAAGTGACAGCTTTGGAACACAATCTACGTTGAAGCTAATCTTAAATTTGTACAAATTTATCTTTCTCATATCCTTCTTTTATGGGAAATCTATAATTCATTCAAATAATTCAAATAATAAGTAAATATACATGATGTCAACTTTTTATAAGAAATAAGACTCATACTTATTATTTGAAATAAACTTTTATTTCTTCCCATTAACATTAATACCAAATGCCTAACACTATTTGAAATCAACATGCAGATTTTTTCAGAGTTTACCAAAAGAAGAGAAAGTAACACATTAATGATGCTTTTGGTTTAAATATTAGCCACTTACAAAAATTTCTGCCTCCCTTCTCTCATTGTTTTCACTCTCCAAGGCACTAATCACTTCATTATGTAATCCTGCTTAATTTTAGTCATGGTTCATACAGCTATTTCAATATGTGTTATTTGCTTCAGTCAGTCTACCTTTTGACCGTTTATCTCTGCAACTGTAACAAAGGCTCTTGAAGAACAGACAAAATTCTTCCTTAATCACTAATACTCTTCACTGAATGAATGCGCAACATATGGCTGGTCCTCAATAAATATTAGGTCACTGAATTAATAAATATCTTTGTGGCATTTTAACAACATACGCACTCCTCCATATAAGTTGCATTAAGCAAATTAACTGAAGTATTGCTTATAAGGTTTCATGGCAGAGTCGTTTGTCTTCTCAGACCTTGCCAAAGAAGCAATGTGATTCTTATGGCCGCTTATGTGATGATGCCCATCCTTAAATACCAGTAAATTCAGAGAATTTCACATTTGCAAGCCAAGGAGGAGAGAGAAGCTTATTCTTTTCCAAAAAATATCATCTCTAGTCCAGCTAATATAATACTATTAATCCAACATATAAACATGTCTCTTTCTTGTTATTGAAAAAGCCTCTCAAATTTAATTAAAGTCAATAAAGAAATTAAAAGCTTAATGAGAGCAAGAATCCTTTGAATGTGTTCATGCTGTTATCAGCCTGTGATGTTGTAAAAGATAGGATTATGATTTTATTGCCTGGGTGAGCAAGAGAAGAGTAAGGATAAAGAGAAGAGTTGTAAGAAACCTCCTGATGAGAGAAATCTCACAGTGAAAAATTGTTGCCTTAATCAAGTTAGTGCAGAACTTAGGTACAAAAGGAAGGGTTTATGAACATCACCACCCATTGTTTAAAATAAAGATGAAAAAAGATTTGAGAAAAACTTAATAAACTCCTCTTTGACATGAAAAGTAATGAGATTCTCTCGGACAGTGTGTGCTAGCCCCTCCCACGAAATCACTAACTGATTAGAACAGGGCCAAGTCAGATCATCACAAATGTTTATTTTGCTCTTAAAAGCCCAATATCTTCTTATTAAGAAACAAATATGAACTTCCAGTGTTTTGTATCTAGAATAAAACACCTTTCCACCATATGTCAAAATTCTAAGTGACAGTGATCAAAAGAGAGATGTGTAAGAGTCAACTGTCCTTGCCATTCATACCTTCTTCAAATTGAGTGGAGAAGGCTGTGTTAGTTACTTTTCTCTCATTGCTGAGGCAAAATACTCAACACCCAAAGTTAGAGGGGAAAGGGTTTATTTGCCTTATAGTTTGTAGAGGTTTCAGTCCATAATCAGCTAGCTCCAAGGCACAGTGGCGAGGAACAGCAATTCATGGTAGCAGAAGACAACAAAAATAACCAAGGACCTTATGCAGAGGAGAATCACAGAGGAGAAACAGTTCATGATGCTCACATGGTAGCAAAAGCAATAAGAGGTTTTAACAGTGTCTTTCTGCCCCTTTTATCTTATCCAGACTACTGGGATTAGGGTGGTGGCAAACCAATCACTCACATGTAGTGGTTTAGTAATCACAAGCCCTTAATCTCAGCATCACACACTCTAGATTCAATTAGCTCCAAAATAGCCCCACCTCATTCACACAAGGCTTTGGGGGACATCTAAATACAAGCCACAACAAAGGCCCACCACACACCCACAGCTTCTTACTACCTTAACTTCTGTGAGATCACCATGCCTACACCCTTTCTTTTAGTTTATTTCGAATCAACATATGAAGTTGCTAACTTCATCTCTCCTCTCCTGCCTTTTTGTGTCACTAGACTGCACCTCTCTAGTTTAGCTGCCTCTCCAACCCTTCCACTGTTATTAAAACATTTGCAGTATGCTTTGTGGAACTCACAGTGCTGTATTCTCAAACTCTACTCCAGTGTTACCTTCATCATCTTGCTCCAAGGAAGCCTGGATCCACTCTGAGGACAGTGTGTTCTCAGTGGAACATCATCTATTTTTTCTCTTTCTTACATGGCAGGGCCTGATGGTAGACTTAGTGTCTTCTTATGACTCATTTACAGCTTGAGATTTGTCCTCCTCTTACTTTATCAAACTGTCTAATGTTGACATCACCACACACCAGCTGGCTTGCCTCAACTTCTCTTTACTTCTTAAAGATTTTACTTCTTACCCACTGTCCACTCTCAAAATCCACTTAGTCTTTCACCTTGTTGATACCAATTTACAGAGATGATTCTCGCAACATTCTGACCTCTTGGGATGTTGAAATTGTTTCCTCCAGTGATCCTGTTCTCTACCCCATCTTGGTCACATATACTGTATAGAACAGTGCCTGACTTTTTCTTCTCTTGTTCAACTTTTTACATCTTAACCACTTCAGTATCTTAGTGTCCATAATTCTTTCTTCCCAACGAGTTCTAATGACTGTTCCCCTATTAGCCTTCCCACCCTCACTTATAAATTCCATGGTTACTATAGTCATTCCCTAGTAGTATCTCTCCACTCTGCTTGTGTTTTGATTCATTATATTGACTTCACAAAAAGACAAATGTCATGAAATTAAAATTTCCATCAACTCTACATTGTACCCCCGTAGTTAAAAAAGGTTAGAGAAAAATAAAAAAGAAATACATATTGATTGTTCCTATATTAAATGCTTGAATACATACATGCTGGTAACGCCTTAATACAGCCTATGGTTGTATTAAATTTCCTACATTTATAGGCAACTATTCATGCCACTCTTTACCTTAGACCTCCAGTATTTCCTCTCTGTTTTACTCAGGAGACAACAGTTTATCTTCCTTTCATTGAGAAACACACACACATACACACACAAAAGAAAGTACCTCTCAAAACTTCCACCCTCCTATCCACCACTGCACCCATTTGCTCTGTTTTCTATTCCAATGATAAACAGGAAATAATGGAAACTGCATTCCTTGGCTTCTTAGTACTCAGAGATAGCATTCTCTCTTATCACCACATTTACTATCTCCACCAGATCTTTCTCATTCTTACCCTCCCTCTAATACTATACCACCCCCTTTTCTTGCTTTCCTTTACGAAAATATACTTTATATTTTATTTTCTCTGCTACACAATTTCCCTCTTCTTATTTTCTAGTAATTTTACTTCCTTCAACTTCCTTCTTACCAGAGATCAGTACTATGACTTCAAATTGCTTTACCCAAAGGCAATAAGTAAAAAAGTTGACCATTGGCTCTTTTTTGAAGCACTTTCTTCACTTAATTGGTAAGTTATTTTCTTACCTCAATAAACAACATCAATTATTCCATTCTTACATCTCCTTATTTCTATTTCTGATCTATTTCTCATAACTTCATCCTGTCCTATGACTTTACATCCTAACTTAGATCCACAACTGCATAGCTAACATTTCTATTTACTTAGCATCTCACAATTAATGTATGCAAAGCTAAATTCTTCCTACCAGGCTGTTTTCATCTTGTTCCTTACAAAATTTAAATGAAGATAACTCTACACTTTTTGTTGTTCATGCCAGAAAAATTTGAATTCATTATTCATTCAAATTACAGTGGACCCTCAAGTTATGACCAGCCTGACATACGAACAACAACTTGGGTTAATTAGGTTAATGGGAGATTCATCTGCCTCTTGTTATCTATAGCCTATACCCATGTAAACATCCAGATCTCAGCTATATTGACTTACAACCAACTTGACTTACAACCAGCCCTGGGGAACCGACTGAATTTGTAAGTCAAGGGTCCACTGTATATCAAGATTCTGAACACTTTTTGCCTTTTACTTCCAATTACTCTACTCTGAACTACATTATTTCTGTAGTCTCAAAATTCGTATTCTCTCATCAATGTATTCTTAACACAACAACCAAGACAATTCCTTTGAAATTCAAGCAATATTTTGTAGTCTCCATACATTTCCCCATTTCAAGAGACTAACTCATTTAGTATTTCAAAGTCCACATGAGATAGGTTCAAATATTAGTACTGTTTCAGAAAATAAAAAGTGAGGCACAAATAATGGTAATTACAAGGTTACAAGCTGGTAATTGGTTGGACTAACATTCAGTCTGAAAGTTCAGGCTTCATAGTCCATATTTTTAACTACTGTGATTTATGGACAGAAAGATTTTAATTCAATTAATTAGTAACATCTTGAAGCTTCCATACATCTGGCTCTGTGGTATATATGACTCCTTTGGCTATGAGCCTGCTCTTTGCTCACTCCCCAACCACCCTAACCTTATTACTCTTCCTTGAACTGTGGGTCAAACTAAAGTCCTTACCATTGTCTCAGCTGTATCAAACTTTCCCTGATTTTATGTGGACAGTCCCTTTAGCGTTTCTAGCTATTTACTCTTCCGGTTGCTAACTTCATTCTCTAGGACATGCCATCTTCTTCCCTGCCCTAATTATTCACCTTGTGCATTTAGTAAGAGGTATCAAGGTGGTGGAGGGGCCCTGACCAGTGCTGCTTGGAAGGCATGGCTCCAGAGAGAGTCCCTACAGCTAATTTCCAGGATGAGAAAGCTCAATTCAGGGACCTGTAAGCAAGTCCTTGGACTCTTTCCTATTTAGTTTCTTGGCATTCACAATCCCCTTGGCCTGCAATGTTCTCCTGGTATGCTTTGCATGTTGGCTCCAGCTTAGCTTTAACATGTCTGCTCATGTGTGTTCTCCTCTGGAAGGTTTCTTTGACAGCTCTAACCAGTAAAACCATCACCATTTACTCAATAACCATTCTATCCCACCCACTCTGTTTTCTTCACATCAAAGTGTTTGCATTCATTAATATAAATTTTCACTAATTACTTTGTCCCAGTAAAATATGAGACTAGTTAGCAAGGGCTTTTGTTCACTTTAATTTCTCACCACCAAATCATAGATTTCACTGAGAAACTAATCAATAAATATTTCTAAATTCATGAGTAAATCAGGATTTTTGTTTATCTTGATTCTAGTGGTGAAAAATAGCAAAAAGTAAGAAGACTTCTGAATTTTTCTCTGAATTTCTGAATTCACTAGAAAAATGTTTACTATACTGGCATGCATACACTGTGGTCTCTTCCCAATTTATCTTAGCAGAATATAAATAAGAGACATAATTTTAGCAACTCTTATAAGAACTTAGCAATATTTCTTTTAATCTCCTAGTTTTAGTCTTCAATAGTGTGAATTTTTATGATAAATCAGTATCTCAAAGCTTATAATACATACATGAAGTCATGAATACATCTAAATACATGTATATACATATATACACATATAAATGCATATACACACATCTCTGTCCATATATTATGCACACACATGATCATCCTTTTAGATTACTTAGCACACTCTCATACTCTTCTTTCTATATGGGTATTTGGCTCAGTGTTGTTTGTTTTCTTACAGTTCGAGGTAGATGAGTAGAGGCAAGTTGCCAGGTCAAATAATCCTCATGAGAGAAATTTAGATTACTAATAAATGCTGTATAACACATCATGTTGCTTTGACTTGTAATGCTCCAGTGAATTCAAAGAGACTACTTAGTTCTAAAGGGAAGCACCAATTCTTTGTAAACTGACCTGTGACTATAAACCTGGCTTTCACTTCAATATATATGAGTGGTAAAATAATCCAATAGTTAATGCTTAGCATGTACAAATTCAAAGGAAAAGAACATGGAGAAACTACATATTTCTCACATAAACAAGAATACTGATTGCAGAGATGTAACAACTACAACAATAAAAATAATAATGTAAGGACACTTAGATAATTCAATTAAAAAGAGCTATTTAATTTCCTTTTAATTTACTCTTTTTTGTCTTGATTTATCTAATATTGTGCTGTGAGGCTTCTAGTTAACTATTTTTAAAATCATTTTTTGTTCCTTTAGACATTAAAAATATACCAGAACTTATCATAAATCTGAACACTTTTGTTCACACAAAACTGCACACAAATGTTTGTAGCACTATTTTTATTAATAATAACAACCAAAGATTGATAACAACCTAGATTTCTTTAATTAATAAATGGATGAGTGAAGTGTGGTATATCTATCTATATTTTAGAATACTATTTGGTAAACAAGAAGAATGAATGATTCATACACATAACAACTTATATGGCTAGCCAGGGAGTTATGTAAAGTGTAAAAGGCCAATCCTGTAGGGTACATGCTGTGTGAGTCCATTAATACAGCATTCTTGAAATGATGACATTTTAGAAATGGGGAACAAATAAGTGGTTACAGGTGAGTACGCTATAAAGAAGAAATAGGAGAGGAGACATGTTGAGATGGAATTATTCTTTATATCAATCACATCAATGTCAATAACATGTTTATGATTTTTTTTCAATACTTAAAACTAAACTCCGGGCTTTCATACTGAGCTGTATCCTCAGCCCTTTTTCATTTTGAGACAAGGTCTTGTTCAGATTAGACTCAAATTTGTGATTCTCCTGCTTCAGCCTCCCAGAGTATAGGGATTACAGGTGATCAACACCATCATTCTGTTTTTAATTTTGTGCTATAATTTTTCAAAATGTTATATTGGAAGAAAATAGGAATGGTACATGGGGTTTCTCTGTATTAGGCTTTATAAGTGCATATGAATATATAATGGATCTAAACATAAAAACGTTTCATTATGAAATTAACGTGACTTGATTCTTAAAATACAGGTAGCACAACCTCAAGTTAGACTGTGAAAACTTGGAAATTAATTGACTCTTTTTAGAACTGAAACTTATTCTTTTCTTTAAGTTTGTCCTGTCAGGTCCATATTTCTAACATTTACAAGACAAACATTGATTCACGGCCACTGATACATACTTACATAATTAAAATTAGGATGCATTTAGTTTCCAAAATTATATTCCTTTTGTTAGAGAGGTGTCAAATACACATGAGTAAGTTGAAACTAGAAAATCAGTTATCCTGCCTCATATTCAGCGGACCCAGGAGTAGCATGGTTTTATAAAAATGGAAATTTTTGTTTAAACATTGTTCCTGACCTTCACATACATTTCCTGTTCATTTTTTCTTCATATCATTGCAGGATACTTGCTCCAAAAGAAAAAGCTTAATGAAATGTTAAACAAGAGTTCTCAAGTTCCTGCACATTCTTAATAATTACATAAACCATACCATGTAATTTTTCTACATTGAGCCTGTTTCCTTAGTTATGAAATGGAGCTGACACCTACATCTTAGTTTTAATATGAGGATAAATGGAAATATTGCCAATGAAACAACCTACCTCAGTTGATATGTGATCATTTTATTATTAATCATTAATACAACTTTTGAACAAATATCTGTGGATAGGAATTTGTCAATAATTAAGCATTCTGACTCTCCTGGGAAAGATGGCCAGTAAAGGCATAAATAGGTAGATATCTGGTATAAATAAGTAGATATAAGGTACAATTTAGGAAAAGTAAATGGGGAAAGAAAGGATCCCTACAGAATAAGCAAGCTACATTGCTTGGGAAGTCAGGGGAATTTCTGTCATTCATAGTTCTTTTCTTCTAATCCTTTAAATTCTCTTTGACTTGCCCATCAACTAAAGAGCAATATTAATACTCATTCTTTAAGAAGTAACATTTTAATCTATTCCTAGACATTCACATTCACATAAGATATATTTAATGGCAGCATTTCATTGTTTGATCTGTAGGACAAATATAAGACACATTTTTCAGCTCTTTGTATCCTAGAAACTTTTTGAGAATACAAGTGCCCCTCAATAGACATGTTATGATAATTCTTATAAAAATTTAATGTATTAAACACCCTTACCATCAGAATGACTTCATTAGATGAGATCCCATAAAGGTGATTTTTCTGGGGAAGGGATGAACAGTAGAGAAAATAAACATTATAGCATAAGATAGGATGCTTCGTTTAAAAATTTTAAATTATTTTTTTCTTTAAAACACACTTATTCACATAAGACTAGTTCTACTATCTCACAGTCAAAATATTTTTACATTCTTTGTAATACAGTTGACTTATTACAAAGTAAAACAGTATACCACATGAGCGAGGGAATCTGCAAACATTTTCCAGTTGTAGTTCTAATGCATATCATTTAACTTTATTGGACACAGTTTCTTTGTTTATAAAATCCTGGAATTTGCTTCAGTGGAGCTAAGTCATTTCTAAAATTCTAATTCTCTTTAAAGCAAAGACAAAGTAATTTTAACCATTTTTAAAAGTTATAAATGTTAATTTTGTGATGCCAACTAAATACACACACACACACACACACACATACACACCCCTCAAGTCATGTTTCATACATCTGACATTTAAATTAGAATTTGAAGCTACTGAGCAATTTGAATCTATTTAATTTCAATCAGAAGAACATATTTTCTTCGTATGTTAGCATTCTGATCACTGGATTCTTGAAATGAAAGAAGAGAAAGAAAAATATAATTTGTCCTATACTGAATTAAATACTTTTAAAAGAATCTTTTGCTCATAGAAAATATTTCTCCACAATCAATTTTTCATTTCTACCATGTTTTTTCCACTATCATACTTTAATTTGAATTTGGAATACAAACTTAGAATTGAGCAAAAGCAATAGATTTCCAAAATCAGAAGGCTGCTGTGAATCACTTTCAATAAGAGTAGAAAAACAAATGAATTACAGCCAGCATTAGGCTTTGGAATTGAAATTACAAGCACTCTGAGGAGTATTTATAGTATGTGGTCCAAGAATCCTGCTGCTCGGGTCCATTAACATTGTAGACCCTGCTGAATTATGAAAATGTTCCTAAGATCTAACATTTTTTGCTAAAGGATGCCAAAACCAAATCTTCCAAATACTCCCTTGATAAATAAAAGGTTATATAAAGCTCAATATTTATATTGTAGTCTTAAGAAAACTTTAAGACATGCAGATATATTTCACGTGTTAAAAGCAGTGAAATGCCTGGTATTAAAATGAATGAGCAGAGCAACTGAAAACTCCATTAAACAGATCTGATTTTAAATTCCATCTCCAATTGAAAATGACTCTGGTACTCCCAAAGTAATAAAGTACAGAGTTCTTTTATGCAGCTCAAGACTACAGAATGAGGACAGCTGAAAGTTTCGGAAAGGTTGATTTCATTTTAATATAGGAAGAGATAATGCATCCTGAGATATTTTCCAGCCACTACAAAACATGTAAAAGAGGCTAAGTGGCCTCTGATATACCATTCTAAAACAGACTTTTGGACTAAAGGGTTTCGATGCTTCTTTCCAATATCTATGATTGTATACTTTTATGTTACAATGATATTTGCAGCAACCCTACAAGAAAATCTGAAACACAAGTCATGTCAGGGTTCATATACCTTAAACGTAGTCTAGGGCACTTTTTACTTCTCTGTTTCCCAGTAACTCTTAAGTACCCTATGGGTACTAGTGCACATATTACCATCTTCTAGAATTTTCTGGCCCTCTCCCTTAGCTGAGGGGTGGGTTAGGTGTATATTTTCATAACATGTGAGTTCAGCCTTTATGGCACTGTGCTTCACACCGCACTGTAATTATTACTGTTGACTAAGTGTCTCAGAGTCCATAGTTACTATTTTGTTTTATTTGTTCAAAGTTATAGGGTATAATTCTCAGCAGATAAAGTTCAAATAAGAGAGGATGGTCAACTTTACTTCTTCTAAACCAATACATAAAAACATGAAAGTTGAACATATGAAGGGAGTATCAAATAATGTTGACACACATATATTAATATTTAACTCAGGTTAAATATTCATCTCAAACATTTATCATTTCTTTATGATAAAGACTTTCAAAATACATTTATCTTTGTGAAACATACAATAATTGTTACCTATGGTCACTACACCATGAAATATTATCCGAAACTTCTTGCTATGTAATTGTAATTAAGTACCACTGATCAATCTTTCCTCAGCCTCCCACCAACCACTGTCCCCAGCCTTTGGCAAGTCACACTCTAGTCTCAATGTCTAAGATATCAACTTTAGACATTCTATATATGAATGAGGTTATATAGGTACTTGTCATGGATGATACCTAGCTCCTTCTGTGTTGTTGCAAATGACAAGACTTCATATTATTTATGTGGAACAGTATTTCCTTGTGTTTATATACATTTTTCTGGTTATCAGTTGATTGATACTTAAGTTGTTTCCATTTCCAAGCTATTGAGAGTAGTGTTCTGATGAACATAGGAGTAACGATATCTCTTCCATGTATTGTTTTTATTTCCTTTGGCTATATGCCCAGTTACAGCATTGCTAGATCTCATGGCTCTATTTTTAATTTTTTTAAGGAGCCTCCATATGGTTTTCCATAATAACTATATTAATTTACAATCCCACTGACAATATACAGGGGTCCCTTTTCTCCACCTGCTTGCTAGCAATTGTTGTATCTCTTTGACACTAGCCATTCTTTTGGGGATAAGATGATACCTCACTGTAGTTTTAAATTGCATTTCCCTTAAGACTAGAGAAGTTGAGCAATTTTTCATGTAACTGTTGGCCACTTGTACATTTTTCTTTCTATTCTTTTTTTTGAAAAAATAACTAGTTCTATTGCCAATTTTAATTTTTTTTTTTTTTGCTATCAAGTCTTTGAAAATTCCTTTACTTTCTGGATATCAACCCATCATGTGACATAATACCCTACAATTATTTTCTTCCATTATGTAGCTTATCTGTGAAGTCTGCTAATATTTCTTCACTATGCAGAAGCTTTTGATATAATTCCACTTATTTTGCATTCATTTCCTGTACCTTTGGAGTCTTATCCTCTCCAAATTCCTTGCAAATTCCAATGTCGTAGATTCATAGTCTCAGGTTTCATAACTATTCATTTTAAGTTGCACTTTGTGACTTGTGACAAAGATCTAACACCTTTCTGCATGTAGACATCCAATTTTCTGCTGAGCTAAATCCCCAGTCCTCAAGGTAATTATTGATAAGCAAGTACTGTTGCAGCCATTATGGAATAGAGTTGTTGCAGTTCCATTTGTTCTCCTTTTTTTCTCTCTCTTTCTTTCTTTCTTTCTTTCTTTCTTTCTTTCTCTCTCTCTTTCTCTCTCTCTCTCTCTCTCCCTCCCTCCCTCCCTCCCTCCCTCCCTTCCTTCTTTTCTCTTACAGAGGATTGAACCAAGGTCCTCGATCCTCCAGTCTCCCAAGCAGATGGGTCCACAGGCATGCTTGGCTCTTCTCTTATAGTCTTTTTAGTCTTCTTTGGTGGTTAAGTCAATTACTCTAGCAATGTAATTGTTTCCTGGCTTATTATTTTTGGTTTCTCTATTATACATTTTACAATGTGGTTAGTAGGGGGATTATAATATATATCTTTTGATAATAACAAGATATTTTGGAATGAAAGCAACTTAATATGGTCATAAGAATAAGAACACAAATAAATAGAAGAACTGAAAAAATACAATCATAAGAAAACTTTCCGATTCCAATCCATCACCCCCCACATTTTCAATTTCTTGTATTTCATTTGATAGCCTTCTAAATTACCTTCCTCTGAACATATTAATGTAGTTATTATTGTGCTTTAGTCTTCATACTGAAGATATGAATAGTTTATACACAGTATTAGAGCATTCTGAATTTGTTTGAACAATTACTGTTATTGTTAAGTCTATTCCTTCTAAGATATACTTTGTGCTCATTGTCTATCTTTGTAAGTTTGAAGAACTTCCTTTAGCCCTTGTTGGAGAACAGGCCTGGTAGAAATATGTTCTTTTGGTATTTGTTTACCTGGAAAAGTCTCTATCTTCCCATCTTTCTAAAGAATTATTTTACTGAATAATTCTTTGCTGAGAAATTTTCCCCTTAGTACTATGAAAGTATCATGCTGGCTTCTCTTGCCTCTGAGGCTTCTGCTGAGAAGTTGGCAGTCAGGCGGACTAGTACCCTTCTCTTTTTTTCTCTTGGAGTCTTCTTAACCCTTCTTTGATCTTTTACTTGTGAGAGATTCATTATAAGATCTCTTGGGGTTAAATGTGCCTGCTGACCACTGATCTTCCTGCAACTGGATACTTGTAGTCTTCTCTATCTTTAGGAAGCTTTCTGCTATTATTTATTTGAATAAGTTTTCTACCCCCTTGACATATTATGTCCTTCTTAATGTCAATAAGATGAATATTTTAATATTTTTCCAAAGCTTCTGTAGGCTTTCTTCATGTTTCCTTTTTCTGCTCCAACTCTGTATTTTCAGATAGACTCTCTCTGAGATCGCTAATACTTCCATTTGATCTATTCTGCTATTGAGACCTTCAATTGCATTTGATTGTGTTGAGTGTACTTTTGGTTCAAAAATTACTGTTTGATTTTTTAAAATTGCTTCTATCTCTTTGTTAACATATCTCAGAGCCAGGTCCGGTTGGTGCTTGTCTGTAATCCAAGCATTCTGAGAAGCTGAGACAGGAAGATGATAAACTGGAGCCCAGCCTGGGAAACTTAGCAACTTAGTGACTGCTTGCATCAAAATAAAATTAAAAAGAGTTGGCAATATAGTTCAGTGTAAAAGCTCTGATTTCAATCCCCAGTTATCACACACACAAAAAGCAAGATCCTAGAGTATGAATATGTACTATTTTAAATCACATGAGAATTCTCTACTGATTACAGCCTGGTCAGTTTCTAGCACTTTAATTTGAGTACTAGGTTTGATGATGTTTTCCTGATATCTCTTGATGCATCTTGGCATGTAACATCCTCTGAGTATTGAAGGATTATATATTTATTCCAGGATTCCAATGTAGCCTTAATCAATCTTGCCTTTCCAGAAATTCTAAGGAAGCTGTTATTTCCTCAGAGCCTGTAGTCCCTTCCAATAGTTCAGCGCTAGGTGGCACCAGATTCTGGATTCACCAGGAACCTGCTGTCTGTGTTTCAATAATAGAGGGCAATCCAAGCCCAGATTGGCCTCAAATGCTCTTTATGCTTTGAGGTATCATTCAAAAATTAACAGGAGATTATCACAAGAGAACAGATTATCTCACGAGCCTCTCACTGAAGCTAGGGTAGGCCTGCATCCCTTATATGCACGTATAGGCTGCTGGACAGATACTGTAGGTATCTGTGGAGCTCTGGGCAAAGTCACCATGAATGGGTCAGCCCCAAGCTCCTTTCAAACCCATGGCCACCAAAGCTACCAAACTTCTCATAACCTGAGCACATAGACTACCAAGACCAGCACAATCCTAGGTTAGAACCAAATCCCTCACTATTCAAACATCATCTTGCCATTCTCTGCATCAATTATTCTTTTATTTACAATTTATTTAAAAATTCATTTCAGACAACCACTAGTTCTAGAATGTTATATGTATTTTTTTAAATTTTTAAGATAAACTTGGGAAGTGTTTTATGGTTCTGTGGTTAGGTAAATTTATATACTTAAAGACATCACAGAGCTAAGAAAGTGCTTTATATTCTATGCATTTCTATTAAGAAAGTAAGTAGATGCAGAATTTCTGGGCGTTATTTGACCTCAGATTCAGTTCTCTATGGAGCATCTTAGAAGACTAAGGTTTCTTTCCAATTACTTTAGAAAACATTTCATTATTTTATTTACACTGGATAGTATCTTGCACAGAGTAAGCATGTAAGAAAACAAAATAAATCAATTATTAAAGTCTAAACAAACTGGCTTTCAAGTTTCTAGATAGATACAACTATACCAACACCAAAATTTTCTTTATATTAAATAATATTTAGATCATCTTCTTTACTTTGATTGCTGGAATCCTTTCTATGTTATTCTCAGTAATTTAATTTCTGTGAAAATAATTTAGGACTGGTGACATTGTATCTATATGAAATATTATGTTCCACTCTGAGACAGTACTTTCTCTTTCAATACTATACTGAATGCTTCTGGTGTTTGTGCACTGACTGGAGCTCTCTATTTCGACCAAAACTTCTACACAATACTTCATAGAAAGTCTTTTTGGATTCTTCTTCTCTTGGCTAAACATCTTGGTTTCTTTACTCCTACTTTAATATGGCTTCCAGATTTCTGGGTTGACAGCAATCTTGTTCAAACTTTTAGTTTATTGATGCTGGTGTATTCTAAAGCATAACTGGCGTTAACATAAGACAGAACCTTAATATTTTAGAGAGATGCCACAGCTATGTCTTGTGTTGTTTATTCCACTCATGTTGCTCCTGTTCCCCAGAATTCCTTTTCTTCTTTCTTCTTCCTATTTGAACATGAGATAAAGCTCAACCCCACTCTATGGCCAGCTATATAGTGTTCATCTCACCTCTCTCACTTTTAGACAAATCATTTAAGACTCATGGCTTATTATAACAATTCAGCCTCCCAATTTTCTGTATTATTAACTGATGCTTCAGGTATATTTCTTATTTACTAGGAAGTTCTAAGAATCAGGAGGAAAACTGCATTACTATATTTATGGACCTATTAGTTATTTTACATGAAAACTACTGGTGATACAGTGGCTGGAAAATGTTGATAGTCATTTATGTATGGTTTATATGCCTCTAGCCATTATAAAACCCTCAGTAGCAGTGGCTAAGATAAAGGGCACTAGGCCAGGTATAGGCTGTTATTCAGCATTGTTTTTCGTGACCTTTCAACTTTTCTCTGTACTGAGAGGGTAGAGTGGAGAAGAGAGGGGACACGCTGAGTGACCCTGTAGAATGCACTCCAGGACTGAGGCAAGAACAGCTTCTTAATTTGGAATGGCACCCAATATTCCTTTTTCCTGTCTATTTATAGCTTTAGTAAATCTTTTCTGCATGAATAACCTCTCTTTGAGTACATCCAGATGGCCACCAATGCATATACAAAGACATCAGAGCAATACAAATGATAACTAATAAAATATCACCAACAATCACTATGGTGACTAAAAAGAAAGGCAGAAAATACAAAAATATTGGTGAGGATATTAAGCAACTAAAATTCTTCAGATATTGGCACACTCTGAAGTTGGCTGTTTCTATTGAAAGTGAATATATACAGTCACTAGAACCAAAGATTTTCATGTCCAGGTATGTATATTCCTCATAATTTGCACCAGTGATTACCAAGAGACATGTAAGAAAACGTTCAGGGAATACTATTTGCAAAAGGTCAATCATATACATCTCCACCAGCACTAGACTGGTTGAGGAATATTCACATAAGCAGAGATGGCAGAACAATGATATTAAGTGCCTACAACTACATGCCACAAAAATAAATGAATCATACAAACATTCATATTGACTTTAAGAAATCAGACCTGAAGGTGATCACACTGTATTATCAAAATTATAGAAAGTAATACAAAAAAGTATTTTATATTATAAGAAGTCAGGACAACAGACTAACATTGAGAGAAAAAGAGAGAGTTTACTGGGACACTGGTTATGTCTATTTTGGTCTGGGTGCTGTTGTAGTGAAACTAACATATAGTGAACATGTATAGAGCTGTATGTACTTCTACAACAGGTGCACTTATCTGTACACATATTGTACTTCTTTACTTTTAATTTAGTTCAGACCAAGATGGATTACTGCACATATAAGATGATTTGAGCCTTGAAAATTCAAAGCAAATGTTTTAAACACTTCTTTTGTCTTTAAAAAATGATGAAGCACTAATAAAGTTTCCTCTGAGCAACCATTAAAAATTAATTATAAGTTTTTAAGCCTGGTATCATTTCACTCTTCTAGACTCAATGCATAGGGATATAGCTTTATTTGCTTTGCCAATTAACATAAGTAATTCTTTTCTACAATTTCAAAATACCTTTAATCAGTAACCAATCATGTAAAGTAACTAAAAATTCCAAAACATATACTTTAAAGTCTTGACTAAAGCCTATGAATTATTTCAATTCAATAAAAATAATTCATATTTTAAAAATATATAGTGAATATCAACAGCATTTTTTCAGACACATTTTTAACAACCTACTCTCTTCCATATCATACTTAAAGGTTTTCATTTATTATTACTTCCAGTCTTACATAAGAACAAAGATTTTGTGTTTCCAGAACAGAAAAAGGATATATAAAAGACCTAAAGTGAAGTAGAACTTGAAGCATATTAATTTCTTACATATATTATCTAAGTATAGCTACAGCAACTGCCATATTCCTTAATGAGAATCCTCTTTCCTGGAGAGATATATTCTCTCTCTCTCTCTCTCTCTCTCTCTCTCTCTCTCTCTCTCTCTCTGGTGAGGATTGAACTTAAGGCCTTATACATGTTAGGTAAGCAGTTTACCATTGAGCTACATCCTCAGCCCATACTTAGCCATTTTTAGCAAGCACTTCAACAGAACAGGAATAATTATTATTCTTAGTTATCAAACTGAAAAAGCGATCCTATATAAAGTACAGGATTTAAAAAAAAATTTTATCGGTACATTTTAGGTATACAATATGCTGGCATTCATTATTGGGAATTTGTACCTTTATGTAATATATCTTGGTTCTTATTTTTTCCCCATTCCCCTGCCCTCCCTTCAACCCCTCCATCCCTCCCTATTTACAAAGGCTTTCATTTTTTTCCTTTTCTCATATTTATTCCTTTCCCTTCTTTCCTTTCCCCTACCCTTCCCACTTCCCCTTCCCCTTTGGACCTCTTCTTCTATTTCACATTATCTATTAGTTTCTCTGGCGTGAGAAACTGAAAGTATAAATAAGGATAAAAATGTATAATAGTACAGGATGTTTTGATTCCTGAAAACTAGTGTAATTTTCATTTCCCTCTTCATTCCTAAAACAGACTTGGTGTATGAGCATCCTGTGTGATTTTATTATTTCAAAATATCTCCTTTATCCAATTCATTGAGATCTTTCTACCTTGTCAGTATTAAAAATTTGGACTAGATATTTCTTTTTGTGAAAGCTGGCTTATAAACTGGCTTCTAAGATGTTGAGAAGCATACAAAATCTGTACCACACCAAAATCTGTACAGTAGCCCCTTTCTATGGTTTGTATCTTCAGTGTCCCCAGAATTTCAGTGTTTAAAGACATCGTTAGAAAGGGGCTAACTATAGGTGGAATTTAGTGTGACAATCTTAGGTCATTGGCGGCACACAACTGAATGGATTTATGAGACCCTGGCTTGTCCTCTTTCTCTTTTTTCCCTTGCTTGTGACATGAGCAGTTTTGCTCCACTGTGGACTCTTACCATGATATATTGCCTCAGCACAGGCCCAAAAGTAATAAGGCCAAACTACCATGGATGGAAACCTCACAGATCCCAATCTATTGTGACAACCAAAATTGTCTCCTGACATTGCCCATTGCTGTGCTCTGTGAGGAAACATTGTTCCCTTTGATAACCACTAATCTACATTGTAGCCAGATTTAGCCTTCCAAGTCACTCATTAGATCATGTTGTTATTAAGCTGTTTAATGGCTTACAAGGATAATTTTTTGTACGGTTCTGAGAATCAATTCCACTCTCATCCTAGGCATTCATACTATCATTGGCCTCATCCTGCTGTTTAATAATTCCTTTTAAGGTTTTTTTTCAACTCTCAGATATGGATCTCATCCAGGATTTTTGCAATAATGGCTGATATGCATTTGTTTTAATTACAAATAAATATATTTTTTCAAACAACTTACCTCATTTTCTGTCCTTTTATATTTTGTATATGTTAATACCTTTACAAAGGTTGCCTTTTCCTTCATTTCTACTTGAAAAATTATAACTAACCTATTAAAGCAAGATAAAATCACATCCCTGTAAAATTTGGCTTCACTGTTAAGTATGGACTAGACATTATACACAGGCAGAAATTACTTTCTTCATCATTTACCCACCCACATTCATTGGTATTATTTCAAGCCATAACAAAATTTTCTATTGTATGGAATACTATGGAATGAACTGATATTGTTCGAACAGTTGTTAATCAGGAAACAAAATGTATTATCCTGTAAGGATATAATCTTTTGGACCTAACTTGATCACATTATACTGCTTAGAGTGATACTCATCTGATGCATGTGTGCCTCTCTCAAGCCTTCAGGCATAGTTTTCAATTTCCCATTTCTGCTCCCAGATGAGCTAGGCTTCATCTGCACACCTGAAGATGTCACTGGGTTCTGTTTCCTCCAACTCATTTCTAAGCCCATTAGACACTACCAATCCCTGTGGACTCAAATAAATAAAATTCTGTAAAAAGAAAGAATCATGTAATCTAAAAATAAAACTGAAGTCACATTTTCATCAAATTGCTACAACATACTTTGGATCAGCACTCTCCAACAGAACTTTCTAGACATATAAAAGTATTCTACATTTCCACCATTCAACATGCTAGCCAAATGTAGCTGAGTACTCAAAGTATGGATAAAGTGACAGATGAACTAAATTCTGAATTGTATTAAAGTTTAGTTATTTTAATTTAAACAACCACATGCTGCTAAGGAGAATAGATATGAGTCATCACTCAAAATTATTTTCTTGGATTTTCATACAAGGAGAATTAGAAATTTTTTCAAATACCTTTCATGCTTCAGCTAAGAATTCATAAAAATTAGGATTTAAATATGCCATTTTTACCTTTAACTTGTACTGTAAACTCCTTTAGGGAGTATGAAACATTTAAAAAACATTTTAGGAAGAGAACCCATGAACAAGAACTACGTTTTTAGTCACTTGAGTTAAGAAAATAAGCAATACAAAGTTTGAACAAATTCAGCCCATTGACGGATCATACATATTTTACCATAAGTAATATGATCAAGAAATGTTACAGAAAAAGGCTATGCTTAAAAAAGATTTGAAGGAGAAAAGGTGTTTGTAAAGACTGAAAGGTACAAAATAATAATTAAAAATCCTATTTGTCCAATGAGGTGAATAGAAAGAACTTGACCATGATCAAAAAGAAAAAGATGACACGTTTTTATATAGGAAACTCCATTAAATAGTAGTTGTAACTAATAATCGTATTTGGTAAACTTGCAAGATACAAAGTCAACATAAAAAAGTATTATTTCTATATGAGATTAGAAAAACTATCTTTAAAATAATTTAAGGAAATAACCCCACTGATAGTGGCTATAAGAGAAATAAAATTAACCAAAGAGTGAAAATATCTCTACAGTATGATAAAATATTGATTAAAGAAATAAAATGATATCCAAAAACTGGAAAGATACTTCCTGTTCACAGATTAGAGGAATTAATGTTGTTAAAATGTACATCCTACCCAAAGTGACCTACAGATTCAATGTAATCACAAACATTGACATTCTTCACAAATATAGAGGTCACAATTTAAAAACTTGTATTGAACAACAAAAGACTGCAAATAACCAAAGCAATCTTAAACAAAACAAACAAACAAATAAACAAAGTTGGAAGCATCAGCCCACTTGACTTCAAAGTACACCACAAAGCTAGAGTTTTCAAAAAAGCATGATACTAGCATAAAAACAGACACACAGGCAAATTGAACAAAACAGAGAGCTCAGAAATAAATGAATTCATAGCCAATAGAAAATGTTTAACATAACTTAGGAGAAAATTATAGAACAACACTTTGTGTAAATATATATATATAAATATATTTTTATTAAGAATTCCAAAGCACATGAACAAAAGTAAAAATAGATAAGTGGTATCACATCCAACTAAAAAAGTTCTGCACAGAAAAGAAACAATCAGTGCAATGAAAAAGTTCATTTACAGTATGGCAGAAAATATTTATAAACTATGCATTTGAATCAATATCCAAAGTACATAAGGAACTCAAACAACTCAATAGTAAAAAACAAATAGTTTGATCAAAATACGGACTATCAACAACAGACTGGATCAATTTTCTTGATTTCTCCCAAGCAACATCTGAATTAAAGGCAGATCTTTTGGAGTAAGTCAGTCAGGCAAAACAAAACCACATAAGAACAAGAACAATAAAGTATTTAAGACCTATAGAACTGCCTTAAATGAACAAATATAAGCCTTTTTTCGATACCTGAAAGAAGGAGAAAATGGTTAAGAATACAACAAATCTATTCAATGAAATAATAGCAGGAAATTTTCCTAATGTTGTGAAAGATACAGGCATCCACATATAGGGAGCTTTTATAACCCTGAATAGACACAAATGAACATAAAAAATACTCCTTACTGTAACATATATATAGTCAAATTTTAAAAGTACACATTAAAGAAACAATCCTAAAACCTCTAAGAAAATAGAGCTAAGTCATATTTAAGGGTATCCCCACTAGACTAGCAGCAGTTTTCTCAGCCGAAAAACCTACAGGTTTGGGAATGATGTATCCCAATTTCTGAAATAAAATAAATACTAATCAACATTACTGTATTGTACAGCAATGAAGATATCTTTCAGAAATGAAAGAGAAACACTTTCCAAGACAAGTAAACACTGAAGAAATTCATGACCACTTGATCAGCCTTACAAAATATGTATACTTAATGAAGTCTTACATCTAAAATTGAAGTAAAGACAACTACTATCATGAAAATCTGAAAATACAAGTCCCACTGAAAGAGCGATACACAAAAGAAAGAGAAAAAACAATCAAATATTTATAACACATCAAACCCTCTAACCACAGAAATGGGGGAAAGAGGAAAAAATAACAAAGCATATTCAAAATAACTAGAAGAAAAAAAAACTGACAAGTATCTTCTTACCTATCAATAATCTTGGCTGTAAGCAAACTAAATTCTTCAACTACAACATATACATTGGCTGAATGGATGAAATCAAGATCCAACAATATGCTGCTACAATAAATTCACTTCACCAGTAAAGATATGCATAATGAAAGAGAAAGAATGGAAAATAGTATTCAAAGAAAATGAAAACCTAACACAAAGAAGTATAGATATAACTGAGAAAATAAGAGTCTAAACTGAAAACTGTAAGAAAAGACAAATTCCTTCTACAATGATCAAGTGATAAATTCAACAAGGATATATAATAATTGCAAATTTATATGCATTTAATGTCAAAGCACCCAATATTATAAAACAAACACTATCAAATACTATGAGATGAGAGAGAGAGATTCCAATACAAAAGTAGTAGGAACCTTCAACAGCCTTTTTTCAAAGAATGGATCATCCAGACCAAAAACATCAACATAAATTTTACAGTTGCACTATACCATAGATGGCATCCACTTTTATATTTACAGAACACCACATCCAACTGCTGCAGAAAACACAGTATTTTCATCAGTACATGAAATATTCTCTATAGTAGACTATAGATCAGGTCACAAAACAAGATTTTAAAAAATATCTTTCAAAATTAAAAACATATTTTTAAAGTATAATTGAATAAAACTAGATGTCAACTACAAAGGAAATCTTTAAAATTACACAAATGCTTGGAGATTGACTAAAGCTCTGTTGTATGAACACTTTGTCATCGAGGAAATCAGAAGGAAATTTAAAAAAATATTATTGAAACAAATTAAGCTGGACACAACATGTACCAAAATTATGGGATGGAACAAAAGTAGAACTAAGAGGGATTTACAGAGCAATGAGCACCTATATAAAATGGGGGTGATGGAATATCCCAAGCAAACAACTTACTGATGGATCTCCAGGTCTTAGAAAAATAAGGCCAAACCAAACTCAAAATTAGTAGAGGGAAATAAATAAGAAACAGAGTAGCAATTAACAAAAAGAGACCAAGACAGCAATACAAAATGATGAAACAAAGATTTGGTTCTTTATAAGATAAATGTGACAAATTTTTGATAGACTTACAAAACGAGATAAGACTCAAATACGTAAAATCAGAAGTAAAAAAGGAAATATTAAAACCAATATTACAGAAACACAAATGATCAGTAGGCATTTTTAGAAAATCTATAGTTAAAAAATTAGAAAGTATAGCAGACATTGACAAATTTCTGGACACACATGAGCTACCAAAATTAAACAATAAAAACATAAAGTCAGAATATATAATAAATAATGGTATTGAATTAATAATAATAAGTCTATCAATAAACAAAAGCTCAGGACTGATGGTTTTACTGCTGAATTTTACCAGTCTTGTCAAGAAGAAATAATGCTAATTCTTTTCACACTTTTTCAAATAATCGAAAGGGAGGAAGCCCTCCAAATTCATTCTACAAAGCAAGCATTATCATTAACAAAACCTGACAAGGCCAAAACAACAAAAATAATAACAATAACAACAAACCATAGACCAATGTAGCTCACGAACATGAATATAAAAATTCTCAATAAATTATAGCAAATCAAATTTAGCAGTGCATCAAAAGGACAAAAAGATGATTTACCACGATCAAGTTGATTTCATCCCAGGGGACTAAGGGTGATTTAACATATGTAACTAAATAATTTAAATACATCATACTAACAGATCTAAGGACAAATGTTATATAAACTTCAATGGTGTAGAGAAAGCATTTATGAAATTCAACATCTTTTCATGATCCAGGCCCTAAACAAATTAGACACAGAGCTGTACCACATAATAAAAGCTATACATTAAAATTCCCAGAAGCAGACTAAAAAAGAAATAACTGAAAGCATTTCCTCTGAGATCAGTAAGAAGGCAAAAGTACCAAGTCTCACTGCTCTTATTAAATATAATACTAGAATTGTTAGCCAGAGCAATTAGAAAAAAGAAATAAAAGACATACAATTAGGAAAGAAGGAAGTCAAACTATCCCTGTTTGCAGATGATAGGATTCTACATATATAAAAACAAGAAGACTCTACCAAGCAACTATTAGAATTGATAAACTAATTCAGTAAAGTAGCAGGAAACAAAATCAGGCTTTTCTAATCCTAATAACAAATGGACTAAGAAGGAAATAGTGCAAGCAATCCTATTCATAATAGTTACAAGAATATAATAAAATATCAAGGAATAAACTCAACCAAGGAAGTAAAAGACCTCTACAATGGAAATTACAAAACACTAATGACAGGAAATGAAGAAGATACAGACAGAGTGACTTCCCATGTTCATGGATTAGAAAAATTAAAACTGAAATTTTCCCTACTACCCAAAGCTATTTACAGATTCACAGCAATCTCCATTATAATACTAAGGTCAGTCTTCAGAAAAATAAGAAAAATAATTATAAAACTTATATAGATTTACTAAATCCCCCCAGACGGCCTAAACCATATTTATCTAAAAGAAAAAACCTGGTAGTATGATGACATTTGATTTCAAGATATACTACAGTAACCAAAATAGCAGGTAGAGTCATAGAAAGGACATATAGGTAAACTGAATTTTCTTGTGGTCCAAGAAATAAATTTTTAGGCCTATAGCCAACTGATTCTTGACAAATGTATAAGAAATGGACATTGGCTGAAAGATAACCTGTTCACTAAATAGTACTGAAGAAAAATGTTGGATATTATGGTAAATGAAAAAAGCCAGACACAGAAATACAAGTATATAATGTTTTCTCTGATCTGTAGAACCAAGGAAAAGTTTCAATCTGAAAATAGAACTGTAAATAGTAGGCATTTGGAAGGGGTAGGGATGGTGGAAAAAGGCAGGTTGGATTTGATCACTGCATACTGTATACCTGTATCAAAATGTCACATTGACCTTCAATAATATGTAATAATTTTGTTAATTAAAAAAAGCCTAAAGACCTAAGCAGACACTCCTCAACACATACTAAGGCCAACAGTTATATGAAAAAGTACTCAACAATAATCAAGAGGAATGAAACTCAAAACTACAACAAACTATCACTGCACGCCGGTTATAATGGACACTATCAAACAAACAAAATAAAATAAAGCACGACAAAACAAAAAGACAAGTGTTGCTGAGAATATGGAGAAAAGTGATCCTTTATGTACTGTTGGTGGGAATGTAAATTAGTACAACCAATATGGAAAACAGTATAGAGGTTTCTCAAACAAATTGAAAATAGAACTACTTTATGATCTAGCAGTTTTACTGCTGGATATATGACCAAAGGAAATGAAGTTAGTACACAAGAGCTATCTGCTACTATGTTTAATGCAGCATTATTCACAATGGAATCAACATATGGAATCAACCTAAGGGTTCATCAATAGAGGAGTTGATAAAGAAAATACAATATGTAAACACAATGGAATATTATTTGATCATAGAAAAAATGAAATCCCACATTTGTGACAATATAGATGGATCTTAGGCATTATGTCAATGAAAGAAGCCAGAAACAGTAAGATAATACACAATGTTACTCATATGTGGAGTCTAAAAACATTGATCTTACAGCAGTAGAATATAGAATGATGATTACCAGAGGCTTGGGTGCTTGATTAATGGGCAGTAGAAAAGAGATAGTGTAGTCAAAGAATATATAACTATGGTTATTCAGGAAGAATAAATTTTAAGACATCTGTTACACACCAAGATAACTACAATTAATAACCATTTATTGTATTATTGGTCAGTGTAAAAGGTGGATAATGTCTTGGCATCACAAAAATAATAATTGTGAGGTAATTCATCTATTAATTAGCTAAATTTAACTATCTCACAATTTATAGGTACTTCAAAACATGTTTTGCATGACAAAGACAAACAATATTACCTATTTAAGATTAAATATATGTTTATATATAGCAAAAAATTGCACTAAAGGTGACAAACCAGGGAGGTAACTGATGGCCCTAAAAGCTTGTGATGAAATCCGACTTGAGACAGCCATTATAAGCTCTCATAAGGGAAGAAAAATGGCTAAATTGAAACTTGACAGAGAAGATTCCGTTAGTTCTGCTTAACATGAATAGAATTAAGAGGACAATTACAGAGGGACTGTTTCAATCATGCAGAGTCAAGAGAAAGGGCAAAAAACCTAATCAGCAAAAAGAAAGTTGAAATGGGAGAGTACTTTATAAATCAATTATTTCTCAAAGCATATTTACTCGTTTTAAGAACATATACCTGGTAACTGCACATGATGTAGTCTAATTTATCTTTGTTCTACAGTGTAATTTTTCCAGCTATAATTTAAAATTTAATTATGTTCTTAATTAGCCATTTCTGCTCAAGGAGTGATATGCCTCTAGAATAGCAGAATGCAATTATTCATTCACCAAATTTACATTGAGCATATTCCATGTATTACCAGAACTTCTGGGCTAGAGAGATGACAACATTACAGCTAAGAGATCATGAAGACTTCAGGAAACTGACGACAGATGGACAGGAAACAAAGCAAAATGACACCTTGGTGCCCACTGGTGTTATCCTGGAAGATCAGCAAAGAGATCCACCCAAGAATTATTCACTATTTAATTCTCTAGGGGGATATAACTTTGATATCTTATCTGCTATTATTTAGACAGCAGACTCTGAAGTTGCATGTTCATTTGAAAATTTTTATCCTGTTAATAAATTCTAGTATTGAATCTCATTTACAATTCTTGTTCAGTTACATTACAGTGAAGAGTTACAAACATTTTTGATTGGGAATATAAATGCAGCTCCTTCTTAGATTTTATGATCATCATTTAATATTGGAACACTATCTTGTTGCAACTGATTTGACAGTAACATTTTTAGGGATAGTAATTTATCAGTAATCGCTAAAATATGTTATTTTATTTTAAAAGTTACTTTTAATATATATTTATCAATTGATATTAATTAATTTTTGTAATTATAATAACTGGCTACAAATGGCTGTGCATATCACCTCTTGTGGTAATTATAGTCTTGAACTCATTAGGGAAATGGAAGTGCAAGTAACACGTAGCCTACTGTTTGTATGCAATTAACACATGGTAAATATTAGGTACTACATATTTTAGAAATATTAAAGAAAAGCTTTAGAATATAGCTATGTTTCAATCTGGTAAACTAGTTAAGCTGAAGTTAAACTGAAGTAGGTTAAGTGAGACAGGTGATGAATATATCTATAACACTGCAGTTTCGGCCCTTGGGCAATGAAATAAAATGAAATGAAAGAGCAATGAAATGGTTTTCATAGTTAGGACAAGACCAGATCAAAGAACATTTTAAATTATTGGTGGCTGAATTCTGTTGTGTTTTAATGCACCAAAATCTAGTGAAAATTTTTGAGCAAATGTTGCTTATAATATTCTCATTTAGAAACTTTGTATACATTGAAACAAACAGTTACCAGGGTAAAGGTTGGGAGGTTGCCTCAGTGGTTAAACCAGATTGGATCTCTACCCTCCACCCCCATCAGCCTTTTACCATAAGGCTGTTCAGGGAGGGATGTGGAAGGCTGAAAAGTATTAAAACAAATTTATTATTCGTGAAAGTGATCAAATTAAAATAAATCCACATATAGTTATGCAGTATGCAAAATAACAAGAAAAAATATTTGCATCGACTCACCAAGGAGTTATTTTATGAGTGAAAATATTGACCACTGACCAGTAACCAATTTCTTCATAAAGTTATCAACCTATTTATATTATACCAAAAAAGCTGATGTCCATGCTATACTCTTTTTCTCCAACTTTATAAATCCAAGTTGTTCTACGAAGGATGTTTGTTCTCATGTTTTTTCTTTTCCAAAATATAATGCCAATACATTACAATCGCCTCTGTGATGGGTTGCTTTATTTAAACAGAATAATCAGCTGGGGATTTAGCTCAGTGGTTCCACTGTCTGCCTTCAAAGAACAAGGTCCCGAGATCCATCCCCGGTACAAAAAAAACCCCAACAAAATAACAAGATAATCATTTTCTAAATCTATTAAAACAGAATTACTGTTATGTGACAAATCAAGAACACTAGTGAAAATTGGAAAAAAATGTTTTGCTTTACCAATGGTTTCAGATATGCTCCAAGAACAACTATGCAAGCAAAACTCCAGGCAGAATTAGAATAGTTATATTTATGTTATTTCCCCATTAACTAAAATGAAAGACACAAGTGGAGGATACAAACTGAGAAGGTATCCTTCAGAGCTTGACAATAGAAGGCCCTGGTTCATTTTACCTCTTTTAAAACCGTTTGGAGCTGGAGAATACATAGGCAAAAATGTCCCACAGGGGGCTGGGCTGAAATAGGGGTACCTCATACATTGAATTTAAAGATGTTTATCTTTCATTACAAATGTTTGCATTACCAGCCTATTAAACTTTTCAGAGTTATGCGTTTGCTCTGATGACTTGTCAGCAAACCAAATGTGACATTTCCAAAGGAATTAATCTTACTTCATTACAAAGAGATGGAGAGCTCATTTACTTTATTAGTTACTGCTGGGGTGGGGAAATGAAGCTACAAGGTAGAAATCCTTGTTCCTAAAGTCTTGTAGAATAGGATACAAGAGTCTTTGAAAATGAAACGGAGCGATACTATTTTCTTTCCTTTTTTTATGATAACAAGATGTGGCTGGTCCTAAACAGTGGGCCTCTCTTCTGAGCTTTCCAGGCTTCACTGTAGTGAATCATACTTCCCCAGAGCCCTGTTTTGTAAGCAGAAGCCACTAATAAAAGTGTCCTAAATGGGTGATTTGGGTGCTTCCTACAATGCACTGCATCCTCAGCGGACCAGCCAGGAGCAGCAGCGAGTGGGGCTGCCTGTGCTGTGAACCTTCAGGTGTCATTAACAGATCATTGAGGCAACAGATCGTGACAGCTCCTTTGGAAAACTCCAGCTCCGCGTTCGCACTCTGCCCAGGGAGTTAGAGAGAGGCTTTAACAGCCCCGCAGTGCAACCTAAAGAAATTCAAGTAGAAAGAAGGATGTGTTTCAGCTCGTTCAAAATAATGGATATTCTGAAAGACTGCATAAAAATTCTAGATAAGCGGGATACTGGAGCATGGAAAGCTGTTTAGAAATATATTTTGGATGTTATGATATCCTTACAATATATATACTTATCCTTAACAAATAACTTGAACTTGGTGTTTTTCTAAATGTTGAGACCATCTCAACTTTACTGGTTTATTTATTTTGTCTTGTATAAGATACCAAGACACATATACCCTCATTGTTTGCACATTCAGTCATTTTGTGGATATTTTCGTACTAATGGTTTTATCACTTCAGACTTAACGTTTAGTATGGAAAGTTTATGGTAACCTCTCTTAGGTGGGACTACCATGGAGAGATGATGCAATAAATCAGTCACCGGTAGGCCTCTTGGTTTACCTGGCTGAAGACCTGGTATCTTCTGATTTTGTATATTAAACATAATTTCCAAAAGTGATATTTGAACTTGGAAATGTGAAGGAAAACTAGAAATAGAGAATTTAAGTCAAACCTCTGGAAAAGTTTACTGTTTCTAACAGTACATTTATTTTCTTATTTAAGAATATTATTGACTGAATTATAGCCACTATTTATAACATCTTACTATTGAATGACACCATATCAAATCTTTTACTCATATTACTGTTTTTAACCTGAAATTACATTTCAGAAATAGCATTTCTCCCATATTATAACCAAGACAAGTAAAAGAAGGATCTTACCCAATGTTATACTACTAAGAAGTTCTGGAAGAAAATTCCATACCCAGTTCATGATACTGAGCTTCATAATCCTCAATCAGGATTTCCAGCACAGTTTCACTTTTTCCTGTTCTTTCTGCCATACTTTGAAATAGTGGTTCTTCAGGCTGGGGATTTAGCTCAGTGGCTCCACTGCCTGCCTCACAAGCACAAGGACCCGAGTTCGATCCCCGGTACCAAAAAAAAAGAAAGAAATAGTGGTTCTCAAATTTTAGCTTATACCAGAATCACCTGTAGGGCTTGTTAAACAATGACTACTAGAACCCACCTGTCCAATGTCTGACTAAGCCATTCCTTGTTGTATCAAAGATATTTAATCTTGAAAACCAGGCACCTCCAGGCATGAGGCGAGTGAACAGGACAAGCTACTCAGTGGCTGAGGCAGGAACAGCACCTGAGCTCACAATTCTGCCAGCCTGGGTAACACAGGGAGACTGTGTCTACTCCATTAAACGTAGTATAGAAAGGGTTTGTAAACGTTTTTATGGGTTCAGTAGAAAAAAGAATAGCTGAGAATAAGGAAGTTTATGCTTTCTTTTTAATAAAAATTATTTTTGTTATTGCTCTTTTTTAAATAAAGGAAATAATATAGTTAAGTAGCATTTCAACTTAAACTATGACAAAGAATAGTTTTTTTCAAAATTATGATAAATATCCAGTTCTCAGGATATGTGTCTGTGCATGGACAGATTAAAACAAAACTGCATATAGCTGGATGTGGTGGTGGGTGCTTGTTAGCTCAGCACTCAGGAGGCTGAGGCAGGAGGATCGGATCGCTGGGAGTTCAGGGCCAACCTGAGCTACATAGTGAGTTCAAGGCCAGCTGAATTACAGAGTGAGACCTTGTCTCAAAAAATAAAATAAAATATACTGTGTAGAGTGTGACTAGCCCTAAAAGAAATTATAATTAGCCTCAAATGTATGTATCATTTTGAAGAAAGTATTAGCTTTGTCCAAAGCATTATACTACAGGTATTACTTCCTCTATGATATTTGAAACATTATTATGTGGGGACCATTCCATGGATTTGAAGAAAATGTTTTCAGAGTACTAGCCATTCAATTTGATACATTACAGTTAATGCTTAATAATCTCATAGCCTTTATAGGAAAATATCCATGTAAAATTGCCAAGGAAAATCATGTTAAATCTTTTCTTTAGAATGGTTAATAAATATTACTCAACATGAAAGCTAAAAACAAATTAATATACTTTTAAAAATAATACTGTATGACATTCTCACAGATTAATCTATTTTAGAGGTGGTTGTTCTGTACAAGATTATCAATAGTAAGTGGTATTTGAACAATCGGCAGCCAACTTCTTGAGCAATGTCTGCTTTCTTTGTTGTTGTTGTTACCGGGGATTGAACTCAGGTCCTTGAGCTTGCGCAGCAGGCAGCAAAACCACTGAGCTAAATCCCCGCCCATGAGCACTGTCTACTTTTATACTAACCATACTGTGCTGTGCATTATTATTTTTGCTTTGCATTTAAAGGCAATGTGAAGAATATATTAAGACCTTTAATTTTTTTATATTACTTCCAGAAAAAGTTTAGCGTAAGGACAAATTCATATTTTTACCATTTTATTTCAATTCATTAAGAATTTCTGGCTTGGACTTTTAAGTTACTCTGAAAAAATAATTTTATGGATTTGTAATGTCATCAAGTGGAGTAGTCAAATATATTTTCTTGCTTGTTCTTACTTTCAAAATTATTTAAATATTATTAAACCAATTATTTCATTTCTCCTGTGCTGATTTAAATATGAGAAAACTATTTTGGTGGTTTCATTTTGTTTTGCTTTCTCTATATTTCATTGTTTCTAAAATCACTGAAACAAATTTTACAAATTTGAAATGCAATAGTTCTTCACAGTTTTGTTTTTACATTTTTGTTTTTACTTTTCCTTTGTACATATTTCCTCTCCATCCCCTTAGCTTTACCAAGACAACTTAAATAAAAAATAAACTTGGGATTATAATAGATGATGAATACACCATTTCATGTTATGTCTGGGGCCATATTACTTTAATTTTTGTAGGAATATTTCAGAATGACTGGAGAAGCACCACTAAACCTTACACGTTTAGTTTATCATGATGTCTTCAGGTGTGCAGTAATGTATACTGCACACACTCCTTTTAACTGTATTTCTCCTTCTAGCTTTCAGATTGATAATCTTTATTTAATAATGTAGTATAAAATCCTTACAAGATTAATTATAGAGAACATTGTAATTTTTAGAGAGTGTAATCTACAAGAAAATATCACAGTAAATAATTTTAAATCATTTTTTCACTTTTCCCGTCTTCTATAACCGTTCCCTTGATTAAAGTCAAGTCCTGTAAATAACAGAAAACACTGTGACAAAAGGTAAAACTTGAAAACTACATTGACAAACTTGTTTTAAGGTGAAGAGTTTGTCCTGTTTGTAATGACTTGAGACTGTCAAATGCAAGTGTTGCCTATATAGATAACCTCTGGTGGGTACAGCATGTAAAGGACCTGACATTGGAAGAGTTCAAGAAGGGAAGAGTACACACAGGAACATCTGCAATAATTATGAGTGGAACGTAGGAGAAAGTTAGTTTGTATGGACCTTGCAAGTGTGATATGGTAAGAATTCTAGGTGGCAACCAAATGGTTTCTATATTGTTGCCAGGGAAGGGATAAAGATCATAGTAGTACATTTCCAGGATGGTCACAAGAACTTGAAATACTCCTATCAGTCTACTTGAAAGCTAATGTGTTATTGCACCATTCAGAGCAGCAATGAACAAATTGAAAGCTTCAGTCCCATCAAGATTTGAAAGATCTATCAAACAATTTCTTCCAATGGATGGGCATTGTTAATATCCTAATTTGAGCAAAATACGAAAAGTGAAGGGGAAAAAGTAATGATTTAGAAGGTAAGTATGATATTGAAAATAATGTCTTCAAATTAGTTGGAACTGAATCACCCAGGTTAGCCCTCTATGTTTGCACATGGGGTTGCGTTCACGCTTTCCACAGGTTCTGAGTCCATCAGTGGGGTCTGAGTTAATCTGCTTGGAATTGGACCACTTGGTCATAATAGAAACATATTTGGGCATCTTACTCAAGTGTTTGATGGACCGGGAATAGACTCCAGAATGGTTTCTAACTCAATTGGAGCAAAATGAGGACAAAGGTGTACTCAGAGCAACAGCTGGGATATAATCCAGTAAAGCCTCTTGTCCCCATGTAAGAGACTGGGCTCAATGGTCAGTCCTCCCATAGTTGATGAGTCCATGTGCTGTGTACTTGGGAAGTAGAACAACACATTTTAGTAGGAAGTATCAAACTTCATGGTGCCTGCTTATCCACGAGTTTATTTAATCATATACTAAAGGCAGAAGGCTAAAAGTCATCTGTGGGCCTGTATTAGGCACTGTATTTGGCACAGTAAATACTGGTCTGTGGTGCATTATTGATGACATAAAAAAATTCACTATACTTCTCTCAGGAAATGTTTGAATTGACACAGAAAAGGAGTTCTGGATTGGGAGTTGTAAGAGAATTCACATATGTGCTGAACCTGATAGCAAGTAAGCAGCAACAAGGCCTAGATCTATTCATAAATGAGTGACTATCTAAACACAAGGCAATTATGAAATTAATGAATATTCCTGGGTGCCCATCAAAGGGCAATGGACAACAAAGAGACAAATGGAGCCAGAGAGAGAGGAGAAAGGCTACACACTGTTCACAGCCATGGATGGTTTATTAGTTATCTCATCTGCTGCCCAGATTTTCACTTCTCTTCCTGGAAGTAGTTTCAGTTTTAGAGTGTCAGCTAATTTACATCTTATCTTATCAAGAAATGAATGTAGTTCATCATATCAAGGTCAAGTGGAGTTCTCATATTTTGACTGAAGCAGAGCTTATTGGCAAGCTGCATGCTGTAAACACTAGGGAGGAAAGGAATATCACATGGGAAACAGCTAGGAAATAACTGATAAAGAAAGAGAACACTAACTGTGTGAGGAGAAAATGAGTGAGTGGTAAGCTTCAAGTAAACTAAAATAGAATGCATGCCTGTAATCCCAGGACTCAGAAGGCTGAGGCAAGAGAATCCCTGCAAGATGCTGTTTCAAAACACCACCAACAACAACAAAAAACTAACAAACAAAAAAAGTAAAACAATGCAGAATCCAGTGCAAGGTGATTCAGACGCAGCTTCTGAAGTAGTACCACTTGGTTTATTAACTTCGGTGTACTTGCTGCAACATGAACTGCAGAGGTTATCTACACCCTCATTGATGTTTGATTTTGCACAGGGCTATCTCCCCCACTCTGACACATGGTTCTGATCCTCCTGTCAAGATCACCATTGCAGACAAATCTGTGCACACTTACTGTGAAGCTTTTTTGTATATGTGTTAGCACATACAATATTATTCAATCCAACTTGGTTCCAAAGAAAGTGCAGAACAAACATGGTGGTAAAAAGAAAGTTCAGAGCAGTAATGAAGGTGACAAGGAAGTGCAGAACAACAATAGCAAGAAGAAGGCTCTTTTTTCGGTTTTTTTTTTGGTACTGGGGATCGAACTTGGGTCCTTGCACTTGCAAGGCAGGCAGTGGAACCACTGAGCTAAATCCCCAGACCAAGAAGAAGGCTCTTTACAAAATAGCCATTGAATTAAAAAGGGAATTTTAGAAAAGCATGCGTGTGGTATTCATGTCACTGATCCACCAAGGAAGAGGAAAACAGGGAGGAGGTTAGCAGTGATGTGATAAAATCCACTATGAAGAAACGGAATGAGTGCAGGATTTCTTTGAGAAGCACCAGCCCAACATAACTGTAAAGAACAGTGTTGAATCAGATGAAGGATAATGGGTCTCTCATTTCCAGAGGGTTATGCAGTGCAATAACAAACAAGTGACTTTAGACAGATTTTTTCATCAAAATTGACCCTGCAGAAAAGAGACAAAGAACAGAGGAAACTCCTGAAGGAGATCTTCCCAATGTCCTTAAGAAGGGGGACTCTCCCTCTAAACAAGAACCTGCCCACCCACCTTCCTGTCTTCCACACCAGAAGTTGCCTTCAGCAAGGTTAGTGTTCTCTCTTTTCATACTGTACGGTACTTTGTTTCATATTTTTGTGGTTTAAAAAAACATATGGTTCAGAACAGAGTAACCTTACTTACACTGAACCTTATAAGGAAATGTGATTTGGTTCAGGACCAATTCAGTTCTCAATCAGAATCGTGGAATGAATTAAATTTCTGAACTGAGATACCACTGTATTTAGTTCTAATTGTAATTGGCTTCTACTTCTGATCCAATCTGCATTATAATTTAAACATTAACGGAATTCGTATGACCGCTACACATATTGAAGAAGTGAATTAAATATTAGTTAAGTATAGTAACATTTAAAGTATTTTATTAAAGGTTTGCAAGATCATCATTATAAATTCTTAAACAATGTCAATTTCTCCTGGATTCGTTTCCTAAAGAATTCTTATTTTTCTCAGATTGATGCTTAGTACGACAGAAAGGCTAACCATGAAGTTACCATATGTTAAGAAATCCCCTAGTTTTCTATACAATTTTATTGATTGAATAAAAATTTGACTTACTATATTTATGCCAGATTTTAGCTGTGGTTCTATGTGTATATCATTCAAAAAAGATTAGTTTATCAGTGTTTTAAGGTGAAAGTAATTTAAATATATCTTTTCTGGTAAGGTTCTCCACATTTAAATTGATTATAATTTGTAGTAGCAAATTTCATATTGAAAATCAAGGAAAGTCACATACCATGGTTAATTGTGAAAGTTGAGGTTCTAACATTTTATCTAACTGATTTGGAAGTCTATTTCTTAAAATTAGACATAAATTTTTAGTGCCAAAAAAACTGATGAGTGACAAAGAACTGACCTATAGTCTTTCCTTTTCTTTTGCTCTACTTAATCAACATTATTATTAGGGCGAATAGGCTATTTTCCAGAAGTTATCATTCTGCAGAGCAAGAGGGAAAATAAGCAGATATTTAGATTATGGAGCATGAGAATTGTCAGGAAAGTAAAACTAGGATGCACTGGGTATTGTGAAGAGATACAGGTGCACACTTACATTCCAGGACAAGAGGTTCTCAGGGTGAAACATATTTTGGAGGGAAATTATTAAGTATTGCATTAGGATGTTGGAGGCTAAATTTCTATAAGTTTCTTCTTCTTTTTACATATAAAGGGACAGAATATACAAAATAAGACCTGGACTTTTCTTAGAGATGAGGTTTGAAGAAAATATGGCCTGTTAGGCTTACAGTGGTCAAGAATTATTCAAATGCCTCTAGTTCAAGAGAGAGGCTAGTTCATTACTGTCACCCTATCAACATTTACATTTTTAAAAATTAAAATTTTAATAAAATACACATAACATAATACCTGCTGCATTTCCAAATACCAGTGTACCTAACTATAGAAAACAAATATTAACGGACATGAAAAATCAAATGAGCACTAATACAATTGTAGTGGGGGATCTCAATACCTCACTATCACAAATAGCCAGATCAACTAGGCAAAAAATCAACAAAGAAATATCAGAACTGAGCCAAACGTTTGAACAAATGGACTTAGTAGAAGTCTACAAAGTGTTCCACCCCATGACATCAGAATAAACATTCTTCTCAGCTGCACACAGGACATTCTCCAAAGTAGACTACATACTAGCTCATAGAACATGCTTAAATAAATGCAAAGGAATTGAAATTATCCCATGCATATTACCAGACCAAATTGCAATGAAATTGGAGATAAATGACATAAGAAACTATAAAAACTTCAAGAACACATGGGAATTAAATACCATCTTCCTGAACAACCACTGGGTCACAGATAAAATTAAACAAGAAATAAGACAATTTCTACAATTAAACAATAACGCCAATACTAAATACCAGAATTTGTGGGATGCAATAAAAGCAATCCTATAAGGGAAATTTATAGCAGTAAATTTCCATATCTAAAAAAACAGAGTGAGTTCAAATAAACAACTTAATGTTGAACCTTAAGCCTCTAGAAAAAGAAGAACAAGTCAAGCTAAAACTCAAATAAGGGAGGAAATGATAAAGAGCAGAAATTAATGCAATAGAGGGTAAGAAAACAATAGAAAGAATCAATAAATTGAAGGATTCTTTCTTTGAAGATTAAATAAAACTGACAAACCCTTAGACAACCTTATCAAAAAAAAGAAAGAGAAGACTCAAATCCATGTAATTGAAACAAAGAAGGTGAAATCACAACAGACCCTGCAGAAATCCAGAAGATCATCAATATCTACTTCAAGAATCTGTATTCCTTTTTTTGGTACCGGGGATCGAACTCAGGTCCTTGTGCTTACGGGGCAGGCACCAGAACCACTGAGCTAAATCCCCGGCCCGGAGAATCTGTATTCTAACAAGATGCATTTTAACTACTTTTAAGTGTATGTCAGTAATGATGAGTACACTTATAATGTTATATAACTGTCATTATCATATCTCCAAAATTCTTTTTATCTCCCAAAACTAAAAATTTATACCCACATCTTACAAATAACAGGGAGAAATTGTAAGAATGTCAAAGAATATATAACTTCTATACTATCTAAATGTTTCAGAACATGGGAAAGCCAAAACTATCTTCAGTTCATTGCAAGGCTAATAGCAATCTACACATCAACTAGACAAAAACACTATAATAAAAATAAATTATATAATATTTGAAAATTGAAGCAAAGTAATTACTGTATGAGCAAAATGAAACAGTAGTATATTAAAACAATAATTTGTTTTCAAGTTATCCAAAGAAATCTAATTTGTAAATGAAGTGCATCTTACTAATAGAAGAAAATAATAACTCTAAAACTGAAAGATAAAATAAAATTTACAATCATAACTGTATTTGGAAACTGGAATAGTGGTATCCATCAGGAACACAATATTTCTTAAATGCTTCTAAATTTACAAATCATTGTGTTTATTTATGGGGTGTGATGTGATATTTTGATCTATGTATATATTAGAGAAATATTCAATCAAGCTAGTTAACACATCAATCACCTGATCAATATTATATTACAGAGTAAATATATTCAACTCTATTCTTTCATTTGAAATGTACATCATAATATTATTAATGGTCATCACCATGCAATACAATAAATCACTAAAAATTATCCTTCCAGTCTAATGGAAACCTTTTCCCTGTTGTTCAACTTCTCCCCGTGGACCATCCCTCCTTCTCCTTGCTTCTGGTAGCCACCTTTCTACTCTGCTTCTATGTCATTGCCTTTTGCAGAACCCACATGTAAATTAGACCATACAGAATTTTCTTTTCAGTTCCTGGCTTATTTTACTCAGTGAAATATCTTCAGTTCCATCTATGTTGTTTCAAATGACAAAATGCCTCCATTTTTAAGGTTGTATAGTATTGCACTGACTATATATAACATTTTCTTTATCTGTTTATCTATTTTTGCACACTTAGGTTTACTCTTTATCTTGTTTATTTTGATAATGCTGCAATAAACAAAGGAGTAAAGATGTTATTCAATATGTTGATGTCATTTACTCTGGAATCCCAGCAAACAGGATTATTGAATGTTATGTCAATCTATATGTAGATTTTTGAGGAACCCCATGCTATTTTCTAAGATGACTGTACTAATTTACATTTTTACACACACTGTTTGAGGTTCCTTTCTTTTTTCTCCACATCATTGCCCAGACTTATTATTCATATTTTTCACAATAGGTAATCTAACAGGTATGAACTGGCATATCACTGTAGTTTTAATTTCTATTTCCCTGATGATTTGCGATGTTGAATACGTTTTGATGTGCCAGTTAACCATCTGTATCTCTTTTTTGAAGAAATCTCTGTTCAGATCTTTTGTGTTTTCTTGCTACTGAATTGCTTACCTCCAAATATTTTGAATATTAGTCTTCATTCACATGCAAAGTATTTCTAAACTCATACTAATTAAATCTTTTTTGTAGTCACTGCAATAACATTAAACAATAAACTCACCACAATAATATAACAAACCAGAACAGTAAGTGTTCACATCTATGTTATAACAAAGCTATGCTCTTTACATAGATTTCTCATCTAACCCTTAGAAGCACCCTGGAAACTGGGACCTATTGTTGCTTCTTCAGGTAAAGAAACACACAGAGAAATTAACACCCTCAAAGTGACAGACATTAGCAGACCTTGAAAAAGGAAGTCTTTCCCCCAGAATGAGGCAAGCTACAAAAGAAATTTGATTCTATATCAGTTTTAATACTGTATCAATAGTATTCACATAGAAAATTGTCAGTGAATTTCGTAGCCATCTTTTTACTGGCATTCTCAATATAAAAGCCTGAGATGAGCGTCCCTGTAAAACTGAGTTCCTCTTACTCTTTGATACCATCTGTGATCATATCAGCAGGTGTTAATTGTTCTTTTGATAATACCCAAACTAATCCTATTAAGGCTAACAGTGGGAGTGTGTCCTACTGCAACTCAGTACTAAGGTCCAAAACAGGAAAGAAAAGCTTATATCCATTTACACCTCCATATAATAAACTTTTTAATCACAGCGAAGTGGTCAACTCCCTAAAGACATTCTAAGTATCTGCCTATAGTGTTAAATGAGTTACTTCTCCTATCAGACCAATTGGAATAGACAAATTAATTGGAAAAGCAATTCATTGTGCAATGCTATGTACAATTTACTGGCTTAAAAAAATAAGCAGAATTCTCTAATGTGTAGGAAGATGGAATTTACGTTGGTTAAACATACCACAACCCAATTTGAAAACATAAAACAGTTAATTATCATTTAATGACTTATAAGCATTTGTACACAATGAGAATTTAAATCTTTGCCTTTCTTTATATTTTCTTGGAAGCCAAAAGAAAATTCAAAGAATAGACTTTTATATATTTATTTTTTTCTTTTAAGAAGCTATATACTATGCTGCCATTTGCTAGAGTGGTAAACATTTGTGGAAAAGAGAGTTTAAAAATCACATATGAAATTTAGCAAGTTAACTTGAATTGCAAAGTTTATAGTTTGTATGCAATTGAAAACATATATACCTATGACCTCAAGGTATTTGTTTGAAAAGAAAATATATGACATCAAATTATAATACACATTACCTAGATTCATACTTTTGTGTTTATAGTCAAATTATATTAATTACATAAAGGTAAATTGTACTGATTAGAAATGTATTGTTAACAACCAAACTAACCTTGGAGTCTAGTAAACTGACCACAGAATTATTTGCTTTTCTGATCCATTTTCTGATTATCTAAAATTTTCTGGTAAAGATAGTCAAAGCATTAACTGAATGAAGCTGAGAAAGGAAGTGAGAAGGCCAGGGATTTAGCTCAGTGGTTCTGACGCTTGCCTCAAAAGCACAAGGACACAAGTTCGATCCCTGGTACCAAAAAAAAAAAAAAAAAAAAAAGAAAGGAAGTGAGAATATTACAATGTCTTTTAATTGGATGATGGACATTAATTGCGGCTTTTACAGTTTATATTTGAGAAGAACTTTCACATGTACAAAGATTTGAGTTGCACACATGAAGTCTCTGAGTCATATCTCAGTGAAAGGGAATTCAAAACTACAAACTCACTTCACAGTTTACCAACAACATTGCTACACTTATATTTTAAATCTTCTATTTATAGTAAAGGGCCAGCAACAGATTGCATATTTGTTAGATGTTTGTTTGGGTTGGGTTCTAGATAAAAGGCTACATGCTCACAAATAAGCAAACACCTTATTATCCAGCTAACTGGAAGATTAGAATTGTTCAATCATAGGACAGGCATTCTCCCTTCTCCAAATATATTTACAAGATAATGGTAAATAATTACATGTATTGCTTTATTTATCTATTTTTATCTGAGAATTAAATTCAGGGTTTTATCCTGGTCCATTCTGATACAAGGAACAAATATTGCACATATATTCATACAATACAGACTCACACTGTCTCATGGGTGTAACAACCCATAAAAACCTCCACCCACACACAAACCTGTACTCAGGTCCACACATTTTGTGTTCTTCTCCAGGTCTATTCTCTTCTCAAGCTAAGGGTAACAATAGATATATGCACTGTGTGTTTTTTAACACTTACCTTATGTACAGGTCAAGGTACTAATTCTTCCTTCTGCAATTTTAATTTAAATAAAAGTTAACTGTTTCAACTTCATTATATTTTAAATAATATAAACTGAACTAGAGCTTACATATTTAATTTATTTAATTCCAATTGCTTTTGATGAATATTTTAATATTAGGCTAATGTTTATCAACTTAATTTAAGGCAAAGAAATGCTTTATATAAAACCTGAATAACTCTAAAAGTAAGTAGTCAAGTTGCTTGAGACACCATCATTTAAATTCCATTATTTTTAATTTTGTAACATTTTCAGAATATCTGGATTATTGGGATTCATTCTTCAAGTACTCATTTTGAAGAACTACTGTCTAGTGTACACTAGACAGTTTGTAGACTTTCTGACATACAAAGATGAAAAATAAACTCCCAGGTTTGACGGAGCTATAAGCTCCATGTAGTGAAAAAGACTAACTTGTATATACCATTTTTCCTGATGTAAGTATAATGGACATAAAGGAGATTTTAGGGTAGAAGAATACAAGACAGCCCTGCAACTGATTGGTTGATAGTTTCTGAGCAAAGACAAATGCACAGAGGTAATGAGGAGTAGAAAAGCTCAAGAAACTGTTCAAATGGATAGACTAACCTACAATCCAGAGTCCTGTGCAGCTGTGTGTGATTGATCTAATTAGAACATTCACATAGAAACCGCAACTCATATTAAAATAAACAAAAACATCCATATAAGTGTGTGTGTGTATTTACTATTCTTTAGGTTGTGCTCATGATTTTTCAGTTCTTATGATGAAACAAAGGTTGTATGTTAAATTAATGTGCAAATCAGAGAAGTAAAAACTTATACACACTGTGAATTTTTAAATATATGCATGATTAAATGTATAAAGCATTTAGATAAAATTGAAGTCAATGGACAATGTCTTTTGGATCTACTGTAAGCTCCTTTCACAGATAATATCATTGAAGAAATTCAGGATGCCAGAAATCACATAACTTAGGTTTCATTATTTGATGATCCTATGTAACTGATGGAAACTGTATTGTTGCCTATCAGAGAGGAGACATTCACAATGGGAATATATTATGGGTGTTTAAGTGTATATAAAATATATAAAATTACAATATGGTGCATGATGCTGGGTTTGATTTAATGGCATTGGATTAATTTTAAAAAGTAGCTTATATATGATGTGTCTTAATATATATTAAATTATTAGAAGTTAATGCTCATAAGATTTTTATGGTGCAAAATACAAAAGCAATGTGAGCATTTTCCTAAATGCATGAATTTGGGTGGTTCTCCCAATGACTCACATATCATGTAGAATAACTATGATGCCCCATGTTATGGCTTGTATCTAGATTTCCCCCCAAAGCCTTATGCAGTCATATGTGGGGCTTTGTGGAGGTGGCTAGATCAAGAGTGTGTGATTCTGGGATTAAGGATATAAAGCTGTGCTTGATTCATTGTTCAATGCTAGGATTAAGGGTGCCTTACCCTGGTTGTGGGTGCCTGGAGAGACTATAAGAGTTAGAAAGAGGGCTGGTGTCATCACTTCTTGCTGGTCGCTTGCTTTTTTACCACTTTGCTGCCTTCCTGCCTTCTACCCACCATGAACTGTTTCTCCTCTCTGATGCCCCTCTGTCATGCCACCCTGCTTTAGAGCCAGCCAACTATGAACTGAAACCTCTATAGACTGTGAGCTACAATAAACTTTTCCTCCTTTAAATTTGAGTATCAGGTATTTTGTCTCAGCAATGAGAAAAGTAACTAAGACAACATCTGTACTCTCAAAGTGAGCTAATTACCTATATCTTCATTCTACCTTCCCCACACATATACCTCAAAGCATTCTTTAATGAAAGGATTCAATCTATAATATTTTTTTCAATCTAACTTGAATGTATTTTATTTTGTTGTTGTTACATTCTGTTAATAAGGTTAATACTTGACTGTGTAGCTCTGTGTGTTTATAATTTCATGGAATTTAAAATATTGATTCTGTGTTATTGACAGGAATAACAGATAAGAGATAACCAGATCCTTAGTAGCTTTCCCATCATTGAGATAAAATACAAGATGCCCACAATTTAAAAGATGAATTTTCTTTGGCTCACAGTCTCAGGGGACTCAGTCCATGGTGGGGTGGCTTCCATGCTGAAATAACATAATCAAGGGCCTGGCAGAGGAAAGCTGTCCAACTCGTGACTTCTGGGAAACAGAGATAGCAGGAAGAGACAAGAGAGAACAAAGCAGACCCAGGGACAAGAATACCTTTCCAGGTTCCATGCCCAGTCACCCTTCTTATCCAAATAGGCCCCATCTTCTAGGAACAGCCCATCGATACATGAACTCATCAATGGATTAATCCAATGATAAGGTTAGCATCTCCATGATACAATCATGTCCTGAATGCTCTACCTCTGAACACATGAGAATCTTGGGAGACATTTTACTTTTTAATTTTTTCTCCTTTGGATTTTGAGACAGGGTCTTGTTGCATATTCCAGTCTGACCTTGAACTCACAATGTAGATTAGGCTGGCCTGGAACTCTTGGCAATCCCCCTATCTCAGTGCTCCCCTCTAACCCCAGCACTGGGATTATAGGTGTGTACTATCACCTAGGTCTTGGCAGTTATTTTAGATATAAAGCTTAACAGTCTCTTTACCATAGACTCTAATCCCTCCTTTTTCCTCTCATGGCAGGGGGAAAAAGAGTATTCAGTTTCTTTTACATGAAAATTTCTGTGGATTGGATATTATATGGAACTCTTAATTTTTCCATTAACTATTTATGATGCACAAATATTCTTAAGTTTTTATTAGTCATTATCTTACAAAAATGCATGTCATCACAAAATTCTGAAAAGGCAAAAAATTAAGTAATAAACTTGTCATTGATACTTTCAATATTAATATTTTATGCACAACAGTTTACTCTCAGAAGTATGCTTTTGCATGTGGTTCTCACAAAACCAGAGTTATAAAGCATAAAGTAACTGGTTAAATAGCTCAGAATACATGTCATGAAGACTTACTAATTTGATAACCTAATTTCTGTCATAATTTTTAAATATCCATGAAGTATTTCAGCATGCAAATGAAATAACTTATTCATTATATCCTGTAGGGTCAGAATTTTTATAAAACATATTTCTTTCTAGTAAATTATGATATAAAAAGTTCTTTGGCACAAATTTTCTTGCACATATCTAATCTTTTTATTAGTTTAAAATTAGTTAATAAGGCTTAGGTATGTGATAACATTGATGATTCTTGACAAATAATTCCTCAGGCCAGCTGTGCTAATGTTAATACAAGTACTTTGAATCAGAAATATGACACTTTTCATACTTAGTGCTAAGAGTAGGCCTTAAACTTATAATTATCAATGTGACAAACTAAATGCATGTTTTAAATTTGCATTTTTAGTGACTACTAAAGATGTTTATAACTTCCATTTTGTGTGTGTTCTTTCATAAATTGTCATTTTTACTTCAGGATATTCATAATTTTCTTTATAACTCACCTATAATTTTGAGGTACTGAATGGCAATATCGAAAAAAAGGTGATGCTTTAACAAAGAAAAATACACACTTTCACCAAATTACTATGCGTATAAATCTGGACACATTGCAGGTATTTTATAAATCATGGGTGATTTTTGACCGAGCTACAAAAACTTTGTGATACATTTCTTACGGGAAAACTGATAAGTCAATACTAGTCCAACCCAACTAACATATCCATCAGAGAATAAACAGTAAACACAAGATTCATCTAAATGCAATTGAATGAACAAATTTCGAAGTACTTGTTAACAACTACATGAAGATATTATTTACAAGATGAGGTAAAAGTACAGAATTAAGTTGGCACATTTATATTTTAATGAAGTCTATTTTTTTCTTTTGTGTCTAGTAATAGTCTCTTTTTTTTTTTTTTTTTTTTTTGGTTATGAGGATCAAACTGAGGGACCTTGCAATTGTGAAGCAGGCAGCGGCACCACTGAGCTAAATCCCCAGCCCCAGTAATAGTCATTTTAGTATACTGAAGAAATGTGCCCATACTTGAAAGGGTAGTTGATTCTACTGGATGACAGATTACAGGGGACAGTTTTGGTATAGGTAGCACACTACTTTTTATTGCAAATATAATTCAGGACAGTACATAAGATTAAGCAGGGGCATGACATTAACTGCTGTGATTTTGAAATCATACTTTGCTGTGAAGAGAATGAACCAGTAGGAGAAAATTTGGGGGACAGTTAAGGGGTTACAGCTAATGTCCAACAGAAAATAACAATAATAGGATGGTAGTACTGGTAAAGAAGAGAAGTAGATATTTTGAGGTAACCAACCAGTTTTCCTGATGATTTAAATACAGTAGGTGAAGAAAGGGAAGCTTCATGATAACTACAAAGTTTTGGGCTTAGACACTTGACAATCCCAGTTGTGAAGACAAGGAAGGCTGAAATAGAATTAAGTTGGAGGAGTGGGTACAGATTAAGTACAGAAGAAGGGAGGAGGAGGAGGAGGTGGAGGAGGAAGAGGGAAGAAAGAAGGGTTACTGGGTTATTTGGGGAGAAAATTCAGATACTGTAATTTTTTCCAAAATATCAGGTCCTACTAGAGGTAATCTGATATGTTATCCTATATGGAAACAGGGGCTTGGCAGATTTAAGAGTTTTGAGATAGGAGATTTTTCTGGTTTATCCACAGGAGCTCTGAATGTCTCCTTATAAGAGGGCGAGGGGGAAAAAAAAGATTACAGACAATGTTAAAATGGAAGACAGAAAGATATACAGATGCTGGGCTTCAAAGATGGAGTCATGTGGCCAGAGTTAAATGTGAGGCATCACCAGTCATCAGCAGCTGAAGAAGTAAAGGAATGATTCTCTCCCGGAGACTTTGGAGAGAATGTGGACAGGCAGACACCAGGATTTCAACCCAGTGATACTTTTTCAGACTTCTGGCCTTCAGAATCACGTGAGAATACACTTCTATCTTTGTAAGCCCCTCATATGTGGTAATATAGCAGCCACAAAAAAACTAAAACAGGTTTTGATACCGTTATTAGGGTGTGCTGTTAACAAACATCCTACAAATGTGGACATACTTTTGGGATTGGGTAATGTGCAGGAGCTGGAATAATTTTGAAGTGTCTGACTAAAAATGTGACTTGATTGCTTGAACAGACTGTTAGTAAAAGTATGGATGTTCAAGGAAATTTTGATAAAGAAATGAAGGGCTACTAAATATTGGAATGAAGACAGTCATTATTATATAGTGGCAAAAATATAGTAGAATTGTGCCCCATAAATGTGCAGAAAGCAAAATTTTTAAGTGAAGAACTTGGATGGTTGCTTGAGACTTCTAAGTGCACAAGGAGTAGTCTGGTTTTTTATTGCTTGTAGTTAAATGTAAGAAGAAGGAGAATATTTGAGAGATGAAATGTTAAAGCAAAGAGAAATTTGATGATTTGGGAGTTTTCTGCAGATTCAGATTAGCAAGGTGTTAAAATTATGAGATATACTGTTTAAAAAGTGAGCTCTGCTGAAAGCCAAGAGTGTAGCTAGACAAATGTGGATGAAATGAGTAAAAATGATCGTGCATTCAGAGTATTCCCTTACAGAGATGGCTCTTTGAATATTTTATATGTGTGACTTGTAAATTAATTTAGTTATCTCAGCAGAAAATGGGTGATAGGATGAGTCACAAAAGATACGTGAAAACCCTATTTTCTAATAATCTGAACCCCCTATACCACACAGAAGACTCACAAGGATCAAAAAAAGAAATATATCAACAAAACCTCTGGCAGCTTGATCTGCAAGAGATGGAGACAAGATGCAATGAAGAAAACCTAACTGAAAGTGGGCAGCTTTGGGTCCAGATATCAAAGCTATGACGCTGTGCTGGAAGCCAGAGCAGCAGATGAGATGCTCCAATCCCAAATCTAACAGGGAGAGCCTTGAGACACAAAGGATTTTTCCTAGGCCTTGAAATCTAACATGCAATATTGGGTTGGATTGTCAAAATGCTCATGGGATCAGTGACTCCTCTTTTTTTTCCATTTCCCCATTTTCAGATGGTGAATATTTACAACCACTATACTGTGCCTCTCTCACCATCGTTTTAATTTATTTTTGTTTTTTATGTTTTGGTTTTTTGGTGGAAGCAGATGACTTGTGTCCTAATTACATGGATCCTGACCTATACAGCAATTTCAGTAAAGAATGGGCCATATCCAGACTTTTACTCATACTTGAGTTATATTTATATAGAAAATGAGATTTTCAACTTTTAATATTTACATAAAATTTTAGACTTCAGTTAATGCTGAAATAAGTTGAAACTTCTGAGGTTGTGTGATAGGATGAAAATATTTTGTATGTGGGAGTGGTACGAGTCTTTGTAGGCCACATGGTCAACTAGGGTATGTTGGATAAGGCCCGCTTCCAAAAGATCATGTCCACATCCTATCTGTGAACTTTATCTTTTATAGAAAAACAAGTCTTTGAAGATGTGATTCTGTTAAGGATCTTGAGATGGGGAAGTTGTTTTGGATTATCCAGTGGTTCCTAAATTCAACAAGTGTTGTTATGAAACAGGGAGAGAGAAATTTGAGAAAGGAGAGAAGATGACATGACCATAGAGGCAGAAATTGAAGTAATGTGTCCACACACCAAGGAATGTTGACAGCCATAGGAAGGCGGAAGTGGAAAAATCAGACATTGTCCTAGAGCTTCTAGAAGGCATGTGGCCCTAACAATGTCTTAATTTCAGTCCAGTGGTACTTATTTTTTTCATGATGTCCAAAACTATGAAATGATATAATTGTGCTCTTTCAGCTACCCAGCTTATGATCATTTGCTAATGCATCCATGAGGAAACACAACGAAAGAAGTTCAAAAATTTACAGTCCACTCAGTCATCTGACCCAACTTGCACCTTATCTGACTGGATAGAAATTTTTTTTTTTTTGGTACCAGGAATTGAACTCAGGTCTTTGTGCTCGTGAGGTAGGTGGTGGCACCACTGAGCTAAATCCCTGGTGCCCTGGGTAGAAATTTTTGACAAGTCAATTGGACATGGCTATTTGAAAGCCAATTGTCTAGCAAGTACAACTGGTTCCTCCAATTCTAAAGCAGAGCATACAGATTTTTATAGATGTCTGGAAGTTGAACTTATAATTTTCCATGCCTTCTGAAGGCTTGCAGTGATGGTGCAAGAAAATTTGTCAGGTCAGCTACAATAAAAGTCTAACATTTGTGACTTGATAGTGGGGTGACATTAAAGATAGAAAAGACACTTGATCTGCACTTAAAATCAACAACAAAACTTAAGTTTAGACTATAGATGTTATGGCAAGTGAGTTTATTTGTACTATCTTACAGAAGGACGACATTTTGAGAGCTTCAATTCATGTTCCATTATGATGTGTAATAAACTATCAATTGGTGTTTTATCAATATTACATTACTCCATAGTATCTTGATTCATTTGATTGTTTATTTCAGTTCAAGTACTGTAGTTAATTTTCGTTGGTGTAACATTTGAGTACTTTAAAAATTTTTTATAACGATCTTTTGAAATACTTTTTAGGGAGGAAATAACACATCTTTCTCTTAACCAATCTGTCTTGTCAATTAATTAATAAAATTGGTACCTGACTTCATTCTCTATGATAATCTTATAAAATCAAGTGGATGTTTTAAGTGTACTTAGTCTTTTAACTATTTTTTGAGTGGCTCTGGTATGCAGGGCATGAATTTTGGACATATTTCACAAAATTTCTCACTATCCATAAGTTGACTTTCCAGTGATGTCAGACAATCAATAAACACACAAGAAGTAAATAATGAATGATACCTGATTATAAGGAAGAAGGGAAATTATTGAAAGTCAAATAAAAGGAGTAGTTGCAAAATGAGGGAGAAAGAGATTTTTTATTTTGAATAGAAATCAAGAAACAAAGGTCTCATTGATAAGCTGTTATTTAAACAGAAATTATTTATATACTTGTTACTCACTATGCATCATAATTCCAATAAGTGTGTTAAAGGAAGGCATTTGGTATATCTGCAAGGTGAAAATTTAGAGTTTTACTTGACCCAATGAAGTAAATGACATTTTTATCAATTTTTTCCCAGAATAATATCAAATATCAACATGGTCATACTGTGACTCTTCCTCCCAAGGTAAATGCACTCTTGTTTTCTTTATAAAAGGAAGGGGATAAATTTATTGAGGGGTATTCCTTTGAGTGAGACATACCTAGTGCATCTTAATAGCAAAAGCAGTATGCTTATGCCTGACAGACACCTCCCCACACAGACAGTGGCATAGGAAAAAGGCCCAAACTTGGTCAAGTCATCATTTAAGTCATTTGGCTGACTGGCTAGATGCAAATTCCATTCAAAACGTCCTGGGACTTCCTGCAGGCCTTTGAGGTCTTCTACTCCTGCTGGGAAAGCTGCAGGTCATTACCACATAAAACTGCCTTTGTTGATGTGTATTTCAAATTAGAATCCTTTCTTCTCGTCTCCCATTCCTTTCCAGACTACTTGTGCCCTTCCCTCTGTGCAAAAAATTAAGCACTGGATGGCTGCTTAGTAATTATGATGTGGTTTGTGTATTTTTGGAAGTGCATATGGGGGATGCTTTTACAATTATCTTTATTTTCTGTAATTAATTTCCAAAGCATTAAATGTAAATTAGCCCTCTATGTGAAGAGTCAAGGCTATCACCTATGCAAGGAAGGAAGAAGGTCTGACTTTCCAAACTAGGGGAGAATTTTTTCCACTTTAGTCTTTTTAACACATCATGGGAGGAGACATTAATGTTAAAAAGAGGAAAAAGAGAAATTTTAGTAAGTCTTTCTGACTTTATGCCTTGCCAAGCTAATTGGTTTCTACAGTTTGTGGCATGTCCTTGGATGACAGCACGGGATGCTAAAGTACAAAGTAAGTTAGGACCTAAATTTCCAATAGGTCAGAAAGTCCTGACTTAATGACTATGAACCCCAGTGGCCAGTTTGTTCAGAACAGAGCACAGTGCACAGTAAGCTCTGGTGGGTGAATGCGCTTAGAATCCCACTGGCAACTGAAGGCAGATTTTAGCAATTTTCTCATGGAAAAACACAGCAAAATATTCAAAAAACAATGTGAAATTTTTAATCATTCTGTCCCCCTTTCCTGATCTGAATCGTACACATCAAGGACAATAATACATAATATACCTTGCCATGTTACATGTGTTTTTTGGTCTCCTTTTCATTTTAATCATTAGATTTGAGAGTGTTAAATGTAGCTGTCCACGGGAAGTTTCCATGTTAGATAATTTCCCCCCTTTTCCCTCACTATATCCCTAAAATGTTAAAGTGTATATTTAGAATGGGGATTAGTCTTTTGCTATAGACATTTAAATGCCTCTTCCCTTTTCCTGTGTGTGATACTGGGGATCCACCCAGGTACTTTGCACTGAGCTTCTTCCTTGCTCTTTTGCAAAGTCTAAATCACTAAATTGCAGCAGCTGGCTGCACTCAAACTTCTAATCCTCCTTCCTCAGCCTCCTAGAGTACTGGGATTATAGGCATCTCCTACCACAACCCAGCTAATGCCCACATTTCTTGCACCCTATCATATGATTAATGTAACTTTGCTTGCAATGATAAACTGTAATATCATTTTTACCACCACAGTACTGGTTTTATAATCATATGGCACTCAAATGCTCCATTTGTTTTAGATAAATTTCAAATTCTACCCTAAGTTCTTTGGGTATTTTGTTGCACAAGTTAATTCTGAATTTATGACAAAATCACGAGGAAAAAAATGCCAGTTCTCTAATATCATCTTATCTAAACATGTTGCAATTACGTAAATCACACAAGGCACTGAAATAAAACAAACAATACAAAGCAAAAGATGACCTCCTGTCCATTTCCACTCATGAGTCTTTAAAATTGAAGTATACTGAGAAACTAGGCAAAGAGTGAGCAATCAACTACAAAATATATGTTTAATCCCACCCTAGTTCAGGATGTGAAACAGACTTGGGACACATTCTTTGTTCTTTTTCCAACCTTTCTTATCTTTCCATCTTCTTATCTAATATGTACAAATTAAACAGAACACACTAAGAAGCTTGGTTGGTCTCTGACAGCTGGAGTGTGGACACAGAATTAATTTCATCCCCTTCATTAGACAAACATTAAGTAGAGACTTTAAAAGACAATCTTTCTCAAACTTGTAAGGTTTGTTACTGGCAAGAGTTCGTAGCTCCTGAGTCATTTACAGGGTTATGTTCTTACTGTGAATATCTATTGGCTCTAAATAAATTAGTTTTTAATTTTTAGTCTTAAAAGAAATTACTACTTTATATGTTACATTTTTCCATGAATCCTATAAAAGGTATACAAAGTATTGCTTATACTTTTTATAGTGTTAGGTTACCTCTAAGAGTGATTTAGGCAACAATCTAAGTAAACCCAAAGAAGGAAGGTGACCTTACTCTAACATATTGTTCAGTGGAACACTGCTATTAGCATCTTGAGTGCATTTAATGCATGGTTATCAACATCATGAAAGAAACAAGGTTAAAATGTTTGGCTAGTATTAGTATTTGTATCTTCTTTAGTCATTTAGGTCCTAGCTGTTGCTCATAATAACTTTGCCACTAGGTGGAAACCTTTAAAAGATGATAACTGTTTCTTTTTTCTACAGTATCAGATTTAACCCTAATATTCAGAAATTGTAAAGAAGTTTACAATTTTTATTTCCTCTGATTCTAAATATATATTTTTATATCCTATATAAATACTCAAAATGGCTGAAACAACTGATTTTTTTTAATTTGAATTCAGTTTAGTTTATCTTATGTTTTGAAAGATGACATTCAGAATATACATAATGCTGAATGTTTGAGCTGAAGTTCAGTCCAAAAGCATTTGGAAAATCCTTTCATTTGCTTTTGTCTATTTTCCATTTCCTGTATTATGCCTTAACATGATTTTATTTTGTACTCTTTACCTAAGAATCTTATACAACAGTCAGCACATTGAAACTGTCCTCATCAGCTGGAGAGGTTCATTAGGCACTTAACTTGATCTTTATTTGATTCAGGCCTTGGAGAACTTGGCATTCCATCTCCCATGAAGTTGCCTGTTCATGCTCCAAGATGGTTTCAAACTTAGAGAAGCCAAGGCAAGCACCCTTGGCGGGGGATGTAGCTTCTACTGCCACCATTTCAGCTAAAACCCTCCTGGTCCCATTATTAAAATGCAAATAACATTTTCACAACCTCTTTTTTAAAAGAACACAGGCATTTATACTCAGTCTTCTGAACCTGAAGTTTATTGTTTTTATTCCCTTACCCAAATACCAAAAATCTCCATTTTTTAAAAGTTGAAATTCATTAAAGCATGGCAGTTCCAGAAACAGGAAATAAACTGGCATCAATTCTAGAATTATTTCTTGGGATTATTTAGAACACACTGGAACATTTATCTTTTACGGAAAGAAACTGTGTGTTGTTTTCTTACAGCTTATTTGGGGAGGATTTGTGGGTAACTGATCTTCATCCTCATAGCCACTAGAAGAATAATGAAAGTTAATAGTTCCATAATGCCTGAGCAGTATCTGAAGGAACAAGGGAGCGTCGCTCCTCACAGCTGAGTTTTACAAGTTAACTGGTGGCATTCAGGAAGGTTCCAGCCTGCCTCCCCAGCATCTGGCAATAACTTCTGCTGACAGCAGGCGAACAGATTTGATGGATCAGTATTGAATCTGGAATGGAAATGTTATTTTCCCTAATGTACCCAGATCCCTTTCAGGATGTCTGATAAAGCTTTACTTTAGAGATGGGATATATAAACTATCTCCAACCATCCATTAATCTAATACTCCTTCAGGGGGGAATCTGTCATATTTAGTCTATGTGCAAATGTTGATTCAAATTGCCTAAGGAAAGAGAAATTTAAAATGGCTTTGGTATTTACAACCATGCTATTTTAGAATTGAAGGATATTTGGAGTTGATTCTAATATGTTTACTTTTATTTTTTGAACAAGAAGGAGAAAATCTAGAAAGTCAAGTTGTTTTCTCAAAGTTTAGAATTAGAACACGTTTCTTTTGAATCTCAGTCGAAGGGGGCCGGGGATTAGCTCAGTGGTTCCACCATCTGCCTTGCAAGTGTAAGGTCCCAAGTTTGATACCCAGTTCCAAAAAAAACCCCAAAAAACAAAATGAATCTCAGTCCAAGATTCATTCCCATTTATCTATAGAATTTCTTGCATTCAATTTCTGTAATTTATATACAGGGACATCTCTAACCCTTTTACATGTAAAAATGACAGGGCAGGGTGGAAGGGTTTTAAAAACATGAAGAAATACATTTTTATATAGGCTGTATCACAGACTATTAAACTAGAATAGAATTTCTAGAGTAAAACCTTGACATAGGCAGATACGTATGCACATCTGTATTGTGTGTATTTAAACCTAAAGATGATTCTAAAATGAATATTATGCAATTTATACATGTATGGGAACATCATGCAATATTCCATAATTCAATGTTTATGAATCAATTTAAAGAAAAAAAATAAATTTTAAAAATGCAGCCAGGGTAGGGAACAAGTTGTTCACATTTTAATCAGGATTATCAGGAAAAAACAATAAATATTTGTATCCTGTCCTAATATCCCCTGCATTTAGCCAATTTCTCACCTTCAAGACTGTTCAATCAAAACTTGTTTTCTTGAGGCATTTACTAAAACTCAAATTTACCTTTCCTCATATGATAAAATGTACTTATTTACATAGATAGATAAAACAATTTATAAAACATTATTAGTAGCTACTAAGGATTTAGTGTCTGTTTTGTCTAGAAATTCATGCATTATAGTAAAAGTAATAGAAATAGAGCTTTAATTAAATAGGAGGGTTCTCTATGCATTAAAAAGGTGTGAAAGATATTTTGGGTGAAAATCCTTCCTATGATCTGCAAAATAATGTGACACTGGTATTGTCTAGTCAGCCTTCATGCGTCTTGTTTTGTACTGTTGTTCAACTGACTCTCATCATGTTTAATACACGTTTATGTGAGTGGTAACAGTGATGTAATGCTTAGGTGCTAAGTACCCTACTTAACTGAACCAATTAAGATCCTCCCTTCCTAGGAAAGAGATGCCAGTATTCCGCATCAAGGATGGACAAATTGGTCAAAGAAGATAAATGGGCTGAGATCATTCACCTACTTGAGAGTAGAAATAGGGCTCAGAATAATTTCTGGCTCTAGAGTAAATAAACTTGTAATTCTATGCTCTGCAGAGTCCAGAATGATCAAGATAAAATAAAATAAACCAAACCAATATCCTGTATGGAGCTAGAAAAACTGATCAGCTTGACATCCCCACTGTTGATAAAAATTGATAATGCATTTAGATGTTTTATCAAAAGTTTAAATATTTACTTGGCAGCAGGCATACAACAGTCAATTAGTACCTTTGATAAAGAGTGCTATAATTTAACACCTTGTGAAAATGATGCTCTGCGTACTATTTTTGGAAGAGTACCTTGCTTTTCATCTTAAACTCTATTCACATTACAGTCTTTGTTGTAATGTAAATTTCCAAGAGGCAAGTATATTCACATAAAAAGTTCACATAAAAAGAATAGTGTGATCACACATAAATATATTTTATTCTTCAAAATTACATTTATCTATAGGATTAATATGTTAACATTTACAAAACGGTGATGAAACTAAAGAAAAACTAATAGAAGGAGAAAATACTATGTTCATGTATTGATGACAACATAGCAACGACGTCAGTTCCACTCAAATTGATCTAAAAATTTGATATAATTTCTGTCAAAATGCCAGAAGAGTTTTTGAAGACACAGAAAAAAATTATTCTAAAATATATCTGGAAGCCAGGTATAGTGGCATACACCTGTAATCCCAGCACCTGGGAGGCTGAGGCAGGAGGATTGCCACTAGTTCAAGGCCAGCCTGGGCTACATAGTGAGACCCTGACTCAATAAATAAATAAATAAATAAATCTGAAAATGTATAAAACAATTTTGAGAAAGTATAATAATGTAAGGAGAATCACTGTGTCTAATATTTAGTCCAGGTATTTGCTTCATTAATTATGATTCTGGTGGAGAGGAAGACATATAAATCTCTTTCTCTACCTCCATTAGAATCAGCTCTAACTTTGAACAAAGGGGAAAAAGCAATTCAACAAAGGTAGGGTAGCCTTTTAATTAAATGGTACTAGAACAATTGGACAAGTAGAGGCAATGATAATCATTGATCAAAATCTCACTTTATAAAAAAACTCAAAATGAGCCCCAGATTCAAAATATAAAAAGCTAAACTAAAAGATTTTGACAAACATAAAAGAAAATCTTTGAGAGCTAGGACTAGTCAAAGAGTAGATTTGACCTTCGAAGTATGATCCTTAAAAGGAAACTCTGGACTTCATAATTAAACCTTTTGTTCTACAACAATGTACACTTTTAAAAATACAAGTGTCTCTCACTCTGCTATGCACAGAAGACAGAAAGTGGAATATGGAAAATATTTAGACACAACTTATCCAACAAAGAACAAATATTAAGAATAAATAAAGAATTCTCAAAATTCCACATTCAAAAATAGGCAAAAAGTCTGAACCAATATTTCATGATAAAGGCACATAAGCACACAAAAAGATATTCAATGCCTCTATTCATTAGCAATGTGCTAATTAAAACTACAATAACATGTTATATACTAGAAAGTCTAAAATAAGGAATACTGCCACCAACAGCTGGTACAGATGCCAAGAAACTAGGTCACTTTTGTATTACTGGTGAGAATGTAAAATGTTGCAGTCATTTTGGCAAATACTATAATTTACAAGTAGAGTACTTGGAATATAATTGACAGTTTCTTTTAAAAAATAAGCATGAAACTATCATATGACACAGCATGTACACCCTTGACAATTTATTACAAAGAAATGAAAATTTGTTTAGACACAAAAAAAGTGTATATGAAAGTTCTTGGCCATTATATTTGTAATAGCCCAAACTGGAAACACTCTAGATACATTTGAACAGTTGATTAAACAAGTGTGGTACATCCATATCCAGGAATACTACTCCACAATAAAGAGTTATATATTAATACACAAGACAACTTGGATTCTCCAGGGAATTATAGTGGGGGGGGGTTCAATTCTCAAAAGTCACATATTTCCACACATTATTTTCCATTCATATGTCATTGAATGACAATGATAAACTCATTGAAATGGACAGCAAATTAGTAGTTGTCAGGGTTTGGGATGAAGTGGGGTTGGTTGTGTAGAGAAATAGATTTAGATATCAAAGGACACTCAGAGGTATCTCATGAAGGTGATGAAATGTTCAACAGCTTGATTACATCAACGGCAATATCCTACCACTTTACTATAAATTTTACCAGGTGGAATTGAGTAAAGATTACAAGGGATCCCTCTTTATCATTTCTTTCAACTGCATTGTGAATCTACAATTATCTCAAAGACTTAGTTACAAACATATCATTCAATTCAAATGCTACCTTTGTTAAAAAATAAATCTAACCAATGGTGACTATGAATTGAAAGACGTCTCTTTTTATACAGCTTATGTTGATAATAAAATCATCTAACACACTTGGAATTTGAGAGGCATGGTTCTTAGCAACATAAAACATTAATAACACAGGAGAAACAGGCATAGAGTTATAACCAATGATCTGTTTTATTAGTAATAGGTTTAGGTAAGTGTATGGTACATGGAGACTTTAAATATTTGAGGAGAATGTTAGAATGAGAGGGAAATAAAAGGGTAATGGTGATGGTTATGGTGATAGTGATGCGTTTCCTAAATCCATCTACTTTTCTTAGCTCTCTTAAATGTTATGCAACTACACTGAGGTCCCTTTAAAATACTAACAATCTTCAGAAATTAAAATTTTAAGACAGAAAGAAATGGTCATTCAATCCTACATTTATAATCTATGTCTGTATACTGAATTCTCATGCATCTATGCCTATTAACATGTACTGCTAATCTTCATCAAAGGGTCAAACTTCTCCCAGAGGGGAAAAATAATCAAAATAATAAGGTTGGGCAAGATAAACATAGTCTCATTAAACATGTACAAAGTGTGGAACAAATCTTGAGTATTTGGCAATAACATTTTTTTCTTAAATTGAGCTGTCAGTGTACAAACTTCCAGTAGCGATTCATATATTATGTTGTATGATAATTGAGTATTATCATCCTATGGAAAAAATGACAGAAATGATCCCAGAGTTCATACTAATTACAGCAAGCTGTACCTTAAGGTCAACTTATCTTTTTGGATGTCTAATTTTCACCAACTGCAGTGTCCTGATATATGTCATGAACCAACACTTAATATGTCACAAATTTGGTTTGCAAATATGCACTTAAGGTGAGAAACCTAGAAGACTTGATAAAGGTACCTTTTCCTGTCTAAGAGTACAGATTTTATGTTGCTGTTTAGCACAATGTGAAATGTCTAGGAGGTGCCCTTGGGTAGGAACTCTTTGTTAACAAGCTATCAAGATTAACTGGGATAACCTGTAGGAAATCTTTTCTAAACAAATAGAAGCCAGTCAGTTCTGGGGAGATGCTTGTGTATATCAACCAGGCACAGCCATCATCATCTCTAAAGACTAATCTCTAAGCTATTGCTAGTTGTATTCTGATTGTTGTCAGTCAATTCAAATTTTATAAAACATCCATTTGTCTTGGTAATCTAAATCCCACTTTTTTACATCTGTTAGAATTTGTTTTATGCAAAACCAAGTCTCCCTTGAATTCAGTATAAAAACTGTGTGCTCTATAAGTTTGCTAGTTTAAAATGGTTAAAAAAAATAGCAATTTTTAGCTAACTTTCAATAAACTCTGAATGACTGAAGCATGTTGAGTCAAAGCCTATGGAAAACAAGAGAAGAATATTGGTTATCTGATTGTTTATCTGCTATGTGACCTCTCTGGCATTGCTTGGGAGACTGTCCATTAAATACAAAGCCCAGTGATTGTAGGGGTGTAACCAGCATCTCAGAATGGAACTATAAAAGCTTGATTTCTATCTTTTAAAGATAAGCAACTTCTCCAAACTTCTGCCTGCTGAGCATATAACCAATACAGAGTCCTTGCCTTGGCCTAAAGCAGTGACAGAATGTCCAGGTGCCTGTCCCAGGAAGCAAGAACCCAGTTTCTTTTCCACAAAAAAGGGGAAAATGAGCTAAAGATGGCTGAAAGTGATAAAGCAAGGGTGGAGCTCTGCATTATCTCTGTGTTCTCCCTCCTCTGTTTCTTACTATAAGAGACCTTACCTGCACAGGGTAAGATAGTGATTTGAGGCAAATGGGCCCCTGCATTTCCACAGAGGTAGCTACCTTTTTCCTTTGTACCAAAATATATGGCCTCCTTTGATTTTCAGTGGTGAGCAAGCAAGTCTGACCGTAGGAACCTGAGTGGATGATAGCAGGGGGTCCTTCTTATGAGTGAGAATTAAGTGAAATGCTAAACTTTCTTCTCTTTTCTGAACATTAAAAAAAAAACCTCTTAAGAAAAGAGCCCCCACACTGTAGATTTGTCTTAGGTTGTGACTCTTAATGGAATAGTCCTGTTTGACAAAATTACTAGTAAATATTGCAAATATCAGTCCTTACTGTTGCTGACCCTGGCACATACACCATAGAACGACCACGTGAGATACATTGGGTTTCCAATTAAGAGAGGCAATCATTTTGCAGGCTACCTGCAACTATAAAGTTCTACGTTGACAGGAGGGGATCTCAATGTGATTTTCATGTGTATCAAACTCAGTACAATCTATTCCCTAGTTTCCAATTGCCTTCTGATTTAGTGCTACTTTCACTCAATGCAGTTACAGATTGGAAAACATACTTTACTTATATTGATTGCATAGACCTAAATACTATACACTGTATCAGAATAAATAAAAGCAGAAACATTAACCTCTCATTAAAATTTTTGAAACAGTGTTAGATTTTCTGGCGGAAAATTTCTGGCGGAAAACTGTATAACTTTGTAACTTAAGGAAATCAAACTCCAGGATATATTCCATTTTGTTTACTTGTAGAAAATAGAAATGTAATAATATTAGGCATTGTCATTTATTTTAATAATTTTAATCATTCTTTATGTTGGAAAGAACAATTTTAATGGACATGGAACTAAATACCAGAATCATTTTTATGTTATAGCAAGTAATCACACTTTTATCATAATATAATTATGAATGATCTCAGACATTATTCCAGAATATTCTTGGAGGATAAAATATATAAAGGGTAAAATATATTTATGTGCAAAACAGGGTCCTGATAGTATTGTACATTATAAGTTCTAATGGGCATATCTTTAATAAGTGGAACTTCTTGGAGTAAATTTACATCAAATCTTTATGCTGATGATGTGACATCACTTACAATTTATTTGGAGCCAGTTAGAAACCTGTTTGTGTTCATTACATTAATTGATAACTATATCTTTTAGGTTAAAATTTTTTCAAGTTTGTAAGATGAAGTCCAAAATTTCTAATTATGTCACTGAAAGCTTATTAGCTTCAGATGGCAAAGTTTAGTTCACCTGTATTGTCTCAGGTGGTGGGATCTGGAAGTCAAAGCTTCCTTACCCACAAATTATTGTTCAGGTAAGATTTGTATGGTTATCTTGTCATAAAAATAAATTCTAATCTAATATTTTCCCAAAAATCACTTTATTGTTTGAAAATTGCAAGCGTCATTAATGTTACAGCATCTCTGTTACATGAACAAAGCTACAAATCAGGCAAAGGAGAAATGAAATCTCAATGGGACTTAGACCATGTTAAGAGAATGCATTGGAGTGGATCTTGGCTGGTCCACTTATTTACTTGGTTAGAAGGGATTTCTGTCTTCAGTATTTTATATGATATATTGGACATGTCATATAATTATAGTAGTAATTAGGACTTTGTCCCCAAATTAGATTTAGAAGCAAATATCTCCATACTATAGAAAGCTATAGTACAATTTTATTCAGTTAATTTGCCCACTTGGTCCTTGACTGGCTTTGACTAGAGCTCCATTTTCAACTTCCAGGTTTGCTTAATGGTGACCTTTTCAGAGATTTCCAGTAAGCTAGCAAAGCTAGTATTGATGATCCAGATGATTCATGCAATAAAATTTTATTAAACCTTTTCTTTATGACTGTTACTGGGCAAGACACTAAATATTTAGTAGGAAAGATTTTCCTTCCCTCATGGAGTTTCTATACAACATTGATGTCCGCCTTCAAAGACACATTCAAATAACACTTATCATATTTTTATTGTATTGCTCAATAAAACAAGGGTATGTGGGAAGGTATAACTGGAACCCTGATGCGGATGGACTTGGTTTCTGAGGAAGAAAATAGAGATGAATCCTGAGCTATCCTTTGATCAGAATAGCTGGAGTATGCCCAAGTGTATTTCAGGCAGAGGAATGCCAGGTGAGTTTCATGAGGCAGGAAAAAGCTGTGCACATTTGGAAAGAAAAAGAGTAGGGTCAGTAAACGGAATCATGGTGGAAGGGATGAGGCTACAGAGCAGTCAGAATAAGCCTGGTGTGACAGAGCCTGTCTCATGTCACAGGACGTGAGAAATTTCTGTATAGACACCTAATGAGCCTGTATTATTACTCCACATTTGTTCCTTGTTTAAATAAACTGACTATATCAAATATCGCCATCCTTCCAGCTTCTTACAAAGAGACAATGGTGGAAATTTAAGACAAGCAAAAGGAAGGGAAATACAGCCACAAAAGTCTTTCGAGTTATTAGTTCTTTTTTTTTTTGGTACTGGGGATCGAACTTGGGACCTTGCGCTTGCAAGGCAGGCGCCAGAACCACTGAGCTAAATCCCCAGCCCTGGGTTGTTAGTTCTTAGGACAGAGTTGGCGAACATCCAGTTTTGACCTACTGATGGAGGGAGTGGAAAGAAATTTTGCATTTGGCTTAAAGTTTTTAAGTCATAGTATTTTAGCAGAGAAATTACTGTATTTGCATGAAGGCATATAACCCCACTGCTCCAGACTAGTAACTTTGGTTTATACCTTCATTAAAAAATAGAGCCTACAAATAGGCATTTTAAAGTATAATTCTTAAGATTGGAGGAAGACATAGTTTTTAATAAGTCTTTAGTTCCCATGAAAAAAAAATTTGCATTATAAATAAACAACCTGGGAATCTATTTTTCTAAACAGATGGAGGTCAGATGCTAAAATATCAGTGAAATTTGAGGACAAATCCAACATCATTTTGTACATCAAATGTTTACATAGACATTTAAGGGGTATGCTTGTTATATTGAATGAAAATGTGTCATTTCTTAGTCTGTTCCAAGAAATGAAAAGCTCAATTATTTTCTATTAAAATATTTTACTCTGAATGAAATCATGATTTTTTTGATTATCTGAGACTCATAGGAACACTTATCCAGAAAGATGTAAGTCTGCAGAAGACAATTTAATGTAATCATGTCTCAGTAACTTAAAGGCATATTTCTTTATTGATATAATTTTAGTAATTTTCCAATAAAACATAACACGGCTTATGGCACATATACTTCAGTATTCATTCTTCCCTCTAAAAATAATATAACTCTATCAATTGCACCTTGATCTTTGTATTTCAAAGATATTTTAAGCAGAATTGGACATTATTTCACTTTGCAAATTAGCCAGTAGCATTTTACCAATTTCAGCAGAGAAATATCATCTCAATTAATTGTTATTCTTCCTTGTCCAGCACCTGTTCATGAACTTTTGTAATTTCCACCTTATGATTATGGCATAGAAACATTTAGTCACCCCTGTCTTTTCTGTGGCTTCATAGCTTTGGTATTGAATTCAAATGGAAGTTAAAAACATGACATTCTTCTAAACTATGTATGTGGTCAACAATAAATTATGAAATCACTCAGAGGCTTAAATGTTATTTTATGATTAAATTGGTAATTACCTACCTCAAAGAGTTATTTTGGGAACTGAATAGACCAGGGCCAACTTGGCCAATTATAGACACAATAAACTAGACCTATCATTAATAATAATAATAACCAGGAAATCAGCATCTTAAACTCCCCAAGTGATTTTATGCATACTAAGCCTACTTAAGGATTATCGTTCTAGAATGACAATGTGATTTCTCCAATAGTGAAAAAAAAAAAGCATTTAACCAATGTTGAGAATGTGAAGAAACTAGTTGTCACTTACATTGTTAATGGGAATATGAAATGTTACAGCAACTCTGGAAAGCTAACAGTTATTTTTAAAGGTAAAATGTAGTTAAACACTGCAAACATACTCCTAAGTACTCATCATAGTAAAATGAGCTTGAGTTAAAAAGAATCTCTACACAATGTTCAAGTCAAATGCCCTTTAATACATAGATAGTTAAGCAAAGTGTAGTACATCCATATAATGAGATGTTACTCTGCACTTAAAAAACAACAAAACGTTGATGTTTGAAATAAGTTGAACAGATCTCAGAGACATAATGCTGAGTGGGAAAAAAAAAAAAGCAAATATCAAAAGAGTTTGCATATGGTATTATTCCACTTAAATAAAATTCTCCAAGTTCAAAGTTATAATGGTAGCGACCAGATCAATAATTGCCCATAGTTAATGTTCTAATTAAGGGTAACTTTAAGGAGTTCCTTTACGGTGATGGAATAGTTCTGAAACCTGATTGTAGAGATGGTGGCCAAAGTCTTCTTCCGTGTACAATGCACAGAAGTACTGTCAAAACTAGGAGCAGCGTCAGCATGATTGGGACTGAGTTCTTCTCTGGCTGATTGGTGATTTCTCAATGTGTCTGGGTGAGTCATGCGGCACAGTCTTGTGGTCTGCATCTGGTCCCTTGTCCGTTCCTCCCTCCCACTGTTCCTCTGCTTCACAGCCACAAACTAAACAGCTTTATGCCATGATATTCCTGTCGTGGAGCCAGCCGGTCATGTGCTGAATCTCCTAATACTGTGAATTAAATTAAACATCACTTCTTTAAGTGTGTACGTAAGTTATTGTGTCCCAGTGTTATGGGTTTTTTCGACATGTCTCCCAAAATCTGCAAGCACTCATAGGTGGACTTTTGGGAGGTGATTGGATTATAGGGGCATCGTAATAACCAGGAGATTCATCCACTGATGCGGTTATACCTCAGTTGGTATTAGGAGGTGGGATCTGGTATGCGGAGGTGGGTCACTGGGGTGTAGCCTGGAAGGCCTCAGCTTCTTCCCTCCTCCTTTCATCCTCTCTCTGCCTTCAGCTTGCTTTGATGTGAGCAGCTCTTCTCTGACACCTCCCTCTGCCATGCTGCCAACTCAGGACTGAAACCTCTGCAAACCATGAGTCAAGCTAAGCCTCTCCTTCTTTAAGTTGTGGGTGTCAAGGATTGTTCTTTAGAGATGAGAAAGTGACTAATAAGATTGGCACTGAGAAAATGGGAAAAATCATTGCAGTAATTATAATGGACTATCTGGGTTAGAAACCTTTGGAATTGGCTTGTCAGAGAGTCTGGAAAGATTTTCAGATTAGAGAAGGCCTAGAATGTTGTGACAAGAGCTTATTAGGTAATTCTGGTGAGAGATTAGAATATCAGAATACTGATAGGAATGTGGAGAGTAAGACCAGACCTGGGAGGTTTCAGATGGGGATAAGGACTACCTTTATTTTTTTAAAACAAGTTCTCTCTATGTAGTTCAGGCTGGCCTCAAACTCACAGCAATGCTCTTACTTCAGCCTCTTGAGTGCTGGGATTACAGGTGTGTGCCACCATGCCTGGCAGAGACATCATTTTATTTATTGAAACTTATCAATGAATTTTAAACTGAAGAGAGGCTAACTACAAAATGTGTCCTGGATATGTTGAAAAAATTATTTATGAATTGCATTTTAAAACTGACACAGCACCTCATTATTTAAAACATCCCCTAAATACTTCTTATAAAATATTTTCATCATTTCTTTTTAAAATTAACAGTCAACCCCTAAAATTAACTCCATTAAGTTTAATATGGATATCTTCTTCTTTCTTATTTTTTTAAAAACATTATTATTGGGACCAATTCTAGTAGCCTTTAGAAACCTTTTTTTTCTTATGTTACACATTTTTTACATTAAAATTTGAATTTGATGTAAAAGCATTGAAATAATATCTTTTAGATATTACTTTTAAAGAAAATTAGAACACCCAAATTTAAGAGCATGGCTATTGGGCTTGAACCTGGAGGACACACTCGAGGAATGGGCATTGGCTCAGCGAGCTTCCGCCATGCAGCTTGCTCCTATCCTTGAGATCACAGACCCAGAGTCATTTCTCTTGTGCACATGCCTGTTTCACATTTTATCAGTATTGTTAAAATTCCTGCTTCTAGTGGCATTGACTGAACCTCAAGAACAGAGTTGTTGCTGAGCATGGTTGAGCACACCTGCTCAGTAGGAGGATCATGTTAGAGCATGGCCTAGGCAATTCAGGGACTCTGTCTAAAAAATAAATAAATAAATAAATAAATAAATAAATAAATAAATAAATAAATAAGGAAAGGGCTGAGGATGTAGCTCAGTGCAAAGGCTCTTGGTTCCATCTCCAGTACAGACCAATAAAATAAAGAAAAAGTACAGAGCTAAATTAAACCACTGCTGATCATTCAATGGTGCAAAGGCTTTTTACTGTTTCTTGATTTCTTTATTCCCTTTTATTTTCCATTCCTATTCTCCTCTACCTTAAAGTTGATTGTTTTGTTTAATGTTTATCCCTTTCCATAGAGGTATTCTTATTTTAAGTATATATAAATTATATTTTGCTATGATTCTTATGATTCTTCATATTTTCACTCAGCTCCAGGTATGCATAGTTACTCTGAGTACACAGACTTTTGGCTTGTAATTGCTGTAGATGGAGCCATGATGAATTCACACCTCATTTGGCCTCTCCATTTGCCTGGATGGACATCCAGATTGCTGTCATCACCCCGCACACTGCAGCAAGAAACATACTACATATTTCTCTGTGGACTTCTATGCAAATTTACCACGAGTATATTATGAGATGAAATATTCACAGTATTTACCCATTTTTTGTTTTTGTTTTCCCAAGTTAGGTAATTCTTTTTCAAAAGTCAGTTCTTGTTATTTCCTCCATAAGTTTTTTTCACATATCTATCCCCTATCCTATTTTATCTTTCTCCAATAACATCAGATAAAGTCTCATGGTCTAATTTAATGTTTGAACTATGACTGCATAAATTTTCTGTCACTTCCAGTTGTGTGACCTTGAGAAAATTACTTTGTCTCTCTGTTTATTAGCTACCTTGGCTGTAAAATAGAAAAAAAACCCTATGTGTATCTCGGAATTATTATGAGTTTAAAACAATTTAATGAATGTGAAGCTATTACCTGATTTAATAGCATTAAAATTTTATTGATGATGTCATATTGGTAATGTTGATGGTGAGTGACATTGCTAAAGATGATAACAACAGTAATTATGACGAAGGTAGCAATAATTAAACATGTAACTGTCTATCTAGATTTACCTATCTTAATTTGGTGTCCTGAGATGCAAACCTTGAGACAAAAATTCAAGTGAAAATAATTATTTTGAAATGTTACCTTGAATATAACATTAAAGAAGTAGGAATTAAGAGAGGGAAGACAATTTATTGAGGTTATGGTTAAGCCAGTTACTTCTGTAGATGAATAGAGCCAAATCTTGCTAGGGAAATGTGCAAACATGTTATCATGTCTAGAGGGTAAAGAGATGGGTATTTATATAGCAACTCGCATTAGTCTGTAGTTATAATCTGCTTCTCTGGACATAATAATTCTGCTTTGGCCACAGTTTATAAAGTTACCAAGAGGCCAGAAAAAGCTTTCAGTCAGAGAATGCAGGTAAATATCAATAGCTATAGATACGCAGGGAAATGATTATGGAAAAGGATTCTGATTGAGCCCCAACAACGTCTGCTATCATACACTATATTATTCTGTATATGTTCAGAATTTAACAAATAATACATTTAACAAGTTAATAAATATTTTTTAAACTTATGAAGCAATAAACTTCTTTTACCACATAATCTAGTTTTACTATAATTTAACATAACTATTTTTAGATAATGTGACATTTCTTTCAAACACAGGCATTCATTACTTAACAAGTAGAATATGTTATAGGAGATGAATCATTAGATGATTTCATTATCGTGCGAATATCATGGGATGCACAATCATAAACCTAGATCGTCCAGATCAGTGTGGCCCTTGATGCAATTGAAAGACACAGTAAAGATGAGATGTACAAGGCTACTGCCTGCCTAATGGTATATTGTTTTACAGTAAAGTTAAAAATGTTTATAAGTAGAAGAGAAATACTCTAAAAATACAATTCAAAGTATGGTATGGTATACACATAAACCAATGTTATATAAATTTATTATCATTATCAAGTATTATACACTGTACATTATTTGTATGATGTACTTTTATGCAACTGGAAATGCTGTAGATTTATTCACACCAAAATCCTCACAAACACTTGAGCAATGCATTGTGCTACAGATGTTTATGATGGCTATAATGTCAACAGGTGATTAGAAAATTTAAGCTCCAATTCTATCTTATGGGACCACCGTTGTATATACTTTCTGTCACTGATTGAAAATCATTATGCAATCTACAACTGTGCTCTATAAATTCCATCTATATCTGTTAATGTTGTGGATTAACAAATAATTTTGCATTGCATATCACAGAGAATAAAGACAAGAAATGAGCTTTCTGTTAACAAGAAATATTTAAAACATTCTAAAGGAAATATGTAAGCCAATTTGAGTTAACAGTTCTCATTTCTATCCATTTATTTGTATCCATAACTACATAAAGCCCAAAAGATATAATATTTCAGGTCAAAATTTATGAATTTTAAAGCATCTGCTAGATTGAGTGGGTTAAGGACATAGCAAGGTTATATAATATTACTGAGCTAAGTCTAGTATTTCTTACTGAAAATCAGTCTTCTTAAGTCAAGTTCATTCTTTTGAAAGAGTAAATTACCAGTGATATGAAATTCATTATTAATAAGAGTTGAAAAACAAAGTTATTTTAATCCACTTTTTTGAAAAGCTAAAGATGTCAATTCACTTTTTAAAAATCCCTAAAATGATAATCCAAATTTAATGTAAGTCTATTTTAGTTACTAAAGAAAAGCTTATATTAATGGTAGACTAGAATTAAATATGGAAGAAAATGAAGTACTAAAGAAATTGTCTTTTTCCTATATTTATCATCTACCTATTTATCTATAATAAAAAAGAGAGGCAGGCAGAATTAATACTGTGATACTAAGGGAACCTCATAGAAGGGGTCTAATGTGATTGAATCACGATTCCACACATGAGGCAAACAAAGAAGAGGAAGAAAATTAATATATAGTGAAAGAATGCCTCTCCCCTCCCTGCCATTTTCTTTTGCTTATATAATGGTTAATTTAAAACTAATAGGAGGAAATCAAAATTAATTTACACAGAATAGAATATCATTTCAAATCTCCATTATTTTTTTCTAAGAAACTGAGTTAAAATAAAATGTGATAATCTAAAGAGAAATGAAAGTCAGACTTGGTTAAAAAAACCTTTTAAGCCTAAAACAAACGTGAAAAGGTGAGAGAATGACTGCCTAATTTGTTGTGTGAAAAATGGTTAGTTACATCAAAGTCTTTTTCATATTTGTTAAATGTTCATTTTGGCATTGCACATGTATGCAAAGTGGAAGAGGGCTTTTGACAAATTACCATAAAATATAATAAATTATATTTTTCTTTAACTGGAATTTATTGTACCATCAGTGACAATCCCACATTCATATTTTAATTTGTAGCTATGATCAGGACACGTTTTTAAGCCTTTCATTTTCTGTAAAAGAAAGAGTTGAGGCATAGAATTTAAAGACTCATTATTCCTAGAATGTTTGGCCTGAGAAGATGAATGGAATGTGTCTTTTGATTTTCCAGTAGTGTTATTCTAAAATGCCCCTGTAGGTCATTACTTATTCTAGAGTTGGATCAATCAAAGGCAGATGAATCAGTAAGGCGCAAAAGAGGAAGCCACCTTGAAATGGATTAAGTGAAATAATTGTGTGAACATATGGCCTGGAAATTAAATTGATTCAGCTAAATGAGTTATATTAAATAGATCAGGTAATTTTCAGGCTTCTAGTCAGGTGATCACACTTTAAAGCAATTATGCAATTTCAGACATTGCGAGGGAGTGGACCATAAATCTACAGTTTGCAGAGATAGAGACAGAATACAAAATGAATTAAGCTGGAGTGATCTTTTAAGAGTTTGTCCTTTTAAAAAATGTGTATGTAAAGATAAAGTGCTAAAGGCAAGATTTAGAGAGATTTTCTGGTTGAAATCTATCAAACATCTAAGTCATCAATGATGTATTCATTTGTTTACTCACTTCAAAACAAATATTTATTGAGCAACAACTTTTAGATTCATTACTAAATTTCAAATTTTTCAAATTTCCTTTTCTAGAATAGTAAATAAATATATTGTGTGAATCTGTACTATATTTAGAGAATACAGTAGCTGCTTTTTAATGATAAAGTTATGTGAGCAAACTAGTGTTTATCAGGAACGTGGCTTTTCTTGGTCTGGGTCTCAGTGTTTGAGTATGAGGTAAAATATCCATATAGGTATCACCTCTGTATACTTACTCTCTCCAAATACTTAAATATATAAAGATTGCAAAATTGTATCTGTCAGGGGAATTGTGAAGCAAGGAAATATGCATAATATTTGTAGGTCATGAATGCCTACTTTTATGTTTTTCAAAATTTATGCTATAATGTAGTAAGACATTTTAAATATATGGTATCAAAGCAGATAATTCTGAGAAATACTTTTGGCTAAACTATTTAAAAATCTTACAGAAACAGATAACCTCTTATACACTGAATTAAATAAATTGTCATCATTTTTTATTTCTATATTTTAAGATTGTCAAAAATTGAGGTTATTAACTGTGCTACTATAAGAACTACTTTAATCTCTCAATCATAGAGCTGTTGGAATGTATAAGAAGTCCCAAAAGATTTAATGTACATGACCTGGGCATGCTGTCTCTAACATGACAGACATGTACTTGTGAAATATTTTCAATTCATCCTTCATAGAACACCCATGTACTTCTTGCTGATAAAACATCCCTGTGGTTACAGTGGAAAAGAGGCAAAGAGCATAAAATTTTTGTAATTGTAACAAGCAGTACTTCTGGTTTGATTTATAGAAATACAATTCAGTAGATGAAAAATGAAAGGATTATAACCATATGAGGCAATGACAGGTACAAGAATTTTGTAAAGAGCCTCATATTTTATAAAATGTCCTCTCATATATGTTTTCATTGAGCCTTACAACAACCAGATGATGAGACTCTGCATAAAGATCAAAGGCTTGAGGCTCAGATATTTTTTGTTTTCCCCAAATAAATAAAACAGAACAGATTTAAAGATAGCTAGTTAATAACTTTGGTTGTCTACAAGAAAATGCCATACAAATGTACAATATCATAAATAAAATATTAGGGGTGGGTCAGCTGAAAAAAATCTTATCTCTCTGAGCAACATGAAAACTGCATAGTGAATAAAATTTGTGAATCAGTAGTAGACTTGAGATATTTATCTCAACCTACTATTTCTCCAGAAAATATTTACTTCTCCACTGGAATCATTAGCAGGGAGAGTGCAGTACAAAACAGTAGGAGTTGAGGAAGAGCAGAAGCATAGTGAAAAGAGTTTAACAAGCAAAAGAAAACTGAGGGTATCAAGTAGTCTTACCAGAGGTAAGCATTTGGATTTTACAAGGGTACTAGAGAAAAATGGAAGTATTTGATTGAGAGTGCTCTCATGAACAAATTTATACCTTGGTTGTCTACAACCTAAAGAATCTTTTTGAAAGAGTATGAGGTAGACTAGGCAAAGAAGAGCTGAGAGACCAGTTCAGTGGCTGTTTTTATATATTCTCAGTACAGATGCTGGAATTCTGAAAAAAAAAAAAAAAAAAAAAGCAACAGCTATGGATTGAAAAAGAATGATTTCAGAGATCTTCATGTAGTGGCTGAACAAATATATTATGTGGGACTCTATGAAATTGCTTATGTTTGACTGCTTTTGACAAAAGACAATTTTGTATTGTCTAATTTCATAGAAGTTAAGCATAAAAGAATTATACTATGAAATTCTCAGGTTTCTGATTTGAGTACCTGAATAGTTGTTGGAATCATTCACTATGATAGGAAACAGAAGCAAAGGAACAAAAATATATTTGTTTGAGGGGCTGCAGAATTTTAAAAAGTCTTTGATAAACGAAGTTGCAATATTCAGTCAGTGTAACTAGATATGTAAATGAATGAAATCTGAAGGTAACACGTATAAGCTGAGAAGCAAAAGGGAAGGAAAAAAGAACATTTAAAACATTACAGAGAGAAAGACTAAAATAGATTGAGAGTAGTCAAGGAGGTAGGAAAAATTGTCAGCAAAAATTGATGGAAAGAGGGTCACAAAATGAAGCAACATTTTATTCAACAACCTAGTAGAGATTATAGCCAGTGCAATAAAACTAATAAAAAAATAAAAGTCTTAAACACTGGAAAGGACGAAATGCAACATCTTTCTCTGCTGATAAAGGGATTATTTACATAAAGAAAACCCAAAGAATCTTTGAAAACGCTAGCAGAATTTTTTTAAAGTGGGCTTAGCATGGAAGCACGATAAAATAGAAAAATTTTTTTAAATTATCATATTTTTATATATTAGTAGTGAACATTTGAAAACTACGTTTATACAACTAATACTATTTATAATACTAAAGAAGGCACTCAGATATACATGCAAAAATGTGCAATATCTACTAAGAATTGCAAACTACTAATTAACAATACCAACTAAAGAAAATGAAATATACTCTATGTTTATTGTTAAAGCAAAATATTGGCAATATTAACATGCTGTCCATTCTTCTAAAACTGACCTATTTATTGTAACTTTATTCAAATAATCATCACAGTTATATCTGGAAGCAAGTTGCAAATACAAATATCCAGAAATAGTCAAAGAATTTTTTAAAAGAGTGACAAATTTGGAGGACTTACATTATTTGATTGTAGGAAAAACAATAAAACTATAATAATTGGTTGAGCACGATAGCATGATATTGGCAAAAGGATTATAGGTCAATGAAACAAGAAAATCAAGAAATAGATCTAAAATTATAGTTAACTGGGTTTTTTTCCTTCTTTTCTGGCCAAAGGTACAAACACACAAGGGGTAGAATCATGTTTCAACAAATAGTTGCTGCAAATAAACTTTATCCACACTTTGTACCAGCACAAAAGACACAAAATCCCTCAAAACTGAACATAGACCTAAGTGGAAAAGCCCAAAACTGTCAAAGGTTTAGAAGAAAATAGAAGTTAAAAAAATAGGTAAAGACTATTTTAGATATGACACCCAAAGTACAACCCATTAATGAAAATAAATTATAGTAACCTGGATTTTACCAAACTTAGAAATTTACAATCTTGGAAATACTATTAAAATACCGAAAACATAAGGGGACAATATTTTCAAATTTCATACATGGCAACAGATTTTTATCCTTACTATCTAAAGAACTCTTAAAATTGTAATCAGAAAACAAACAACCTTATCTTAACATTTGACAAAATATTTGGATACATACTTTATTAAGAAGACATTCAAATGACAAGAGCAAAACGTATGTTCATACACATTACTTTTTAGGGAAATGCAAATTAAAGTCCCAATGTAATATCATTACATACCTGTTAGAATGACTGAAAGAATAAGAGGAAAAATGCAATAGCAAATAATAGCTGGCATGTGAAACCATAATGAACCTATTCTTTGTTTTGATTTTATTAATTCAATTTTATGTATCTTTGTCAAAACTCACAAAAAATATACACTAAAAGATCAATTTTGCCACATGAAAATTATGCCTTACTAGTAAATTTTTTAAAAAAAGAATAAACCATATCATTGATCAAGCACTGACCATGGAATCTAGGATCAAGAGGGTTCTTGTAAAAATGTTTAAAAATGTTTTCATGGGTATACAGAAGTCTTAAGTCCATTTCAAGATTTAAGCCCATTTAAGGTTGTTCAGGAAGTTAAGAAGCTGTATCCAAAAGACAAGTAAAAAGAGAAAATGTTATTTCCAATGGAAATAAACAATCGGATGAGAACTATTTTTTTTAAATGAAAGAAAAAAAGGGAAACCTTGAAAGTTTTCCCTCATAGAAGGAAAGGATGGGAGAGGAGAAAATTGAAGACACCACCAATAAGAGAAAAAGTTAGTGAGAAGGCAGGGGTGGATGGCTTTGCAGCACAGAGGAAGAGCACTGAACCAGATGAAGGAGGGCACTATTTCTACCTAAAGAAGAAAAGAAGAGAGATAGGTGTGGCACCTAAACTTTGGGCATAGACTTCTAACTTATGCCTGCTATATTGTTCCGTAAAAGAGAATGGGAATTAATAGTATTTCCATAGCACTGCAATGGAGAGAATAAATTTCTATAGCACTTGACAATGGAGAGAATAAATCTGATACCGCCCAAACAGTGTGTGTGTGTATGTGTGTGTGTGTGCATATTCTAAGACACTGAGCAACATTTATGCATTTAGAGAAAATGAACCATTGAACTCAAAGGTTCCACTTTGTTTTTCAGGAAAGTGAACTGGAAAAATAAACAAAGCATAGGAATTGTAGATACTCCCAAAATATATTTTAGATTATGCTCTTTAAGAAAGCAAGCAAAGGCATGGAAAAGAAGAGTCAAAAGATTTATTTTCTTAATGAAGTTGAACCAGTTGATTTAATAAGGCAAAAGTCTGAAAAATAAAATAACAATATGCAGAATATCTCTTAAAAGTGGGATTTGGAGACTACAGACTTCAGAGGGGAAATGAATAAGGAAAAAATTCGTCCTGTGACACTGGAAGGAGAAAATGAAATAGAAAGATGTTTATAATGCATATCAGACATTAAGACACCAAATCAATTTTCCATAGTTATATTAAGAAGGCTGGAATGACTTAATTATATCAATTATATTTATATATATTAGATCAAATATATATATATATATACACACATATGTATACACACACACACGCACACACACACACACATAGTTTTTTGACATAGGGTTTCACTGCATAGTCCAGGTTGGTTTTAAACTCTCTATGTAACCCAAACTGGCCTTAAACCCCTGTTGATCCTCCTGCCTCAGCCTTCTTCTGGGTGCCAGCCAACAAGCCCAGTGTTGAGTGATTTAAATAAAAAAAGAAACCATGGAACAGGTGCTAAGATAGTCAGTGAATGACCAAAAGTGCCTACTGGATTTACAAATGAGAAGGGCCTGTGGAGAATGAGACTGCTAGAGACTGCTAGGAATTACAACTCTGAAAGCTGCAGGAATTCCTGTGAGGATACAGAACTACAGGTTCAGAAGTGCCTCTGGGGAGGGTGTGGGAGGCAGGAGTTCTGTCCTCTCCCTGACTGTATAGGTCATCCAGGAAGGGAAATTTCTCTTCAGAACATGATGGGTAAATGTCTAAAGGAAACCAGGATTCAGGTAGTATAAGTATACACTCTCCAGAGAGACTGATTCCATTTCCAGTGAAAAAAACTGCATTCAATGCACAGTACAAAGAATGTTTAAAGTGATTCAGTGAGGAGCTGTAGGCCCATACTTCTGCAGAAGTCAGGAAGAGGAAAAAAAAGTGAAGTAGGAAAATGAGGACAAGTATATAAAGCATGTTCTTTTATGTTATTTACAATGACCCTGCTAATACAGTAAAAGTAACACTAGTAAGTGTCCTGGAATTTCACAGAAAACTAACTGGGCTTGATGAGATTGTACAGCAGTGAGCACAGCAATTACAGGGCCCACTCCTTCTGCTCCACCCCACTGCCAAGGCCAGGCAGGTATGCATGGCTGATTAGGGCCCTCTTTCCTGCGAAGACTGGATGCAGCTCTGGAGGCTTTCTCAATAGCTGGCCAGTAGCCATTTTTGGTAATTAAATTGATTTTTAAAAAATCCTTGCATTTTCCTACTTTTTTTTTTTTCAAATTTAAGTCTTCTGATGACAGACCTAAACTTCACATTCTAGAAAAGAGAATGAACATTTCTCCTTTACCTTAAATATTCCTCCATTCAGGAAAGGTTTCTATTCCCCATTTTGACCTACTTCTCCCAGAAATATGGAACCTATTAGATTTCAAGGCCATTTATAAGGCTTTCTGGATGTTAACAGGGAGTGTATTATGGTGCAGAACTTCAAATCTTTGTCTTCCAAAGTTAATATTCTTGGCCTGTTTTACAGAGGAAAAGTAAATTTATACTGCTTCTTAGTCTCCAGTAAAGTGTTCAGAATGAAGAAAGCAAAACTTTTTGCTTTGATGAAATCATATAGTTTTTATGTAATTAATTCTACATAGAATATTTATACTAGTGAGAATGAACATGTTATTGTAGTGCCTAACAGCTCAGTAGATGGAATCCCATTACCAATTTTCCCTCATATTGGCTATATAATTTAGATCAATTGACTATTCTATGTTTTGTTTCCACATCTTTTATCTAAAATAATATGTAGTGTAAGTGCCAGGGGTTTTGACTTCACTATGGTGATTACTGAAAGAGAGAATAAGTAGTTACAGGCTCAGTAATAGTCTTAAGAACCTCAGTGGGAAAGAAAATGGAAAATTTTTATTTAAGAGGCAACAAGGTTTATGTTTCACCTACAAAAGAGATAATTAGAGAAGGAATGATTTAGGATTTTTCAAATGATGGGCTGAATAGAGTTACATGGAGCAGTGTACTGGCTCTCCTTAGGTAAAAATATCAGGTAATTAGAGCTGTCTGAAACTGGAATCCCTGCCTCCAGGCTGATGAGTTGCTTGTTGATGACCCATGAAGAGCAGAAACTAAATGAACAATCATCATAAAGACTGTGAAATGAGTGCCCATATTATGTAAGAGGTTCAACTGGAAGTTCAACTGGAGGATATCTAAGGTATTTATTACTCTAATTTTGTGTTTATTTGGCCATAATACTTGCTTCCAGATTGTTCAACTATAAAGAATCTGCTAAGAAAGAAAAAGAACAAGAAAGATTTCAGGATATGGGTTATTTTATCAGAACAGAAGAGTACACAAGATTGCATTAAATGGAACACATTGACTTTTTCATGATCACAGAAATTCAAATCATGCTATAAAGAGTAAAGAAAAGGGAGTGAACAAGCACTAAATTTTGAGCCTCAAATACATGAAATATGTTTAATATAACTTGGAATCTTCATGAAAATTTTATGTGATTGGAGTTTACAAGTTGGATTTCAGAAAATGTATTTATTTAAAGGGAACAACAGATAGAAGGCAGGCCAGGATTTCTGTCGAAGTTAAGGCTTTTTCATGCACACACTCACCTGCATAAAACACACACACACACGCACACACACACCATTGTACTCAGTTAATAATGTAGTATTTTTAAAAAACAATAGAAATTATCTTAATATATTATCTTTAATAGCACATTATTTATAACATATGAGCATTGCAATGAAACATGAAATAGAATATACTCAGTCTCAAGTACCTTCTAGTTTAGAGGTTAACATGATACACTAAAGCATATACTTTTAAAACAAAACTACTGTGTTTTTGAACTATCTAAATACTGCTATTCTAACTGGCACAAAATTCTTTTCTCTTGTTTATTATTCCACAGATTACTTAATATTTTAAGAATTTTTTATATCTAAAAAATAGAAACTTTGATAATTGCATTCAATTTACTGAGAAAATATAATTGAAAGGGTCTACATTTTTTAAAAGGAATTGGAAGAAATATTTTTGAAAAAACATTTTTAACTCTAAACATATTGATACTGTTTATATGAAGAAAATCAATGCATAAATTCAATTATGTTTCAATTTTATTGTCTATCACCCTTTCACTCTCCTTGCCTAAGCAAACATTTCTAAAAATCTCTCTCAAATGGATTTAAAGAAGGAGAAAAAAGTGAGAAATAGATTCAATCTAAGAAATGTATTAAAATAGGTTTGTGACTGACAACTAAGACCAAGAGAACAATTCTATGTAGTGTTTTATTGACAAGTAGAAGCTGAACAATAGTAGCTAATTCATCCTTGAAAATCTATCTCCTAAGCCATACTTTAAAAAGACACACTTATAAAATATAAGTTCAATACTTCTACAAATAAATGATGGTGAAAGAGATTTAGGTGCAAAGTATGAAAATAGTATAGCCATTTCCATATTTATAGGATAGTATTTGGAAAACCAAACTGCCATTGTCTTTGAAGCCAGACTTAGTTATTACGTATTTAGAAGCTCAAACCATAGTTTTGATTGAACACAGCCTAAACTTTATGTTTATTTGCAGTTATAGATAATGGCACAAAATATGTCATACTGTCTATTGACAGAGATATAAGGTGTGCATATAAATGTAAGTGTACACACTAATGTATGTACACAAACACACACATATATACTTAAATGTACAACATTAGTATGAACAAGTGACAATTAATCCTGATTTGTCAACTATGTTGGATGAAATGCCTAGTAAAGCATGGTCTTGGATATGTCTGGATGTATGATGGAGGTGTGACCTTGAGGACTGTATATGTACCCTCTATGGTGTTGTTCCATTGTTCTGCTTGCTGCCTCCCCTAGCCTGAGCAGCTTTCCACTATGCAATTTCTGCTTTGGAACAGCCAACCATGTACTGAGACCATAAAACCATGAATCAGATTAAACTTCTGCTCCTTTAAGATGTAAGTGTAAAATTCTATGTTCAGTTACACAAATAATTAACATTGTGTTAAAATCGCCTCAATATTCAGTACAGAAGAACTCTGTATAGTTTTGTAGCCTTGGAGTAATAGGTTATACAATATAGCTTAGATCAGTGATGGCAAAGTTTTTTGAGAAGAGTGCCCAAACTGCAACCCAAATCCCACTTATTTATCACAAGGTGCTAACACTGCAATTAAGCCTAAATACTGAGGTTTTAGTTTAGAAAAAGCAACTCATATATTAACATCCTTTGTCTTAAAAGAAAAACAAAATGCAAGTTTGCCACCACTGGCCTAAAGTATACTGTCTAGACTTCCATAAGTGCACACTATGATATTCATACAATGGTGAAATTGCCTAACAAAGCGTTTCTCAGATTGTATTTCCACTGTTAGATAATCCATATATGTGCATGTATGTGTGTATGTATACATATATGTACATATAAGCATATATATGGGGGGCCAGTTTCAATTATATTAGAAATCTTAAGGGATTAAACTAAAAAGATTTTGTGCTTTATAGTCTTGGCTTGCAGATTTAATTTGATTATGGTTTTAGTCAGCTTGGCAAGAGCTTTATAATTGTTAATGGAAAGTTGTCCAATTCATTGCAGAATGAACAATTTCATCATGTGTAGTTCCAAACTAAACATAATTTTTAAAATCATTTCATCCAGGTGTTATTTTGAACAGCTCAAACTAAGCTTCTGTCAAATGTATTCACAGAGGTTAACTTTTGGGAGCAGCCTTTAAATAAATTGCTTTAATGTGAATTACCTATCCATCCTCACACTGAATGAAATACAATAATAAATCTTGTTCATTAGTTTATTGTTTTCAATATAATCATATACAGATAGAATTTTCCCTAGGTATATTAAAAGAACTAAACAGAAGTCCAAAATAAACCTAAATATCTTACTAACTTTATTTGTTTTTAACACTAAGTCCTGTAGCTGACCTATGGAAGTCTTTTTCTATATGATATTGTGAAATCTCAATTTCTTTTATCCTTAAACTTTCTCCATCTTGAAGAATCAGCAGAACTTTCTTCATCTCCTGCCATCAGATTATACAATAAGGAGAATGAAGACATAATTTTACCTTTTTTGAGCCACTAGGTACTTTTTTGCTAATTTATTATAGAGATGTTGTTGAAAGCCAAGGCTTTTGTGGAGGAGCCAGACACTTAGGAGAGAAAAAAATTTTATATTAATTCCAGCAGTTCATCTTTAGACTTAAAGAATGAAAGTTTTGAGGACTCAGTAAATGACTTATACTAGGAATAAGCAAAATTTTTTGTAAACACAAAAATAGCAAGTATTTTAGGCTTTACAGACTACATTTTGTCACAACTACTCTTTTGTTGTTGCTGTTGTAGTTGTTGTCATTGTTTTGTTTTGTTTTGAGAGCCTCAGTATATAGCCCAGGCTGCCCTGGAACTTTGATGATCTTATTGCTTCAGTCTCCCTAGGGCTAGCACTGTAAGCATTCACCACAACACCCAGGTAGTACTCAACTTTTGTTAGAATTTGAAAATAGCACTGCAAAGGAAAGAATCAACTGAGAGAAGAGGTAGCTTAGGTTATTCACCCATTGGATGGGCATGTAGGCCAGAGGTTATGTATTGTGAGTTGTACCAACAGACATAGATATGCATATATCACTACTGTGTGATGTCTTTAACTGTCTCAGGCCTATACTCAGGGAGAGGTATAGATGGGTCAAATAGAAATGACCTATAGAATGCAGGAAAATTTTGTCAGCTACTCTTCTGATTTAGGACTAATTCCTAGGGTATATAAATAAATTAAAATAATTAACACACCAAAACGAATAACTCATTCAAAATAATGGGCAAATACATAAATTAAATACACATTCTCAAAAGAATTATGAATGACCAATAAATACTTGAAAAAAGTTGATCATCTTTAGCCATTAAAAAATACAAATCAAAACAACTCTAACATTCTACCATAACCCAGTAAGAATGGCTGTGCTGAACAACACAAAAAGGAACAAATGCTAGAGAGGATGTGGAGAAAAAAAGACCCTCTACATTGCTGGAGGGACTATAAACTAGTACAACCACTATGAAAATTAGTATGGAGATTTCTCAGAAAAATGAAAAATAAAAATTCTCTTTTGCCAAGCTATACCTGTTTTGGAGACATACTTAAGAGAAAGACATCACACTATAGTGATCCATGAATACTCAGGTATATGGCAGTGCAAGTCACAGTAGTGAAAGTGTGAAAATACTCAATATATGTGCCCATAATGGATAAGGAAATTGATATATATATATATATATATGTCTATAAAGAATAATTGAATCATGTCATTTGCAGGAAAATGGATGGAGCTTGAGACCATAATGCAAAGTGAAACAAGTGGGCACAGAAAGTTAAATATTGCATGGTTTCCCTCATATGAAAAACCTAAAAAAATTAATAAATGAGAAAAAAATACATGGTAGAAAACAAGAAAGGAGATATTTTAGAGATAGGGAAGGGAAGGGTATTGGAAACAAGAAAGGGTGGGATTGAAAATTATCAAGATGAGTTATATGCATATATACATTCTCCAAAATGATCATCTCCATTATATATTGTAAACATAAAGGAAAAAATTATTGGATAATATTATGAACTAATATTGGAAAAATGTGTGATAATAAATTATTCTTACAAGATATTAATTTTGAATACTAGACTCTTACAGTCATAGGTGCATACTGTTCAAAGCATATGTGTACATTTTAAGATTCTTTAAATTGTTTCATTAGATTAGCTAAATATGAACATTTCTATTCTATTACATATTTTCTACTATAGTGTATTATTTTTCTGTATTGTTTTCACTATATAGACAAAGAAATACACACTGAAAAGTTCAAAATTTGTATGTATCAAAAAGGAACCAAAGGAAAAGAAATATGATTTATACTTAATAAAAACTGATTAAAGACAAAGAATCAGCTCTAGACAATAAGTAAATAAATGACTCTGTGAATGAATAAAATGACAATTATGCACACTGAAGTTTGAAATATATATATTTTTCATGCCATGAATTAGTTTTCTTTTAATTTTATTTTTTGATGATTTAAAAATGTAGATTATTCTTAATTTGAAGAATTTACAAAAACTGGAAATGGGCTGGATTCATAAGAACTTTTAACTTTACATTAGTTTTCTCACTCTTGCTTTATACTCTAAGTGATAAATAGTTGACCTAAACATCATTATCCTCCCAAAGTAAATAAGATTTATGGATTGTAGGTATTCTACGTCCTACCTCTAGAGGAAAGTCCCCAGGTGCCAGGTGGTTAGCCTTAGTCTCTGTACTAAAGTTATCACAGAAATCTTCAATAAATTTAAGTAGACAGCAAAGTCAGAAGTATCTGTACTTTGGCGTGTTCAACATAAAGAATGAAAAATTCTAATCTTCAGAGAAAATCTTATTTTTAAACTGTCAGAAAATGTACCTGTAGTGCTCGAAACACACATGGAAGTGGTTAAGAACAAGATAACCTATTCAAGAAGTCTGCAGTAGGAACAAGACCCATAAAGCATACAGACCAGATGGCTGCAGTTTAGCAACGGAGGCCCATCTGTGACAGTGAGGGCCAGGTTTTAAAAAAGCCCTCTTTTGGAGGTTGTAGAAGCAAAGCAAAAGACTTAGAAATTCACCCACCCATCTTCAGCTCAGTGTCAGAATGATATAGCCCACACTTAAAAAGGACCTTATGGAATTCTGAAAAGATTAATCATACACTAGAAGCCATCAGTTATCCAAGATGGACAAAGCTATCTACCGTTTATAAAACTCAGACATGTAATGCATAAGACATAGGTTCAGTTAGAAGAAAATAAAAGTTTCCTTTCAGTAACTCTGAGCTTAGAGGATGCATACATGAGGAAACATCATCAACTCCCTTTTTTTTTCATTTTTTGACAGTACTAGAGTTGAACTCCGGGATGCTGTACTACTGAGCTACATGGTCAGCCCTTTGTATTTTGAGGCAGGGCCTTGCTCAGTTGCCCAACCAGAACTCTTAATTTTCCATCCTCCTGCTTTATTCTTCCTCAGTGCTGGGATTACAGCATGTTGGGCTGCTCCCAGCTAGGACCAAGATGTTTGAAGCTTTTGTTGATTAAATAAAACAATACATCATAATATTTAATGTCAAATATACATAGTTCTAATTATGTTAATAACCGTGTATATTGACTTAACTGTGAAGAATTAACTTCTTATAAAACTGTCCCCCCAAATATGGCAAAATTATGATGACATGTGATCAAATAAAGGAACAGACTTACTTTCTAAAATGTGGGTGTTCCATTTAAAACAGATATAAATCAACTGACAAAGTGAAGCCACTTCCAATCCCTTATGACACATAACATCTCCCTGTTACACTGAGAAAGAAAGACCCTCCAGATGAGATTCACTAAAGGTTTTGAGATGATGAGATTATCATGGATTATCCAGCTGGGCCCCAAATGCCATAATAAATGTCTGCCTGGAAGAGAGACTGAGGGAGATTTGAAGACACCATAGGTGAGAGAATATGACCAAGGAGGCAGAGACAGAGCCTTGTGGCCTCAAGTCAGGGAACGTCAGCTGCCCCTGGAAGATCAAAGGAGTGAATTCTTGCCTAGAGGTTATGAAGGAAATCCTTACCAATAGATATCAATCCCTTGAAACAGATTTCTGATATCTGGCTTTCAGAATTTTGAAAGAATACATTTTTTTCTTCTAAGACCCTTAGTCTGTACTTTTATGTTGTATAAACCACAAGAAATAAACAGTCCTCACAAGTGCAAAGAATTCATAGTCTTTCTTGAGGCATTCTGTTAATTTTCATGTCTTCATTTTGTTCTCTATTGTTAGACATTAAATAAGAAAGGAGATTTTTGGTGATTTACTATAAAAAGATTTAGGCTATATATGCAATCACTCTACTTTGTTGTAACATTTGTAGGTGATAGGGATATTGCTAGGTGATGAGGATATAGCTCAGTGGTAGAGTTCTTACTTAGCATGTGAGAGAGGCCCTGGGCTGGATCTCCAGCATTGGGGGACAGTGACAAAGAAAGGAGAGAGAGAGAGAGAGAGAGAGAGAGAGAGAGAGCAGAGGCAGAGACACAGAGAGCTACTTAATTAGAAAATTGTTTTCAACTCATCTCATTTCTGTTTTCAATAATTTCCATCAAGCAGTCCCAGTTGTAGTTCCTCAAGCAACACCAAAGGCTCCATTTTGTAATGTTCCTTTTACAAAACAATTCTAATAACTTTGAAAAAGTAATAATAGCCACCTCCAGACTCTTGTCTGCTTCACCACTACCTCGCCTAGAATTGCTCTATTCAAAGTGAATCCTTTTTATCTTCCATGGAACAGTGATCTCTGTAAATCTCATAGGCAGAAAACTATGAAACTGATGACAGCAGACATCTGTTTCCTATGCTCATATGTTACAGCGGCAGCATTGCCAGCATTGCTATTCCTACGTGATAAAGGTCAAAAGTGAGTTTCAGAGAATTTGTGGAATATCTTCAATGAATGGTTGACATGAAGGTTGGAGTTCACATGTTTAAATGGTTAAATATTTACTTGTATTTAGAGTAGAGTAATGCAAGGGGAGAAAGGACCTTAGAGAAGAGAAATACTTAAAATTTTACAGAACTATTTGTAATTTTATAGCTCTGGTATATGATTAGTTCATGTGGAGCTGATGGTCGAGCAATATTTTTTAACAATAGTACTTGTTAAATCAGAGTCCCTGTTCTCTGTTTATGGGAAAGCTTTTCTCAAACTATGCATAACTGTAGATCCTACTAAAGTTAAATATCTAGATCCCTTATTAAGTTAACCATAATATCATCTGATTATGAATTAATTAGCTACTTCTAATAATGGCATATGTATTGTGAAGAAATTCTACAATACAAAATCATAAATTTGTCATTTTCTTGTCTGCAATTTAATATAGTTTTATTGCCTTTATATATATCTTCCTTAAGTCTTTGAATTATATTTCAATTTATTACCTTACCTAGAGGACAAAATGTTTGATCTAGTATTTTGGAATGCTTTTCTTATTGAACTTGACATTGCTAAAATTCATTTCTTATTGCATATTTATTTAATTTGTCTCCTGGAAATAATCCATTGTATAAATATTATAGTCTATTCTTCTACTCTCCCATTAATGTTGTATACATGAAAATTAGTTGAAATTTTTATTGTGGTGTTATTTTAAAAACTTTTTAAGGTAATAAAGGAACAAAATCTCTTGATTTTAATAGTTACATATTTTTCTTGAATACCTTTCTTCCTACCCAAGTTCTAAAACATAATTTTTCATATTTTTACCCAGAATTCAAATTGCTTTTCTGCATTAAGGACCCTTGATAGTGTGGGGGTTTTTTATATGAGATAGAAATTTTGTTTCCTCCTTTTCCATGTGTATAGTTAGACTTTGCCTTCATTGAATGATCACTCCTTTTTTACCTAATTTAAGAGTCACCTTTGTGAGACATCGAAGTTCTAATTTTGCAAGAATTTCTTTCGGGCTCTTGATTTCTTTCATTGGTCAATAATACATTCTCTCAATTAATATTGCTTCATCAAAAATCATAATATCATGCAGGGAAGTTTCCTGTTATAGAAAGTACTTGTCTTTTTCAATATTCTCCTTTCCATTTCTGTGGAAAAAAGAATATTTTATTCCATAGCCCTAACAGTTTGGATGGATACATATGATTCTAGCAAAATACAATGTTATTTGAAGTCATGTGTGTCACTTTCAGACAGAGGTAACTGAATTTCCATTCTGCAATCTCTCTTTTCCCTTTCCATGAGGTCAAATTAACTAGCATCCAAACAGATAATGTGGTAGGGGCCTGGATAACCTGTATCTGTGTGTGGCTCTATGGCTCAAGTCATCCTATGCAACATGTGTGGCACATGACAAATACACTTCCATAAATAAAGCACTTATATTTTGGAGTTGCTTGTCACTGCATTCTCTGATGTATTTATACTATGAATTCAAATCCTTAGATATTTAACTATGCAATAAAAGATTTCATTTTGGTAGGGTAATTATCTCTACACATAGGCGTTAACTTATGAGCTACTATCCAAAGTTTCTTCTGTTTATTTCTATTCTGAAGCCTTTAGTTGTTGTTCATGTACACTGAAGGATTTATAGGCACACAATACAAAGTAGTCTCAAATTGAGAGAATTAGTTGTTTCTGAGAACAGCAATATAAAGAAGTGTAAGACAGAAAATGGGGACATTGAGAATCTGGATTATTTCTACTTAAATTATCAGTTAAATCTCTTGCCTGGCAAGAGTTTGACTTTCAAAAATATAAGTTGTTGCAAGAGAAACCACCAACAGAGCTAAGAGACAACCTACGATGTGGGAAAAAATTTTTAGCAGCTGTACCTCAGAAAAAGGTCTACAATCTAGAATATATAAAGAATTGAAAAAAATCAGACACCCCAAATTCAAAGACCCAATTCAAAAATGGGCATCTGAAATGAACAGACATTTCTCAGACAAAGAAGTAAAAGCAGCAAATAAATATATGAAAAAATGTTCAACATCACTGGTCATTCAAGAGATGCAGATGAAAACAACTCTGAGATTCCACCTCACCCCACCAAGAATGGCTGCTATCAAGAAATCAACCAATAACAAATGCTGGCGGGGGTGTGGGGAGAAAGGAACCCTTCTCCATTGTTGGTGGGAGTGCAGACTGGTGCAACCACTGTGGAAATCAGTAGGGAGATACCTCAAAGAACTAGGGCTAGAGGTCCCATTTGACCCAGCTATTCCCTTGCTGGGTATCTTCCCCAAAGAATTAAAAGAATCATACCACAGTGATATATGTGAACCCATGTTTATAGGGGCACAGTTTGTAATAGCTAAAGCTTGGAAACAGCCCAAGTGCCCATCAACTGGAAACTGGATAAAGAAGATGTGTTTTTTTAATAAAATGGAGTACTACTCAGCCATAAAGAATGAGAAATTAGAGACATTTATAGCTAAATGGATGCACACTGAGGGCATACTCTTAAGTGAAATAAATAGGACACATGTGTAAATACCGAGTAGTTTTTCTAGTGTGAGAAACTGAAAGTGTAAATAAGGATTAAAATGATTAAAATGAATAATTGATATCTTGAAACAGGAAAAGGTCCAAAGGTGTAGGGGTGGTGGGAGGGGAAGGGGAAGGGAAAGAAGGGAAGGGAAAAATTATGAGAAAAGAAAAAAATGGAAATGAAATCTATGTAAATAGGGAAGGGTGGAAGGGGTGAAGAGCACACAGGTAATGGGGAAAAAATTAAGAACCAAGATATATCATGTACAGGTACAACACCCAATGATAAATGTATACGTATTGTATACCTAAAATGTACCAATAAAAGAATTTTAAAAAATAAAGTTGAATTCTCAAAAAGTACTAGTTTTAGTCAAAAGAAAGAAATCCCAAAAAGTAGAAAAAGAGAGCAAAAATAAATTTTAGGGAGTGAAAGATTAAAATGTTTCACAAGGAAAAGATTACAGAGTAGTGTATATAAAATTTTGCTCTGCATAGGGACTAAGATTTATTTTATCTTTGTACAAAATCAATGGTGAAAATTGTAGATGAAATTTAACTAGGGAACTGGAAGGTGTATTTGTGAGAATATGTCTGAAAAGAATAGAGTTAGAATTGAACTTTGAGTTATGCAATAGAACAAAAAAATTCATATGAATGAAATAATTTAAATAGATATTTCAGCAACCAAATTGGTACAATATTAAGTATTTACCATATATTTTGGCTTTCTAGATTGAATACTTACTAACTAATGAATAACTATGATACCATCATCATTGACGAAATTTACATTTGTGAGGAAACTATTCTTCTCTAATAAAGAAAAATTTTACTTGTTTGGCCTTAAACTATTTTTCCTAAGTTGAAACTTTTCTGAATTTTGGGATTTGCACTGTAAGAATCCTATTGCCATAATACTTGCCCGCAGCTGCATACTAAAGTTATCACACTAAAATTTGATTTAAATTGGGTATAATTATATGGCTAGAATCTAAAAAACTATCCTTATTTAACCATTAACTTTTACAACCATAATTACCCATGATAAGTTTAATTAATAATCTTGAATTAGTGTCTATTAAAAATCTATATTTTGGTTAATTTAACATGATTAGAAGAGAATCATATGCATAGTTACTATTGCATATTGCAGTGAGTAACTTTGTGAATTTGTAAAGGAATCTCATAATTTTTACTGCGGTAACATGTTCTCGAGTCACTCATATTAAACTGTTGCCAAACTTCTCTTAGTCTGCCACTTAAAAAAAAAAAAAACTAAATGAGATGCTACTTTTTACCTTTCCAACTGAAAATGATGAAGTTTGAAAATACACACTAGCAAGTATACAGAAAATCATGGACTTTCATACATATTATATATAATATATATAAAGTCTCTATATTTTGTACCATCTATCTATATATTATAAATGGCTATACTAAGCAAAAATATGACCGACGGGGCTAGGCCCTTGAGAGAGTCGGGACAAAGAACAAGATTCATTTTCAGTACTGTGAATAATAATATCCTTAAGGGTACTGCAAAATTGCAGCAAATCTTACTCTTCCTTCATGGGAAAAAGCCAGACACCCATATCCATTGATATATGTGATCCCACAAAAATAAATTACAATATGCAGGATGTCTACTCTGCTTTGATGTGTTTTTAAAGGACTATTTTTGTGTATCCATTACACATCTACATGTTTATGTGCTTCTATGTAGGCCATGTAAAATTACTCAAAAACAATTTGTAACAGTGGCTGTCATTAATAATAGAGGTTTAGAGTCCAGAGGAGGAGTTAACTGTCAGAATTTTTAAGCATTATATATATTCATTTTCATCTAAAAATATTTTGCAGATAAAATCAAGTCAAATCACTCTTAGATTTGGAGCATGCAGTACTGAAATATAAAATGAATATAAAGACTGTCCAATGTATCCTTCTAGGTGCTACAAAGATGAGCTGTCCCCTGTCATAACAGTTTCATCCAGTTTTCAATGACTTAATAGTGACCTCAATTCTTGAATGAATATCAGAAAAAAGTCTGGTAGAAACAAGTACTGGTTCTCTATAGATACTAGTTTTTATGTACATACTTTTTTCAAGTCATCTTCTTTATTTATTTTTTTATTTTTCAGCAATTAGATAAATATGTTTATCCTAGAGCTATTCACATCTTCCCACCCCTTCCCAGGTATCTGATCATCTACCACTGATCGATATCCCATGGCTTATTTCTTCTCATTCTGCAAAATAATATGAAAGGCTTTTGCCAAACAATATTGCAGCCAGGAACTGATGCTGTGAGACTGGAAGCCTGCCCAATGCTGTAAAAATAAGATTGTATCATTAAATCGGGCTCTCAGGTATTTGCCAACCCAGGTAATGATGTCTCTCTGGGATACCTGCCCTTTTGGCAGCCTTGCATCCACGCACTAGTCAGCAATCACCATTAGTGTGAAGTGGAAGGAGAGTGCCAAGTCTGCAAAAATGAATGCAGAGGAAATGCAGGTAAGTCTGAAGTGCAACTCAGTGAGCAGCCACAATCCTTGAGGCAAAAAATTGCTCCATTCTTAAAAGGAAATAAAGCAATGATGGATGGACTGCCAAACTAGATACTCTGCATAGCTTTGCCTGATCATCCTGTAATTCTTTCAACCATTTCAGAGTGCTCCCGACGTGATTCTCTCCTCCTAACTAGTGTCATCTGCCTTTCCCTAGGTACACATGGCAGAGAGAAATGACACAGAGTTAAGGACTTCTGTTAAGGATAACCAGAAATCAGGGTTGTTGTTTAGTGAAAAATACAGGGAAAATGAAATAAATACAGAACAGATTTAGGTTAGAGCTATGGGAATAAAATCATTCAACTAATTTATCAGGTGAAAGATAGTTACTTTAAAAAAATTAACTAGAAAAAAACCCAAAAACCAAAACAAAACAAAAAACTAACTAGAGTTAGAAGGTATGTCTGTAAAACTTGAAATCAATATACTGCTTCTTTTAATTATAATATTCATGCTAGAGGGTCACCTTGAAGTTATATCTCTCGGGATGTAACACTATCAACTTGTATGTTCTTGTTTGTTGTGCTGCATAATTTCAGCTATGTTTCTTATAGTTGCACACCACAAAGCAAAGTGCCCTGATAGTGACAGATGTGAAAGCAAAGGTCAGGTGGGCAGATATAGTACTATTTGGGGTATGTTATCAGTATTTCTACTTAAGCCATGGCTTGGACCCCTTTCAAGCTACACTATGGCATGGTTATTTTGTAGTTCACATATAGAAACCGAGCCTCACTCCTATTTGGTAATATCATCCAATGAGCCGGTATAGTGCAAAAAGACACAATCTTAATGTATTTGTCTTGCCTCTCTGAGTTTCACCTTGGTAGCTTCATGTAGGTTGTATAAAATCACCTAGGAGCCAAAACAGCATTGCCAATTAATAGCCACTTTGGATTGAGACTTTCTCTTCATCCCATCTGATTTAAACACACAGAATTCAGCTATTCCAAGTCACACATGCTTTTAAATTCTGGTTAAGATAGTCCCCAAATAAATGTAAATATCTTTTGTTTCTTACAACATGAGGGCCATTATTAAAACTCCCTAAAATTTATAGACACCAAAACCATCAATGAAAAAAAAATCTTGTCAAAATGGGCTTACAGGTGGACATTCTACATACTCTCTCATGCATTTAATTGAATTCCATGCAATTTCATGTGCATTATAATAGACTTCTTTTACACCACCAGGAAACAAGTTTTAAAACATGTGCCGTGCATTAAACATCACATAAATATTCAGCAAGGGAAAGAAAAACAGTCCTAAAGAAGTATAGTAATTTTACAGTCTCTGATTTCTAATAAATTTTTACAGCAATCCTAAACTGCATTAGCAAGTCCCAGTTTATTGTCAGCCTCCTGCATGACATCCCTCAATGACGTGTCAAATCCTCACCACAGCTGTTGGATGCCTAAAGCTGTCCTTATTGGCACGAGTCTTGTCAGATTAAATTGCCAGCCCTTGTCAAGTAAAGATGTGTGATCTGATCCTATTCTCCTAGTGATGACATGTACTGTCCTTTCACTATGGCTGGATTGCAAACTCTAGGGACATCCCAAAACCACAGCTTTTGAGAATATAAAGAGAATTTATTGACCTCTCAAAAGATGGTTCTCCCCTGGATGAAATGTCTAATCATTTTAACAATATAACTCTTATTTCTATGTCCTTACTGTATATCACTTATCAACGCATTTCCTAGATAGATATGTTAGGATATTGTACAGGCCTTATTCTCTGCCTCTCTACACTTTGTCATTTCCCAAATTAAGTGTCATGAATGTGCATCTCTCAAATTATTTTCTATTTCAAGTATACAGAATATTATATATGTAGAAGAACTTATGGATTCTCTTTGATGCCCTTTATTTTTGTGAAATAGTTTTATATACATATAAGTAAATATACAAAGCTATATATATATATATATATATATAAAACTGTTATCAACAAGATACAATGACAATCTACTATCAAGAATAGGCTTATTGTGTTAAACTTCTTTTATCAAAACATAAGTTGCATTCTATGAGGCCTGTCATTTTTTCACTTCAGTAAATATTACACATGTCTGAAGACAAGATAAGATGTGTCTAAGGCCTTTTGCTTTAAATTCAGGGTATCACATTTCCTTCAAACAAATAAACTGAATATATACCACAATTGTAAAGAAGAACATGAGTCTAAAACTCTAGTATTCTTGCTAGGACATTTTACATGCCTCATCATATTGTCAAAAAGTAGTTGTGTTTCAACAGTTGAAATGATTTTTGTTGTATAGGAGAAACATTAACCTCTATATTTTGAAGATATCAAAGATAGCACTTTCAGTGGTAAATTTAATAGGCAAGAAAAGCACTGCTCTATAAAGAGAGTGTGAGACCATGTGGGAAGGTATATATTTTCTCTGTTAAAAATGTACTATGCTCCAAAATTTCATTAAAACAATGAATTCTGCTCAAATTAGGATAAACTGATCATATGATCCATCAATTAAATTTCAACATGTGTTTACTTATTAAGTAGTGAACTGACAGTTTCTTCAAAATTAATCTGGGAATATTTTGTGGCATAACTTCTCATATTATCAAATATTAAAGGTTTTAATTATAAATGTTCATTTTAAGTCCGCTTCTATGCAAATTTGTTCCACAAAAGAGATTTCACATGCATCATAAATGAGTCCAAAAGATTAAACATTGCTGGTTGAAATTTGGATTTATCCATAAAATTAGGGGCTTAATTTTGTTCTATTCCATTACGGTTTTGGTTCCTTACTCAAATATCAATCCACTGCTCACAAAAGTGTTACTCATGGTTAGATTCCTAACAGCTGCCCATACATTTGGAAATTGACTTTATTCTGAAATCACCTCATATTCATCTTGAATTGCATATTTTTAAAGCTCTGGCTTGGTCTTTATTGAGTTGATCAAACCACAAAAACAAAATACTTGTATTTCTACTTCAAAGTCACATAAGCATAAACTTGACCTTTAAAAAACTATGTTACCCACATTAAAAATCCATACTTTCAAATGGTAAATGCTAGAAGCAATTTACTTTGGCTCTTTTTAAACCAGGTCATAAACCAACATGATCTTTTTATGGAGGTGAAATGTAGATGATTTTAATTTTCTCTGTTCACTTTTTTAATCATTAGATCATAAGATATGTTCAATATAACATTATAGTTCATTATTTAGTTGAAATAACATTTAAACTCAATGTTAATAATCTACTATTAAATACTATTTGTTATAAATAGCAAAATAGTACCAATTAGCCCATTTTTCTATCTACTTTCAGTACAATGTTAATATAATTCTGAGTAAAGATGTAAATTTTTTATTATATTTCATCTATTAATACACTAAATGTTATATTTCTATTCTCAAAATTATATTGCTTTAAAAATAAACTGGGATTCATCTACGTGTTCACAGTCTATAAAGAGGTAAGATGTTAAAATACAGTGACATAAAATCTCTTTAATAAAAAATAACACTCATTTAATATTTTAACTTCTAAAAAACCTGATATACATGTATAATAGCATACCCAAGGATATACTTTGGAAAAATTTTCTCCAGTCTGTTTTTTCTATCCAACTGGTGGTTATTTCTCTGAAATAATACTTAAGGTTTATTTTCTGCACTGATATTATACTCTTTCTCATTTGTGGGTTTTTTTTTTTTGGTTTGTTTGTTTGTTTTGGTACCCGGGATCGAACTTGGGACCTTGCACTTGTGAGGCAGGCGGTGGCACCACAGAGCTAAATCCCTGGCCCTCATTTGTGTTTTTTTAAAAAAAATTTGTTTAAATTGGAGCAAAAGAGTAAGCTTTACATATTCTTAGTTTCTCAATGGAACTGACATTCTATTTAAACATATGTGTCAAATATTTTCCTAGATTGTTACTCTCTGTTCTTCTAAAAGTACTTTTCAAGCAGTCTAAATTAATCTCATCTAAAAAGAAGGTAAAGTGATATATCAGAAAAAATAATGCAACAACAGATTAATGTTACTGTATTAAAATCCTATTTACATAAAATTAACATAAATATGAGTTCATATGCCATATGCCACAGCATCTGCTCCTCACTGTATTAATAACAAGGCTGTCCTCTATAGGGATTTTGAAATTAATACATATTTAAATTTTATATACATATATTTGAAATTTTGACAATGTTATATATATGAATTTTTGCCTGTTGCAACTGGTTAGTTCATAACATTGTCATCAGCTGAACTATGACCATGGTTTCTAATAGGTGGATTTTGGCTATTTCAGTTTCTCATTGGAAAACTGTTTAATTCATTTTAAATTAAATAAATCCTTATTTCACATAATTACTCCTCCTGCTTCCACTCACTCACCATACTATCTTCTTTGGGGGCCAAATAGTCAATAAGAAATAGCTCATCACATGGAAAGATGTTGTAAAACAATCTGATACTTCACTTTCTCTTGCTGATTTTGTTTTGTTTTGCTTTGCTTTATTTTGTTTTCTAAAGCAAACATCTAAGTACATTTGACAGCTGTTTGTTCTAGATTCTATGGTGACTAACTAAAATAACTGTCTCACATAAAGTTTTATAAGCATATTAAATATATTGAAGTAGAAATGCTTAGTTCAATTCATGAAATTTTAAAGTTTGTTTTAATTTCCATTTTTATGATTTAATGTTCATGTAATTTTCTTCACGTAGCAAATTGTAATGTAATAATCATTGTAAAATGCTGAGTTTACCTACATTTATTAAAGTTACAATTGAAATCAATGTGGATGAGTATATAAATAATGAGCATAGTGATTTCATTTGTCACATGTATTGAAAAAAGTCACAAATCATTTATTCATCCATCTGTACTCAATTGTCATATTAGCTATTTTCATATATAATTACACAATAGGAAGATAGAGAGTAATTAGATTAAAAGAAAAATAAATGCTTTACTTGAAGGAAAAATAAATGGTTTCCTTGAAGAATGTCAACTAATTATAAACATATTGTGGTTTTGTGTGCACGTGCATACATATATGTGGACCTACATATATGTGTAGTATATACGTGCAGACATGGTATAGATATATAGACATAATTCTGATGTGATCATCACTTCTTTTCATCCCGAGGTTGATAATTGAAAATCACAATTCAGAAACTCTTTAGACATTTTCCTAAAACCATTTAACATCTGCAATCCCTTCCTCTAAAAACTATACATATGATCCAATGTAATCCTTCAATATTTCTGAAATATTATAAATGTTTTGAAGTCCATTTTCAGAAGCCAGAATAAAAATGATTCAAATAAAATGTAGATGCCCAATCTTTCAACTTCCAAAGAGCCAGAAAGGATTTGTCTTCCATTTTTATTGTGAATAAATACTCAGTTACCATTCATAATATAGTGTGTAAGCTTTATAGGATAGTAATTCAGTGACTGATATGTCCTATGTATTTTAATTGTGATCCTAAAATGCTGTATTTTTGTAATCACTTAAAGATAGGTAGTTATAATCTTTGTACTCAGGCTATGCTCAAAGATTTTGCTACTCAAAGCATTTTAAATCACACAATATCGGCAGTAGTTTGCTGTAATTTCAGGCCCTGACCCACATTGTATTATCATAGCAAAATACCTGAGATAATCAATTTATAAAGAGAAAAGTTTCATTTTTGCTAATAAGTTAGAGGCTACAGCCCATGATCCCTTGATCCAGTTGTTTTGGGCACGCAGAAAGGCAGTAAATCAAGAGAGCATGTGGCAGAGCAAAAGAGCTCTCGTCATTAGCCAGAAAGTAAACCGAGCAAGGACAGTAGCAGAGGGTTTTACAATCCATTGATGACCTTCCCCCAATGACCTAAAAGCCTCCCATTACACTGTATTTCTTAAACATTCCACCATCTCTCAACAGCGCCACTCAGAGGAGCAAGGATTTAATACAAAAGCTTTTGGAGGACATTCAAGATCCAAACTATAGTACTTACCTATTGAATCAGAGTCTGCTTTTTATCAAGATACCTAGGGAATTTGAAATTACATTAAATTTTAAAGAGTTGCTAGATTGAAAGATGCTTAAGAATGACAAATATGGCCGGGGATTTAGCTCAGTGGTTCCGGCGCCTGCCTCGCAAGCGCAAGGTACCGAGTTTGATCCCTGGTACCAAAAAAAAAAAAAAAAGAATGACAAATACTAGAATTTGTAACTAAGTTTTCTAAGCAGTATTTAGCTTTATATATTTCTACCTACATTATTACTATACTAACTTCCCTTTCCATTACTTAATTCTAATTCTCTCTAGTTATTCATATGTTCACTTTCCTTTTATTTTGAAACACTTCAGGAAATAACTTACATAATATTGATGAATTTGATGTAAAATAAAAAAAACTAGTAGTGACAGCAATTCTGTTTATTTTCCTCTAATTGAAGATGATCATTTGTCAGAAAAAGACAATAAACTAAAACTCAAGTATTCAAAGGAAAAATCAACTAAATTTGGAAGTAGAGTTCTTAATTATGTGTTTTTTACTTTTTGGACAATTTCTGCATAATATAAGTTAAAACATGTGGTGTGTACATTGGCCTCTAGGCTGTGATTATTCTGGTAGTTGATCCAGTCATCATCAGACAACTATTTCCAGATGCCTCGTAATACTAGAGAAAAGAAAGAATTGTATTTATTCTTCTCCACACGTAATTACGACAATAATGGTATAGAGTCCAGCTACAGGATTAACACTTGTCTAGAAAAATATTTAGTGTATTTTATGTGTACATGCTTTATTTTTAAAAATAGCGTAATGTTATAATGAGAAAATTTTATAAGCACAGACATCAGAGATTACATATTAAGATAACAAGATACTAAAAATAAAAATGTAGAAATGTTTTGGTAGTTGCAATACTACTATAACTAACAACTATATAGAATAAATAAATATTTTATGAAAATCCACAGAGTCACAATATATGGTCTAAGATTAGGTTTTATAAGGAAAATGAAAAATATGTTTTCTGCTCATACTTTATGATTGAAGAAAATATATTACAGAAGACAAAAACTAACACAGAAATTTATAACAAAAAGGCTTTATAGTATGTCCAATCCGAGACAAAATGTTATGCCATTGATATTTTGAAGGTAAGTCATCAAATTTAGTTGGTCCTGCTTGGTTTTCCAGCCTTAGGGGCAAATTCAGACCTATGTTGACAATGATAAGAAAAAAAAAAAAAAATATATATATATATATATATATACTATATAACATGCAGGATGAATTTTTAAATGCCCAATGGCATTTCCAAAATATTATTCTTTTTTATTGTAGGAAATACTATTATTTACCTAGCATTAAGGATCTGTAACCTGGTTAAATCTTTGAAAAATATTCTCAAAAGGTAAGGCTACCTGAAACATAAGATGATAAAACTCTGTGCTTACTACCAACATTTACATAGCTAAACAGAGTCCCAAAATCATGTACAGATGTTAGAATTGTTCTGTTTTCATTAATTTCAGTTTTTCTCTTTAGAAAATTGTCAGAGATTAATTAGAGAAATGTGGAATTGTTTTATCAAAAAATAATACAAACACAAAGCAAGATACCATCTGGACTCCCATGTTAACGTGAGCATCCTGTTTTGACTCTTCTTTATAAACAGGTCTAGAGGAATTTACATCGTTTTGGTGAGTAAGTAAATGTCCTCATGACAGCAACCCAATCACAGTTCTAAAAAATTAATTTGTTCATTTACAACACTTGAATATCCTCTATGTGCACAAGAGGTGAGGGTTATTCAGAATCACAATTTTGTATTCTATGTCTTTATTTCATAAATTTTTCAAAAACCCAAGATTCTGAAACTAGAAAGATGCCAGGTCTGAGAGACTCTCAGCAACTTTTAGGTAGAATAGACTAAGGAGGTGATTCAGAGGAAAATAAAGAAGCTGAGATAAACAGGGAGAAGTTAATAGGACTTGAAAACTGGACTTTCATGAGGAAATCCTGTCCAGTATGAACAATTTTTGGTAAGACTCTTCCCTCAAAGGAAAGATAAACCATCATATGCTCTCCCCTAGGGGACCCTAGCTTCCATGGGAAATTATCTCAAGTAATGACAGCCCTTTATTCCATAATTCTCCACCGATTTAGTTCATCAAGTCAAAAACACACACTTTCCTACTGTTGTCTTTCTTCTAAAGAGGTTCTACTATTTATAGTGCACCATGAATTTTCTGAACTCAAAGAATATAAACAGGGGTAATTCTACTAATTTACCCTTCTTTGATAAAGTCTAGCAACATAGGCCATGAATGAAATTTGTATCAGTTCCTAATACTCTTCTCTTTTTGATTCCCATTGGAATTCAAAATCTATAGTAACCGAAGTTTTCTGCTACAGCATGAAATATGATGGCATATTTTCCCTCGAGGAACCCCCACTAAGCTCTCCTGGCCCAAGAATCTTGGACTAACTTCTAGTTTAAGAAATCCATCCCCTCTTACGACAGTCAAAGAAGCCAGAGCTTCATGTCGCTCTTTTCCAATTTCCCTGGCAATGGCCACTATCCTCTCCATATTCCATTTCTCACTCCTTTAACTTTGTGCTTTACTCTCCAGTTAAGATCTCTTCTCCCTTTTCATGTTACCTCCTACTAGGTTAGTAGAATTTTTGCTGCACTCATTTGTTACCCATGCTAGCCTAGAATGCATGTTAATTTATTCTTGTTTCACTGAGTTTATCATTGTTTTAAGTACTGTTTGCTTGGTTGGAAGTAACTTGTCAATGGATTACAATTCTCCAAACTGAGTAGATCCTCTACTGTGAGCATTTGAAATGTATATAATGTTGCCCTTATTTTTAGACCTCCACTATCTGAATTAGTACTGTTGAAACTAAAGAATTAACTGAAAAATAGATGTCTCTTTCATCTTGAGAATTCACTAGAACTGAAGTAGTTCATAGAAACCCACATTTTGAAACTTTGAGAAGAGTTAAGCAATAATTTTCTAGGCTACTGCTGTGGATATGATGAATGAAGAAACCATTTTAAGTGCAGACTCAAGTGAAAAATTTCAGAAACCAAGGTAATTTTCTCCAACTATGCATCATAAACCAGTAGAATTCAAGAATATGTTAATAGAGTAATATGGAAAAAGGCTCTGTAGGCAAATACATTTGGGCTTGAATGACACCTATTTCAAACATTATGTGAAGACTTTAATAAAGTAATTTCAACTGTAATTCTTTATGAAGAGCACTGAATGTAGATTGTCAAATTTGATTCCACTACATAATTTTTATGTTTTCTTATAATTACCTATATATATTTTTAGTATGGTGCAATAGCTGACATTAAGTTGAATTTCTAAGAAGGATATCTGACAAAATAATATTGATGTTTATTATCTACCCTAAACATTCTAGGTAGTTTAATTGTTATGACAAATCTAACTATTACTATTACAGTGAATTGTGCAAATACTAAGATGGATACCTTAAGGAAAAGGAAATTTGACAGGAAATATGCCACAGAATTTGTGTGTGTGCATATGTGTGGTATTTGGGATTGAACCTAAGGGCTTCACACAAGCTACATACATAGCCCCAATTTTAATTTTTTTAAATTTTATTTTGAAACAGCGGCTCACTGAGTTACGAAGTTGCCTCTCCTGGGCTCAAACTTGTGATTCTCCTGCCTTATCCTCCCGAAGTGCTGAGATTCTAAGCATGTGCCACCATGTTTGGCTAAAGATAACTTTTGTATTATCCATTTTTCCCCCTGGGTTTATAAATTTTTACATATTAGAAATGATAGCTTACAAAATTCACTCAATTATTTCATCTATTTATGTAGAGGAATGAAAAATACCCAGTGAAAGACATGTCATCCATGTAGATAATCATATCATAAAATCTCACTCTTACAGTGTTCAGAAAAATATACTCAGCCACTAAAGTATATTTACAGTGATCAAATGCTATTGGGAAAATTGTTTCTAAAGGACTCATCCCAGGGGTCTGTATAGTAAAAATTTAAATATATTCTCAGTGATTTGTTAGGGAGGAAGTCAAAAAGCATAACCTTTCCAAGAGAGAAAGATATTAGAAGTGACTGAAAAAAACAAAGAATGGAAGGAAAAAATGGAAAAACCTTCTGTAAATGGGAAGGGGAAGAAGTATTGAAGGGAGAAGAGAAGACTAGGAAAAAATAAAAATTAAGATATATTATGTACAGGTACACATTCCCTGTGATGAAAATGTGCACTATCTATGGGAAATGTCTACTAATAAAAATTTTAAAAAGAACAATATGTATATTAGCTGATATCTACATATTTTTGATGCTGATCACATATTCTAGATTGAGAAGTACTTTTGTACCTATCATGGTATGAAACTGCAACCATCTGGTAAGTCTCACAGAACCACTAAGCATGTTTCCAGAATGTGCTCCTTTCTCATACTTCATTGTGTTTTTACATTTTAATAATTGGATTTATTTGTTTCATGGCATGTGACTTTCCTGTTCACATTGGTAATAATGCCTCTAACCTCTTACTCCTAAAACGTGTTAGGTTAGAATTTCCAATTTATGTGCCACTGACCCTTTATTTAAATGTGATCTAGATCTAGTTATTATAAACATGATTTAACAAACCATATGCTTGCTCATCTGTTCTTTATTGTATTAATGTGTCCTCTAAAGAACTCTAAAATTAATATATAGGAGACATGTATCCTAATAGCTGGAAGATAACAGGTATTCTTGACTTATTTTTGAGGTAAAAATAATAAAATAAAGATAAATAATAAAGGGATAACGAATATTAAAGTACCCAAATTAAAAGGTACTAAAGTATCTTCATGACTTAAAATTTATGTCATATTAAATAGTCTGGTAATTTTAGTATGTTTAGGAAAAATGTGATTATGAAAGTAAACTGTTAAGTACCCATGACTCTTTGGTTAACATGCACAATTCTGATTATATTTTTTTTCATGCAAGAAAAAGTGTTGATACCACTACTTACTCAAAGTCAGTACATGAAAATCTCAAAAGTGTTGTACGTAATTTTGAATGGTTTTTGAATGGATTATAATCTACCAATTTGTGAAATAGCACAATAAAAGGTAAAGACTTTAAATGAGCACAATAAAAGGTAAAGACTTTAAATGAGCCTTTTTAGAGCCAGCTTCTTCTTATTCTTTTGTATTCTGGCCTTTATTAAAACTAACAGCACTTTATTTTAAGGGCTCTTTCCTGTAACGAAATGCTTGCTTCTTAAATAATGTATAAGGTACAAGTGGGTATAAGTCAGTAGGGCCCATCAATAGCTAATAGTAAAAGCAAAATAAAATAAACAAAATTTTACCTGATTATTTGAAATTTTTCTTATGATAGCTTTAGATGTTGATTCAGAACCTTGCATTAATTTAAATTACTTTCTTTAATATATATTTTTATTCAAAGGGTAATACAAATTATTAAATTTCTTTACATTTAAAATTATATTTTCTATCATTCTTCGGTCTCAAGTTATTTTTTTTCTTAAATTCTTTTATTGGTACATTTTAGGTATACAATACATTTACATTTGTCATTGGGTGCTTGTACCTGTACGTGATGTATCTTGGTTCTTATTTTCATCCCGTTACCTGTGCGCCCTTCACCCCCTCCACCCTTCCCTATTTACATAGACTTCATTTCCATTTTTTTTCTTTTCTCATAATTTTTCCTTTCCCTTCTTTCCTTTCCCCTTCATCTCCCACCACCACTACCCCTTTGGACCTTTTCTTCTCATTTCAAATGATCAATTATTCATTTTAATCATTTTAACCCTTCGGTCTCAAGTTATTAACCTTAACATGATAGCAGATGGCCAAAATAAGAGAATGAACAGACTTTTCATTTTCCAATATCCTAACATACTGCCTACCACTGTGGATCACACTGCTTGTAATGTACTGTATCATCTTATGGCTTTGTGATAGCCTAATGATATGAAACAGGACAAAAATATGAAACTTTATGTGTTTAACCTCAGCCTGAACATTTCTACTTGTTTTGAAAATTAATTGAAAGAAAAATTTTAATAGATTCCATCATAAATAGGTAATTACTTTCATTGCACTCATAATATCACATTATTATATCATTATTTTCTTTGATATGCATATTCACATAATATGGCACCCATATGGAGAGCAATCTCAAGCCATTTAAAGTGAACATGCTGTAAAGCAAATTGATAATAAAATTCCCATGGACTATAGATTATAGAATACCGAGTGGAACACAGGTAGCTAGTTTTCCCCATAAGGTTTGTACATTGTGGTTGTCCCTGTAAAACAATCAATCTTGGATGTCCTATCACTTATCTTCTACTACCAATATTAGACCTCAACACATTCCTTTTTCCACTACTGCTAACAGTTAAGGAAAGTCATCTGATGTGTTCCATAGCCTATGAAATTTAAACTACAGTTGCAGTCCTTTCCTGAACAAAAAGCTAAATATTTTATGGAAATCACCCTTTCAGCTTCCCCTCTTCCCTCATTTAAGAAAATGATGTCTGGAGATAAAGCAGCCATTTTATAGCCATGAAACAAGAAGCAAAAACACCAAAGTCTATGTTTAGGACAATGGGGCACAACAATACAAAAAAGCATTGAGTATTTCATCCTGGAATGCCTACATATTGACTATGATGTATGAGAAAAACAAGCCCTTTTTGTTTAAATCATATCATCACTGTCTAAGATGCGAGGAAAAGCAAGCCCTTCTTTGTTTAAATCACTGGTCCTCACATTCCTTGCCTTTGTTGAATCTATTTGTAGTTAACACCCAAAGACATTCAGGAATGGTTTTGTACCTGAGCTTCTATTCATAGTAATTACATAAAATTTTCACTTTATGGTAATTTATTAATCTGTCACATATGTGCTTACTGTTTAGGTGATTTCTTCTAAGCTGAGGCTATTTATTTGCCAACAAATTCCAAATAACATCGCACTTCACCTGGATATTTCCATAAAGTTCAGACCATGTATCAAGGTACTTATTTATATCTCCAATTGGGCTTCCAATAAATGTCTCAAATTCAATACATCTACTCTATTATCATTCAAATGACTACCAAATCTATTCTCACATGCTTAGAATCTTGGTAGAATACTATTCAGCTATAAAAATTAAAAAATCATACAGTTGTGACCACATGATGAACCTGGAGGATATTATTTTAATGAAAATAAGCCAAACACAAAGAGACATTTGCTATGTGATCTCATTTAATATAGGATCTCCAAAAGTTCAACTCAGAAATACTAAGCTGAATGATGGTTACCAGAGGCCAGAGTGTTGAAAGGGGTAGGAGGTGGAGATGCACTAGTAAAAGGATTTAAAGTTTCAGTTAGACACTTTCAGGTGATCTATTGTACAACATGGAGGCTATGATTAATAATATATGTAGCACTGAAAATGCTAAGTGTAATCATCACGATAATAACTATGTAAGGTAGTGGGTATGTTAATTAGCTCATTTTGGCTATTCCACATTGTAAAATCCATTTCAAAACAAATGTTGTCTTGTATCATGACCAAGTAGGCTTCATTTTAAGGTGACAAAGATGGTTCAACATACTGAAATCAATAAATGTAATACATCATAAAAACAGAAAAAAGGAAAAATTCAAATGATCATTCCAATAGATGCAGAAAAAGTTTTTGACAAAATCCATCATCCAGTCATGATATAAGCCCTAAGAAAAATAGGTATAAATCAACCTTATCTCAATGTCATAAAAGTCATTCATGACAAACTTACTGTCAATATCATATTAATGGGAAAAAGCTCAAAATTTTCTTAATAACACAAGAAGGATATCCATTATCACAACTTCTGTTTAATATAGTACATATAACACTAGCCAGAGCAATCAGGCAAGAGAAAGAAAAAAAAGGAATATGTACAGGAAAGGGAAAAGTAAAATTATTTGCAGAGAACATGATCCTGTACATAGAAGACCCAAAAAATCTCTCCAAAAGAATTCTAGAATGAATAACCAAATTCAATAATGTAGTAGGAGACAAAATCAACACACAGAAATCATTACTATTCTTGTACACCAATAATGAAGCCACTAAGAAAGAAATTAGGAAAATAATATAATTCACAGTACTATCAAGAAAAATTTAAAATTTAGGAATTAACCTAACCAAGGAAATGAAAGACCCATATAGTAAAAATTACAGTACTTTAGAAAAGGAAATGGAAGAGGCAATCAGAAAATGGAAAGATATCCCCTGTTTCTGAATGGCCAGAATAAATATAGTCAAAATGGCCATATTTCCAAAAAGGATATACAGATTCAATGCAATTACAATCTAAGTATCAATGACATTCCTCACATAAATAAAGAAAGAAATCCTAAAATTCACATAGAACCAGAGGAGACCCAGAATACTAAGAGCAATCTTGAACTCCAAGAGCAATGCAGAAAGCATCACAATCGGACTTCAAGTTATACTACAAAGTTACCGTGATACAAACAGCATGGTACTGGCACAAAAAACAGACATGGATCAATAGAACAGAATAGCATATATAGAAACAACTCCAGGCACATTCAGCCATCTGTTCTTTGACAAGGGCCCCAAAATGTATATTGGAAGAAAGATAGTTTTTTTTTAACAAATGATGCTTGGAAAAGTGTCTGTCCACAGGCAAAAGATTGAACCAAGATCTATATCTCTCATGATGTACTAAATTAAAATTAAAATAGATCAAAGATCTACGTGGTAAAGCAGAAACAAGCTTCTAGAAGTTAAAGTTTGTAAAACTGACAGGTGTAGGTAAGGACATTCTGAACAGCATCCCAAGTGCCCAAAAAATAATATCAAAGATCAACAAAAGGGATCATATCAAATCAAAAAACTTCTGCATTGCAAAGAAAACAATGAACAGAGTGAATAGACAAAACAGAAAACCATTTTTACCAGGTATTCCTTGGACAGAGGACTAATATATAGAACATACAAAGAACTGAAAATATTAGACCACACAAAATATGACTCAATCAAAAAATGGGCAACTGAAATCAATAGACATTTTGCAGAAGAAGTATAAATGGCCAATGAATACATGAAAAAATGTTCAACATCACTGGTCATTAGAGAAATGCAAATTAATACAACACTGAAATTCCATCTTCTGATACAGTGGCGATCATCAAGAAATCTAATAAAAATAAATGTTGACGAGGCCTCACATAAAAAAAGAACTCATCTACATATGGAAATACAACCTAATACCACCACTATGGAAATCAGTATTAAGACCTTTCAAAAAACTGAAAATAGAAATTCCACTCAACTCAGCTACTTCATTTCTAGGTATCTTTCCAAAAGAGTTAAACACATAATATTACAGTGACGCATGCGTACCCATGTTTATAAAGCACAATTCATAATAACTAAATCTTAGAAGCAGCCCAGATGTCCATCAAAAGATGAATGGATAAAGAAAAATGGTATGAATGATTCTCTTCAGTCCTGCCATATGTAACAATCTGTTACCTAAATCATAGTCAGATCATATTTAATCTACTTATTAAACTGTGTTCTATTTACCAGTGGGGTTTTCTGCAGTTGTTTTGCATTTCACTGTAAGGATAATAGACTTTCTGCTCTCCTCAGAGGATAGCCCTTTAAGGTAGCCTGAGAGGACAGATCCTGCAGTTTGAAGGTGAGCTGTGAGGATGAGACTAATTGACCTGCAGCAGTTTACAAAGACAGTTTTATCATCTGAGAATGTGGCATCTTTTTCTGTGGATAATTATTTATTACATCTTGCTTGATCCCTGTATTTTGATGGGCCTCAATATTGGCTCAAGAATGCTGTTAATATTTATTCTGTATTGATAAGTGTGTCTTGCCACTATGAGTAAATACTCCAATTAGTATTGTCTTCTCTAGCATAGCACTATAGAAAATAAAAGGTATACTAAATCTAGCATATCAGGAGGCAGTTGTCTTGAAATTTGTCAATTGTTCAATGTGAATTGTTATTCACATTTCTCAAGAGAAAAGAGGCATGTTATACAATGGGGGTCAAATGGGAAAGCACCAAGGTTAGTAATGAGACAAGAGGGAGGGACTGTGGAAAAGAACGTTAATTTTAGTTTCTGTGAAAATAAATGGGAGACTTGGCTTGTTAGAATAATTTTGGCCAAATTTGACACAAGGTTTTATAGGTGGTTCTTTAGTGTGTGGCCCTGAGTGACTAGGGCAATTGGATACTGGCCTGAGACTAGATTCTGATAGGAGAGTAATTGGAAATGTGGACTCTTGATTGATTAATTGATTTTCATTTTAGAAGTACACCTTTGGGAGGAGAACTCTTGCGGTGGAGAGGAAGGAAGGCAAGAGGCTGAGATACAGAAATAGGACATGTTATATGGTATCCAGAATAAGACTGGTATTGCATATGCAAAATATTATTATAAATGTTATTATAAATATTAAGTTTACAGATGCTAGAAATATGATTAATATACCCATTTAATTGGCCACTTAGCACAGTATTATGCCATGGGAAAAAACTGTCAACTTATTCCATCTAATGCAGTCATCCAAGTGACTGACAAAATTTATGTACACAAATTATAACACATTAATGAAAAACAGGAGATCCAAATTTAAATTTTCAAAGCTATTTCTCACACTATAGATCATTTAATCAACTTTTAAGACCTGCTGCCCATTTTCTATCTCCACTTCATCCAGCAGTGAACCAAGGCACAGAAAGGGTATTCCCTTGCCAACCTTTATAGGCAAAACATTGTTTGTGTGAGGTGTACCAAAGAATATCTTTGCTTTTCACAATTTAATCCTATACACTAAGCAAGTAAACAAATGAAAAAGAAACCATTTCCTACTTGCAAACTTGTACAAATTTGACTTAAACACAGATGCCATTAATTATAAAAAAGCATGGATTTTATTATTCTTTTTGTTTCTATTTCATATTGACAAAGTCCTGAGTAGAACTTAGAAGCCTACAGAGTATTCAAAAGCTAAATGGTCAGCATGAACCTGTGAAAAATTATATACGCACACTAATCCATTTCAGTTCAGAGTCAGAGTAGTTATGCTCCCTAAGACCTTGCCTTCCAATAGTCAAGCTGAAGCACGATATCCCTGTCATTTTGCATAGTATCTCCTGGAGTCCTTATTTTCATAATAACAATACATTCATCTTCTTCTGTGCTTTGTTGTTGTTAAATTGAACATTACAAGAAAAACTTTATTCCTGTATCTTATTTGAGAAGATGTTATGCAGATCTTCTCTCCTTTCCTTCCTCCCTTTTTCTGTGTTCATCAGAGGAACCAGTATGCAGATGTGAGTTACAGAGGTTCTGTCAATCTAATTTGGGGATCAAATATACCCATTCATATGTCTGTGCACAATATTATAAAAAAAATTAAATGTTCTCCTAACCTATGAGAATTATCCAGAGTATAAACTAATGTGGGTTTTTCTTTAGCCATAGCAAACAACCTAAATTCCAAGAGAGATACAGCAGAGATTAGGTATTCTGATGTGAACAAATGTGGCAGGTTAAAAATCTCCACTGGGTTAAGTTTACTGATTGAAGCGTCTGGTCTCAATTGCTTGGCCCTCTGTTGTGCTTTATTCAGATGACATAAGGAAACTTCTCTTGCTGACAAGAGACGAAACATTTCTGCCAGCTGAGGTGACATTGTGTTCACTCTATAATGATACAAGGCCCTGAGGTCCTTTAGCAAGAAAGATAACAAAGAAATCCTCATTAGCTAACTGAGGAAGAATGAAGGTCATCCCATAGAGAGAATGTCATGGTTTCACGTCACCTAGAACATTTGTTCTTCATTAATTTTGTAAACCCAAGCTGGGCTATCATCTAGTAGCATTTTAATATTCTGTCCCTGTCAAAAATAATGGTTAGGGTGTTTGTTTCCTCTGTAATGTTCTTAAAAGGACATTTTATGATGATCTGCCTCCACATAAATTAATTCAAATAATGCTTGAGGATGCAATATGATTAGATTTAGTATTGGTAATAACAGCTTGGATTTCTCAGATAAAATAAATGAAGGTTGTAGTCCTCTACACTACAGAGCTCATTTACACCAAAGCAAAACACTACTATCATTCTTAGTGATGAAATTGTGTAAGTACTAGGTTAGTTATGGATTTACAGGATTTATATGTAAAAAGTGTTTTTTTATATGAAGAGACCTCTAAGTCTTTTCATCTACAGAAGATTCACTATAGTGAAACCTAATGTGATGAGTGCACTAGTTATTTTGTAAATGTGTATTTTGGATTTATTACTACCTAAATCTATAATTTTTCTCATTATAGTTACAAAACAGTGAAAGCACACTTATAAACTATTGCAAAAATAAACTTTAAAAAGATGCATATTGTTTCTTTTGCCAGGATTATTTGGCAGTTTATATCATGATATGTCCATCAATTCTATAAACTCTGATAGCTGTCTTTGAAATGATATTTCTTAAGGTTTTTAGTAGAAAATATAGGACTTATTCAATAAAAAATAAATACACCAATAAATAAATGTTGCTTTTTATGGGAATATATGTTTTTAACAGTTTTCAAATAATATTATTAAACAGATCTATACTGTGGGTTATGGTGCTGTGTACCAAATATGTCCTTAAGTACCAGAAAAGTAACAAATAAATCCAAATTAACTATTACAACACCATGTATAAGAAGAATTATGTAAGACTGTTGAGTTAATAACATAAAATTTAAGAGCCATGTATCTAGTTGTATTAAATATTTAAGACAGAAGACAAGTAACAATTCTAACAAAATTTTATAAGTGGATGAAAGATTAAGGCCTGTAGTCTATTATTATTTCATAGAAGCACCTCAGTAATTTTTTAGAGAAACTGAGGATCAACAAATAGAAAATAACAATCATATCAGCTTGAAATAGAGTATAGTTTAAGCAAAATTATGGAAATAAAGAATAGCAAACAATCTCCTTTTAAAAATGTATATGTATAATAATTTAAATGTTATTTATCTAAAATTGTATAAAATAAAATCACACAAAGTTTATGTGAAATCAAATCTACGTATAAAATCCAAAACAATATGAAATATGTCAAGAATTATATTTTTGTTCCAGATTCCAAATCATGTTGATACTAATAACAGTAATCAGGGACCTACTGGTACTGATAGAGATCCATTGTCAATACTTATTGGATTTTATGCAATATTTAAGTTATGCAAAACTGTTCCAGAAGTACATCATCTTATAAAATATTAGTGCCCAGGATTAAAGTGAGATAGTGATATTTACCTACACAGGAAAAAAATCTACATATATATGTGTGTGTGTGTATATATATATATAATATACATATATAAGTACATATGCACATACTAGTCACTTTCAGGAAGATAGCTTTGAGAATAGTAATGCTGCTATCTTATTCACTCTAGTTGTTTTTAAAATAATGATTTAGGGTAAAATTAACATTATCCATTCCTATGCATTCTACTGCTGTGAAACTACTTGACCCCTTTTCCTGCAGCGCAAAGCCAAGGCCAAACCCTGAGGCACACTTTTCACTCATATATCAGTGGCATAGACTGATAAAAGTCCATGAAAAAACATCCATCTGCTTTAGTTTCCCATTGAATTCCACTTGCTTGTGATGCCATTTGCAAGTCAACGACAGAGTCAGATTCACTTCTCTTTTCTATGTCATTTGCTGGAATATTTTGTCTGGCAGATAAGTAGAGATAGGATATAACCATATGTGGCAAAACTGTTTCTCTGTGTTTACACATCTTTCCTTTCATTCTGCTATGGTCATTTGAGAATTCACTTAAAAGTGATCAGTTTCATCAACTTTATATGTAACTGCTTAATTCTTTAATTTAAGGAAGAAACTTCCAGAATTAATGAAGAAACCAAAATCAAACCAAAGCCTTATTCTATCACAGTTATCACCCAGTCTTATGATAGAGCATATTAGTCTAAAAACGATTTCAACTAAATCTACTCATATTTACATGGATTTATATATTCCTAATTCTTACCTTATAATTATTATCATTTAATTAACAAGCAACATGAACATTATAGCATAATTTTACCTTGTGATTTGACTTCTAATCTACATCTCTGGAGAGGAGATACTCTGGGCCAAGTTCTTTCTAGAATTAAGATAGCAATCTTTTTCTACTTTCCTGGTTTTCTCTCTCTGAAAAGTTAATCTGTATAGATAACAAAATGTTCTGTATGAAAACATAGCATCAAATTACATTTTCTTGATCACTTTTCTGTTTTGCCTATTTTTACTATCAGCACTCCTTATTTCAAAGCAAGCTTGAAGACAGTGTTCCCAACCATATCTATTGAAGTATGAAAATATGCTTCTCTTAACTAACAAAAATCACTTCTTCCCCCAAATTGAATTTTAAACTCTATTCGCTGATCTCCCTCTCCCCATCCTCTATGCCTTCCTCTCCACTTCTTCTGTCTTTTCTTGCATATATACACACTACATACAAGTATAATTATATACAGATGTCTGTGTTTCTTAGAAATATCAACTGCTCAAGACCAAATAAGTTACATGGCTCAGCTTAGTGATTTTTTCATGTACTTTTCCTTGCCTGGAATGTTCTTTCTTTTTTCAGTAAGGCTAGGAAGGCACATAAAACAGAGCTCAAATATCTTCTTGTTACCTTTCCTATGTATATTCCAAGCTACTTGGTCAGATGTTTCCTACTTTAATTCCAAAATGTCTGTTTCATATGCCTCTGATAGCATAATGTATTATAATTTTTCACTTACATAGAATTCTCTCCAAAGAAAATGTATATTACTTAATATTTTATTCAAATTTCTATATATCATAAATCCCATAAAATATATTTCCTGTCATAATTCCTTAATATACACCAACAAAGTCAGTTTAGGTATTTGAATCCTCCACGGGTATTTTTTCCCTGAACTTCTTCCCCCATACTCTTCACAACAAAATATTTTTTTTCACTGGTTTTAGTGCATTAATCTCTCTTATTTTATTACAACTTTGGTGACTTGATTTTTGATTGCATTTCTGTATCTCTGCTTTTTTCTGTGAGCTTGTTCCTCTTACTATTAATTGTTGATTATCATTTCTCCTGTCTTAAAATTTATCACTTGACACTGGGATTCTAAATTGTATTCAATGCTCTAAATGAGGTGCTTTTAAAATATGTTATTAATTTTTTAATATTTATGAAAAGCATATTTTGGATGACGCCTTAGTGTATTTGATAGTTTTTCTAATGTTTTTCTTTTTCTAGATGTAAAGAATACACACATATGCACATATTCATACACACACACACACATACACCACCACCACCAAGGGAGGATGGCTGCCATTTTTGGCGGCCTTTATCCTGTTCTCTTTTTTTGGCCATTTTTATATCTTTAGTTTAGGCAATAATTATAGATGATAATATGGTAAATGACATTTTTCTTTAAAATGGGTCGCTCAAAATGTAGGGTATGGAAAATTAGCACTGTTATGTTTGAGAGCATATTAGAAATATAGAATTCCAGATCACATTTAAGGCCCACTGAATCAAATTCTCTATTTTAGCAAGTTAACCATGATATTTTTGTGCACATTGAATTTTGAGAGATATTGATCAAAAATAATTCAGTAGTTCAAGAGAGATACACGAGAAATAGAAGGTCAATGTAATATTATTTTTAAATATGTCTGTCTATGCTTCCAGACTCAGTAGCTATTCTGTAAGCCTGAAAACTACAAGTGAACTTTTCTCAATGTCAAATGTAAGTAATTCTGGGCATAGACACTCAATGCTGTTTTTGTTTAAAGTAGATTAATGAAATTCCACAAGAAATAATTATTTCCTTTGAGGCAAGCACTGTGGTAGATTGATGAACTCTAACTTGCAACATACAGATGGTCATAACTTAACTAGCAGATCTAGTGAGGAGAGATGCAAAAGGTTAGGTGATCATCACAACACAGTGTTACTCTGTACCAGTGGGTGCCAAGTGGGGGTTACAAGAAATGCAGGAGGACAAAGGAACGGTAACACACTCTTCACTTAGAGTATGAGGGAAGGCTTCCTAGAGAAAATGATGACTAACTGAAGACCCAAAGAGGAAGTGTGAAAAGAGAGTAAGAAAGACTAGTCAGGCAAAGGAAATAGAATATGTGTCTGTTCATGGGTTGGGGAGCCCATGTCCCAGCTTTCAGGTGATGATAGTTTGGATGATGGTGAATACTGAAAAGTTAAGTTAAATGTAGCTTAACTCTTCAGTAAAACAATTCTTACTACCAATACCTGTATAGTGTAAAACTTGATCTCCGAAACATCATCTCCAGAGTTTTTCAAAGTTAGATGCAAGGAAAATGTGATGACGAAGATAAAAATCATATATGTGTGTGTGTGTGTGTGTGTGATGCATATGCTAGAAAAATATACCACTAGCATCTGTGACAGAAGTTAAAGTATAAACCAAAAATTTCAAAATCAAAATTACATAAGTTTTGGTTAATGGTACATGCCTATATTTGTCAAATCACTTTCTTTAATTTATCATAAATATGAATATCATTTATACTCTTTGGTAAACATTTTATAGTGAAAGAATGAAAAGGAATCAGAATATTCTTAATCATTAATATTTTAAGTGTAAAAGACTTAATAACTTCATGACAGCATCACTTTTGTTTCCTGAAGTTAGGGGCATATTTTGTCACTGAAGAGAGAAAAGAAGGATCCTAGGTCTCTAAGACCATTTTTCTTTTTCTCTAGTCCCTTCCTGAAAGTCCTTGACCTACCTAGCATTTTAATGCTTTATTTCTTCACTCACCAGTCTCTTATTCCCTTGATTATAACTTTCTTTGTCAGCACAACAGCCAAAAAAATTGATCAACTGGAGAGAGAAGAATTTCCCCTGGAGATGAAGTTTTAAATTTGTTTCAAACCAAAATTCAAAATTTCTTTAATTCTTGAAGTGGAAATTAACAAGTGGTATAACTTTTAGGATGAAATCACCTCCTGAAACTTTCATGAAATTGGAAGACAACTTACATCGGCAGAGCTGTTCAAGTGATCTGTTATTATGTGTTATCTTCCTCCATAAATATCTAGTTATTTTTAGTTAATGAATTAATGAGCTGCTCCTTGAAATATGATAATTAACTACCATTTGACTGATAGAAGAAACAAATTCTCTGATGGGAAAATGAGAGGCTTTCAGGAATTCTAATCCCTCATGCAAAGCATATTTGAGGTAAATATTACTACCCTGCACTGTCTCCCTTGTTAGAGAAAACTGTTTTCAGATCCATCAATCTCAGTTGATTTATTTAGAAATTAGTGAGTTCTTAGAGCTGCTATCTGGTCTCTTGTGTTTAATTTTCAGTCGGCATCACATTCAGAAATCCTGGCTGCTGACGAAGTGCTGTGTGGTTTCATTTCTGCATCTTCCAGTCCTATAAAATGAATCTTGCTGTGAAAAATGAAGATTAATGGGCTTCATAATGACTCTCCACTGCTAAAGGCAATCCGAATAAAAAGGAGAGGAAGTGTGTGTGTGTGTGTGTCTATAAAGAGAACAAAATGGAAAATAATGCAAAAAAGACTATAGATTACTTTGAACAAAAATAAACTTGGATGGTATGGTAATTTCTCCAAAAATTAATCTGAACTACCTTATTACCCCAAATTTCCATTTTTTTCTATATAAGAAAGGAGGGACAAGAGCAAGTATGTATATAACCATGTTCGTAGCAGCATTACACATAAAATGTTTGGCAACTCAAATGTCCATCAGTGGATGAATGGATAAAAAATTCAGTGTAAATATAAAATAGAATATTATTGAAACTTAAAGGAGAAGAAAATTTTGATACATGCTGTAACACAAATGAACATTGAAGACATTAATCAATGAAATAAGCCTGTCACAAAAGGACAAATATTGCATTATTTCACTTATATATAGTTATCTAGAGTAGAGTAGATAAATGCATAGCAAAAGAAGATAGAATAATAATTACCAGGGGCTAAGAGAAAAGGGAGTGAGAAAATATTGTTAATAGGAACAACGTTTTATTTTTGTAAGATGATTAGTGATAATGGTTGCACAGTGTGATGGTACTTTATGCAACTGAATTGTATTCATAAAATTGTTAAAATTGTAAATTTTATTTCATTCATATTTTGCTACAAAATGAAAAAAAAAAGAAATAAGCCATGACCCTAAGGAATCAATTCACAAACCAAGTCACTACTTACTATGAAGGGTACACATTAAAACACAAAAATAACTTTTCCAAATACTTTTTTCCTTCTTTTTCAAACTGTTTATAGTTTACCGAAATTTTCTAAAACAGATAATGTTTGCATATAATTTTAAGGGCTCTCTCTGTGAGAATGAACTCTGGATGGCATATATATGTATATATACATGCCCCATATGCTCCCTTGAGAATGGACAAACATGTTGTTTTATTTTAAGTAAATGTCACAGATTGCTGATTTTTTTTTTAAAAAAAGGCAGTTTTAGGCTCTGGGCAGTAAAGTACTAACACAACTGGCATTTGTATGTTAAATGAGAAGCACAGACATGGAATTCATAAATAGGGTACTATCTTGTATTAGTTATGGTTTTCTTGAGGAACAGAATCAATACAAATATAGGTATAATTATGCAAAGAGATTTATTAAGTAGAGTCAATGGGTCAGAGGGTGAATCTACAAAGTCTGTCTGCAGGATCAGAGAGTAAAGAGTTCACAGTGGTCCTCTGCAGAATCGTAGGGAGGATAATCCATGATGGCCATCTGCTCCCAGAGAGTCAGAGGATCCATAGCTGCTTGGCTCAAGAAGACAGAAGCCACAGAACAAGAGGATGCAGAGCCAGTCCAAAGCAGAAGAATTGGAAGGTCACTACAGAGCTGTAGGTGTGAGTCTGTATTGGATGGCTGAAGAAACTGGAGACTGAAGTTCAAAAGCAATGGGAAAGACTGGAGCTCTTCCAAAATGAGTACACTTCCTTCTTCTGTCCATTTTAATCCCATCCAAGCCACAAGCCTATTAGTCGGTGCCACGCACGTCTGGGTGGATCTTCCCCCTTCATTTATCTGGCCTATATTTTACTTATCCACAGATACACTCCAAACTGTTTTCCACTAATCTGCTTAAACCATTCAAGCGACATGCCATGAGTAGTGCTCATGATCCACCCCTTGTCAACTTGACAACTAAATATATCTCCTTAAACCATATTTAATCCTCAGCTACAATAGCAAGTTCACAATGATACCTAACATGATACAACTTTCCTGCAGACATAAAGATATGTACTAATTCCCTCCCCAGAATAGAAGGCAGAGATGTTTTGAGTGATGCTTTCTCTCCTCCTGATGTGTCATAAACTAAATATCATGATGTAATTATTTTATATATAAAAAACACGACATGTGTTTAGCATATGTGTATACCATATATGTACAAAGATACGAACCATAGAAAAGAAATACTTAGCACAGTTACAATCTTCATGTCTATAAACTGGTCACATATCTGTAGTTGATATTTAACTACTTTCTTCTACTGCCCATTTTGAATTTTCTTGACTTTCAGCAAACATCTCAACAGGTCTTGGTTCTTAACCCAGTAGGGTGACCTATACTTTCATTCCTGAAGGTACTGGGACGTTTATTATAGATTGGATTGTTGGAGTTTTTTTATCGACTTAATAACAAGGCATGGTAATTCTAGGAGATATCCTAGGGGATATCCTGGATTCCAAACATATGGTTGTTTACCTCCATGTGGAGAAGTAGTCTTATTACCCTTGGCTAGTATAAATCCAATATCCTTACCAACACTGTAACTTCTTTTTTAACATGTTAACTCCAGGGCTAAGGAGACTACAATGACCAGCGGGAAGGTTTAGCTTCCAGTTCAATAGGTTATTATTTTCCCTCCTAGTAGAAGCCTTCCCACCCTCCAGAACTAAGCCATCAGAGCATAACGTCATGGGAAGAGGAAGCAAAATTTTTTCTAGTGAGTCACTAGGGATAATGATGAGTGGTATCATTCCCATTTCCACCCCTTGAATTCTGGATCCATGAATCCTGGCTATGAGAGAAATTGCTATCACATAATGGAGCCCGATTTAGAGCATATATAGTCTTCTGGACAACTTTGCCCCTACCCTTCAAGGTCTTACCAATTAGCTGACACTTTAAATTCATCTTCAAAAAGGCCATTCCACCTTTCTATCATTCCATCTGCTTTCTGGATAGAGGGGAATATGGTGAGCCCAGTGAATTTCATGAGCACACGCCCATTGCTTCATTTCTTTTTCTGTGAAGTATATTCATTGGACTTGTTGCAGTACCTTCTCTTGTCTTGGTTCCCAGGTGTGGAAAATTGCAATGTCACCGAGATTGGTGGCCTTGCTAGCTAAAGCAAATTGAATCTGGTTGGCCTTATGAATATGTATGGAAAAAAGGCATTTGCCAAATCAATAGCTGCATACAAAGTACCAGTAGATGTGTTCATTTGCTGAAGCATGGAAACTAAATCTGGTACAGTGACTGCAATTGGAGTTACCATTTGAATAAGTGTACAGTAATACACCATAATTTGCTAATATCCATCCATCTTATGCACATACCAAAGAGAAAAGTTAAATTGGAATGTGGTGAGAACCATCTCTCCTACATCTTCCAGGTCATTCGTGATGGAACTAATCTCTGTGATCCCTCCAGGGATGTGATATTTTCTTTGATTTACTATTTTCATAGGTAGAGACAACTATAATGACTTCAGTTTCACCACTCCTACCATAATGGCCCTTACATCACAGAAGAAGGAACCAATATGGGGATTCTGCCAAGTACTAATTATATCTATCCTAATTACACATTCTGGCACTTGGAAAATGACCTCAGGATGGATTCTGGGACCTTCTGGTCTTACTATGAGCTGGACTGTGGCTAAAACACAATTAAGGACCTTAACTCCATGTGCCCCTACTCTTACTGAAGTACCTCAATGATTTTTCAGATCTCCTAGAGTCAACATTAGTTCAGAATTAGCGTTCGGTAGTCCCTGCAATGTGAGATGATTTCCTTTTTCTTATGTATGGTTACCTTGGTCATAGGTAGTAGGTCCCTTTGGGGAAGGCTGGAAGCAAGATTAAAAATACAACTTTTTATAGTGCACCATGGTCCTGACTCAAAAGGACTGGTATCCCATTCATTCAAGAGGTTCTGAGTCTGTAAACTGGCTCAAGTCTAGAAATTGGTCGAAGAGCTGTAATTTCCCGTTGCTGCAATTTAAAGTAGCTTTTTGTTCATTTGGCCCCCAAATTTTCAACTTACATAAACCTGGTAAAAAAAAAAAAATAAACAGGCATCCTATCTCTTTCACTTCTAGGCACACCATGATTAACTATTCAGTGCCATAGGGTCTATATGTATCTGACCATTCCAATCATTGTTTTGCTTCACTTTTCATTACAGCATGTACACCCACCTTGTTGTTGGAAGTTGAGAGTTCCCACTTGTCCTGGCTGCTCTGGAATCTGATTGTACACATCACATTTAAGATTCCCAATTGGGTGACTGTGGTCCCCACCATGAGGTCTATAAGAGAGAAGAGCGATGACAAAACTTTTCAAAGATGCTGAGGTTCCACTCACAAATCTGTTTCTCAAGGTATTAATAAAGGGTTGATTTTCTGGACTCTCCCAAGGTGAAGGAGTAGGTTTGACCTGGAAAGTCCACTCTAGCATTCTCATTTCCCTCAGTCTTTGAATGCCCTTATCAATGGTAAGCCAAGAATATCAGGCATCTCCAGCTCATTTTAGTGAGGCGTCTTTCAATCTATATTTCAGCCAACCAACCAAATGAATTACTGGCAACTTTTTTTAACTTTCTAAATTGAAGTATTAAATCCAAATTCACTGAGTAGGCCCATATCAAGACATTCAGCTTGATTCAAGTTTATGTTTCTTCCATCATTGTCCCATACTTTTATAATCTATTCCCATACATATTCCCCAGACCTCTGCTTGTAAGAATTAGAATACTTTAGAATTGGCGGCGGGGGGCGGGGGCGGGGGGGGGGGGGCGGGGTTGTTAGTATACCTCTTCGTGGGTCATTCTGTGTAACACACTTTTAGGAGCCTTCTGAGGTTTGGGCCTGGTCATAGGCCTACAGGCAAAAGTTGGTAGTGAGTCTCAGTCTAGAGGAGTGTTGGCATTGTGTTTTTTGGTAAATGCATCAAAAAATGGTCATTGCTGCTTCTAAGAGAAACAGGATTAGTTTCCTCAAGTACAGGTGGAGAGGTCAACACCACACATAGTGGGGGGGGGGCTCTGCCACTGAGAGTAGGGAAATCTCTTCCTCTAGCAAAATAACCTCATCAGGATTTAGAAGTTCAATGTCCTAGCCTTGTCAGGATTTTCTTAAACATTTTCACCTCAATTTATAAGAAAACATCTTTTCTTGAATCAGTGTCCTCACTTAAAGCAGATACATTTTCAGGCTGAGCATTCTTCTTCTTCTTTCTCATTATATTCTGTTCAGTCTATTGGTTGGTGACACATCCACATCCGTATAGGATATGTCTTTCCCCTTTGATTTGCTGGCCTACATGTCGATCATCCACAGATACACTAGAGCCTCTGTAAGTACACTAATCCATTCAAACTGACATACCAATATTAACGGCCACAACTATGCTAAATTGTGAATTTCTAACTGTTTTCATTTCAATGTTTACAGCAATTGTCATTCTCCAATTCCTTTTGCAAATCTCACCTTCAATTGCATATTCTGAAATATTCTTTTTGTGGGTGTCATGGTTTAGATCTAAAATATCCCTTAAAAATCTCATGTAATCAGAGGTGGGGCTCTCATAAGGTAATGGGGGCATTGGATGCATAAGTGGATTAATCCATTGATTACTTTATGGATGAATGTGGTGTTAGGAGTGAAGTCTGGTAGGAAGAGGCTGTTCATAGAGGGCTTGATCTGGGAAGGTGCATTCTTTTTCCCAAATCCTCCTTTTCCTCTCTGCTTCTTGGCCACTGGGGCTGTTTACTTTCTTCTGCTAGGCCGTTCCACCATCCTGTTTCTGCCTTGGATCCAGACAGTTGCAGATTAAACCCACTGAAACTGTGAGCCAAACCTCTCCTCCTTTAAGTTGCAAATATTGGGTATTGTGTTCCAGTGACCAGAAAGCTCACCAAAACTGTAAGGATGGTGAAATTACACTGAGTTTACATTCCCATCTTTTCAGTAGCATATAACAGTAATCCTCATGAAGTCATAAGTACTTGTTTATATTTTCTCCATGTCTGGGCCTTACAATCACATAAATTATTTATGGAGATCCTAATATTCTTCCCTTTTGGTTTTAAAAGCAAGACATTAAATAAAATGTAGAAGGTATAATGACTGTTGTAATGAAGTATGTAGCAATTTTATCTTTTGTTTCTATTAGGAAAGAACTTACTATATATATATATATATATATATATATATATATATATATATCTCCCACACACAAATATATATAGTCTGTGTGCTACTAGTAATTAAAAGTACATTTTAATGATTATTAAAATATATTCTTAGTAGATATTAAATATGATTGGAATTAAGATTTCTCAGTAGCATCTGTTAGATTAAGCAATAAACTTTTAGTCACAATCCCTTTTAAGTGTCAAGAATGCCTACTTTCTGAATAACTGAACAAGTTAGCAAAAGTCCAATTTCCTTTCACTCCTTTCTGTTTCCAGAAATTGTTACACACCTTTGCTCTTTGCTTAATAGTGTGACATCTTGAGATAATCTTAAGTCTGACTGTTGAAGGTAGTCATTGATCCAGTAGCTTCTGCCTTCTTAGTGAATCAAACTGAATGCAGCCTTCCCAACCTACTTTTTTCAATTTGCTTTAACATTTTGCAGTAATTTCTAGCGCTTTTCTTTAGCAGAAATCTTACAAGTATTAACATGTATGGTAGTGATCAGGAAATACTAAAGAAATGACTGGCAGTCTCAGTGAATTACACGTGTAGGGATTGAAGTCTCATTGACCCTACTCAATAGAACCAAAATAGCTTTATTTACAGCCATTTTTTCAAAGCGTGGGATTTTTATAAAAATAACTGATATTTTTTGAATGCATGAGATACATCAGGCACAGCCTAAAATCTTTATGAACCCCATCTAGAAGAAGGCCAAGGATAATTTTAGGATGCACATAGTTATGCCATTAAGCTAAATGGAATCAAGAAATGAACATGTTAGTTTTAATACTTTTTAATACTGACTGATCCAAAGCAAAAGTAATAATCTGAGGATATTCTGTATTTAAAACCTATCTACTTTTTAGAAATCTTTCTCTTTCACAGAGAGAGAAGGCACCATAAGCATTGGACATGGTTAGGTAGGTTTTAATCAACAAGGCTAATGTCCCTTTTGACTTTAGGTAAGTTCTCAGACCTCTCAACCATACAGCTATATCTCTGTGAGGGTTGCAATGATGATCAGAGAAGTTGCAAAGTACAAAGCATGCCTGGTACATCTCATGCATTCTACAAGTGATAGCTAGTCTCACTAACGGGAATCTACAATGTGATAGTGGCTGTGTCATTCTGATTGGTGTCAAAGTGACATAAAATATCTGAGTAGTAAGAAAAGAGTAGAAACATGGTTGCAAGCAGAATAAAGTAAATCAGTGAGACCAGTGACACCACAGTGAACAGTCAGGCATAGCTAGACCAGGAGACATAAATGGTGGGACAAGAGATTAGGATGATAACAAGGTGGTTTTGTGTACCTACATAAAGAATTGGATTTGGTTCTATGGTTCAGGAGCCCGGATTTTTTTTTAACTTGATAAAGACCTTAAAATTATTTTGATGTCTTAAATTTTCATAGTACATGTAAGTAGCAAAAGAAATATTTTCTATGGATTTGTAAATAACGCTATACTTAAGAATAAAACAAATACGTTGAATTAATTTCAAGTATTAAAGTTAATATGAAAAATCACTTTTATTTCAAAAATATATGAAAAAATTTTTCTATGGTTGTTAAAAATTTTATATCATGCATTTTTGCACTTGATTTCATATTTGTACCTATTTTTTCTTCAGAATTATTCTCCTAATAGCATATTAACCCAGAATATAAATTTTTTTGAGACAGGATCTCACTATCCAGTTCAGGCTGACCTTCAACTCACTATGTACCCTGGCTGGCCTCAAACTCACAGTGATCCTCCTGCCTCAGCTTCCCAAGTGGTGGGATTACAGGTGTACCGCCAGGACTGGCTCAGAATATTTTTATAGTTTATCATATCACAATTCTTTATCAGTTTCAAAATTGTTCTCTGTTCATAAGCTATATGTAGGATTTCCTTCTAGGATGAATTTATAGTGTTAGTATACAATATTAAGATTTAAATATTTCCATTAAGAATTATTTAAAATGACAAAACTTTAAGTGAACTATATTCTTTAATAACTTAGATTTTTATACTTCCTTTATATATTCATGAATAAAATGTTTTATTGGTTGAATAAGCATCAAAAGTATGCTTTTTTAAAGGTATAAATCTTGAAGATTTGATCATTAATATACAAATAGGTATAAAAGGAATTATATTATACCTTGGCATTCAATTCCTAAAAACCCTTCTAAGTTTTATGTCACAGATCACTAAAATTATTTTCAATAGTTAATTAGGTAAAAGGGTTTAAAAACAAAATATTGGAATCTGTCCAACTCACAAAGGTATTTGTTATCTAGTGATTAAATTCATTAATTTTTTCACCCTCACAGAAACATGGGAGTGGTCCTTTGATTGAGCACCAGGTCATAAAGGTGTCATAAATTGTACCAGCTAGGTTTTTAAGTTTAGAGAGGAGCACATAGGGTAATCAGTATCTGGGTCAATTCTATGTCCACATTCTCCACATCATTGGAAAAATTAGTTCAGTGGAACATCTATGCCTATAAACAGTACCACCCTCAGAATATTTTAGAAGAAAAGTAAATTGATTATGTTTTGTTCTTGTTTTTTGTTGCCTGTCATAAAATAATTTTAATGGCATTAGAGAGGATGGGGGGGTAAGTTTTATAGTAGAGCATATTAGCCAGATTTTGCAATACTTAGGTGAAAATTTAATCTTTTTAAGGATGACAGATTTACAAAAATATTTTAAAAGGAAGGTAGTGAAGTTTAGTGACTGAATATGTGAGGAATAACTCCAATAATTTCAAAAGTCCTTAATCAGCTTACTGATTTGGGCAACAAGGCCATTAATTGAGTTCAGAAATACAGAGAGAAATACAGAAAGGAAATTTAACTTGAATATTTAATTTACAGTGCCTATTCAGAAGATAGGCAATATATATCTACATTTGGAAGTCTGGAAAGAAGGGGGTGAAATATAAATCTATTAGCCTTAGACAACTCAAGACCACGGACAACAGAAAATATTCTCCAAGGAGTATGTACAGAAAAAAAAAAGAACAAGAATGCAGGACAGATATCTGAAGAGTCCAATATTTAAATAAAAAGAGTAGCAAAAGGGACTGTGGAACAATTAGGAGTCAAAACAAGAAAGAATTTTCAGATAAGAGAGTGGCCAGCAATCTAGGAGACCTCCTGCCATGCCCAACTCCCACACCCTCTGTGCTGCAGAACTTCTCCCAAATCCTGCAGAGGAGATATGAGGAATTTAATACAACATATAGATATGCTCATGAATATACTCAAATGTCTACTCATGTGCATCAATGTATATTTGGAGCCTTATTCTTTGACTTCATAAAGCAAATTACTCAAGGTTTGTTACTCTTTCTTCATTGTACTTTCAAATAAAATTATACCTCTATTCACATGAAACAAATATATTTTTAAAACTTAGCAAGAAATTGGTACATATCAAATATCTGCAAGATTGTTTTAAGTACGTACTCATGTATTATTAATGCAAATATTTGGTTAAAACAGCAGAAGTTTATTCTGAGTCTCCTAAATTTGTTTGTTGTGTTGGGGGGCAGGCATGTGTGTGTCTTTGTTTGGAAATTTTTCAAAGAAAGAGCTACCAAAACAAATGCTTACTAAATAGAACTCTTCAGTGGCACATTGGAGATCACTTTGCTCATTGACCATTTGCCATGTTCATCACTAATTCTTAAATATGCAGACAATACTGTAAAATAGCAAGAAGAATTTCTATTTTAAAGCTTGTGCTGTGGCTGATATTGATGTTCTGCCAAAGTTGGAGTTTTACACGAAGGGACTATCAAAGACAACTTATCTGGAAATGGATTATAGTTGACTTATTGCTGTGAATTCAAGGTTAAGCAAAATAATTTTTTCAGAACATTTTTAATGAACATTTTTTGCCATGTTAAATTTTATATGGCAAATAAAATTGATCCTTCACAATCTTCTCATATTTTACCAAGCTTCTCACTTTTAATGGACATTATAGAGTAATTTAGAAATAAATTACACAGGTGACTGAATTGAACATATAGTTAGTATTACTTTGAAACTGTTGATTTCTTTACTTATCAATCATTTTTTTAGTGTCTGGAGTATTTCCTAGTTCTAGTCTACATATTTTTCCCCTCCTTTGCCACCACCGATTCAAAAAAAAGGAGGAGGGAGGGAGAGAGAGGGACAGAGACAGAGACAGAGACAGAGAGAGGTCAGGCATAGCGGCACAGGTCTGTAATCCCAGCACTGGGGAAGGCGGAGACAGGAAGAATAAAAAACCTCAAGGCCAGCCTGAGCAATTTAGCAATTTAGTGAGATCCTGTCTCTAAATAAATAAATAAATAAATACCTAAGCTGTATCTCAGCGTGAAGGCCCTGGGGTCAATACCTAATACTGCCAAAAAGAAAAGAATCACCAAATATTTTACCTCATTTCTGAGCTCAACAGGGAATCTGACAGACATGGCTTAGATATCTAAGCAATATAATTTCAGTATAATCACATTTATGTATGAGAGTCTGAGTCTGAGGCACCTATTTTTAACTTAGACTAATTGGCAGCAATTTCATGCATTTCAGGCAATGTATATCATAATCCCTGCCTTTCTTACCTCTCACAAGTCCCCAGGGGTGCTAACACCCACCTCACACACACATGAGTCACTGGTTATGACTTTCAGATAAATCACCAGATACCCACTTAAATTCCAATTCCAGAAAAACAAAGAATATTTTTTAAGAATAAATATACACTGAACAATAATTTTTTCATTGTTTTTTTAATTCAACTTAGCTGAATTTAACTGTATTTTAATTTGCTAAATCTGACAAATTTATCAACAAGTGAACATACTGCCTCTGCGACTTACATGTTTAGAAAACTACATATGTGTTGTCCATCTGCTTTCTATTAAGGTTTAATATTATACCTGATTATGAAGTAACCATTAGTATATGTTATTATTGAACATGCTTAAAATTCTAATCATTCTACAAAAGTCAGAAAAGAAAAAAAGGCTAAGAAAAAAGAAGATGTAGAAAATATGAATCTATATAAATACACTCAAAAATAAAGAAAATGCACGTAAACAAAGCGTTCTGACTGAAGGAAAACTAGATTAGGTCCTGGCAACCCACCCCTACCCCGCCATGCGACCATGTATAAACTATTAACCTTTCTGTGCCTTCAGCTTGCAAATTAGGAATAAAAATAGCACCTACCACATGGATTAAGTAGTTTAACATCTATAAAAGTCCCAAATCTGCTTGCTATATTAACATTATGTAATGAGTCATTAACTGGATAAATGCACTTAATTTTTAAAATATAATCAACACAAAATTAGATACATAGATAGTGTGATAATTACAAGGAGCTCAAATGCTCCCAATATTAGCATATATGAAGTCTTCACATCAAGAAACACTGCCTTTATCTAGGAAGTACTTAGTGAATGTCACCTAAAATTACAAAAGCAACCACAAACGCATCCTTCTAATTTCTTTCACTTTTTCCGTTATCCTCAGTATCTCATGTAATTTTTATGTTTTAGAAACAAATTATTTGTCTATGTGTTTTACATAATCTATACAATCTACAGGTATATCTCACATAATATGGAATATATTTTAGAAACCAACTTGTCTTCCTAATTCATGAACATATAAACTCCACATTTCCTCTCCTCAAAAGTGATCATTCCAATAAAAACAACTTTCTGCGCCACATGAGTCCACTCTATTTTCAACAGGGCTAATGTGTCCATATTTCCCTACACTGAAGTAAAATCCATCTTTATTACTTCTATCCAATAAAATTAGTTATGTCCTCTTGTGCTGTATAGAAAATATTTGTTCTCTGTGGTACAATCCTTTAGCCATCTGACAGAAAAAATTACTGTTCTTTCTAGTGCTTCTTTTATTGAACATACTATTATGTCACTATATTGAATATTTTCCTCCTCTCCCTATTTATAGTTCCTTCTCTAGGGAGTTTTTTTTTAAGCTGTGCACTTAGCACTACATGAGATATTATAGAAGGGATCACTTTTTTGGTAGTTGTCTACACAAGACAGTGGACTGAAGAATTTTCTTATTTAAATTATTTTATTCAATAGCTATTTGTTTTTCAGAACATGTGATTGTGATAGAAAAATGGACATTTCCCTGTCTCCAAAAAGCTTGAAGTCAAGTTCAGTGGGGAAAAATCAACCAAATAAGTCAATGGGTGTGAAGCAGTGGGGTCAGGGATAAAATGAGCAAGTTCTGGAGTGAAGCGAAAATGCATAAAAGTGACAGCTGGTTTGATCATGCAGTCTCTGAGGTGAGGCCTAAATAATAAATTCAAGGTGGTGAAGTAATGATTTTCCTCAAGAGAAGGTATTGCCTTTGAGAAAGTGAATGAAGTTTAGCATGATTGGATTCCACAGTGCAAGATATGTAAGCCGTGAGGTGAACAATGAATAAATCATTAAACCCAAATTGTGCAGTACCTACTAAGGCATTTTTCTAAATATAATAAGTCTGTTAATGTGAACTAATAGCAAATAAATTTCTTGGCAGTCATATAAACACCTTTCATACTAGTGAGTTCAAGTAAATATCCTATAAAAAGAACTCAATTTTATTTCATTTGAACTACCATGAAAGTTGTTTGTGACATAGATGAAAATTTTTCAATTTCAAATTATCAGATTTCCCCCATCATTTCTGTCATAAAAATATCCCTAGGGCTTGATTTATCATTATACATATGCTATATTTACTATCTTCCTACTTAAATTTCAATTTTTTCCCCAAAAAGTAGAACAGACTTTGTCAACTTCCTTAGAGAAATTGAACTTCAGATACCATATGTCTGCCCAGTAATCTGTCTTGGTTCATAGATATTTTGAAAATATGTTTAATAGTCACCAAATCATAATATAGCCATCAGCTCTTTGTAACTATTAGCCTTTGGGAATCATGTATTGGGAATCGACAGGTACCTTTCTGAAAACAATCACCTTTATTTCATACCTCTATGGCAGTGATGTTCAACTTTAAAAACAGATCTCCTTTTGTGGTTTAGTTCTATTATACGCATTCAAAACAGTAAAATCACTCAGCCTGTATGAAATCAATGTTCTTTAGAGTGTTGGACTGCATATCTTTTATATTCAGATATATATTATATTACATATATATTATGTAATTTGTTTTGGTTTTTCACTAGGATAGCCTCCTTGTTCTATTCCTTGTGATAAAGGTATAGCTGGATGAAAACTGAGACAGAGAGATGATGAACAAGTTATAGAATTTCTAAGGCAGAGTCTGGCAAGGAGAGTCCATGATTTCAGGCTTATTTCTATGTGTGCTTTATGGCAGACTAAATGTTTTCCTTATTGCCTGATAACGTCTTTTCATTCTCAGTAAGATGTTTTCTCATCATGTTGTTTTGAGAATATTGTAACCATATGAAACTTTGTAATTTAGTTTCCAGAGAAGAATACTCCGATGTATACATGCATGTATATCCTATAACAAAACTTTAATTTATGGATGAAAATAATCATATTCAATCCTTTATTCAAGGAAATATATGTATATATTCATATTTATATATATGGAAACTACACATATGGGAAGAAAGGTATAATGGCTTTGACTTTGCACAAGCACTACTTTCTACTCTAAATGTCTCTAATACATTTAAGTATAATTCAATTCCTAATTGAGTAACTTAAAAGATCGTGTTTATGATAACACAGGATACACTAAAAAATTGCAAATATCATTAGATCAATGATAATGGAATAAAGAAATACCCAGTCACAGAAATGATCAACTTAGGAAAAAATTCTCATAGAAGATCCTTTTGTCATTTAACATAAAGACAAAGACAAGAAGTTAATTGAACGTCAGAAAAGTGACAAGTTTGATCTTAACCTTGAAACTTGTGGGAATGTGAAATGCCAGATTTGGGCCATATGTTACAGCTCCTGACAGTGTTATGTGTCTTTACCACAACACCATCTGTGCCACTAAACTTTAATGGGGACAGTGGATAGACATGGAGAAAAATAATGAACTCTTGCAAGATATTTTTCCTGAGCTCACACAGCGGACAATAGATGCTTTACTTCAATCTGAAAAGCACCACTTAGATCTCAAATGACAACACATTGAGATATCTTCGACCTTTTCCTGTTGAGTATTTATACCCTATGAGTGTTACAACTATGTTTTACATTCTAGAAAATAAAAAAAAGTGTTGATATCAAAAACATTGATGTCATATGTTTGGAGTTTTCTCTCTTATTTCATAGTAACTCATAGCTACATGTAGCAGGAACTGTCTATGTGATAATAGGAAATTTGGAAGTAGGAGAGTGAAAGTTTGATTCCATTGGCTCTGAGGCTATCATAAAATGACATTTATTGCTTTTACACTCCCTCTACTATTTATTTACCATTAAATGTGGGCTTAATCCTTGAGTTTTGATTTTCATTTTTATGTATAAAATGAACCATACTATCTATCTTTCCAGAGTTACTTTAAGCTTAGAGTTAATATACACAAATCAAGAGCATAACGCACTGTCAAGTCCAAAGTAGGTAATTACTAAATGTCTCAGTAATTCTAGAGATAAATTATCATAGTTTGTGCTATTCAGAGAAGAGCATCCTATTATTCCTCCATTAACCTCATTGCATTTGCCATACAGCTTGCATGGCCAGTAAGTGAATATTTGAAATTATATCTCTTAGGAGCATATATTTATATTTATGAAAGAAAATTGGTTTTATTTAACATTTTAAACATTTACTTGTTTAGTATAATTCTATCATTATACCAAGTATTCCCCAAAGAAAATATAGAAACTTAGAGTAGTAATTTTTAGCCCTAGTATTTGTAGACATTGCACAAAGATAGATATAAATAATTTGTAATGGAGAAAAGGAACAAACTATCTCCTGACAGAAGAGAAGGAAGGAGAAAGAAGAGGGGAATACAAAAGGAAGGAAGGGGAGAAGGAAGGAAGATATCTGGGTTTATAGGTGAGAGGAATGGAAGAGAGGAAGGAAAGTACTGATATAAAAAAACAGCTTTTCAGTTTAAAGTCATGAAGCCTAGAACATTTCAACCTTCCTAATTTTATGGGGAAAAAAAGCTTTGGCTCTGGGCAAAATAATTTCCTGTGTTAATAAGAAGTAGGCAGATATATTTTCTTTCAGCTGATGGAAACCAATTGCCAATGCCATTGAAAGCATCAAACTGTCTACCACCATGCTCAACTTCAGGAAGACTCATTGTGTGATGGACATGTTCCTATTAAACTATTCCTTCACTCCGTTCTTCTACTCTCTAAGCTCTATGACTATTAAGCCTAATTTGTTAACTTCATTGGATTAAGAAATACTCACCAGATGAGCAAAGCAAGTTTCTGAGTGTGCCGGGGTGGATCACAGAGGTGTGACCCTGGATACTATATATGGTCTTTAGCCTGTTCCTCTCTGTCAGTGTCTCCTGTTCTGCTTCCTGGTGGCCATGAACTAAGCATCTTTGCTCTACCACTCCCTTACACTATGATGTTTCTGACTCCAATCGCGCTGACCATGGACTGAATCCCTAAAACAGTGAACTAATTCAGATGTTTCCTCCATTAAGTTGTGGGTGTGGAATATTGCACCTCAGTGATAAGAAAGCAGACTAATATAAGCACTTAATCCTTTTCTTTTTAGTACAATTCTTTCCTTCCAATTCCTTTACCCTTAAAGGCATTGAATTATCACTTCAGACATTTTTTACTTGTTAATCTACAATATTTTTATGCCACAACTATACTTTTCCATTTCTTGAAATAGAACTTTATGTCTCTTTTAATTTCTTTAATTGTGTAAGATAGAGTCTCATTATACCACCCAGGCTTGGCTTAAACCCCTGGGCTTCAAGGATCTTTCTGCCTCAGCCTCCCAAGTGGCTGGGACTATCGTTGTATGGCACCACACTGTGCTTAATTTAGTTTTTATATGAGATAAGAAGTAACTGATTAGAAAACATAGGATTATGTATTATTTTAATGGACTCTGGAGATTTTTTCAGTCTTAGGGTGAAAATCAATGATATCATCAAGACTCAGAAGAGTTTGATGGTCAATAGAAAACAAGACTAAAATTAGAGCACCAGTTTCACACCATGCATACAATGACAGAAAACAATAACAGCTATTAATACATAATCTGCCTCCTGTGTGCTTAGCAATGTTGTGGGAATTTGCATGCATTATTTCTACCCTAGACAAATAGTAAAACTTGTGGGCATTAATATACCAATTTTATAAATGAGGACATAGATTTAATAATAGAGAATTGTCCTGATGTTAGACAGAGAGCAAGTGGCAAAGCCGTCTCTCAAACCAAGATTTTTGTTTTTGTTTTTGAGACAAAGTTTCCCTATGCAGCTCAGGCTGGCTTCAAACTTGCAGCAATACTCCTGCCTCAGCCTCCTGAGTACTTGGATTACAGGCATGTGCCTCCACAGCCAGCTTACATAACCTTCTTTGTATAAATATTTAGACAGAAATATTCCACGTATTCAAGGCCATAATTGGTGTATTAATAACCTAATCATCAAGAAATTCAATACCAATATATCAAGGAAGAGAATTAGGTTGATTTTCCTTAACCTGGAAAACATAATAAAAGAAGGTAGAATGTCAATAATGGTCTGTACAATTTAAAATGCAAAGAGTCAGTGACAATCTCTCAAATTTTTAAATGTAAGGTTTGTGGCTTGGTTATATAAAAGAGCTTCAGAAATCTTAGGATTCATTCTATTTAATTCAGAATAGAATGTCTTCATTATAAAGTCATTTGAAATGTGATACACATGAATCTGGCGTGTTTTAAAGCATTTTAGAACCCTTTTGCAAGTCAAGGATCCATCCATTAATAATGATCTGATTGGAGCTATTATGTGTACATATACATTCAAAGGCTGAATGTGAATTTGTGTATTAGGTGCTTATTATGTATTAGCAAATGAACACAATCACATGCAGTGATTTTCATAGGGAAGCCTTCTCGGCACTAAGTAGCTTTCAGCTTAGTTAAATCTCTCCCTCCCCTTAAATGTGAATCCCACTGACTTTTGCTAGAAAACAGTATTAGATTGAATAGGTATATGTACTTGATGTAATTTCTATCCTTGTTGAAAGCAGTTATTGCACATCTGAAATTGCTACTTTTACTCTCTGATATTACTGTCATTTTATGGTGCACTGTATAATTAAGTTTACTGTAACACAGACATTTGGTAGAGTTTCCATTTCCAACCTATAGTTTATTTTTACTCCATATGATAAATTAACAGGCTGTAAAATATAATTTTAAATCCCAGTTATTTTAAGCAAGTCTTTTACCCCTATGGAATTTTATTATTTTATAATAGTTAATGTTAAGGTATATGATGCCTTTATATTAACCTGGATATTAAAATGCAGTTAATCTCTTTCTAGTTTTTAAAGTTTAAAAACAAGATGCAATTTAAACAAACATTTCAGAAAAGCCCCACCAAGGTAAGAAAAGCCTAAGAAAAACTATATATATTTCAGGTAAAAATTATAGCTGTCATGATATCTTTGCATTATCATTACAAAGAACATTTTATAAAATCTTCATGATGCATGAGGAGTAAAAAGAAGCCACTCAGATTAAAAGTAGAATATAATTGGTGTAACATTATAATACTTTGGGACAGAGTAATGGCATGTTTTATTTCCTTGCTTTACCTATGTGCTTTAATCTTAGTTTTGCTTGTTTTGTTTACCATTATTGCCTGTCTTGGAATTTGATTTTAAATGAGGTCCCTGGTCATTTTAAGCTTCTTCTTCTTTAACTATGTTTGAAGTATTTTTCATTTATCCTTCATTAATCAAAAAGAATGTATTAACACTTGAAGAATTGTGTGAAGGTTGTCCTGTGGTTAGATTTTGTGTGGTTGTAGATATGGTAATTATACTTAGATATCTTACTGGTTGACTGTTATTTTATCCTGTTGAGATTACTGACCAAATTCTTGTGGAAAAGTTTTAACCACTCCTTTTTACAGATGATAGAACTGTGAGTGACTTACGTAAGGTGAAAATTCAGTAGTAGTCAATATCATGGTAGAATCATGAAGGACATTTTCTTGATTTCCTGTAAAAAATTAAAAATATTCCATTGCTTTTGATAACAGTAATCATTTACAAATAACACCAGGAATATCTAATTAGCTAGACAATTCTTTCACTAGTAATGTCAAGGGAAGGATGAATGATTTTAAACTTGACATTTTTTTTTATCCTTCCATCCAAATTACTTTCCTCTGTATTTCAGGAAATCCTAGACTTCAACTTATGTGTATAATTAGATGAAAGAATATAAATATCCCTTAAGGGAGTAGAGAAATGCCCCAAATTCAAATGCAAATTTCTTTAATGTGTCTAATTTGTCTTTAAAGATGCAAAATTTGGAATCAACTGCAAAATATAACATTGAATTTTTACTTAAAAAATAGTATTTTCCTTCTGATGCAGAGTAATAGACTGAGACAATAAATAAACCCTAAGTGTGACATCAGGGAATTAATAAGAGATTTGGAAGCACTACCTAAGTCCATGAGTATGAACAACTTGTTTGGCAACCGTACTTCACAAAACCATAGATGTGGCTTTTTCAGAAAAATCGGAAAAATGTACAAATTTTCAAATTTAGACAATAAATTTAACAATTTAGGTTAAATGAGATGAAGTGAACAGACATAAAAAAACAAGTGTTACCAAAAGAAACTTGGAATGAAACAAAGTTCAGGTACACATCAAAGATTGGATGAGGGCCAAATATTTTCAGAGATGAGAATTTTTTAAATCCATGGTTTTGGTGGCACCTCCCTTCAATAACTTCAATAACTTGGGAGGCTGTGAGGCAGGAGGATTGCCATGAGTTCAAGGCCAGCCTGAGCTACATAAGGAGACCCTGTCTCGACCCTATAATAAAAAATTAAAGTAAAAAATACATTTAAATTCATGTTATTAAACTGGAACATCCAATGATAGAAAAATTCTGAGTCCATTTAGACAAATAATGTTCAAACATGATGTACGTGAGTACATAAACACATGAAAAGGTAAATCAGATGTAAGTACCAGTATATTTTGCATGAGAGAATGTTAAGTTAGTAAAACTATAATGTACATTACAGTTTATTCCAGGAATTATGGTAGGAGATAACCCTTGAATCTTTATTAACTGAATTTACTATTAAAATATTAAAGGAGGAAAAATTTTTACCATCATCTCACTAGACACAGAAAAATTTCATATTAATATTTGATCTTTACCATTGATTTTTTCAAATTCATAAATTTAGACTAAAAGGAATTTATACTAACTTACTAAATATCATCCATCAGAAATATACAGAAAATACACAGAATAATTATATCCCAAAGGCATTTCTATTAAAATTATGATCAACACAATATCATTTGCTATCATTAAAATTATTTTTCATAGACTTTCAAATCTATTAAAACTTGAATAATAATTAAAATTATAAATGCTAAAAAATTAAAATATCAACATTAACAACATTAGTCTAGACCTAAATTAGGGAGAATTAGATTTAAAAAACAACTAATTAATTTCACAATATTTGCTCAATAAAAATCAATATAGTACTATGTACAAGTATGTTGATTATATTAATCATTGTGTGAGCAAAAAAAATTAAGTTCCTTTACAACTTTTTGTGGAATACCCATTATAGTCCCTCTAAAGGAGAGTAATATAAAATGTTCATATGCAAACAGGAACATTTGTCAAAATATGTGTGGGTATCCATATGGTTTTCTACCTCATATTATATATATTACATATTGGGGAAGATAGAATAATAATATTTTTGCTTAAAAAATAAAATCAGTGATACAGCAAATCAATGTTAAAACTAACTTAGAAAGACACACACCCAAATATGACTCAAATTGACTCCTGGGGAATATTACACATCATTGAGACTTTTCTTATTCATACTGAACACCTCTGGTGCCATTTGACATTGTTCTTTGTCCACTCTGCAATGATCTTTAAGAAAGTATGTGATAAACATGTCTCAGGTTCTTTGTCTTGTACATACTTTCCCTTTGAGGAAGATGTGTTTTTAGGTTGTTATCTTCCTGACTTATATTATGTGACACCAAACCCAGTACTCTCCCAAACTCAGTTCTCCATTTCAAAGTTGTCTAGGCTTGCAGAACAAGGTCAATTTTCTGGTAAAGTCCCCAAATAGCTACACAAGTTTACGGAATCCTTTTTGGTTTTTTGGGGGGGTTTTTTTGGCTCATCACCTATTGACTTCCGTGTTGCCCTTATATTGATTCAAGTGTTGCCATTACCATTTAGCCTCTTGCAATAGCCCTCTTGTACTTATTTTGTTGATTCACTGTGTTAGTACAATCTATAACTCAGTTCAACACCTGCTTTAAATCTGTTTTTCCTTGTCAGAGCTCTCATGCATATTAACGCTGCCTCTGTATCTATTTTGTTGTCTTCCCTCTGGCTCGTCAGGTTTGACTACGTATTTTGATACAATTTCTACCCAGTTCTTCTTTTCCTCTCCTAGCTGGATGTAGGTTTTCCTAATGTGAATCACCGCACCACCTTAATTTTGTACTAATCTTACTGAATTCCATAATGTAAGCCTCAAATTCCTGTGCTTGGCCTCTTGCACCCTCCTAGTTAACCAGTCCAACCTGGCAAAGGGGAACACTTCTAAACAACGCAACGGGTCATAACAACAAGTTGGCCAGCGGTCACACGCCTCTCCTAACTTCCGCTGCCACAACCCTGCAGGGCTCTGCTTCCCAAAGGCCTTGTGAAGCTATCTTCTTCTTTCTGGAACCGTGAGTAATCAATCTATCATAAATCCGGTCTGAATGGCCCTTATTCTGTCCCAGCTGACTCTATCAAACTGAAAAAACCCCAACACCGTTTCCATCTTTTCTGTTTCTAAATAATATTTAAGCTCCTTCTTGATACTAGCTATTAATTAAAAAATGGCGTATGTTAATTCTTCTGAAAAGTTATGCATTATTTACCTCCTCTCTATATTCTTTCATTATTTCTCCGATATGTTGTTATTCTGGTCATTGTTTATGACATATCTTGATAAAATCCTGTTTTCTGAAGGCTTCTGAATCTTTCTCAATCCAGCAAAACTGCCACTCCATTTTCTTGGCAGCCACTGTAATTTCTTTAAACTAGTAGAATACTAAATATACTAGATTATACTTGTTTTTGCATTACTTTTTTTCTTTTTACTATGCATTCAATCCAGAGCCTTTGCACTGAATTACACCTTCACTCATTTTTTTTTTTTTTAGACAGTCTCATTTAGTGACAAATCTCCCCAGGTGGCCTCAAACCTATGGTCCTCTTACCTCAGCCTCTACAAGTACGGGAGTTACACGTGTGTGACATCACACTCAGCTAGATTATAACTTTATTAGATGTCTCTCCTCCCTAAAAAGACAAACTTAATTTTATTGCTGACTCTTCTGGGCCTCTAATCAGTGCCTGCCTGAGAGTGGGAACTATCTGGAAACTTTGCAACATGTCAATGTTAAACATATAGTGCATTGCATACATATTTCTATTTCACACAAAATTCAAATATTGATGGGAGGAAGTAAAATTATCATCTGCTTAAGATTTATCACCCACAATTAAATGCCGGTCAAATTATCACATTTACCATTAAATTATTAGATAATTGGCAACATTATAATGAAAGTTAATGGCACCTTACTCAGTTTGATGTTAATATGAAAGTTCATTCTTCATTAAAATAAATCTTAACTATTCATCCTTTCACTCACATATTCCTCCATTTTTCCCTTGTCCTTTTTATTATACTAACAAAATTGTTGCTAATGCACTAACTGGAATAGGATTCTAGAGAATGCCTCTTTTCGTTTGTATTCAGAGAAGCTTTTCCTTTTATATTCTGTATCTTACTCATCCTTTTTTTGAAAATCATAATTTCTTTTGACCTTTCCCCATCTCTCCCAACCCTCTTATATATCTAATCTAGAGTTATGTCTCTTAGATCATGTTTCCAGGGAATTTTTGTCTTTACAACTTTCTTTTTATCACCACCAGTCACTGATTTACTTCAAGAACCAATCTCTCTATCTTCATTCATTAGTTTTTATGCCCTACTGATTTTTACTTCTCATAATGTACGTATAACACTACAGTTTATTAGTCACTTAAGGTGTTGTACTATGAACTGGGGATGAAGCACACATTTCTGTTTTTAGTTTCTATACCTCATAGTAACAAGTACTTTTCTCTGCATATACTCAGTAGGTTTTGGGGGGAATTTTTGTATGTTTTCAAAAAAATGGAATAATCAGTGATAAATACTTGATCATACCTGTTTTATGTGTCAAAACTGCTTTTTCTGTTAATAAATGCTACATAAGTACTATGCAGGCCTATTACATATCAGGTATTAATGCTAAAACTAAAGAGAAAATAAACAAATACAATCACAGAACTCAGCACTTGAGAATATTTTGAGGATAAACAATGAGATGTTTAAGAGGTATTTGAAAATTTCAGTCCACATATATAGTAATTAAAGTCTATCACTAGGCCTCTATTAGGTTATCCACCTAAAGTTATAAATCCATCAACTTATCAGTTGATTCTTTGTACAATCAGGAAAGCAGGCTATAAATTTCACTTATAATTCACAGTGACCTTGGGCGACCCTCTTATAGTGTCTTCCCGTGACTTTGCTAAATGAGAATGGTCATTTTCATAACCGACTAATCCCATGGAAGCTGATGTGTTACTCTAACTCATTTAAGAGAATTTAAGTTTCAAGAGATGGTGTTTTGTTACACAAACATTCTCTTGATCCTGAATTATTTAAGGAAATACAGTTGTACATATTTAATGAAATTGCAATATATTCATAAAAATGAGAAAATTTATTGTTCTTTCTTGTTTTATTTTTTAAAGTGTGAATTTATCAAAGCATTTCTTTCCCTATTGCAAAAACTGACAATGTATAAGAATATTATTTCAAACCCTCAAACAAATACAAATCAAATCATGGGCATGGAGGTAAAAGCCTATAATCCTAGCCCTCGGGAGGCCAAGGCAGGAGCACACCAATTGAGACCAGCCTAGGTTACATAGAAAGACCATGTCTCAAAAATAGAAAACAAAAACAAAAGTAAAAATATCAAGACTCCAATGGGCTCCAGTTAGAATGACTATTATTAAAATGACAAAAGATAGCAAATACTGATGATAAAAGGGAACCCATGCTCTCTATTGATAAGAATGTAAATTAGTATAGCCATTTCATGATGGATGTTTTTCAAAATATTAAGAGCTATTATATGATCCAGCATCCCACTCCTGGATACATATCCCTAGGAAATGAAACAAATATGTCAAAGAGGCACCTGCATTCTCTTATTTATTGCAGTACTATTCATAATAGTCAAGAAATACAAATAACCATCAACTTATAAGCAGATAAAAATGTAATAGATATGCACAATGGAATATTATTTGGCATTAAAAACAAAGAATGATACCCTGTCATTTGCAATAGCATGGATGGAAGTCATTATGTTAAATGAATGGGAAATTGTTCAATGGGTGCTGTGTTACATTAGTAAGATGTTTGGTATTCCATTGCCTACTAGGCCAATTATAGATAAAAATAGTGTATTATATAATTCAAAAAACCAGAATAAAGGATTTAAATATTTTCACCATGAAAAAATTATGTGTTGAGGAGATTTACTCTGATTATAACATTATACAATGTATACATATACTAAGACATCACATGGTACACCATAAATATGTATAATTTGTATCTGATTAAAATAATTAAATAATAAAATTATTTCATCTTGACGGTTTTTTAGGGTATTTAATTTTCAGTCAGAGAGAGACAGGAGAGTTCTGTACCCTCAAATCTAAGGAGACATTTACACGGGTACCTAAAACTTAAAATGTTTTTTCTACCCTCAGTGTATTTCATGGAAGTAACGCTCTTCATAATTAATTTTTTCTTGGGTGTCTCAGAATATAAATCTAACGTTCATTGAGGATTTCAAATAATGTGCCAAAAGCTTTAGATGAATTATTTTATTTCTTATAATAGCTCTTGTTAGAAAATGCAGCAATATCTTTATGGCTCAGTAGTACTCCATTTAAAAAAATAATAAAAACAAAAAAGCACATTTTCTTTATCCAGTCTCCAGCTGATGGGCAATTGGGCTGTTTCCAAACTTTAGCTATTACAAAGTGTGCCGCTATGAACATGGGTGTACATATGTCACTGTGGTATGATTTTTAAAAATTCTTTTGGGAAGATACCCAGCAGGGTGAATAGTTGGGTCAAATGGGACCTCTAATTCTAGTTCTTTGAGGTATCTCCATACTGATTTCCACAGTGATTGCACCGGTCTGCACTCTCACCAACAATGAAGTGTTCCTTTCTCCCCACAACCCTGCCAGCATTTGTTTTTGGTAGATTTCTCAATAGCAGCCATTCTTTCTTGAGTAGAATCTCAGTGCTGTTTTCATCTGCATCTCTGGAATGACCAGTGATGTTGGACATTTTTTCATAATGCAATTGGAATATGTAATAATTGTAAGAAGTGAAGTTTACCTAGAAAATTTTATGGGTAAAAGCCATCAGTCAAAAGGAAAGATATCATTTCTTAACTGATTCCCATGGCAGAAATAAACTGCCAGAAGTTTTTGGAAAAATATAGTATCTAATCTTTATTTATTTTGCAAACTGGAGGATAACTCTTTTGAGTGATAACTGAGTTTGTCCTCCATTCATTTTAGCAGCAACAGTCAAAGGGCACTTGTTGGAAGATGGTGAATTGACATTGGTATAAGAAACCTCTCAGTAAAGGAGGTATATTAGAAATAAAAGTTTGAAAATATGTTTACTTGATATTCAAAAAAATACTGTTACCCTTCCAATTTTAAATGAATAGACAAAATTAAACAATTAGACTTTAACCAGAATTTATGATTTAATATCTCAATATTGATATGTTGAATTAAAATAATTAGAAAAAGGTTTTTGAATTTAGAAATATCATTTATGGTTGTCCTCTCAAATAGTCTTTTTATAATTGTTGTAAGGAATTTCAGAAGTGATAAGCCACCATTCTTTTCTCTGCTAATGAGTCCAGAGTACAGTGATTTTAACCACTAACTTTCTTCTATGAAGAAAATATAAGTTACTAAGCAGTGTGGAAGACAGCCAGATAAGACACTCAGGGTCACTAGCAGTTGACTTGTTTTCTCTGTTCATTCAAAGTAGAAAATCAGATTCCCAAATGGACATCTAATTACAGATACATAAAGCCCTTGTTATTTTTGGTGTTTTACTTTTAGGTTTTAGACAAAAGTAGAAAAAATACATTCAATATTATTAATGTTATAATACTGATTTACTTGCATGACCCAAAACAGGTAAAGATTTTGGAAAATTATTTAAATATAATTATTTGAAAATTTAATAAATTTGCAAATAATGCTATACAGAATTTGGCAAAGGTCCTTGGTCACTTACTGTAGAACATACTCTTTCTAAAATTTAAAAAATAAAATGCCAACATAAAGGCTATTTTTCTCTTCCATTCCAACAGATGGACATGTTCCTGCCGGTGTATCGCTAGATTCAAAAATCTTACTTCATTAAGAGAATTTTGCATTCTCTGAAAAGTTCCTACTATTAAAATTATAGTTGAAAATTGATCTTAAAATTTCTCTTACATAATTTTTAGGGCAAACATAAAAAAACAAAACAATATATTCATAAAGGATCATTTTATTTCACAGCAAATTTAATTGTCTATTTAAAGTAGTTTTTATTCTTGTGGGTTTGCATTGTCATTGAAAGTATTGGTGAGCTCTCCCGCTGTTAATTATTCCCTTTCTTTATTATTAAAGGTGACTGAGTGGACATCTGTATTATAATCAGGCCCAAAATCAAAATGCTACTTCACCTCTTTGTTAGTGAATTGCTCAGTGAGCTATGGAGACTTGTTGAACTCTTACCATATCCCTTAGGGCTGTAATTCAGATAATGATATTATGCATGCATACTGTTGACATTTGCTTTCAATTTACCCTACAATTTTTAAGAAGAGAAAGTGTAGTGCACTAGGCAACTAGGAAATGAAAGCTTTATTACTTGAATCATGTAAAATGTGGTTTTTGAAATATATTTTTATGGCATAAAATAAGAAGATTCTGGAATATGAATATTTTGGCTTTACTGAAACAACCAAATCTAAAAGTTTAACAGGCTTTTGCTTATTGTGTTCCTATTGGATTTTTCAGATGTATATACTGCCTCCTTACAATTTCCTACTGTGTAAGAATTAAAATATAAAGATTTAGTAAAAATTTAATAACATAGACATTTATGATTGCAGACTGTCCTCTGTGTGTTAGACTCTACATTTTTTCACTGTCATCTCAGAGGATAACTTGAAAAGACAACTGAAGCAAAATCTTTTTGCAGTGAGTTAGTTGTCTGTGCATTTTACCTGTGGCCTTGACAGTCACTGGAAATCTGAGAAAAATAACAGAAATATGATGATGAAAATCTGTGATCTCGATTGTAATGATGAGAGATTTTTAGCAGTTATAGAACACAATGTATTTAGAAAAAACCCTTCTCTAAAATTAGAAAAAGGAGCTTGAAAAATAGAAAAAACCAAAAACTGAGTTGTAATGGCTTACAGTTCATAAAATGAAATTTAGTAGATGAAGCAGAAAAAGTAAAATCACCAATATAATATCTGAATATATATAAGATATATAGAGAAATACATATTTTCTGTGAACATTCTCTTTCACATGAGAACTACTTTTGAAAACCACTTTATGTAGTATAGCTATTTAAAATTTTTTGACTCTTTGAAAAAAACCAATATTTTTATTAATATTTTTCTTGGTATTTTAAGCCATACTTTTGAAAATTCAGAGGAAAAATTGAAAACTTTAAAAAAGGTAAAATGATGATCATTACAAATTAATTTTCTGGAAAAACCTCAAAATCCATTTTTGGGTTGTTGCCATTATGCAAATGGTCTATTTTTGCTTTTTTATTAATACTGTTGACTTCCTGTAACAGGTGACATTTTTATCCCCTTAGGCTGTCCATTAGCCAAATGAAGGGCCATCTGGAAAGGGATTCTGTTCCTTGAAAAATGTGACAGAGCTGATGGCCTTTTAACTGCTAGTCATCTATGATTGCTGGTAAACACTAGAAATTAGTGTTGATCCCTCAAAATTAAGAAGTTAGTCAAGTACTTAGAGATTAAGCAGAGGAAACACCTTTCAACCAGATGTGCACATCAATTCAGATATCTTAAAAACTGCCTTATGTTCCCTCTTCTAAACAACAGTAGTGGGAAAAATAAGATAATTATTTTTAGTGACTATAATTTGATGGATATAAACAATTTTGTGGGATACACTTTGAAAATTTTAATACGAGAAAGTATCTGAGGCTGAGGGGAAAAGGTATATCCATTATGATACAGATTGTTGGCAATTTCCCTAACGTGCTGTTTTATAATATCAGTGTACAGATGAACAGAAGGAGGTGGTTTTGCTGGCTGGCTCCCAGCTGCACTTCGTTGAGAGTATTTTCATAATCACAATTTAAAGTGCCTCCAGGAGCACCATGTGAGAAGGATCTTAGCGGCCATTTCTAATAAGCAACTTCATTTTTCAGTTGAAGATTTTGTGTCCTCGAGGGGTTCAGTAACTCGCGCAAGTTTACACAGTTATTTAGTGGCCTGGATGTGACATCTCCTTAAGGATAACCCTAAAGAGATTTTTATTATAGTGGTGCTCTTGTTGGCTCTTGAAGTGGAGACCAGAACAAGATGGGAAGGAGGGAGCTGCATGCACGCATGCGGGGGTATGTGTGTGTATGTTTTAGAGTTACTCAAAAAGAATCAAGAAAGCTTATGGGTTCAAATATCTTATGTGGCTTAAATGGAGTAAATAATACATTTTGGACAGGAATGTATCATTAGCATTTTAAATAATAAATGCAGATTGATTTAAACATGCCACTTTATAATTCCTTTTATCATGTTGTATTTTCATGCACTTTCTTCCATCATGAAAAAGTTGCAGTTACTAGTATACTGGAATGTAAGATTCATTTTTCTTAGAAAGAACATACATACTTAATATCTAAAAAACAAATAATGGGCCTTTTGTTGAAAAATTTGTCCTACCATGTCATTGCATCAATATTTTGGTTTTTACTTATGATTGTACATTATAATTACATGCAAATTGTTAGCCCTCCCTACTCTTCTTTCCTTTTTATTTCACTTAAGAGTATGACCTCAGTGTGCATCCATTTAGCTATAATGTCTCTAGTTTCTCGTTCTTTCGAAGAAAAAAAATACGAGAAAAGGAAAAAATAATGGAAACAAAGTCTTTGTAAATAGGGAAGGGTGGAGGGGGTGAAGGGAGGGCAGGAGAATGGGGAAAAATAAGAACCAAGATACATCATGTAAAGGTACAAAATCCCAATGATGAATGTAACTGTACTGTATACCTAAAATATACCAATAAACTTAATGAAAAAAAATTGTTAGCCTTCTCTTGTTTCAAGAAAGAAAGAAAGAAAGAGAGAAAGAAAGAGAGAGAGGAAGGAAAGAAGAAAGGGAGGGAATATCCCAGACTATGGTGGTAATAAGGATGAAGACCAATGCTCAAACTGCATACCTGTTTCCAGTGATACTTGAATTTTTAAAGTGTATTTTTAAGCCCACTGCCTCCACAGTGGTTCAGATTGGTCTCTTCTAAGAGCAAATTTGAAGCCACCTCTCTTTCTCATCCTTTCAATGGGTTCCTTTGAAGGAATAAGGACAAAAGTCCTTACAGTCTCCTCCAGAGTCCTGTGATCTACCTGTCTTTTCCACCCAAGCTCTCACTGCATTCCCCCTTCTCTATGTATTTGAGTTCTTTTGGAGCCTCCTGACACAGGATCTTCACATACTAAGTCCCTCTCCCTTGAATATCATTCCTTTTTAAATCTACTTAATTCACTCCATCAAAGGACAGAACAACATCTCTGTCCCCATGGAAACCTCTTCTAGCTTTCTAAGTACCTTAAATTGCCCAATCACATGAAAATTGTGAGTCCTATCTCTCCTGGAATCAATAGCTTTCCATCACAGTACTTCTTGCTGTCACTAATGTCCAGTCACTTGGGTACTTACTAGATTCTATTTTGAAGTCTCTCTACTAGAAAGTAAACTCTGTGAGGACAGGGATCATACTGCTTTCTGTCCATCAGTGTCAGTCTAGATCTAACTGACTAGATAATCTAATTTTACCCTTAACTCTATATTCATACAGCACTACTGCACTATACTCATTTTAAAAATTAGGAAACATTGACTTAGAACATATGAATTGCATATTGTCATAAACTAGGTGCCCATGGATTTTAAGCTTTGATTTTAAATCTGTTTAGGTGAAGAACTGATTTTCTTCATGCTTATCCTTTAGAAACAATCACTAAACTTACACTCTTATTTCAAACAAAGGTTTTATTATAAGTTCAATCTTATATTTCTTGTGCTCCTCTCTTACAAGTATTAAATAATTAGAAAGCTTATCACTTAATGTTTTTTTTAAATGAAACTATTTGACTTTTAACCCAAGAAAATCAAGGTACAGATTATTTTAATCATTTCTTTTCGTTGTTCCTGTCCTGCTTGTATGATCATGGCACATAATATTCAAACAGTACAGGAGTTAACTGCCTAGCATTTAGATATAGGTTTATAGGGTTTTGAATAATTTATTTAAAATTCAACTTTGAACCTTCACATCAGTGATTGTCAGTCTAAAAAGGAATTACCTGTAATTTTGCCATGTTTTTGCTGCACAAGAAACGTTTTCCTTACCATTCCAACTTTTGTTTTATGTCTACTCCTGCATGGATAGACAAGACAAGACCAGTCACATTATACCGGTGAATTCTGAAAGCAGTCTTATTGATGTTGAAGCTTTTTAAGGAGTTCAAGAAATGAAAATAATGGGCTTTGTCATGCCACCAGAAACAAAGTGGTTTTAGTTCTTAAAGAACTGCTTAGAACAACATGGCAAGCAGTACAATCAAATTATTTTGTCTGCTTGTCTAACATGAAGGCAACATTATCAGCTGACATCCTGCAGCTCTGAGATAAGGCTCTGGAGAAAGGCCTGGGAAAACTCTGTTTATCTTATAGGAGACATGATTAGGTAATTTGGACATTTCATATTTAATGAAAACTATTTAAATAAGAAACCATCAGACCTGCACTGATGAGACTTACATTTATATTGTAACCTCTGTGTGCCTCCAAAAAAGGGATTGAATCCTTTTCATTTTTAAGAAGTACTCTTTAAAATGAAGGAAGCATGTTAAATGCTTGGAATTACTTTTAAATTAAACCACACAGCTGACTTGAATAAAAGGGACCTCCTAAAGTGCTCCATAATGATGGGGAGAGCAAGCAGCTAGCACAACACTTAACTTATTTTTCTATAGTAGGTTTGATCTGCACTGCAATGAAAATATTGAAAATGATTTCTGGTCCTCACTGATATCACAAATCATAACTTGCATAGAGCCATAGGAGTAATCAAAGATCCATTTGGGCTGTGATTCATAGGAGCATGTGCCCATACAGGAAATGTGGACTGGTTTATAATCAGGTCCACAAACATTTTTCATTTCTCTCCCATTTTATTAAGCCTGCAGAAAAAGAGAGAAAGATGGGATCAAATGTAAAAAAGAATGAGGTTAGAAAACAAGGCAAGCTCACTTTTTTAAAGTCAAAAATGTACTTGCTATATATACTTTCTTTCCAAGTGAATGGTATTTCATAAAGTAATCATAAAAATAACTTTTTTTTCAGCAAAGGATTTTTTGAATCTCAAATTAAAATGCAGAAGGCATAACTATGAACTCCTGTGCCAAATAAATCATAATAATTAAGACATCATTTTTCAAGAAATCACATTATATGGGTAAACAGGAATCAAGGAAAACTGTTCTTACTCTTACAAATAATATGGATTCATGTCCTGTTTGATTTAGTACTACATGAAGATGGAGCATGTGTGTGTACATATGAGAACTCTTAAGGATAAGAACTCTTATCCTTATATAAAGGACACAAGAGTTTCAGGTTTTCTAAGCAAAAACATAAAATTACCCATTACCATCTCAGCTATATGCAGGGTACTGCAAGTTTATTAATGATTTTAGTTTCTGTTTAGAAGTGTCCCACAATAATTTTTTTTGGCATAACATTTTAACTAAATGTGTGAAAACAATTACTGCTGGCCCTTAGGCAAGGAACCATACACATAATAATGTGATGGTCCAGGTTCTGTCCATTTGTTTTAAGACCTATAATTTTGGTTAAATACTATTTCTTTTATCCTTGTATCTTTCTGGTTTTACTTAGAGGAATATACAAACTACTAGGACTAAGCTCAATGATAAAGGCATTAAAAGTTGGTAGCCTTTTGAAAATAAACTACCCAACACTATGTGTTTGTGTTTGCGCGCGCGCGCGCGTGTGTGTGTGTGAGAGAGAGAGAGAGAGAGAGAGAGGAGAGAGTAAAGAGAGAGAGAGAGAGAGAGAGAGAGAGAGAGAGAGAGAGAGAGCATGAGCTAGGAAAGCTGTAACAGAAAAGAAAAGAGAGAAATGAGTGAGAAGAGATAGTTACGAACTATGAGTGGTACTTTTCCCCTTTAAAATATTTAACTGTTGCAAAGTACTGTGAACAGCTGAGGCAGTAGGATCAAAAGTTTGACTCAGACTGGAGAATTTTTGAGACAGAGTCTCACTCTGTTGGCCAGGCAATCCCCCTGCCCCAGTATTCTGAGTGCTGGGATTACAGGCATGTGCCACCATGCTTGGCACGAATATGTATTTAATTATCAACCTTAAATATTTTAATACTTTAAGTTATACTTTTCCTTGAAGTTTTCACTTGCTATTGAGAAATTCACAACTATAGTGTTAAAATGCACTGGCCATATATGCTTCAACTTTTAAGTATGCCATAATTGTAAATAGGATTACTTATAGCACAATAATATAAAACACTACTTAACAATAAAATACACCCATCCACATGATGAACTCAAATAGGTACCTTCAAGATGAATACGCCATGGTAAACAGATTAATGGTACATACGCAAAGATGTGAGATAATGATTTAAGATAACTTAGCCTGCCCTCAAAATGCTTAGCATAATTATAAAGAACAGCAGTGGTTTAAACTTCATCAATTGTTAACATAATAATAAGAGAACAGGTTGTGGATAGAGAAGAACTAAAAATTATAAGATTGCCATTATATTTCCTGAAGGAACCATAAATCTTGCCTAGTATTGAAAACTGCAGTTTAAAAGACTCAATTCTCTTAATACTTTTATAACATTTTAATGTGAGAATGATTTTTTAGGAATTAATATGTCATATGTAAGGAAGAAAGTCCATTAATCTTCACCTTAACAATTCCTTCAATTCGGGGGGTGACAGCATGGGAAACTAGAGGCAGTAGCTCTCATGAGAGGCTCAAAAGATGATCACCATGATCCAAAGATACTTGGAAATGGTGGGTGAACAAAAACCAAAAGGAAGGCAAATGAAGGAGAAGCACACCAGATGAATTGTAGTATTATAGGTATCCAGAGAAAGAAACAAGGATGTCTCCAATGTATGGCTATTTCGATATATACAATACACTATTATTAACTCTACTCACTCTACTATGTGATAGAACTTTGAACATATTCCTCCTATCTTATTGCAATTTTGTATCTGCTGACCAGTGTTAAAATTTCTTCCAATAACCTCACCCTTCTCTCCTTCCTATCCTTTGTTACCTATCATTCTACTCTGCATTTCTATGCAACAATTTCAGTAATGGGTATATCCCCAAGTGGAATTCAGTCAGTACCCCAATGTTTATTGCAACACCATTCAGAACAGGCAACATAGGGAATCAAGCCAACTGTACACCAATGAATGAACAGATAAAGGAAATGTGGGACATTTTTAAAATGACATACTATTCAGCCATAAAAAGATGACATTCTATCACGTGTGACGATGTGAATGAAAATGGAAATCAACAAGGGGAGTGAAATAAACCAGACACAGAAAAAGTACCTCATAATCTCACTCACATGTGGAATCTCATAAACTTCATGGAAGGAGAGCGTGGAATAATTTTGTACACTAAAAAATGTTAAAGGATTCATAACTTCTTTTAAAATCACTGGTGGTTAGAAAATTTCTTTTAAAATAACCAGTAATTAGATTGTGTTTATTAAATATATCTGATTTCTGTTAGCCTCCCAACTAATAAACCAATAAATCATTACCTAAACAACAGAATAATTGTATATTTTATGTAGTCGTACATTGGTCCTTGACTGCTTTGAAAGCTCTAATTTGGCACTCAATGCTTTTTTTTTTTTTTGGTACCAGGGATCGAACTTGGGACCTTGCTCTTGCGAGAGAGGCATGGTCAATGCATTTTGATCCCTAAATTTTTTCCTGCTCACAAAAGCTAGAATTGTCAACAAGGTCCATAGCCCATTGCCCCCTGACTGGCTTGTTACCCTTTCCAGCCAATCTGAATTGTTTGGTGCTTGTTTTTAGCACTCATGGGGCCCCCACATTTTTCCTTCTCTTTCTTTGAGTACATAACTTCTCTTTCCAGCCACATAATTTACTAGAACTATAATGGCTTTGATTTTTCAATGCCACTGATTTTCTACTTTTTCCTTTATTAGGGTCTCAGAAACATTAGTATTTTATTCATAGTTTGCTTGATCTTTCTGTTTCCTTAACCTTTGAAGGGGATTCAAAAGCATTTGTGAGAGCCCGTTTTTATACTTAAGTCACTACCTAAACCACTACTAGGACAAAATCTGTTTCCCATTAGCTTCAATCTGTAAGTGTGCTGTACAAAAACATCACTCTAATAAAAGGTTACCTTTTATGAACAATGAACAATACAAACTGATAGTTTTTCTTAAAAATAATAGCAATGAGAAGCATTTTCCATATGAAGTGCATTTACAGAACACCTACTATTTCTTTCCTTAGTCCTTATAAAAATAAGTATATATTCCATAGATTGCTCATCTTAGTGGTCAACATTTTTGCTTCGGTACAAACAAAAGGCAGAAACAACATTGAAACGCCACTAAAAGTAAAACACCCTTGCTTTGTATCTGAACTCATTCTTTTTTCTAAATGACACTAATGGACAGTGCAGTGAGTATTACCCCATATATATACAAATATTTATATATAAAATGTTATATTTCCCTATATAATATAAATATATATGTACATATACTATTTTACTCATATATTATATAAATTAAATATATATGCATAGAGCCATATAATTTAAACAGTATTATGTTAATAAAATATGATCCTTATTTCCCACATTTGTACCATTAGCTGCCCCATTCTTCTTGACAATCACCAAATATTCCAAAGTACAGCTGTACCATAACTTGACCAATCATTTATATCTAAGTACTAGAACTTTTTCTCAATTTTTTGAGGTATTGCTTATTAAATCTAGGCCCTGTGCATACAGGGCAAACGTTCTACCTCTGAGCCATAACCTTGGCCTGCTCTTTCTAAATTTCATGATCTATGCTGGACACTTTTGTTCTAAATTCTCATAGGCTTCAAATCCTACTATCAATAGCCTTCCTGAATACTACCATAGTTTCATATCTGTCTTCACTTAAAATATGGAGCTTGTCTTTTTTTATCCTTTATCTTTTTCAGTAGCGTTGTAGTAGTACAAATATACTTGAAATATTTTCTTTATTTCTTTCTCTTTAGGGTGTAACATTAACATCTATTCTCCCCAAGGAAAAACAGATTTGTAACTATTATATCATCTGGTAAACTCATTTCATGCATTTAACTCAGCTTTTCTTTCATGAATAAGTTGATGAAACGTGTTTTAGCAGATAAGTCCAAAATACGATGATGATATTTTTTTCTTATCTCATCTCATATTTAAAAACTACAAAGGACATAGTTAAGTTTTCTAAATGAGCTCAAAATGCAATTGCTTCTCATGCGAGTCAAACTTCCACTGTTGATAAAAAAAAAAAAAGTCGACTGCAGCTTAGATATAACTGACAGTCTTTGCTAGTTAAAATTGAAACTCACAGAGCGTGACCTGTCATCTTCCCTTCTCTGCCATGAATCTTTGCTATTACTAATTTTCTCCATGCAATATAGTGACCTCAGGGCTGATTAATTAGTTGTTGGTTTATGTATTTTACAAAATTAATTGTGAAAGCCCTCACTATTACTTCATGGATAGATTAACCTTGTTAGTATGTGGAATTGGAAATGGAGAAGCTTCATTAGCTTGTCTCTCTGACATTCTGAAAGAATTTTTTACTCACTAACTGAACCACAGGGCCATTAGACCATTTTTGGAAGCTCAGTATACCCTTTATATCAGCAAATATGAGGTTGATATTGTTCTTTTCTCTACTCCTGAGCAATTTTTCTTTGATTTTAACCATAATTTTTCATCCATGTTGGTTGTAACTTTTTTATATCTGTGGCAAAAAGTTATGAAGTCTAAACTGAGCCACCATACAAATTCAAATTTGAAAACTGACTAAATCCATGATTGACTTTAGCTCATATTTATTTAGAGGAAAGGCTACAAATCTTGAGAATACAACGGTTCAAACAGAAAAAGCCAGATCATCAAATGACTTCAATTTCCTACTGTTGAACATCTGAGAAAACTGCAGTAACTCAAGCCACACAAATATCTGCTTATATATAAATGCCTCCTTCCTTGGGTGCTAGCGTTTACAAGAGAAAATTTAATTTCCAAAATAATTTAAAATTGTTGAGATATAATTAGACTATAAAAAGAAAATGGCTTAAGTACAGTTTGCTTGATTTCCTTCTCAACTTCTTCTAGGGTTTGTAGAGCTTATTTATTATCCTTAACTATGGTACTGAAATATATTTTTATAAATGTCAAATAATTACTCACAATAGACATAAAAGAAAGTGGTTTCCGTTCTCCAGAAAACAAACCAAAAAGCATATTGCAGAAGATCATACACCAAGACATTTTGCGATTAATATGTCAGCCCCTAAAAGCTCACAAATAGAATACATTTGCTTAGAGGACTAATTGAAAGGATGTAAAAATATTCTTAGGTCAAAATTAACATTTAAGATTTTAATGAGATTTTTCACTCAATAAATATGTGTTGATTGATTGAGGCTTCTTTTTCTTTCTAGACTTAAAAAGAAAGTCAAGATTGATCTTGTCGTTTGTTTTGCAGCCCTCACATTGCTTCCTCTTACTTTGATTTCTATCCCTAACCTGACTAGCAATACATGAAAGTAACGCAAGATGTCTGTGTAGTTGAATGGAGATGCTATGCCCATATTTTATGAGAGAAGCAAAATGCCAGGACAGAGAATCGATTAAGGTTTGGCCAGTGCCATTTCTATCACAGTAGCTAGAATCTTACACCACATATGTAACACTGGCTTCTGTTTTTGAATGTTGACTCACTTGTATGTATGGGATGTATGTTTATGCAGCTATGGTGTGCGTGTGTAATCTCAACAAGCAGGTTCGATTCTTGAGGGTCTTTGGTAAGATGTGCTTTGTACCCTAAAACTTTTTTGTATGGCATTCCCTCTAACACAGCCTAACATTTTATGATATTTTTCCTATTGCTTTTTCAATTTTCTTTCTGACTGATTGTGACAAGAAACTTCTTTCATCTTGTTACACTTTCACCATATGATCATTCTCGTCCCCACTAGTAACCATCTTCAAACAGACTCCAGAACATCTTAACTTCCAATCTCCCTCTTCTCCCACTCCAGTCAAGGGTGGGCTTTCTATTTCATTCTTGTAAAATTGAAAAAAAATGGCAAAGCAGTTGTCTGTGTTCAACGAATCATTTGAGCCAAAATGACTGCTTTGGTTTAACATATTCATATTCTAAAATCTGCATAATTTCTGTCTAACTAGGAAATATTGATGCATTGCATTATTTTTATTTTCACCCTCTGAATATTTATTAACCCCAACAATGTACCAGGAAATATTTGGAGGGCCAGAAACAAAAATGTGAACTCACAAAGACATGCCATTTGTATTTTAAATAAATGTATGCCGCATGCTTTGAGTCTGTAAAACATGTTCCCTATTAGTGAAGATGGTTTTTTGAAGAGTTCCTCTTTCCCCTTATAACCTAATTTTCATATTTACTCAGTATTTAAACAGGCTATTTGGGAAAATGATGTACAATTAATTAGCCCATATGTTACAGAGAAAAATATATTATTCAACATAATTAAAATTATTTTTCTATGTTTAATGGCTGCTCACTTCATTTAAATTAATATTTAAAATAGCAACTTTGAGTCTATAGAGTTGTGTACATAGTTGAATGAAAAATCACTTTCTTTTGGAAAGTTTATAAAGTTAAATTTTTAACTAGACAGTGTGGAATTATTTTTACCCTTCTTTTTCTTATTTTGCTTGAGGAAAAAATTTTGTGCCTGTCATATGAACTGGAAAAATAGAAGACTGATACTATATATAAAAGCTCATATCTTGAAGATATAGTCTTCATGCTTAAGTTTAAATTAGTAAGGAATTTTTTTTGAAATGTTTTTATTTGGATTAATTACAAACCATCTAAACTTTTTTAGTGTATTTTTGAAAAAAGCAGTTCCTACAAGGAAATCATTGGATACAAGCGAAACTTACTATCACCTATGTTATAAAGCAAACTTTGTCAATTGAAATTAGATAAAACTAAATTCAAAAAAGTGAAAATTATAACATCATTTTTAATAATGGCAAATATTAACAAGGCTTAGTCTGATATACATTAAGTAGAAAAAGAAGGACAATTTCATGCTCATCTAACACAAAATTTAGTTCTTCAGGTAATTATCATATAAGAAGAATAACAATATTTTAATAATCAAAACTATTAAATATTTTGCCAATTCTGAACTTCTTTGCTGAAATGTGTTTGTTACCACCTCATGGAATGGGGCTTTTCACAGCTATGCAGATTTCTATTATTCATAGGTATATACCAAATTCTGTTGGTCTCAATGCCTCAATCTGGAAAATGTTCTTCCTACATTCCTAAACCCCAGTCATTCTACATTGTGAACTCCCTGTGTCAGACCAGATGCTTAAAAAAAGGCCTGACAGGATACAAGCCTCATATGTTTTCAATTATTCAGATATATGTCATCTCATGTGGAGTCTACACAAGCCAGGCACATTAATAAGTAGTTCCAACAAGTCAGCCCACCCTCCTGAGAGGCATAGGAAAGGGGACAGTGCAAGGACGGTGCTACTTGGTTACAGGAGACCCAGATTAATAATCTTAGGATATAATATTTTCAAATACAGTAGATTTGCAATAAGAATCCTACTAATTGCATTTGCAAAACCACTGTGTCCTTTTCTCTGTGGATTTTGAAGACTGTGAGGATTTCTAGCAATCCTTGAAATAATTCTACTTCAAAATTACCTGAGAGTTGGAATAGTGGTAGAATGCTTCATTAGCATGTATGACATCATGGGTTCAATCCCAGTTCCTAGTAGTTCAAAAAAAGAAAAAAACTCTTTCATTCTAGAGCATAATCTTGGAGTAACACATGAAACAGAACCCTGGTAATACTGTTTTCTGGGGTGGGAAGGAGTTCATTCCTCCTTCTCAAGGCATTTACCTCATGGTCCTGCCTTGTTTGGCTTTTTTCTCTTCACAAGTTCAGCTGCTATTGCCAGAAGCCACTTTCATAATTTCTTATGGCTATAGACTAATCCATTTTTTAAACTCTATACTTCTCTCTTAAGAATTTCATTTGTTCCTATGCCTTTAAATATGATCTATCTACATTTACCCAGAGTTTATCATATATCATACTAATTGAAGTCTTAAGGATCACAATTGCATCACAAATTCCAATAGTTCAAACCTAACCATGACTGGCTCCATTCATTTCAAAATATCTGTAATAAATGTTTTTTCTCTTGTATTTCTATTTCCTCTCAGTTTTTCCTAAGTAATTCCTGCATATTATTTAAATCTAATCAGTTTCTTGCTCTTCCTTACAAGACCAAATATTCTTGAACTATCAGTGCATTGGGAAACTCCCATTCAGATGCTCTCTACAAATTTTAATTTAAAGCACATCAAACCATCACACAATAAAGAAATATAACTTTCATTTCTATCACTGACTGTCAATGCCAAGAGGACTGAAACTAGGTTATTAAGGCTCATTATTGTATTGTCAGTGTCAAGCATACTAATGAACCAGTGGGAGATATTTGAAAATATGTGTTGAATAAATGAAAATGGATGAACAACTATCATTGACAATCAACCAAAAGAATACCAAAATCTTAAATGGGATGTCATTTTGATTACAAATTTGGCCAAAAATCAGTTACCCTACAAAAGAAAATTTTGTTTTGGCTTTTCATAGTCCTAGATCCCTCACAAAGTATAAGAGATAAGTCAAATTAGCCCCTTATTTGAAACCAAGTGCATTGGAAATGAATAATTCCACTTGTATTGTGACTAAACTGTCATAAGAAAATGAACTTGGTAGCATTATTTTGTTTTTAAATGATTTCTATTTAAAACATAAAGGTGCTATTATAAAAGGCAATTTACCTGATAAAAAGTAATCAGTATGGAAACACAAGTACACTATAGTTTTAACTGCTCAATACCAATAATCTAACAGCTGTGAATGTCATAATTCATTCAAGAAATAGGCTTTTAAGCTTTCTACCTCTGACTAGTTGATCTGGGAATAATGGTTCATATTATGTCCTCAGTGTAGTTCTTCATGGATGACTATAAATTGAGCTAAGATTTGTGTGAAGTATCTTCAACAGTGTCTTGGTCCATTAAGAATGGACCATAATGAAATAGATGAATTATATGTATGGAACATATTTTTCTTAGTCACAGAGAATGGGAGGTTTAAGATCAAGCTACTGGCAACTTCCTCCTCTGGTGAGGACCCATTTGTACATTGCTGACACCTCTTGCAGTGTCCTCATGTGGCAGACCAGCTGTGAATCTTCCTAGGGTCTCTTCTATAAACCACTAATCCCACTTATGATCATTCTGCCCTGAGGACCTAATCACTTCCAAAGACCTTACCTTCTGTTATCACCTTAAGGGTTAGGATTCCAATACATCAATGTGGATTGAGGAGGCACAAGCATTCTGACAATAGGAAGCATGTACCTCCCATGAAAGAACATACAATCCTTGTACCAGCAAGATTTATTGAAATATTCATGTTTAAGTCAAACTATGAAAAAATTACGAATTTTGCATTAATGTATTGTTATACACTACAAAATATGGGACTCTAAACATGTTATTAATGGCAGAGTTATAAAAAAACTCATTAAAATTAATGGGGTAGCATTTTGGTTCCACCACTCACCACACATGAAATATTGGGAATATTATTTGCTTTTTCCTCAAAATTATCTGTAAAATAATATTTGAAATATCATATGACAATAATACATCCATAACCATATTTATAGCTGCACAATTTATAATAGCTATATCTTGGAATAGGTTTATATGTGTATCAATAGATAAGTGGATAAAGAACATGTGGTATTTATACACAGCGGAGCACTATTCTGCCATAAAGAAGCTTGAGTCATTTGCAGGAAAACAGATGTACCTTGAATCCATAATGTTAAGGGAAATCAGATACACAAGCTTAATTCCTCATGCTTTCTCTTATATGAGAAATCCAAAATATAATTAAAGGGCAAAATAAATGATGATCATAGAAGGTAGGGATTTACGGAAAGGAATCATACTTTATGACAGGTCACTTCTTCCCTTTTCAATCTCACTTTTAAAATTGTGACTAATGCAAGGTATTTTAGTTCAGAATATTTTACAAATGAGAAAGGGATCAAGAGATGGAGGAAAGGGGGATGGAAAAAGGGGGATTACAAAAGGAATCAAGATGTGTTATGTATATGTACCAACTCCGCACAAGAAGTATAATCACTATATACTGCAACCATGTACTAACACAAAACAAAAACTGAAAAAGTGCCTAACAATATTACTATGAGGATTAAATGAGATACACTAACATAAACTGTCTATCAAAATGCCCAGCATATATTAAGCAAACAAAAATCTAGTAGCTATTTTACTATTGGTATTAATGTTAGTGAGAAAATTCTGGGACAATACAGAATTGGAATTTCCTAATATCTCCATTTAAAACCAGACAAAGGTACTAATTGTAAATCCAAACCCATAGACAACATTTACAAATATACCAAGACACAAACAAAAGGCAGATAGGAAAACCAAGAGAATCAGACTATCAGAGACTGCAGAAGAAAACAAGATGGAGTCTGAAGAATGCGAGCATAGGAAAAAGCAGGAAGAGAAAGGTTTTCCTTGCATTTCACCATGGAATAATATGAGACCTTCAGGGATGAACTTTGGTGAACTCTGCAGTTTCATGACCCAGGGCTGCTTTCCAGGCCAATGAGGCAAGCATCTCGTGTAACTATCAAAACCCCACAGGACAGGGGCAGTAGATACAAGAGAAAAAGAAGGTAAAGTTATGGAAGGGCATATAACCAGAAAAATCTCAGAATGAAGAGCTGCCATAGTTACGAAACTTTCACCAAATAGAAATGTTCAGTAGAATAATACCCATACAGAACAGGCAGCAACCACATAAAAACTGCCCATAATGTAGCTTAAGACCTGAATCTACTTCAAAATAAGCTGTAAACTTTAAGAAAATATTATAAATCATTGAATAGTTACCTAAGTTATAATTTTAAAACCTCTGAAATGGTAAAGTTCTAAAAAGAATTACAGATAAATAAAAAAGCTCATTTCAGAAATAGAGAAAAAATCAAAGCACACAAAAAATAAATCAAAGTCAATGAGAGATGATCCCTTCAAAGCAGAAATTGATAAGGAGGAAAAGTGTAATCTCAAAATAGAAATAATAAAGACACAAAAATGATTTGAGGAAACTAACAAATATTTAAAAGATTTAAAAGTTTCAACCTACACACAATAAGAATCCTTGTATAAAACTAAAGTCAGAAAATAGTCTATATATACTAAAGACTTACTTCAAGAAAATCATTTTTAATGTTAAAATAAACAAAACTACATATTATAAGAACATATAATCTGCCCATAAATTTTGTATGTAGTCATCAACAGTGTATATATTCTAGTAAGGTTAGCAAGCTTAAAAAAAATAAAACTGTACTCAGGCAAATCAAACAAACAAACAAAACCAAAAAAAATCCCCACAAATGACCATCAAACGAGTCACACTGTATGACAGGAAAAATAGAGAAACATTTTTAACAACCTCCCCCCAAAAAACTGAACAAAAGATTTTAGACACAGAAAAGCTCAATGTCAAATGTAAAATGCAACAATAACCATTAACACTATGGAAGAATTTGGGAACTTCCGGTTTAATGAGCATATACTTAGGAATGTGCTGGAGGGGGAGGTTCAGACAGGCTCTATGAATGGAAGGACAGACTCATGAAGACTAGAGGTCGGCCCTTAATATACAATGACACAGACAGCACACATTGCAGTACAGTTTAAATTCAGGGTAAAACTCAATGGCTATATGCTCTAACAATCTAGATGTGGGGAAAACTATAAATAAAAGATATAAATCATTTTCAATTATCTATGTCAGTATTCAAATCATGCTTTGAGTATAATGTCTAAAAAAAAATCAAAGAGTTGGTTTCTTCAACAGATTTGTTTTTCGAAAGGGAGAGTAGAAGAAAATATAGAATTAAAAAAGAGGGATTTCAGTTTCTAAAAACTGAGAAAGATGTATTGACATTGAGTAACATTTGCTAGGATGATAAAATTAAATACAAGAAAATAATTGGCATAAAAGTTGATATAGTAGATGCTTTTGTTAGGAGACACAAAAAGGTGCTTTGCAGGTGCCAGGCAAAATTCTACTTGGAGACCCAGGTATTTGATAATAATTCATTAAATGATATAAAAATTATTACTTCTCCTAACTACCCTGGTTGGATCTTTACACATTATCTCCACAGGTCAAATCATCACACTATAAATATACCATATCAATTAATATTTAATTTTAAATTTAAATTACAATAAAATTTGCACTTTTGCAACTGTTTTTGTTTTATAGTAATTAAGTGCAAATAATAATAAATGAAAACTGAGCACTTACATTTTATAATATGGACTCTATTAGTTTTTAATTTCTGTCCATCTCTAATTAAATAAATACATTATAATTTAAAAAATCTCAAACTCAGTGATTATCTGCCCTAGGGAAGAAATACTATGTAGGTATAAACTGCTTCTTCTTTTTTTAATTTTACCTTACCTCTAAGCTTTAAAGTAAAATTGGACCACCAGGGGTCTTCCTGCATGTTTAAGCTGGCAGGTTACTATGCCTTTTCTCCTGTCCTACAATGGGTAGGCATGAGCCAGGCACACACTTCTGCTACTGCAATTATCTTCAAGGGGACTTAAGGATTAAAAATGTAATGAATGTCAGTTGAAAAGGTAAATGAGATGGTCCTTTGATGACAGTGGACTTTCCCTGAATCACCAAGATACTGCATTTGATTTATATAAAATTATTTGGATTAGTACAACCCTTGGCACTGGTTGGTTGCCAAATATCCATTTCATTTCTGTAACGCAGAACTGATTTCCTTCCTACTTAGTTTTCAGAGTTGGGATCGTTTTCCATTTTATGATGTTTTTAGTTCTATCATTTTAATAAAAGGAGAAAGGCATGTAATTGTCATGTTTATATTTTCAATTGTCTGAGGGGCAAACAAATTCTTAAAGTTTCTGTATGATAAGCAATGTCTTTAGTTGGTTACTAGTTTCTTTGTTCAGCTAGTTGCTTGCTTTAACTCTGACTTCCTACACATGAAAATTTTGTTGCTTTTTCTTTTCACATAGAGAACAGCTAGTTTGTTATGTTTAGTCTATGTTACTATTTAGTCTATGTTGATACATAGTCTGTTATTGTTTATATTTAGCAAAAGAGTACTAGAGGACTTAAAGTCTTTGGTATAGTTGATGCTCTAACATTGAAATGAATATTGTGTTTTTCCTGCTCATCTCTCTGGCAAAGTTTCCTTTTCACTGCAGAAGAGACTGTTATAAAATTCTGGGTGGGCAGAAGGGCATTTTTGTTTTCCATTATAGTGATATTAGTCTGATTACAGAAAGTTACACTGCAAAATAAATTCAAAATATAACGCTTTCCCTACTCTAAGCCTTGCTCATTTCTTTGTCTTTCACTATGACAGCTTAAGGAATCTCCTCTGAAAGGGCAGCTATGTTTCATCATGTAAGACTGATTCTCCAGGAATTTATAGTGAGTACTTATGCATCATGATTATTGGATAACTTACATGAATTATTTATTATTCATCAAAACGAATCACCCACATACCTCTTGAGTGACCCTCATTATATGGGGCAACCCTCCTTTTAGAGAGCTATTTATCTCCTTTCCATACCCACATTGCCATCTGGTCAGTTTATTAATGAGGAAACCAGTCATTTTACATGGCTTCAATTAAAATTAAAATTAAAAATCCCTCAGATGTGAGAGAGAAAACAATTGCAGTAGCTGCTTTTAAATGGTGATGTAATGAAAGTAAAATCTCAATTGTACAAAACAGTCAGATTGTCCCCATATGAATAACCAAAATACAGTAAAATGGACTAGTGACTTGGTTTTGTGAAGTTGACTTGTTCTCCCCTTCCTGCTAAGAATTTAACAGTACATTTCACTTTAGAGGATAGAGGAATGCAGTATGTACCTATTCACATAACTGGGAATCATGTAAGTACCTACACTGGAATTTATGCCAGATCCTACCACAGAGCCTTGGTCATTATGCATAAATGCATAATAAATGTTGATCAAATATATAAGAAAGTCAATGGAACATGGGTGTAATTTTCTGAAGTAACAAAGATTACGTAAATTTAATGAAATTAAATTTAATGTGTTTTGAATGATGTTTATCTTTGATTTTTTAAAAATTTATTTCTATTTTCTTGCATTCCACAGACTTAAAATATCTTGGAGTTTAGTAAGCAAGCAGTTTTGAATTGCAATTAACAGTAGTATGGAATTCAACAGAAACTGAGTAGAATAACTCATCAAGTGATAACCTTAATCTAGCTATGTCTTGGTATTTACATCTATGTTGGAATGTTCTACAGTATCTATCCAAAGTATAAAATGAAAGTGAATGTAAAGCTAGTCAGGTCAGTGCTTGGCCTGCAATAATCATGGCAGAGGGATTTTCAGCTGCAGAATCTGTTTATAGGACACTACTGCTAAATAAGAACTTCTGATGGGGAAGAGGAGGAAGAGATTTTTCTCTTTAAAAGCTTCAACAAATGGTACATGATGAAAATAATCTCATATTCCATGTGGAATATGCAATTCTCTTATGAAATACATGTAGAATGGCAAAATTTTCCTTTATTATAAAGGTTGCAAAGATTATTCAATGTGGAAGGTTCCAATAAGTGAAAACTGTGAGGTTAATATTGGCAGGTCACCATAAGCACAAAAGTAAATTGAGTTGTACTTACAAAATGACTTAGTGTGATATGTATTACCTCTGTCCTCAAATTTTTTCCTTAATGCTTATAGTGTTATGTTTGGGCTTTTAGTTTCTTTCATTTAAATTAACTTCATGTGTTTTCAATGCATTATTTTTTTCACCCTTGTGTGTGTTTTAACTTGGATTCATATATCTCAGGTTCATTTCATGAATTCACTGTGAAATTATTTTTTGAAAAGCACTGATAGAAGTATCTACTCCTGACTTTTCCATTTTATTAATAGAAAATAATCACTTTCTCAGTCTCCTCATGTGGTTTGGTTAATTAACTGATATAGGCAGCACAAATAATTTCTACAGTAGTGTACTTATTGTTTTAAGAATTATGTGAAAATTAGTCTCTTACTACAGGATAAGATTTTTAGATTTGGTAATGAACAAAAATAGTCTTTCTGTGCCATCTTTTAATGTGTTTTTAATCACCAGCTAAATAACAAAGAATTGTCTTTTAAAATAATTAAGACTACATATCGAGTCTCCATAGGATGTCAACAATAAAGGGGTTAATGAAGCATCCAATCATCATGGAAACAACTGAAAATGTCTTGCTTTAAACAACCCAAAGCAATTTCCACAATCTAAATGCATCTGTGCTAGAATAATTTCCATAGCATTAGAACATTTTTCATCCAACAGAGATTACAAGACGAAAAAGGGGGAAGCTTACAAGTGATGGCAGCCTCCTATGCAAGTGAAGCCAAATATTTAAATGAAAAATCTGTCAAAAAAGCCAAGCTATTACAGTTTCACAAACCATGCTAAGCATCATGGCATGACCTCAGCTATGGCACCATTTAGAACCATGAAAGAATGCTACAATGAGAAATTTCCATTTACACATTGTACATAGCTTTTCAGAATATTAATAATACCTCCACCATGTGTTAAAGCAACACAAGCTTTATTCCTCCTTTATAATCCAAGATCAATTCAAGGCTCAAATCAAATACCAATTCATTCCATTTTCTGTGAACATCTCACTCAAAGCCATGAATGGAAATAATACATATTTTAAATCAAATACACTGAATGATTATTTAAATGGTCTGAAGATAGAAGTGATAAGAACAAAATCCATCATAGTAAATAACTGTTCTCTGGATTTACTTTAGCTTATTAATTTATTTCATTCATCCATCTTCTATCATGAAAAAATACAGAAGTCACGTGTCACTAATATCAGGGATACCTCCTAAAAATGTGTCATTTGGCAATTTTGTCTTTGTACAGACATCATAAAGTCTACTTAAATAAACATGGGATGCAGGAGGCTGCTGCTGGCATGACATAGCACACTGTTTTACACTGAACTTTGTAATAGGAATAAAATAATGACAAAAGTATATAATACAAAATGCATAAATAACATAGTTCATTATTATCATTATCAACTATCACTTACTGTATGTAACTACATGTCCTATATTTTTATATGACCGGCAGTGCAGTAGGTTTGTTTACATCATTGGAAGTAATGGATTGTGCTATGACATTAAGGGTGGTTGCTGACTAAGTAAAAGGAGTTTTTCACCCTTGTCTTAAATTCATGAGACATTCACCTAATATTCAGTCTGTTGTTGATTGAAACATCATTATACAGTTCTGACTTGTACATACTGGGTTCCAGTATTTGCTAGCTGTATTATTCAACATATTACTTAACTAAGTGAGATTAGGCATGAGGATCACAGAAATCAGAGATTACAACAAATTTATTTTCTGTATATCCCTAATATGGTATTAGCAACATTGTGCTAAATAGTCATTTGCTACATTAATGAACATACAAAGACTCTGTGATTATCAGTTCTTTCAGCTGTTAAGTGGAAACAATGATGTGTATGTCTATGAACTAATGGAAGTATGTAAGTTGCAAATCAAAGTATGAGAGTCACAAAGATGTTCATTAAATGGTAAGTAAAGAACTATTAAATAGTAACTAAAGCCTTCATTGAAGAATACAATACAAAAAATATTAAATGGTTACTTAAGAAAGAGGATGTATTCAGCACCATGCACAAGAAATTATATACTTGCCATCAATATTATCTTCAAGTATATATTTACATTTGTGTATTGGCCAACATTTAGATGAAGAAATAGTTCAAATACAGTGTTAGCCAGTTTTCCATCAACATAACACTAAACTTGAGATAATTAACTTATAAACAATGGTTTTTTTGGCTCACAGTTTTGGAGATTCTATCCAATGAACACTTGGGCCCATTGTGTCAGGCCTGCAGTGAGATAGCACCTCATGGCTGGAGGATGAGACAGAGCAAAACTGCTCACCTCATATCCAGAAAGCAAAGAGAGAGGAGGAGCAAATTCCCACAATTCCCTTTGGGTCTTTACCTCAGTGACCTCCATGAGCCTCCCCCAAGGCTTCTCCACCCACCTAGGGGCAATGGTCTGCTGACTAAACTTCAAAAACAGAGATCTTTGGAGGACATTAAAGATTCAAATTACAGAAACCAGTAATGGCTAAATATAAACTTGCTTTTGTCTCTTGTTTGGATATGGTTGTGAATACTTCAGATACTTTATTTAATAATTGTAAAAAGGCTTGTTCATGTTCTCCATGGTATAGAAAATGCACGTTCATGCTACTCTCATCTATCTTCTTGCTGTTTGAATAAGGGGTGCTATAATTTCCACTGATTATCAGGAGGGAAGTAGAAGACAACTAAACATGGAGACTGAGACCGTTGCTATTTTATGTCACTATAATCAACATGGAAAACCAATTTACAGACTCAAATGATTGCTTTCCCTTATAAGTGAGTTGTTTTGGCTCAGCTTACTGCATAAATGTTCTACTTCATAGACTTGGTGCCAGTCAGCATGCATTTATATGGGAAATGGAATCCAGGTTTCTCACAAAGGTCGTTTCCACTGAGCTTAGAGTGAAATGAAGAGGAACTGTTTCCTGCTAAATTGTTAAGGAAACAGAGTAATTGTTATAAAACTATTGTTAACAGTGTAGAAACCTGTGCAGCACACATGGCTTCTACACAAAATTTCACTTTGAAATTAGTCTAGATTGTATGCTTTGTACCTAATACTATTTTTAAGCTTCGATAACATTAAGCACTCATGGGGACTGTTGGCATTTTGTAGAATGTACTCAATTGACTATTTTCAAAGAAGCTGTGGAAAACAAAAAATTACATTATGTATTGCTACCAGAAAACCTCAACAAAATTACACCTGGGCTCAGCTTTGGATTGGAGCAATATATTTTGTCTTCCTGACTTCTCATATGAGTATTTTTTCATATTTCAATCTTTTGAACTCAAATTACACACATCTAGTGCATCATCTTTCCCTTCCTAAATCTGCTCTTATTTAAACAACACAGTAGTATAATTTTTAACTACTGCTTTGCTTTCCACAGTTTTAGTTATTCATTGTCAACCACACTTTAAACATATTAAATGGAAAATTTTCAAAAGAAACAAATAATAAGTTTTTAAGTGCCCATCATTTGAGTAGTGCGATGAATCCTACACTATCGCATGCCCTCCTGCCTGGAACTTGAACCATCCTCTAGCATAAGCATACTGTACAAACTATCAGCCTGTTAGTCACTTTATTCTTTTTAATGTTATTGGTACATTTTAGGTATACAATATAATGACATTCATCACTGGAAATTTGCACCTATATGTAATCTCTCTTAGGCCTTAGTTTTTCCCCATTCCCCTTCCCTCCCTTCAACCCCTCCATCCCTGCCTAATTTCAAAGACTTTGTTTCCATTTTCTCATGTAATTCCATTCCCTTCTTTCCTTTCCCCTACCCCTCCCACTTCCCCTTCCCCTTTGCGCCTTTTCTTCCTATTTCACATTATCTATTATACCTTTTACTCCTTATTTACACTTTTAGTTTCTCACATTAGAGAAACTACTTGATATTTACATATGTGTGTCCTATTTATTTCACCTCAATGGGCATCCATTTAGCTATAAATATCTCTACTTTATCATTTTTTATGGTTGAGTAGTACTCCATTTTATAAAAAAACACATTTTCTTCATCCAGTCTCCAGTTGATATGCACTTGGGCTGCTTCCAAGTTTTAGGTATTACAAATTGTGCTGCTATAAACATGGGTGCACATATATCACTGTGGTATGATGCTTTTAATTATTTGGGGAAGATCCCCAGCAGGGCAATAGCTGAGTCAAATGGGACTTCCAGTCCTAGTTCTTTGAGGTATCTCCATACTGATTTCCACAGTGCTTGCACCAGTCTACACACCCACCAGCAGTAGAGCAGTATTCCTCTTTCCCCACAGCCCTGCCAGCATTTGTTATTGGTTGATTTCATGATAGCAGCCATATTTTCTGGGGTGAGGTGGAATCTCAGCATTGTTTCCATTTGTATCTCTCAAATGATCAGTGATGTTGAACATTTTTACATATGTTTATTTGCTATTTCTACTTCTTTGTCTGAGAAATGTCTGTTCAGTTCAGATGCTCATTTTTGGATTGGATCTTTAAATTTGGGAGGTCTGATTTTTTTAAGTTCTTTATAGATTCTAGATAGTAGACCTTTGTCTGAGGGACAGCTGGTAAAAAATTTTTTCCCCATATTGTGGGTTGTCTTTTCACTCTGTTGGTGGTTTCCCTTGCTGTGTAGAAGCTTTTTTTTTTTTTTTTTTTTTTGGTATGGGGGATCGAACTCGGGTCTTTGAGCTTGCTCATCAGGCGGCCAAGCCACTGAGCTAAATCCCCAGCCCGTACAGAAGCTTTTTAGTAAGAAGAAATCCCACTTGTTGATTGTTTGTGCTAGTTCATAGGCAACTGAGGTTTTGTTCATAAAATCTTCTCCTACACCAATGACTTCAAGAGTTCTACCTAACCTCTGTTCCAACTGGTTCAGCATTTCTGTTTTAGTATTTAGAGCTTTAATCCATTTTGATTTTAGTTTAGTGCATGTTGAGAAATATAGGTCTAGTTTTAATCTTTGGCAAGTTGAAACCCAATTTTTCCAGCACCATTTATTAAAGAGGCTATCTTTCCTCCAGTGAGGGTGTTTGGCTCCTTTGTCGAAGATGAGGTGGCTGAGTGTGTCTGGCATTGTTTCTGCATCTTCTAATCTGTTCCACTGGTCCTCAGGTCTGTTTCTTTGCCAGTACCATGCTGTTTTTATCACAGTAGCTTTGTAGTAGAGTTGCAGGTTGGGGATTGTGATACCCCCTGCCATGTCTCTGTTACCTAGAATTGCTTTTGCTATTCTGGGTCTCTTCTTGTTCCAAATGAATTTTTGGATTGTTTCCTCAAGGTCCATGAAGTATGCTGCTGGGATTTCAATTGGGATTGCATTGAATCTATATAGCAATTTTGGAAGTATGGCCATTTTCACTATGTTGATCCTTCCTACCCAGGAGCACAGGATCTTTCCATTTTCTGATATCATCTTTAATCTCTCTTTTCAGAGTGCCATAGTTTTCAGAGAAGAGGTCTTTGATTTCTTTCATTAGGTTGATTCCTAGGTATTTCAGTTTTTTGGATGCTATTGTGAAAGGAATCATTTGCCCTATTTCTCTCTCAGTGAGTCTGTCATTCACGTAGAGGAAAGCTATTGATTTTTGTGTGTTGACCTTGTAACCAGCTACTTGACTGAATTTGGTTATTAAGTCTAGAAGACTTTTGGTGGAGTTCTTGGGGTCTTCTATATAGAGTATCATGTCATCTGCAAATAATGACAATTTGACTTCTTCATTTCCTATCTTTATTCCTTTTCTTTCTTTCTCTTGTCTAATTGCTGTGGCTAATGTTTCCAAAACTATATTGAACAAGAGTGGTGATAGTGGACATCCTTGTCTTGTTCCTGATTTTAGTGTGAAGGATTTCAGTTTTTGACCATTTAGTATGATATTGGCTGTTGCTTTTTCATAGATGGCTTTTATTAGATTGAGGTAGAGACCATCTATTCCAATTTTTTGTAGGGTTTTTATCATAAATACTTGTTGGATTTTGTCAAATGCTTTTGCTGCATCTACTGAAGTGATCATAAGGTTTTTGTCCTTGGCTCTATTGATATAGTGTATTACATTGATTGATTTGCGTATGTTGAACCATCCCTGCATCCTTGGCATGAATCCCACTTGATCAGGTTGTATGATCGTCTTGATGATCTTCTGCATTCTATTTGTCAGTATCTTATTAAAGATTTTTGCATCTATGTTCATTAGTGAGATTGGCCTATAGTTCTCCTTTTCGGTTGGGTCTTTCTCTGCTTTGGGGATCAAGGTGATGCTTGCTTCCGGGAATGAATTTGGGAGTATTGCTTCCCTTTCAATTTTGTTGAAGAGTTTAATCGGTAGTGGCAGGAGTTCCTCTCTAAATGTCTTGTCGAATTCAGCAGTGAAGCCATCAAGGCCCGGGCTTTTCTTAGTTGTTAAGATTTAATTGCATTTTCAATTTCATTGATTGATATTGGGTTGTTTAGAATTTTTAGGTCTTCTTTGTTCAACTTTGGTAATTCATATGTATCTAGGAATCTGTCCATTCTCTGTTCTCTGTTTTCCTTCTTATTGGCGTATAGGTTCTGGAAGTAGATATTGATGATCCTCTGGATTTCTCCTGGGTCCATTGTTATTTCATCCTTTTCATTCCTAACTGCATGGATTTGCACCTTTTCTTTCCTTTTTCTGATAAGGTTGGCTAAAGGTTTGTCAATTTTGTTTATTCTTTCAAAGAAACAACTCTTGGCTTCACTGATTTCTTTGTATCATTCTCTTAATTGCCATTGCATTGATTTCCCCTCTGATCTTTATAATAATTTCCTCCCTTGTATGACCTTTGGGTTTGTCCTGCTCTTCTTTTTTTAGAAGCTTGAGGTTCAGCATCAGGCTGTTTAATTGTGCTTGCTCTATTTTCCTAATATGAGTATTCGCTGCTATGAATTTCCCTTGTAAGACTGCTTTCATTGCGTCCCATAGATTCTGATAGGTTTTATTGTCATTGTCATTTAATATATGTGCTGCCAAAGATAGCACGTCATTATTTAATTGAAAGGACTGTCTGATTTCTTCTTTAATTTCCTCAGTGACCCATTGGTTATTCAGAAGTATGTTGTTCAATTTCCATGTGTTCATGAAATTGTTGTAGTTTCTTTTGCTATTGATCTCCAATTTCATCACACTATGGTCTGATAATATACAAGGGATAACCTCAACTCCTTTGCAATTACTTAAATATGTCCTATGAGCAAGTATGTGATCTATTTTGGAGAACAACTTGTGGGCAGCTGAAAAGAATGTGTATTCTGATTTTGTGGGGTGGAACACTCTGTAAACATCTGTTAAGTTCATTTGTTCAAGAGTTTGAGTTCTAGTATTTCATTACTTATTTTTTGTCAAGTGGATCATCTCTTTTATGGATTCCATTTGTTTCCTATGTTAGGATTCCATCATGTTCCTCAGCTCCTCTATTTTTTTAATCTGTGGCCTCTCTAGATTTATTAATTATATCTTGCAGTATGGGCACAATTTCTGCACTTATCTGAGAAATTATTTCTGATTTCATTTTTTCCAGATCCTCTTTTGTTGCTAGTTCAGGGAGTCCAGGTGGTTGAGTAACAGATTGTTCCATCTCGTTTCCCTTTGTGTTTCTGTAGGTGATCTGGAAGTCTGATTTTGAGGCTTGTTTATGTGTCTTATCATTTCGATGGGGGGCGGGGCGGGGGCGTGCTGGCACCTGCGTGGCTTACCTCCTCTGCGCTGGGAGTGGTGCTATTGCACCTGGAAGCCTCTTCCTCTGCCCTGTTAGTCACTTCAGTAGCTCTTATGGTATTGCAGTGCTTGGATTCGTGTAATCCCTTCCTTACTTAATGATGATCCCAAAACACAAGAGCAGTAATACTAAGGAGGCATGGACATGAAACATGGAAGGATGGACTAACTCTCATACTCTGTGGTCACACTACAAGGCACACAGGAAAACTAGTGTACACAGGGTTCAGTACAACCCTACCTGCCTTTCCAGGAATCCCCTGGGTTCATGGAATGTATTTCTTGAGGATAGGGTGAATTATGGTATTATGAAATAGGAGAACAAAGAAAATTATGATTTTACAGATACATAATACATACTTACCATCCATTTCCTAATACATGCAACAAGGAAACATATAAGATATACTTTATTAAAAACATGTATATGTAAGAACATACGTGGAGGATATAGAATGAATATTATATATAAATTAAAAGTTGGGCTAGACATCATTTTTCCATAGTACCAAAGATCTACATAATCTGAAACTTTGCTATTATTTTGATTTAAGAAACAGAGTTGACAGTCATCTCTGTAATTTATATTTTTTCTCCTTGCTCACATTCATATGCTGAGAATTGTCACTCCACTTGTTCACAGCAATGAATTCTATAAATATCTGAAGGGTTATTTAGCTTCCAGCTTATTCTTATTATACACTTTCTTTTAACAGATGAATCATTATTTTATTAGTTATTTCTAAAGCTCACAAGAAATGCAAAATGGAATTATTTATAATAAAACAAGATATGAAATAAAAGCTTAAAATATGGCTTCAGCCATTCAAGTTTTATAAGGCTTAATAATAATTAAAATAACTATTATGAATCGATTTCAGTTTTAAAATGTTACACTCTTTACTCATTGATTGTGTTCAAACACTGCTCATTTCTTAATACATTTTAAAAATGCATTGCATATTGTTTTCTTAGATCTAACATATTTATGTATATCTAATCTTTTTAGTCTTTCAGGTCTTATACTTCAAATAATTCAACTATCTACAGTTTGCTCAGTTTTTTGTCTGAAAATGACTCACTGCATATGTAAATGCTAATATTGACTATTAACTGATATAATTACATGAATTTCACCAAAACCTATTTTTCTGTTTTCATGAATTACTGAAAAGTCATACCATATACTTACAATGTCAATAGATTTTTATCAGAAATTACAGAATAAATAAGGTTTAATGGTGGTTACCATACTGAGTTTGGGAAAATTCCATTATTATCTGAAGTTTTTGATCATATACTCTTAGAAAATTCTATTATTTTTTACATCTCCTAGAACATATATGTGGGGACATGTATGTGTATGTACATTTATGCCTCTATTTTTTCTTGACTTGCAAAAGAGGCTTTAAAACAGATGTTCTACAATTACAAGCAAATAGTGAATACTTATATACTTTAAATAACAGTACCATTACTGTACCACTACCATTTTTTTTCACTACCATTTTTTAATATCTATAAAACTGTTGTTTATAGAGAATCTTTTAAAACCTAAAAGTATTGAAAATATTTTAATCTTAGTGAAGGTGAAATATGTATTGTATATGAAGGAAAGAGAGCATAAAGGCTGGAAATATGGCTTTGAGGATCATCAGTCATTGGACTTTGGACAGTTTATTTGTTTGCCTTTCAGTTTACCTATCTGAAAAAATCATGATAATAATCTAATATTTTTTATACAACAAGTTCTGAAAACTAAGTAAAAAAGTGTAGCAGACATTTATAAATACTCAATAAATACAACCACTGTTATGACTTTTTAAAAATTCATTAAATTTATTGGTACATTTTAGGTATTCAATATGATAACATTCATGATTGGGAATTTGTATGTTTCCATGATATATTTTGGTTCTTATTTTTCCTCCATTCCCCTGCCCTTCCTTCAACCCTTCCACCCCTCCCTATTTACAAAACTTTGTTTCCATTTTTTCCTTTTCTCATATTTTTCCTTTCCCTTCTTTCCTCTCTCCTACCTGTCCTACTTCCCCTTCCTCTTTGCCCCTTTTCTTCCTATTTCACATTGTCTATTATGCATTTTGATCCTCATTTACACTTTCAGTTTCTCCCACCAGAAAAACTATTCAGTATTTACATGTTTGTCCTATTTATTTCACTTAAGAGTATGACTTCAATTTGCATCCATTTAGCTATAAATGTCTCTAATTTCTCATTCTTTGATATTCAATTCCATTACAGCTAAATTCTAACCTGCCTATTATTAATATTATGTTTTTCACTGATGATAATGATGGTTTGTTACTGTAAGAATAAATAAACAACAGTTTTGTTAAATTTAACATCATATTAGAATTAGCCATTGGACTATTTTAATTTCATTCAATTTTTTTTTGCTCAGATAGAACAAAGAAATGAATCAAAAGTCTTAAGGAGCCTATATCCAGAAATAAATTGATAAAATAACCAAGATTTATTTATGTTTGTTCAGAATATTTTTGTTACAATACATAAAATATAAGAACTGAAACTGCTGTATTTTTAAACACTGTGCCCACAAGTCTTTTTAAACACTTACTGATTTTAGTTTTTGATTTTTAAACTTTCAATTACTTATGACAATATGATATCAAAATTTAGGTTATTAAAAATAATTTTTAAATTATATTTGTAATATTCATAAAATAGATCCTTATTCTAAACACAGTAATAAAGTAACTGAGTAACAGCTCTATAAAACTCCTTACTTTTAGTCAGGCAAGGTGGGGAACATTCATAATTCTAGCACTTGGGAGCCTAAGACAGGAGGGTCACCATGAGTTCAAGGTCAGCCTAGGATGCAAAGTAAGTTTAAATCCAGCCTGAACCACATAGTGGGACCTTACCTCAAACAAACAAACAACAAACATACAAATGAAAAAGAATCCTTGCTTTTGAGGAAAAACAAGATAAATGTGGGGAACAACTAGTCATCATATATTGTAAGTGTGCAACAGTAGTCCACTTCTTATAACAATATGACTCATGAGTATTCAGGAGACTTCAAAATATAGAGCCAAAAGCATGTGCTGTAGAATGGTCATTTCAAGCCTTTGATGTACAAAGCAAATCAGCCTGAAATCATCAGAGAATTGTCATGACAGAGGTTGGACAAAGCTCAGCATGATCAAAGCAGTCCAAGCCAATGACATTTGAAAGGAAATTAAAGCTTTCTCCACTGAGATTTAGCCATCTTTGAAACAGAATAAATATAAGAACACAAAGATGGATGGGTAAGTACAGCTTGCATTCCCCAAACCATAATGACAGTGATTCATTTATTAAAGCAGTGTTCATCATATTCCTTTGTATAGTACAGAACTATCCAGGCAAAAGCTTTTATTGCTATTTTCTAGTATTCATAATAGGCTCCAAATGAGAAATTATCCACCAAAACTACTATTTAATGTGTCATTGTAGATAAGAGATCATTATGCAATCTTAAGGAATGAATTATTGACAATTAGTATTTTATTTTTAACTCATGCAAAAGGTCTGATAACCAACTAATATAAATCTATAAAATGAACCCCTATACTAAAAATATGCTTTAGCATGTTTTAATGATTCAAATGACACTTATTACTTATCTGGCACAATAACCGAAGTGCTAAAATATATTGTTATACCTGACATGATCAGAGGTAAAAAGGACAGATTGCAAATTCAAAGCTGGTATTTGCTTTTCCAAAGCACATCTTAAAGTATTCTGTAATGTCTTAAATAGTATTCCTTCTGAAAGAAACTAAGCGTTGAAATATTTTGTGTACAGAATCTTGTTTTAGAAATGTGAAATATTACTAGAAGTATTATACAAAATGGACCTAAGAATTACTTACTTTTACATACACAAAATAATTATGTAAATTAACAACTTTGTCCTAATTTAGTTTTGGACACTGTCATTCACTGAAGGCAAATACACTTTCTACAAAGTAAACATATGAGAATTCCTTTGTTGTATTTAAGTCTCTATGACTCTTGTAGTACAATGGAACATGTTTACTGGTTCTCACAATTTTTGTCTTTATCAAAAACATTGCTCAATATTTACTAAAAAGAATTACAGGTTATAAAAGGAAAAATATATGATCTGCATCTCAAGAAATCTGTATTCTGATGGGGAAGATGGGAACATAATCAGAGATCTCCATGGTATGGTGAGACACATGACTCTATGTAATTTTGTGGCTTGATTATAACAGGAGTGTGAGGCATAATAGGAGAAAATTAGTGATCCATAACAAAAATACATGGGACCCTCCTATATACCAGGTACTTCTATTCAGTAACACCACAACTGATGAAAACACATACATACACACATATGCACACACAATTTGTAAATGTGGCGAAGGCTTTAAAGATCAAAGTATGGCTGTGTGGAAGGTGGAATGACATTATGGGTAACATTTCTGACTCCACAGTCAGGCTTTTGTGATCCAGTTTGTCTTTGTCATCTTTGCCAACTTCTGTGTAAGCTTGGACAATAATCTTTACTTACAAATTTTGAAGATCTAATGAGATAATGAATATAAAATCTAATACAGAGACATTTAGGATGAACAAGCTTAGAGATACAGTGTACAACATAGGGAGCAGAGGGAATAAAACTGTATTGTACTTGGGATTCGTGCTAATTGAGTAGAATTCAGGTGTCCTTGCCACAAAAACAAATTTTTAAAGAATGGGTAACTGTGAGATGATGAGTGTTAATTTGGAATCTAAACAATTCCCAAACATCATGTTCTATACCTTAAATATATACCATAATATTTATTTTTTAAATCTGATAAATATTAGGATCCCAATAAACATTTATAAATATCATTAAAATATTATTATGATTACATTTTTAGAATGATGAATTTATTTATTGTCATTATTGTTTTTAAGTTGGAAAATAGTTGATAATGTTTTCTAAAGAAATATTAGTTTAACATTCATATTTGATTAGTTAAAAAAAAGTAACAATAGCACTTTATCAGATAACCAGAAATATCTAAAATATTAATTGAGGACCCACCTCAAAGTGAACAAATTTTGAAAAAATAAGCTCTTAAAGAATTTAAGAAAAATAAATATTCAAGTGAAATATGAAAAATAAATATAAGAAATAATATAAATATAAATAAATATAATATATAAAATATAAAATATAAATAAATATAATATGAATAAATATAAGAAATATAAATATTCAAGTAAAATAATGACTCTTCTGGGTTATTTATTCATCTCTTTGTTGATAAAAGAGAATTAAACTCAAATAGGTTAATTAATGACTAAGGCAAAGTCTCACAGCAAGGGTAAGACTTAGGTCTAGCAGCCGGATGTGTTTGCATGCCCTTCTCCATTTCTTCAAGCTTCCTACCATCCATCTTGCAGTGTTCGTGTGCATCATAACTTCCACTAAACTTTCCAGCACCAATAAAGTGATTTACTTGCAGATATATTTATTAGCTATCAGTTTCCTCAATTTTGTTTCACATGCATTTTCGGATACTGTGTTTACATTCTTACTTTATTGCAGCTCACAGCAATATATATATAATATATAATTTATATATAATTATATATTTATATTATATATGTATAATTATATATAAATGCATTAATATATTAATAAAATACAATTAATTATATATTATATAATTAACAATGTTTATATATAATTTATAGTTGAGTGTTTGTTAGACATGTTTTTCTTCTTAGTAAAGACATTTCTCATGACATTATTTATACATGTGAATGTGTGGCTGGCTTTTCCAAACCTCACCAACTCTACTTATCATATACCCTAAGTTGTTTTTAATATGCTTCTACACAGTTACTTTTATAAAAAATCTTATTACTATGCTTTTCAGTTAAGCTTAAAGTTATAAAAGGGGCAGATAACCCCATTATAGTACTTGAGTTATTCTGTGTTTCCTGTCTGGCCATAACAACTGGGCTCTGGCAACCCTCCCGCCTCAGCTACATGAAGAGCTGTGATTGTAGATGTGTATCAACACAGAGGGCAATAACCCTGCTTACACAGGAGACAAATCTGTTTAAAATTCCCTTACTTTGAGGTTCAGTATACTGTGTGGTGTGGTAGAGAAAATCATTTTGTATCAGTTGGGTGGTATATTTTGACTCTCTACCAAATATACTTTAAAAATCTTGCCTCCTGGAATATAAGAACTTTTGGCTGTTTGCCATATCAAATTACTTGCTTTATCTGGAAAAGAGTAAGCTAAACAAATAATCTCTATGGGAGCTAAGGATTAAAAGACTCCAACCATCATATTTCTGAAAGATTATTTTAATATTTTCATAACAGAATACAAGGAAGAAAAACAGTATTTTATAAGTCTTTGTATCTCACACTAGGTCAAGGAAAAGTTTGCATTAGTGTTATTTATATTTACTCAGAAACTGAGAAAAAACAATTTTTCAATGCCTATCACAAGAGAGGAAATGAGAGTAGAAACGTGGGAGATACATAGCGATCTGTGAATGATCTTGGACATAAAGATGTTGTAAGGCCGCCCTTCCTTGAGGATTCAAAGTCCATGTCACGTCACGGAACCTGATAGAGGAATTTTCTCAGAAGAATCACTTCTAAGAAGACTATGACAGGCACTGATGAATCAAATTCAGTAGCATCTGAATTATCCAAGCACTTTCATTAACAGAGGTTGAATCTGAGGTCTAAGAATTTTCAACATTACAACACAAAAAAACTTCTAAAAACTAAATTGAAGGTTGTCATTCTCTTGGGATTCTGACTGTTTTATCCACTCACACACTTAATAGAAGCTGGTAATCAATTTTGTACTTGATAAGAAGAAAGGAACCCCCCTTAACTTTCAGCCAATAATATTCATAAAAGAAAAGTATTTTCTTTATTATATTACTGTCAAATCTGATGACTCTGAAAATGGGTTAAAATACTTATATCACATTCACAAAAAATAGTTTTCTGTTGATCTTTCAATTAAAGGTTAAAATAATTGTTCCCTAGGCTGTACATTAATCATACCTACAGGCTTACAAGAAGATCTATGTATGTACAGGTCATTATTAAGCAGGTCTACCAATTTTTATCACCAATTAAGAAAATCATTATCCTGGATCCATAAATTACATAGTGCCACTTGTACTAAACAGTGCTTTTTATTTTCTATGGTGCGGGGATTTGAACCCAGGGCTTCCTGTACTCTAGCGACATGCTACCACTGGGCTACAGCCCAAGCCCTTATACTAAGGAATCTTCCAGCACTCATTCTAGAAACTAATAATATAAGCATATGAGGAAGTCCAAATGACAAAGGGATTATTAGAGAAAACATTTTTACTCGACACAAACTCTCTGCGGTTGGTGATTTTTATAAAACAAACACAAGTTTAAAAAAATAGGCTGCTCTTCATGATCAAACATGTCATGTTATTTCAAAATCATCATTCCTAGTTTTGTGAGTTTGGAATGATTAAGCTAGTTATGGTTATGTAATTGACAACATAAAAGGTACATCTATTTGGCTGAATCTGAATTCAGGAATTATATGAGTCAGGGAATTGGTTAAAAAAAAGTTGTTAAATGCCTCTAAACATATTATTGAGGTCATCCTGGTTTAAATATGTCCATATCCGTTTCTAGGAGATGAAATGGATATGCTGTACATATTCATTAATTAGCTATAAAATATTCTTCCTTATCCTTTTTTGAGGTAGCAATAATGTCTACTGGCAGGCTTAAATTTTTCCCTTTGGCATGCATTCCTTTTCTACTTTACCTTTCATCCTTATAGCATTTTTCTTGTTGTATATAGGCATTTACATTTTATCTTGCTGTGCTTCTGCATAACATGAATCCATACAAAATGCTGAAAATAACATTTTTATTTTTTGTTCTTTATACATAGTTTTTGCCACTTAACGTATTTATATTGAATGAATTATGTCCACTTTAATTTCACTCCTTAAAGTTCTCTTAGTAATTTACTGCACAAAAATCACTCAAACTCCTCAGTAAGCTATAAAGTTCTAAAGGGAAGAGCTGTAACTGACACTCAGCACAATTGTTGCATACACTATGCATAACGTAAATTCTGCTCTTTTGGGTACAGTGTGAGGTCAAAATGGAAGGGTTCAACTGTGTTGTGTTCCAAAACTATGTACATGAGTTTGTTGTTTGCAGGAGGGTTCTAACATTTTTTGAGCTCATTTTTATCAACCTTAATTACCTGTCCCAGAATACTACACTAATTATATTCTAGTATATCACCATATTCCTATGAGGAAATCTGTTTCAAAATTTTCCTTCAAATATAATAGTAACCTCATTCATTACAGATGCATTCCAAGACCCTCAATGTGTCAAGACCTGCCAAATATATAATATATATATATAGCACATATAGCATATATATGTATATAATAGCATATATAAAAACATATGTACCATATATATAAATATACGTGGCATATATATGTATGCTACATATATATATGACATTTTCCCATGTAACATAGCTATGATAAAATTTAATTTACTAAGTGAGAATAGTAAGAGATTAACAATAACTAACACCAAAATAGAACAATTTCATGGATAGATTTGTTCTTATTGTGGATCTTAATCATCTCAGCATTCAGTTGTTTTTCTTAAGCCACTTTTTTAATGTTTCCAACTTCAAAAGAAGTATTTTAGAGTTCTCTTTGGCATATCTGGATTGAGAGAATCACCATTCTTATATTTTGGGGTCATTATTAGGTAAAACAAATGATTACTAGGTAAGAAATAGGAGAGTACCATATACAGTGTGGATACAATGGACAAAAGAATGATTCATGTTCTTGGTGAAATGGAAAAGACAACATAAGTAATAACCTTTCCTCATGCTACTCAGAATGGTGTGCAGTTTAAAACCTATATATTATTTCTGAACATTTCCATGTAATGTTTTCAGATTGCAATTAACACGGAAGGTGAAGCTACTTACAAGGTGAAATTTTTGTACCTGCAATCCACACCTCCACTCCACATAGGCACTGTTTTATGTATCTTTCATTGTGTGGAGGGGATCTGTTTCTGTAGAAGGCACATGTGTGTAGAGGGTATCTTAAGTTAATTCTGTAGTGAGTTATTTTAGAGTATTGAACAGAGTTAGATGGCAGTTACAACACAGTGAGACACAGTAGGGAAAAAACACATTCAAAGGGCCTGAAGGAAAGGTTGATAGAATGACTGACTCTTACTTACTATGTCAGCTACAATTTATGATATACACTAAAAGACACTTAAAGATACAAATAGTGATGAAAGACAGTATGATAAGAAAATCATATAATTTGGTATTAAACTTTACACCTCTAATTATTAAAACATATTTTAATTTTTTCTTTCTTATCTATAGTAGATGAGTGCTTTCTATTTAGAATTTATACCTCTATTTCACAATTATAAATTAACTATCAATTTCACAAATCTTGATTCATGTAATCCTTATGGTAAAAGTTACATTCATAAGAGAAATAGCTGCAAAAAAGTGAAATACCCCTTAAAGAATTTATACTTTATACTAAAGTGTAGGAAATTAAATGCTACAGTTAAAAGTAATTAACCATTTAAAAAAATAACTAGAGGTTGTATAATCCAGGATAAAGAAGTAGTAGATTCAGATCATTTTGAGTTAGAATTCTGGTACTTCTGTTTCCTAGATTCATGGTCTTTCAAGGCAAATTTCAAACTTTTGATCAAATATGAATACAAAATCTACCTATTCTGTAGAATTTTGTGAAATAGCACATAGGAAGAGGAAGCACCCTGCTTCACAGGGAAGTATAAGTTCAACAAATGTTAGTTGTAACTATAATGACTATTTCAGATTTGAGAAGTGACATAAATATTTAGAATTGAATTAAATTTTTTATTTAATTATTTAGGCTGATAGTTGAAATATGTAACCAGAGGTATAGTTTTCTGCCTCTGTCCCAGAGTATTGCCCCTACTTCACAAAATTTCTTTTCTCTGGAGACCTGCTACAACTATGTGAGTCAACTTCATCCTGTTTATTCTGCTAATTAAATGCTGTATTTGATTCACATCTCCAAAAATGAACAATAGTCAATATTGACTATTTAGTGGATCATTGACCAGTACATTTCAAATATAGTCCCAAATACAAAAAATATGCCTTTCATTCTTTATAGGACACATTTCCATATGTGTAATGTACTTATCACTGAAAAATTGAAAACACCAATTAACTCTGGCTTTCAAACAACAGCATTCAAATATTCACATCCCATGAAATAAGCATTGGTGAATTCACAGTTCCTCAGAGAACTTCTGGGACAGCTGCCCAGCCCAATTGCAATTTTTAAAAGCCCTTTCCTTCCTCTAATTCACCTCTCTAGATTTCAAACACAGGAATTCATCCACCTGGCCAAAGACCATGGAGTGGAATGCATATCTAAACCACACTAGACTAAGCAGACTTTCTTTTCACCTGTTTTTGAGTTATATCACTGGACTTCAAATCTATTGGTGGTATTAAAAATAGCAAGATTTCTGTTTCAAAATACCAATCAAACTCACAAGAAGAAAACAAAAATCAAAACAGAAACAAGCCTGGCATGGAGGTACATGCCTGTAATCCCAGCACTCAGGAGGCTGAGGCAGAGGATTGTCAGGAGTTCCAGGCCACCCAGGGCTATATAGTGAGCTCAAGGCCAGCCTGAACTACATAATAATACCCTGTCTAAACAAACACACACACAAACAAACAAACAAACAAAACAGGAACTAACTCAGAGCCAATCTTTGGTGAGATCATAACAATAATAAGAAGCAAAAGAGCAGGGCTGGGGATTTAACTCAGTTTTTCTGCCACTCGTCTCACAAGTGCAAGATCCTGAGTTCGATCCCCAGTACCAAAAAAAAAGAAGCAAAAGAGCAAAAAATAGAGATTAGGACTATGCCAGAATTACTAATAATTATCCTTTTCCTAATTTTAATTCTTTTGACTCTAAACAACCCTTCTTGTATTTAGCATATGGAAATATTTCTACATCTATGAAAGATATTATTTGATTAATATAAACCAACTAGGTTGTGTAAATTCTATTCTTCATCCTAATTATTACCAACTTCTTATGTAGTTATATGCTTTATTAGTGCTTACTATTTCTCTACTACGGTAAATATATATCATAAAAATTCATGTAATACAGATATAAAAGAAAAAAATATGTAGGCTTGAAGATTGCATGTAGAACAATTTAGAAGCATATTTTAAATAGTTTTGTTGAAAGTTATTTAATGATAAAATTTCTAATGGGTCTATTTCTAAGCTAGCTTTTAATTATGATATTGCAAAATAATGTATTCTAGAGAAATACACTATTGATATTACCAGAAATAAGTAAGTTTTTGAGTGCTATGGCTATGATTGGGTCAGAAAACATGTTAAACAATTGATCACAGCATTTTAATTTTTACTTTTTAAGAAATACACATTTAATGGTATTATTTATAACCCCATACAATTAAAAAAATCTACAATTGAGTCATTCTTCTAAAAACTGTACTGTTTCTTTGGCCTACCTTTTCAAAAGTATGGATAGCAATTTTATGACAATTTGTTTTATTATTCAAGATGAAACTTGAATCAAACGTTTTCTTGCTATTTGGAATACACTTTGCCTTTCACATGTTGCTGTGAATGAACAATGACTCCTCTGTACAGAGCAACTTATATTGCCTGCTGCCTTGGTGGAGCACCTCTCCTACTGTCAGCATCTATGTATCCTTTTTGCCCAGATTGCTCAATTGTACAAATATAATTATGTTTGTTACTAGCCATAAGGGAAAAACAATAACTCTAGTACAACATGGACAAAATTAGAGTTTATGGATGAATTTCATGGATATTTCTCTACCATTGCCTCACTTGGAAATATCCTCCTGGATGGATCTATTTTGTAAGTTAAGACAATTTGAGGTCATAATCAATTGTGATTACTTTTACTTTGTGATGCTGGGCCTTAGATTTCTCTAATTTGAATGTGATGCATTTAAGAAAATAGCCATTTTTTCTAACTCTTCTAATTTGTTATTAATTTTAAAACTTGTAAGTTAAAAGTGACTTCACTTATTAGAAGACACCATTTAAAATCCAAGTGGGCACACTCACCTGAATCCTTACCACTGAAACCTTTTCTACAAATAATATTTTTCTTGCACATCCAAAAAGAATTTTTCTTTCCAATCATGTTTACACTTATTATCTGTTTCTTGTTTCTACATTTTTGAGAGGGAAGTGGGTCACAAGATTAGTCTATTTCATTATAGAGAACACTACTATGATTAAATTAAATGGAATTTGAAGGTCACACAAGCTACAAAAGAGCTGTATAATATTTCAGTCCTCTGATTGATAGTGTCACCAGTTCCACAAAGTCAGTGTAGAACAGTAGAGTAAAACATCCTTAGCTTAGCAAGCAACATTTGGAAAAATAAATGAGTCTCTTTCCAAAATATATCATGGATTCATCCTTTCTCTTAATCCCTACTGTCACCTTGGTTCATGTAGACTACATTTCAGTAAGTTCTAAATTGGTCTCCCTTTTTCCATTCTTTTATTCTTCTAGTATATTGCCCAGAATGTTTTTTCATATGTAAATAATATGCCAAAACCTTTGTAATAATAGCGAAGTGACTTTCTCATAGTCATACAACGTTATATACAGAGCCTGGAGAACTTCCATACATTCTGAATATCAGATTGCTGAATGGAAACAAGCTCCCTCGGGGAGAGATCATCATCCATCACTATGATATCTAGCAAAATATCTGAAGGATAATAGGCAGATCAGAAATATTGATTAAATTGTGGTTAATACAGAGAAGGGCATCTTAATTCAAATCATCAATACCCTACCCCTGTTAAGTTGCAGTTGTTAAGAGATCAGCAGATGCTAAAGTACCTACTATTAAGTTCAAATCACATGTTGAGTTAAATTGTAATTTTAGGTTGAGTTCAGTATTTTAAAAATACCTACAAGTAAGTTCAGGCTACATGTGGAGTTATTTTCAGAGCTGCAGTTTCAAACCTGTGGTCGGGGAGGGACATCTTAATACACATGCTGTATATATTGTCTGGTAATGTATTTAGGTAAATCTCTTGGGGCAGAGACAAGACTTTTAGCTTTAACCTTAATTGACTCTCTAAGCCCAGAGAAGCTCTTCAGCAACAAGGGTCCTCAGCTAGATAAACCACTGTGTCTTAGAAAGCCCCCAAACTGTACTCCTTCTGATCTTTCTCCAGACCAGCCAGCTGCTTTCTGGCAGTTCAAGAAGACAATGCTTAAAAAGACTTGCAAGTTTGCCAAAAAAAGTTGGAGGAATTGATTGGTATTTAGAGTTTAGTGGTCTCCTATGGGTATTCCTGGGTTTCTGTGACTGATTTTGATGAAGTGCTTTTATTTGTCTCTCTACCCAGAGACTGCAGATGAATTTGCAATAGAGCAGCATGCCTCCTGTTTAGCTTTGTCAGGCACCACTTAGACATGTTATAATTTATTTTCCAGGAAAAATATTTCTCATGAGGGCTTCTGGCTAACACAGTTATAAAGCAGCTGGCTACGGTTCAGCCTGTTGTCTGCTGGCAGCTGGGCTTCCGTGTATAGGCAAAAAAGAAACACAACTATGGGGGGAAACTGTGAAAGATGGGGGCAAAACTACTACTTCTCTTTCTGGCTGCTTCTGTTTGTTTACAATTTTACAGGCATCTTATTTTATCTAACAGGGAATACTGTCATATCTCTTGAGGATGTACATTGGAAAGTCTTGTTCCAGTCATTTTCCAGATGCACAACTGCCCTTGCAAATTTATCAAATAACCCAGGTAATTTTTTTTACCATAGTACACTGTAGGTAGAGCTTCAAATAATTACTGTCTTAATTTTAAAAGAAAATGTTCTAAAAAAACGTAAACATTGAATTCAAACAATTGGTGAGGAGATGTTCATATCATGAGAGGGGTAAAGGAACTGAAATTGATACTAAAATTCCTTGTGTTATAGCTTATATCTAGATTCCTCACTCTACAAGCCTCATGCACCCATAGGTGGAGTTTTGGGGAGGTGACTGGATTGTGGGGTGTGGTGATGGATCATGGGTCTGTGATACTAGATGAGTCCACTGGTGAGTCTATAGCTGGGTGTGATGTTGGAAGGTGAAGCCTGGTGAGAAGTGGGTCACTGTGGGTATGGCCTGGAAGTTATGTAATATAAATATATATAAAACCCTTCTCCTCCCTTGATGGTGTGCACTGCTTCCTTTAACCCTGCCATGGACTGTTTCTCCTCTGTCAGGCCCATCTCTCAAGCTGCCCAGCCTTGGGCCTGCCAACTACAGACTGAAAACTCTACTAAATCTGAGCTAAAATAAACTTTTCTTCCTTTAACTTGTGGGTGTCAAATATTTTTTTCCAGCAACAATAAAATAACTAAGATACCCTCATTCAGGGCATATGTTTGCTGGTTTGAATATTGAGCAAAACTGCAAGAGAATTATTTTTGTGTGTGCGGCAAATTCACAAGATCACCTATCATTAAGTCCCATTATCAATTTTTTTAAGAACTACTAAAAAATTAAAAAAAACTTCTGAAAAGTTAAACATTTATTTGTTATTTGGTATTAAAACAACTTTTTTAGACTTAAAATTTTATCTTATCATTCTAATACATAAAAAGGAAAACTAAGGTAAATTATTGCATTGAGCTATTCCTTAACTTCTTTAACCTTTATTCAATTTTCTGCCTCATTCTTCAGTTAAAAGTCATCAGTGGCTCAACTTTTCAACAGAAATTTCAGTGTTATGGCTTCTAATGATGTGCAATAATTCATAACAGAACACCACATTGTGGACTTTAGATTTTTTTTTTCAAATATACTAATACCCATCAGGCAAAATTTTATTTTTCTGAAAGTATCAACAGAAAATCCTCACACAAAAATTAGATACTATATTCTTTCTTCATATGATCCTCAAAGAGTTTACTGACTAAAAATCGATATTGATAGATTATATTCTAGTCACTGGTTCCAGAAACAACAAACCAAGACCATGATTGTACAGGTGCAGAGAACCCTGTTCCAATTTTGATATGTAAACAACTGCAAGCTGTGTTTAGATTTTTAATACATTTAAATGTGGAAAACATGCCTCTTCGTTCAGAGGAATGGAAAGTATGAACAGATGAAGCTTGTGGATGAGGCTATGCTAGTTTTGAATTGAATAATTTTGTCAGAGTCAGCCAGGAATCTAAGACAGTGGACATCCTAATCCCCCAGGAATGAAAGCCTAGTGAGAAAGAAAGTCAGCATTTTTAACATACAGTCCAGGGGGTTTTGATCTATAGTCAGGTTAGGGGAGCACTTCTGTAGAAAACATGACACCCAGTGGGTGTGTGCTGCTAGCCATCACATGTTTTACATAGGATAAGTTTGTTTAGGGCCACTCTGGCTTTTGTTATTTATCTGACCTTGACTGACATTAGCATTCACTTTCACATCTAACAGTGTCCAGTTTAGGGCATTTTATTAAGTCGTCCTAATTTCACATCAATGAGTAAAGAAAACATTAACCCACTTACACAGCATTGCTCCTGAAACATTCACAGATTCTCTTTTTAAAATAACTACTGAAAAATCACTGGGGAATTCATTCATTCTCAGGCCACTCTGCTAAGAATGGAATCCACTGTACTGTGAATGTATCTTCAAGGCATAGGGCGAAAGAGAAATATGCTATGCTTTTAGAAATGTATAAGGTCCAAACAAACCCTCAATAAGCACAATCCCTACCAATGCTAATTCTAATATTACATTTTCTGAATAGTGGGATCTTTCACTACACTTTTCACTACTCTCACATGTACTGGTCAGAAGCTAAAATCACCCCCACAGAAGCAGAAGGCTCTTCACAGGTTGTGTCTATCATCACATTTTGGCCAATTTGGGGAGTTTTGTATATGACATGTTGAATGCATTTTATGTGGCATGCGTAATGAAACTCTCCAACTGAGTTTCTTCTCAGATCTCAAGTTAATACTGCAAAGCCACAAGAGTAAACCTTTACTTCACAGTTTATGCTGTGGAAATAAAGGAACCGTTTTCATTATGGACTCCATTCACACAGGAGAAGTGAGTCATTGCCCAGGGAATCAATAGAACTAAAGAGATACAAGTCACAGAAAATCTGTGGCTCGGTTCATGGATCTTCCTATCTTACAGAATTACAGAATCTCCCTACTAGCAAATGCAATGCTGCCACTGAGTTTGTCAACAAATTGGCGTTTTAAATGAGCATATCATTTAAAACCTGTAAGACAATTATTTTGGAAATACATGAAAGTAACCACTGTGCAGAAGAGATTTATGCCTCTTTTAACCATACAAATCATTTGACACCTCAAATGCTCTGGATTAGAGAATAAATAATTGAAATTTTAAGGGCTCTCATTCTGAATCTGCCACCTTTGGCTGACCTAGACCTAGTGGGTAAAAGTCATGAACAAATAGATTTTGGATCAGATGAACGATAGAATATTTGTCAGTTAGAGCTCTGAAAAGTTATCTGAATGTAGTTTTTCCCATTTCTGAGGGCATTTTATTCTGTATCCCAGACAAGTTAGATCCACATACAGTAGGATATGTGCAAATGAGTGCCCGAAATGACAAAGGAAATATTAGAGGATATAATCCAAAAAAATGAGGAAAGTCTTTAATGATAATCAATGGAATGACTCTGGTCCTTCAGGGGGTCTGTTTTGAAGACAGTCTTGTGGGCTGTGCTGGCAAATTCCTCATGGGAGCAAGAGAGTTCTGCAGGAGAGGGTGGTAATGAGATACCCTTGCTTGGTTGATGTTATTGCTCACTTTCAACACATGGAAAGAAAAGTTCACGTGAGCCACGCTATGTGGCCTTATAGAAAATGGTCTAAAGTCTTAAATAAATCAACCTCTATAAACTTATAATGTGGTTTTAAAACTATTGCTGTGCATATCCATTAAATTATAATTGACAAAATTATGGAAGCTCCAGTAGGGAATAAGAAAATGGCAAAGCTAACCCTTCCTCTAGTCTTTACTAAGTACAAAACTTTCACTAACTATAATACTTGGATTTTTTTGTTTTGTTTTACAAACTACCTTATTACATCTAACAAGGATTAACAAACCATTGTGGATTATCTATGTACCACTTGAAATGTATATTAAATCTACTTTTTTGTACTTGTATGTATTTTGCCTTGAGACATAAATGATAGTTTTAAAATTAAATCACTACAATTAGCAAGATGTATTTAAAATAAATATTCAAACTTTCTTTTGAAGGCTTTGTCTTATGGAAGACTAAAAAATACTTCCTTAGAGGCAGCCCTAATTCTTCCTGATATTAAAAATGACTGAGATAATGTATGGTAAATGATTTGATGATATATTAAAAGGCATTGTTTGTAAATAGTATGGTGAAATGCACAAAAATAATTTCTAAAATTGTGAAGAAACATGTATTAGAACAAATAAAGTATTTTTGTTATGGAGTTGAATAAATCTAATACAGTTTTTTCAACTTTTTTGGCTTAAATATGCATTTCTTGGGTAACATTTCAACAATGAAATGTACAAAGAACAACTAAAGGAACTCCTAAAGAAAAAATATATCCAAAAAAAGCAATCAGAGAAAAAAATTAAAGCTTTAAGTGGGATAAAATCTAAGGAAATCATCGATGGAGGAGTTTACTAACTTGAATTGAGAGAAAGGGGTAGAGAGAATACAGAGTAAGGCCAAAAAGGCACTGCTACACTCAGAAATTCACAGCAAAGTTACTGTAGAAAAGAAGTTTAAAAACTATACAAGTGCTACAGACTACTTAACTAGGTTAATTTAGTAATAACTATATACTATATTGAATGTAGAGAGGAGGTAATAATGTTTTGTAATATATGAGATTTCCTGGTGATATCACTGCAAAAACAAACATGTGAACAACAAATAAGTAAACTATGGAATGATAAGATAATTATTTGTCTGTCTTTGAAGAAGACAATTTTAAAAGAAATAAGCATTTATTACTTGTTATGACTGGCTATCAAATATATAAAACTTTGAAAATAATTTTGAAAAATGACCACTTATACTTCCCCTTCAAATCTAATATGTTGTTTTAATGAGGAGTGAGAAAATCAGTGCAGTAAAAAAAAAAACAAAGAGCTTACACAAGGGAAAAATATTGAGAAAATGGGTGTTTGGATGTATTTTGATCATTCTGTGAGTTTGTTACCAAGTGAACCCTCTTGTATATATAAACAATAAAAATGAAAACAAAATATTCTATGCCTAACAAAGTTGTTCAGTGAATCTTGAATCCATTTGTTACAAAATATTGAACTGTAATTTTTTCATTTGTTTATATAACAACAGATTAATATAAAACAGGACAAATTTTACAGATACAAATGTAATAAAAATTGCTGCAAAATTCATTAGTAGGACTGAAAACTAAGTGGCATAGACTGGGAGTTACTATGTCCTCCAAAATTCATGGGTTGAAACTTCATTTCCAAGATGATAGTATTTAGAGCACAGTCTTTGAAAAGTGATTAGGTCATGTGGACAGAGATTTCATGACTGGAGTCCTGCCTTCATGAGTCGTGGGAGAATGTATATTCACTCTCTTCCTGCCATATGTACATACAGTGAAAAGATCATTGTCACTGAACCGAGAACAAGACCTTCATCAAGGGCCAGCATCCTGAGCTCAGACTGCAAGCTTCCAGAACTCTCAGAAAAAAGAAAATGTTCGTTAAGTACCACTATCTAAGGTACTCTCTTACAGCAGTGCAACCTATGAGAGTTGAGCATGAGGTTTTAATAATACAGTAAGGCCCACTGTACTTTTTCTATGTATATCTATGCACATTTAGGAGTCAAGTACTCTTGCATAAAAATTTTTTGACATCAATTTAAAAATAATTTAATTCTACCATGGAGACTACATCTAAAGTTTTCAGGAGATTAAAAAATTTAATCCTCTTAAACTCCAGAAAGTATTCATATTTTTAGTGAGATAAAATAGTATTTTATCCACTAATAAAAATGTGTTAAATACATTTTAAAACAGTAAGTTTTTGTTAGTTATTTTAATCTCTTGTAAAGCTTGCTGGAGCAGCCTATACCAGCAGAATGAGGGCAGCTTCCTAGGAAGGGGCCACATTCCTGACATGACAGGCCAAATGTGAACTTTTCGCTCACCCTTTGCTTGCAGGTCTTGGAATGGAATTTACCCAAATGGTCTTCATGTCAGCGAAGTGTTTAATGGCCAACAAGCACTCAGCCTAAGGTTGAGCAGTTGGAGGGAGTTTGCCTGTACCAGAAAACAGCAGGAGGGAAAAATTTCAGACACCTCACTGAAGTATGCCTCACTTAGAGAGCCCTGATAAAACTGACAACTGTCTTCCTCGATCCCTTTTTCTTCTCCATCTTTCCCTTGCTCTTCTGTGCATTCCTGGAGGACCCAGAAAGAGGTAGCATGGTGAGCAGATGTGAAGGACAAGTGGGAGGGAGCTTATGATGTTACCAGTGAGCTCCTCTCTCCTTCCCGTCTCCATTCTCCATTACATCACAGATAGTCTTAGAGTTATTTCTTCTTCTCTGTGTTGTATACTGTTTAGGAGGAAGGCCATATTTCTCTTACCATTTTTTCATTCAAGTTACCTGAACACATAGTTGTAGAATGGCCTAATATTTTAAAAAGCTACATAGGCCAGAGGCTCAAATGGCAGTTTACTCCTCTGAAAGGCTTTTCTTCTTACAAAGGTATGTTCCATTTATTTTGTCTGATTTTCAAGTGAAGCAAAACCAAAAAGACATTTCAATTTGCTCATATAGTACACCAAGATCCAATCCGATGTAATGTTGGTGGGAATGTCTGAATTGCTAAATATAAAACTTACTTTCACCAGAAAGTATTTGAAAAAAACAAAACACAGGTCTGCAGACACGGTCCCGAGGTCACCAGTCAGGCTGAAGACACCGAGTCAGCCCACTGCAGACAGGTAGGTCTGCAGACGCGGTCCTGAGGTCTGCAGTCGCACTGAAAATACTGAATAAGTCCACGCCCCAGCACCAATCCACTGGACCACTCCCCGCCCCCCGCCCCCGCCGCTCCTTTGCCTCTTCTCTGTACAGCTACCTGGTTCCACATTACAAAGATGCAGAGGACACCAGACCACCAGACCACTGTACTGGAGCTAATCAAGTTCTCAGCATTTAAAGAATTCCTGCTCAGAGGTAGGGGCTTCTGAGCCACCGTCCCACTGCTCCTAGTTCAGAGGAAGGGGCTGCCTGGCCACCATCTCTAACGCTGCTGCTCCAGGCCCCTGGCCCACCTCTCCCAGCTCAGAGGAGGTGAGCCACGCAGGCGCCAACAGCACCCCTCCGCTTGCCCAGTCGAAATAAGAAAAAACATAAATAAGTCTCAAAACCAGACTTCCACATCGCCTACAGCAACCCCAAAGGGAAATGAGATGGAACACTCTGATACTCAAACACCTGGACCCACTGAACTGGCAACAAAAGGGGATCTGGAAAAAATAAAATCAGAAATAATTTCTCAGATAACAGGAGAAATTGTGCTCCTAGTGAAAGACATGATAAATAACTCTAGAGAGGAGCTGAAGAACATGATAGAATCCCAACATAGGAAACAAATGGAATTCGTAAAAGAGATGCAAATAGATTTCCAGGAGACGAAAAACTCCATTGACAGTCTACATAGCAGAATGAGCCAATGTGAGGACAGAATTTGAATATAGAAGATAAGATTGCAATTAATGACCAGAAAAAGAAAAATTGTTTCAAAATTATAAGGGGACACGAGGAATCAATCCAGCAGCTGCTAGGTGATGCAAAGAGGAATAACATAAGAATGATCGGAGTCAATGAAGAAACAGGAGAGAGTACAGATGACATAAAAAAACTCTTCGCAGAAGCATTAGCAGAAAACTTCCCAAGCAGGGGAAAAGAACTTGACATACAGATAAGTGTGGCATATAGGACTCCAAATAGCCTTGATCAAAAAAAATCTACACATAGGCAAGGACACTACATCCTTGTAAAGGGAACAATCCAAGAGGAAGAGATGACAATCATAAATATCTATGCACCAAACACTAGTGCACCCAACTATATAAAACAAATACTAATGGACATGAAAAGTCATACATGCACTAATACAATTCTCGTGGGGGACCTCAACACCACACTGTCACAAATAGATAGATCAACTAGACAAAAAATAAGTAATGAAATACTAGAACTCAATTGAACTCTTGAACAAATGAACTTAATAGATATTTACAGAGTGTTCCACCCCACAAAATAAGAATACACATTCTTCTCAGCTGCACATGGGTCATTCTCCAAAATAGACCACATACACATAGAACATGTTTAAGTAAGTGCAAAGGAATTGAAGTTATCCTCTGTATATTATCAGACCACAGTGCGATGAAATTGGAGATCCATAGCAAAAGAAACTCGAAAAATTTCATAAAACACGTGGAAATTGAACAACACACTTCTGAATAACCAATGGGTCACAGAGGAAATTAAAGAAGACATCAGACCATTCCTTCAATTAAATGACAATGACAATACAACATATTGGAATCTATGGGACACAATGAAAGCAGTCTTATGAGGGAAATTCATAGCAGTGAATATGCATATTAGGAAAACAGAACGAGCCCAATTAAACAACCTGATGCTGAACTTCAAGCCTCTAGAAAAACAACAGCCGGACAAACCCAAAGCTCATACAAGGGAGGAAATTATAAAGATCAGAGGAGAAATCAATGCAATGGAGACTAAGAGAACGATACAAAAAAATCAATGAAGCCAAGAGTTGGTTCTTCGAAAGAATCAACAAAATTGACAAACCTTTAGCCAACCCTATCAGAAAAAGGAGAGAAAAGGCCCAAATCCATGCAATTAGGAATGAAAAGGGTGAAAGTACAACAGACCCAGCAGAAATCCACAGGATCATCAATACCTACCTGCAGAACCTATATGCCAATAAGATGGACAACACAGAAGAAATGGACAGATTCCTAGATACATATGAATTACCAAAGTTGAACGAAGAAGACCTAAAAATTCTAAACAACCCACTATCAATCAATGAAATTGAAAACGTAATTAAAAACTTAATAACTAAGAAAAGCCCGGGTCCTGATGGCTTCACTGCTAAATTCTACAAGAGATTTAGAGAGGAACTGCTGCCACTACTGTTTAAACTCTTCAATGAAATTGAAAGGGAAGCAATACTCCCAAATTCATTCCTGGAAGCAAGCATCACCTTGATCCCCAAAGCAGAAAAAGACCCAACCGAAAAGAACTATATGCCATTCTCACTAATGAACATAGATGCAAAAATCCTTAATAAGATACTGGCAAACAGAATGCAGAAGATCATCAAGAAGATCATACACCCTGATCAAGTGGGATTCATGCCAAGGATGCAGGGATGACTCAACATATGCAAATCAATCAGTGTAATACACTATATCAATAGAGCCAAGGACAAAAACCACATGATTATCTCCATAGATGCAGAAAAAGCATTTGACAAAATCCAACATGCATTTATGATAAAAACCTTACAAAAAATTGGAATAGATGGTCTCTACCTCAAACTGATAAAAGCCATCTATGAAAAACCAATAGCCAATATCATACTAAATGGTCAAAACCTGAAATCCTTCACACTAAAATCAGGAACAAGACAAGGATGTCCACTATCACCACTCTTGTTTAATATAGTTTTGGAAACACCAGCCACAGCAATTAGACAAGAGAAAAAAAGAAAAGGAATAAAGATAGGAAATGAAGAAGTCAAATTGCATTATTTGCAGATGACATGATACTCTATATAGAAGACCCCAAGAACTCCACCAAAAGTCTTCTAGACTTAATAACCAAATTCAGTCAAGTAGCTGGTTATAAGGTCAACACACAAAAATCAATAGCTTTCCTCTACATGAATGACAGACTCACTGAGAGAGAAATAGGGCAAACAATTCCTTTCACAATAGCATCCAAAAAACTGAAATACCTAGGAATCAACCTAATGAAAGAAATCAAAGACCTCTTCTCTGAAAACTATGCACTCTGAAAAGAGAAATTGAAGATGATATCAGAAAATGGACAGACATCCCCTGCTCCTGGGTAGGAAGGATTAATATAGTGAAAATGGTCATACTTCCAAAACTGCTATATAGATTCAATGCAATTCCAATTGAGATCCCAGCAGCATACTTCATGGACCTTGAGAAAACAATCCAAAACTTCATTTGGAACAAAAAGAGACCCAGAATAGCAAAAGCAATTCTAGGTAACAGAGACATGGCAGGGGGTATCACAATTCCCAACCTGCAACTCTACTACAATGCTACTGTGATAAAAACAGCATGGTACTGGCAAAGCAACAGATATGAGGTCCAGTGGAACAGATTAGAAGATGCAGAAACAATGCCAGACACACTCAGCCATCTTATTTTCGATAAAGGAGCCAAACACCCTCACTGGAGGAAAGATAGCCTCTTTAATAAATGGTGCTTGAAACCTTGGGTTTCAACTTGCCAAAGATTAAAACTAGACCTATGTCTCTTGCCATGCACTAAACTAAAACCAAAATGGATTAAAGATCTAAATATTAAAATAGAAACTCTGAACCAGTTAGAACAGAGGTTAGGTAGAACTCTTGAAGACATCGGTGTAGGAAAAGATTTTATGAACAAAACCTCAGTTGCCTGTGAACTAGCACAAACAATCAACAAGTGGGATCTCTTCTTAATAAAAAGGTTCTGCACAGCAAGAGAAACCACCAGCAGTGTAAAGAGACAACCCAGTGTGGGAAAAAATCTTCTCCTGCTTTTCCTCAGACAAAGGTCTGCTATCTTGAATCTATAAAGAACTTAAAAAGATCAGACCTCCCAAATTTAGAGACCCAATCCAAAAATGAGCATCTGAAATGAACAGACATTTCTCAGACAAGGAAGTAGAAATAGCACATAAATACATGAAAAAATGTTCAACGTCACTGGTCATTCTGAGATGCAAATGAAAACAACACTGAGATTCCACCTCACTCCAGAAAGAATAGCTGCTGTCATGAAATTAACCAATAACAAATGCTGGCGGGGCTGTGGGGAAAGAGGAACCCTGCTCCACTGCTGGTGGGAGTGTAGACTGGTGCAACCACTGTGGAAATCAGTATGGAGATACCTACCTCAAAGAACTAGGACTGGAAGTCCCATTTGACCCCGCTATTCCACTGCTGGGGATCTTCCCCAAAGAATTAAAAGAATCATACCACAGTGATATATGTGCATCCATGTTCATAGAAGCACAGTTTGTGATAGCTAAAACTTGGAAACAGCCCAAATGCCCATCAACTGGAGACTGGATAAAGAAAATGTGGTTTTTTTATAAAATGGAGTACTACTCAGCCATAAAAAATGAGAAATTAGAGACATTTATAGCTAAATGGATACATGTTGAGGTGATACTCCTAAGTGAAATAAATAAGACACACATGTATAAATACCAAATTGTTTGTCTGGTGTGAGAAATTGAAAGTGTAAGTGGGGACTAAAATGTATGATAGGTAATGTGAAATAGGAAGAAAAGGGGCAAAAGGGAAGGAGGTGGGAGGGGTAGGGGAAAGGAAAGAAGGGAATAGGATTATCATGGGAAAATGGAAAAATAGGAACAAAATCTTTGTAAATAGGGAGGAATGGAGGGGTGGAAGGGAGGGCTGGGCAAGGGTGAAAAATAAGAACCAAGAGAGACTATGTAAAGGTGCAAATTTCCAATGATGAATGTCATTATATTGTATACCTAAAATGTATCAATGGTGAGAAAGAATAATCGATAATGTAAAATAGGAAGAAAAGTTCCAAAGGGGTAGGGGTAGTGGGAGGGGCAGGGGAAAGGAAAGAAGGGAAAGGAAAAGTGATGAGAAATGGAAAAAATGGAAATAAAGTCTTTGTAAATAGGGAAGGGTGGAGGGGCTGAAGGGAGGGCTAGGAATGGGGAAAAATAAGGACCAAGATACATTATGTAAAGGTACAATTCCCAATGAGAAATGTAATTGTGTTGTATACCTAAAATGTACCAAGAAAAGAATTTAAGAAAAAAACCCCAACAAAACAAAGCACACAGGTATTAAAGGAGCAGCTTGGAAAGTGGAAATTATCAGTTGCAGTCATGTAACACATATTAAGTACATTGTAATTTACAATGAGTCATTATGTTTCCCTCATTTAATCTTTTTTTATTTCTATTTTGTTTGAATCATAATCTTCATTTAAGAAGTGAAGACAAAAAAGATCTCAGCACAGAAATAACAGACCAAGGGGTATAAGGTGAACAGCCACCACCCAGATTTGAATTAGGTCTACTGCTTCATGTCTCATATTTCTTTTAGTCACAGTTTTAATTGGCAAACTACACAAAATAGCTAAAACTTTCCAGCCTCCCCATTTATATCTTTCTTTTAGTTTTGCAGCATTTATAATCTCTATTTCACAGAACAGCCAAAGAGGTCTTTGTAAAAGTTTGCTTCTTCATGTCCTTCTCTATTTAAAATTTTTTCTAGTCCCTTTATACTTGTATAAATACCTTATGCATCTTTTTATTAATCCTACCTCCCTTCTAAGCCCAATTCCTGTAATTTTCCCACTTATTTAGTATCCTATATTACAAAATGCTTCTCACTGGTTTGGCCATGGCTCAGGGCCTTTTGCACATACTGATCTTCCTTCTTGGGGTTCTTTTTCCACTACTCTCCATGGATCAGTCCTTCTCATTCAAATGACTACTCAACTATCACTGTAGAGATGTCTCCCTTTATCATCCTGACTAGAATCACATTCATCTCTGCCACCCGTCTCTATTCATATTATTTCCTGCATTTGCTTACTGATTAAACTCCCTGCTTGTTAAAATAGGCCAATGTCCTGAGAACAAGAAATTGACTTGGTTTCCTAAAAAATTCACAGCACCTAGAACAGAACACAAAAATCCTAAAAATGTATATATCTGAATGCATAAATGAATTAATTCATGTGTATATGAATTAAGAGTGAGCGTGGTAGAGTAGGGAGCAGAGGGATAAATAAATCATTTTCCATATTAAAGATTCAACTTGATCTCCCAGTCACTGAAAGTTAGTAATGGTAGTAGAATAATCAGCTATATTTTGTTTCGACCAAAGAATAATTTTGTAAATTCTGTAGATAATAAGAAGGCACAGTCAACTAGTCTTACAGCTTCCTTAAACATCATGGCTAAGAAAGAGAAGGGAATAAAAAATGAAACTTAAATTTGTTTCTAGTTGGGCAGCTGATTGCATGGTATTGCCACATTCAAAGAGAGGAAATTGAGGGTCTGCCTCTTTATAGAAGGAGCAAAGTCACATTTGCAAAAGGGCATATTTTACAATCTAGCATTTAGACATCTTTCATGTCAACAGCTCCCAGAAAGCCATCGTCCTACTCTCCCATCTCAAGATAGCTTTAAAGCTTTCAAACTTTGAAATTTTCATTAGCCTCTCCCTAATAACATGGCTGTCCCCTTTGATTTGTACATTGAAACATAGTGCACAATTACATGTATTTGCAGAAATAAGTTTATTGAAACAACTCAAGGGAATCTTGTGAATTGAGGAAAAACATTTACATTGGAACAAATTACTTTTTACTGAAAACCTAATTGTTACACTGAGAGTTGTACACAGTTGTAATTGCATACTCTTAATTACACACACTGCATTATTTAAAAAAGAATGGCATTGTTTATTTGTGATATTCTCTGCTTATTTACACTTGCATATTTGAGCAAGGAGCAAGGAGTTATTTCTACCATGCGGGAGAGATTGTTATCTGTTCACAAACACAAAATTAATTTGGTAGAGGGAAGCAGCTCTTGAACAGGAAGAGAGAAATTTCTCCTGAGGCAAGACATTCTACAATGGCTTCTAAATTTCTGTATAATTAACAAAGCACTTACCATCTGCAGTGATTGACCTGTCAGAGCTGCTCCTTTGAGATAACTTTGATGACATTAAAAAAATTGAATATCCAAAAGCCACATTTCACTTAAATGAATTAGCCCATTCTTGTAAATAGAAGGAATACTCAAGACAGAATGTTCTATGAAATACTGCTTAACATGAGTAACCTTAACCATATTAACTCCCCTCAGGCACTTGTCTGAGTCTCTCAGTGCCTGCTGTAATGGTAACCCTGCTCTTCCTGTCTTGTGATTTTGATTTTCTAAATGCCACTTGAACCTCAAAGCTGGTGGCCCAGTCAACCTCTTACTTAACTACATAGTTAGAAGTGTAATTCTTTCTGAATTATAATCATATTACCTGATTGATGTGTGGGGGGGGGAAGGGAAGAGGAGACTCAGAAATTCTTTTAAAACCTCAAATGGAAAAGTTTTATCCTCTTTCCTGCCTTTCTCATTTTGCTAGCAATGAATAGTCATAAGTCACAAATGTGTGCAACATGAAAGAAGGTGTTTTAACTTTCCCTACCACAGAATCAAGGTAATATTTAATTGATACTTCAAGTACCTTAATTATTTTCTCCATATCATGACGATTAATAGCACAATTGGTCTGTGATTGGTAGTAGCATTTTCTCACTGCTAGTCCATTTAAAGATCTGTGGTTTAGTATAAGGTTGTCCTTTTAATCTCAGAACACTTTTTAATTTTCTCTCTTTTTCCCTTTGCTATTGTTGAAAAGGCAGAATTCATAAATGCATACACGTTTTTAAAAAAGTAAAAGTTCACAATGATCAGGGTCACTAGCACAGGAATGTTTAAGTTGTGTGACCTGTAGGGAATAGTGACTTACTATGTAGTTCACTAAAATTGTTCCTTTACCTTACTACATGAAAGAAAGAAGAGTCTAACATTTCATCCTATTTCAGAAGAGATTCCCCCCACAGACCAGTAATAAAGTATCCCTACAAGTCCAGTCTGTGCTCCTAGCAGAGAAGCTTCTAAGTGTGTAAGCTTGTGACTGATCTTTTCTCTTTGATATATTTGAAGTTCATTACTGTAGTAACAAGAATTTAAAAACATAAGAGTTAGGCTTACATATGTCTAAAGTGTCTTACAGTGACTTTGTATGTGTATTCCCAGGATTAAAGTAGAATGTCAATATATTTTATGATAAATCAAAAAGAAACTTTGCAACCAGATGATTTCACCATTATGCATGATTATTATTATTGATAGATCTTTCTCACTTTGATTGGCTTAGACTCCATTTTCTGAAACTATGACCTGGGAGTCACTTTTTTCTCATGACTTAAAAAAGGGGGATCAATGGCCTTATATTTGGTAAAGGTTAAAAAATCATCAAACAAGATTTATGTGCTTACTTTTTTGAGAATACAAATTTAGGAGGGATTTTTCATGGTGCATTATCTACTCCTGTGAGGTAATGTTATTAACCAACAAATACTGGTCAAGAAAGTAAAATATAAAATGCTCTGCCATTCTACATTACTGAAGCTAAATAAATATTGTTATCCTAACACAACCTCAGCCAATAGAGATATAATTGTTCTTTCACAAGGGTTGATTCCCTTCAAGACTCAGCAAAGCAATTTAAAGGCATGATATATGAACACAGACATTGATTTTATTTTTTTATGCCTCTGCATACTGATCAGACTGCTCTGGATTACTATATTTTATAATTCACTGCAAAGAGGAAGTACCTTCCTACTATGTTATTTTTTTAAAAGAAATTAAACAGGGAAATCAGTTCACGTGAACTCTTTTTATTTTTTCTCTTTCTTTGTAATGGACAAGAACAGCTTGCTATGTTCTTGGTGCTTCAGTTTAAAGGAGACTAGATGGAGACACTATCATACACTTTCTTAGGAAACTCAAACTTTCTCAGAAGTCTTTCACTTATCTGCCTCTCAGGTAAATGAGAACATGTCCTCTCATTTTTTAAGAAGCTCATAGACATTCCAAATTACTTCCCATGTATGTGTCTTCCCACGTTTCTTCTATGTCCAAAGAGTTTACAAAAACAGATATTCCATTGATTTGATAAGGAAAAAAATTTTAAAATAAAAATCATGTTCATTTGATTTAAAAAAATGCCAAAGCTTTAAAAGATACCAGGGGCTACTGTAATTTGGAATTGAAATGTTTTTTCTGTGTTATTTTGTAGTTAATTGTGAAAAATGTACTGTATATAACTTAAATAGATATATTCATTTAGAAACCTTACTGCACAAGAGAAAAATACTCCAACACTACAAGAAAAATTGTGCTTTTGTTCCTTATTTCAATTTTGATTGCTATGACAAATTAACTTACTCTTAATAAATATAGGATCTGTATGAAGGCAAAAGTGAATTTGAAAAAAAATCACCTAGTATGCTAAGCACCTTAGTATGCTAAAAAGCCAAATATATCATTTGATGTATTTCATTCAAGTCTTTTATCTGTTAATTTCTGTGAGTGTTTTTTTTTTTTCTATTAGTTGTAGCAGGCACAATATTGGTCATGCAGAATACACTGGAGAAGAAATTCATAGTTATACTGGGGAATTTATATCAATGGAACCAGCCTAGCAAAGGGATGTGTGGAAAATTCAGTTTCAAAGTAAGATTTAACCAAATTTAAGGAATCCCATGTCATTTTCCCTGCTTTCCTTGTGAGAACCTACTTAAGATAAAGAGAAGGCAACTTCTGTAGCTAGGTTTATGCCTCACGTGTATTTATACACTCTGTCAAAGACTGAAAGAGAAAAGGAAAAAACAAAGGATTTAGCTGATCCTTCCTCTGAACCTGCAGACTGACACTGGAAGGGTTTGCATGCCAACTCCAGACCAACTGCACTCCCTTGCACTCTGTAGGCTTCTCCAGACTCACATTTCTGAAAGTGAAGCAGTATCTCAGAGAAGTAAAAAGTGACTCAGAATAAAAATGAAGATGGTTGGTCGAGGTTATATGAAAATGGCTTTATAAATCCAAATGAAATGCCCTAGAAGAGAATCTAATATGTGATCTGCTTTTGAAAGACAGGAGGGAATGAAGACATGATGACTATTCTAGGGTATTTTAAAAGAAATCTTCAGAATATCTATGCAAAAGCCAGGAGCAGGGGGAGGGGACATATAAAAATATGGCTGCCATGACCTAATGGCTCATTACCTATTATGATGGAACCCACTGACTTAACTTACAAGAAAACTACCAATTCTGCTGTTAATGTTATTAATTTAAATTGAGTGCTAGCTGCAATCGATATGATTAAAAATATATAAAATTAAACATTGTCGCTGCTCATTAATTCTATTTCCTGGTGGCTAGTTCTATGCCATCTTTCATGTTCACAGCTTGCCAGGTGAATAAGGACAGAGTTAAAAACGTTTCATGAGGTTGATCATTATCATTATTTCCAATTAATACTTTGAGTGCATATGGGGTGCATGGTGTCATGCCGGGTCCCTTAAGAAGCATGAGAGAAATTAATTAAAGACCTTGAAGGGACATTAGATATAAAGGGCAAGTAACACCTCAAGGAAGGAAATACATCATAAATAAATGATTTTAAGAATTTTTATTCATACAGGTCTGTTTTCATAATTTACTCAGCTAAATTGTGAAGGAACAAAGAGGGAGGAAAGTAGCATATGAGCAGAAAACAGGAAAAAATAAACAGAATGCAAAGGAACAGATTGGATATCACTATTCACATAAGAATAATGGAGGTAGGAAACCATCAGTGAAGAATGTTTATGTAATAAGTTTTATAAATCCAACCAAACTGGGCTGAAAATTAACAAAGAGGAATTTACTGGCTCATATAAATAAGTCACATGGAAGCTTTATATGATATGTGATCCAGGACATTCAGCAAAGACACTGGCTTGAATTTTACCTTATTTCAGTGCTAACTTTGTTTCTTCTTTCTTCATTCTACATCAGCAGACCTGCCACCACATCTTCAATCTCCTGCTATGTGTTTGGGCAACAAGAATAAAGCATTCTGGTAAGAGAAAGAAGGCTTCCTTGGGCCACATGCCTATGTGGTCCGCTGGTGTGATTTTGGCAAGGTAGCTCTCTAAATGTCTAGCTCCAAAGAGAATAACCAGTTTTAGAAACACAGGATTTGCATCACCCAAATCCTATTGACAAGGGATGAGCGAATAGTGATTCTTCAGAAGGATAAATTAGTAGTTTTGTGAAAATAAGAAGAAATGAAAAAAAATGAGAAAAAGCAAACTCACGAGGAATAAGTTCAAGTGATCTATGGCACAGTAGAATACCTATAGCTAACAACACTGTAGTGTATACTCAAAATAACTACAAGAGAGGACTCTGGATATTCTCTTCACAAAGGAATGATAAATATCTGAGGGGATGAATATGTCCATGCCATAATTGCACAATCTGTACACATATCACATCACTCTACAGTATAAATATGTACAATTATCAGATGTCAATTAAAAAGAAAAAGAAAAAATATCAACCAACCAAACAAAAAGAGTAAATTATCTACTACATGACATACAACCGTGAAGGAAAGACAAGGGGAAGATGGACCCCTTTGTACTGAACTTTATCTAGGATTTTATAAATGATAGAGCAAAACTACAAGTCGAAAACCATTGCTATTTCTGGACCTTAACAGTCTCTCTTGACTAATTACATTTACCTAACTCAAATTATGAGGGATGCCCAGGGCTTACCACCCCAACTTCACTATGCTGTGACTCACCAGCTTCCGGCTGGCTGTGCAGGGGAAGGGACAATCTCTGTATCTACACTGGGTGCTTTGTGCAGAGCCCTCTCACTGGGACCTGCACTGCAGAAGGCATCTGCAGCTTACTCACCGAGACCAGACCAGAAAGAGCCAACAGACTTCTCAAGAATAATCAGGAAAGAAGTAGCTAAAGTATACAGAGAAAGAGATCTGGCTGTAGTCTAAATGGGGAAAGAAGTTAACTTCTCCTGAAAACTGTTTCACTTCCTTCATCTCATTTAATCTTCACAATGATCTTATGAGGCAAAGGATGAAATTCTCACTTTACAGTTTCAGAGAGAGAGAAAGAGAAAGAGAAAGAAAGAGAAAGAGAAAGAGAAAGAAAGAGAAAGAGAAAGAGAGAGAGACTAACAGCTATTAAAAGCTTTCCAAATGTCCTAGACTGATAAGGCCCAAGCCTAGTATTTGCATCCATGCCCACATCTTTGCAAGATGTGACTCTGTGGAGTCATTTCATGGCATGCATGAAGTTGAGAGCTACTCACGCCTTTGCATGTTCTGTACCCATTCTCTACCAGACCAAAGATACGAGGTTGGACAGGAGATGGTTTCAGGGCCAAGAAACTCTGGGTGGCGGGTGGAGAATAAAGAGATTTAAAGAAGATTTTAGAAGTTCGTCTCATGACTGCCTCTCCCCTTGACTGTTCAATAAAATATTCATATTTCTCAGTGTATTGTAGAATTGAATCTGGTTTATGCTTGTTTTCCAGGAAGCCTTCAGTGAAGGTGAGAAAGGTGAAATACATGGAAAGGTAATCACACCAGGGCTAGGGGTACAGTAGGATATGGTAGTTTTAAAAGTTCTTCACACCTTTCAGAGTAATTTATTTCAGAAAAATAATCATGAATATTTGCAAAAATGTCATTGCTGCTTCCTGAAGAAATAACAGGGATAAAAAAAGAATACTTTATATACAAAATAACAGAATGTAAAATAATAAAAAGCACATACATTGTCGTTCCTTCAAAAAGAATTACTTTATTCATTGTATTTCTATATAGTTTTCTCATGCTGAAATATTGTGTTCAAGTTGGCAATAAATATATGACCAATTATGGCACTGTTTTTTATAAGGAGGATGTTTCCCTATACAGAGAGAATGTATTTTCTTTTTTCCAGATGAATGAGGAGCCATGGACAGTTCTAACAGTACATGAATCATATATTATGGTTCAGTCAGTATTAAATTGTTTATAAGTATCATATTAATTTGAAGACTTTTGACAAAGGAAGAATTTCATCTGTTGTCTTTCCTATTTTGCTTGTCTTTTGTTTTAATTAAAGCATAATGTCTACATTGTTGGCTGGAAGTAAAGTGAACTCCTTGTTTTTCTAGCTTTATGGTATGGAGCACATTACATAACACCTTTATGTCTCACTTACCTCATCTATATAACAGGAATCTAGAATGCCAAATCTTTAAAGGTGGAAGATAATAACAAAATGAACTTTCTAGTTCTAAGATCTAGTGAACAAAATATAGGTTGAATGTGTGTTCACAGTGTTCATTTTTGTAATATCACATTTACCATCATTGCTATGCTGACTGGAAAACTTAACAACAAATTGCAACAGAATAAAACAAAAATAACCAGAAAAAGATAATAATAAACAACATACATCACTGAAGAAACTGTCACTTATCAAAAAATATCCTAAAAATAGCATCCTAAATATTAAAAAATAGCTCATATTTCTTTTCACTGTTAGCTAGCTTTAATTATAAGCTTCAAGAAATCAAAATTCTATTGCCCTAATATACTGGAACAACAAATTGCAAGAATAAGTCTCTAGTATATTTTCTACTGATTACTGCTTCTGTTAGGCACACACAGACATGTTCGCTTTCAAACTTCTGTATTCAAAGAATGTTGGCTCAATACATATTTTCTCTCTCCTTCCACAAACTATTAAAATGCTTGCGATTTCTAAAAATGTATTTGCAGGTATTTATAGATTTGGAACATTCTTATGCCATTAAAAATGTGCTGCTGTAGCTGTATAAATTGTTTGATCTTTTAAAAATTTGGTTTATTACTTAAAGTATATTATATATACAGTACAATTTTATAAGAACATTACTTTCTTCAGAATATCTCAATTTTCCTTTGTTTATTAAAATAAAACTATCTAAGGTCAAAGTAGCATGACAATATTAAGTAGAAATAGACTTCTAAAATAAATCTCCATCTCTTTCTTATTTGTAATTTATTTTCATTGAATTCTATAAAAACATGTTGTATGAAGTTGTTCTATGTCAACAGAAAATAACTGAATACAAACTTTATCTCACTTAGTAACATAAATAAGGTCCTTGAAAATCATTAGGTAGGAACCATTTAATACTTGGTTTTCCTGTTTTATTTTGTCTTTTCTTGAAAACAATTATTTGCAAATGATCATCATTAATCTATATTATGGACCAACGATCAGAAAACTTTTGGGTAAAATATTAACTGATAAATCTGTAAATATAGTTAATAACTAAACTTTCCTGGTGGTCTAATTTTTCTTAAACACTTCACCTTCAATAGATACTACTATTTGCCCATTTTCAGGGAACAAGGGATAGATTCAGTCCTGGGTACTCTGCAGGCCCATGGTCCGACCCATACCCTAAAATACAGAATGAGAAAGAATATCTACTACTTTCATTCTGAAAATTCATTGAGAGTAGAGCCCCCTCTCACTGTCATTAAGAACAGTTTCACTGCTCTACAATGCTTGTTTAAATGAGGAAAACAGTGGGGAGTGTGAGGAGGATGAATTCTGTTTACTGCACATGTGCGGTGGGAAGCATGGGAAAGGAAATAGAAGACAGGAGGAAAAGTGAGCCAGAAAACTGCTGGGTATTTAAGAAGAGTGAATGAAATAAACGAATATCCCACTCTACTAACCTCAGTGCAGAGGCTATGGATTAAGATTTTGTTAAATATAAAACCACTAATAATTCTTTTTTAAACGTTTGCAAGTTATAAACTCATTTTTCTGCCTAGTATTGACCTCCTTTGTTTTGGTAATAGACTCCCAATCTTCCTTTTGAGAAAACAACTAATCTACCATTTTAACCCTACTAGTTTAGGTTGGACTGGCCCCGCACCCTTGCTAAAGGTGAAAACAGGTCCCTGTTCAAAAGGTGTAAATTCTAGAATTTGCCCTGGATCAGCCAGGGGAAAATAGAGTTTTACGACTCTTAAGTAGTACTAAATGAATGTTTAACAGACATAAGCTGGTTTGTTATTACCAATATTATTTTTAATACCACACAAATAATGACTTACAATGTTTAAGGTTTACAAGTTGATGTTTTGAAAATGTGTTCTTATCAGGAAGAAAAATTTTAAAAAGGAATATGATTGCATGACAGATTTCAACGCTTTGTATATGTTAAATTGTTTAATAATTATGCCTGAATTAATTTTACTTTACTGTGTAAATAATATTAGCAGAATATCATGAAGTAGATTTTGTTTTCCTATATTTATTCATTTATTTATTATCAAAATGAATAGGATACTCTTATCTGCTTGCAGGAAATATTTTTATCAGTCTAGAATGTAACTGAACAAAATGGTGGGTTTCATGACTTTGAGAGTTACATTTAATTTGTATAATGTATCAATTTTCCTTATCTTTTAATGCCTGATAAATTGTTCAATTCTTAAGCAATTTATGAAATAAAAATATAGTCCATTCAAACTTATTTCACCGATTTCAACAGCAGTATACTTCTATTCTAAGTGGATTTGCTGACAATTCAGATTTTTTCTCTTTACAGAGTAACTGTCAACAAAAGCAAAAAAACCCCCAAAAACCTATTTAACAAGGGCTGCTCGGACAACTATCAAATACTAAAGGTCCAACTCACTGAGAGAGAAATAGGGGAAATAATTCCTTTCACAATAGCATCCAAAAAACTGAAATACTTAGGAATCATCCTAATGAAAGAAATAAAAGACCTCTTCGCTGAAAACTATGGCACTCTGAAAAGAGTGATTGAAGATGATATCAGAAAATGGATAGACATCGCCTGCTCCTGGGTAGGAAGGACTAATATAGAGAAAGTAGCCATACTTCCAAAACTGCTATATAGATTCAATGCAATTCCAATTGAGATCCCAGCAGCATACTTCATAGACCTTGAGAAAATAATCCAAAAATTCATTTGGAACAAGAAGAGACCCAGAATAGCAAAAGCAATTCTAGGTAACAGAGACATGGCAGGGGGTATCGCAATCCCCAACCTGCAACTATACTACAAAGCTACTGTGATAAAAACAGCATGGTACTGGCAAAGAAACAGACTTGAGGACCAGTGGAACAGATTAGAAGATGCAGAAACAACGCCAGACACACTCAGCCATCTCATCTTCAATAAAGAAGCCAAACACCCTCACTGGAGAAAAGATAACCTCTTTAATAAATGGTGCTGGAAAAACTGGGCTTCAACTTGCCAAAGATTAAAACTAGACCTGCATCTCTCACTGTGCACTAAACTAAAATCAAAATGGATTAAAGATCTAAATATTAAAATAGAAACTCTGAACCAGTTGGAACAGAGGTTAGGTAGAACCCTTGAAGACATCGGTGTAGGAAAAGATTTTATGAACAAAACCTCAGTTGCCCATGAACTAGCACAAACAATCAACAAGTGGGATCTCTTCTTATTAAAAGGCTTCTGCACAACAAGAGAAACCACTAGCAGTGTGAAGAGACAACCCACAATGTGGGAAAAAATCTTCACCTGCTCTTCCTCAGACAAAGGTCTACTATCTCGAATCTATAAAGAACTTAAAAAGATCAGACCTCCCAAATTTAAAGACCCAATCCAAAAATGAGCAACTGAAATGAAAAGACATTTCTCAGACAAAGAAGTAGAAATAGCAAATAAATACATGAAAAAATGTTCAACATCACTGGTCATTCTGAGATGCAAATGAAAACAACACTGAGATTCCACTTCACTCCAGAAAGAATGGCTGCTGTCATGAAATCCACCAATAACAAATGCTGGCGGGGCTGTGGGGAAAGAAGAACCTTGCTCCACTGCTGGTGGGAGTGTAGACTGGTGCAAGCACTGTGGAAATCAGTATGGAGATACCTACCTCAAAGAACTAGGACTGGAAGTCCCATTTGACCCCACTATTCCACTGCTGGGGATCTTCCCCAAAGAATTAAAAGAATCATACCACAGTGATATATGTGCATCCATGTTCATAGAAGCACAGTTTGTGATAGCTAAAACTTGGAAACAGCCCAAATGCCCATCAACTGGAGACTGGATAAAGAAAATGTGGTTTTTTTATAAAATGGAGTACTACTCAGCCATAAAAAATGAGAAATTAGAGACATTTATAGCTAAATGGATACATGTTGAGGTGATACTCCTAAGTGAAATAAATAAGACACACATGTATAAATACCAAATTGTTTGTCTGGTGTGAGAAATTGAAAGTGTAAGTGGGGACTAAAATGTATGATAGGTAATGTGAAATAGGAAGAAAAGGAGCAAAAGGGAAGGAGGTGGGAGGGGTAGGGGAAAGGAAAGAAGGGAATAGGATTATCATGAGAAAATGGAAAAATAGGAACAAAATCTTTGTAAATAGGGAGGAATGGAGGGGTTGAAGGGAGGGCTGGGCAAGGGTGAAAAATAAGAACCAAGAGAGACTATGTAAAGGTGCAAATTTCCAATGATGAATGTCATTATATTGTATACCTAAAATGTACCAATGGTGAGAAAGAATAATTGATAATGTAAAATAGGAAGAAAAGTTCCAAAGGGGTAGGGGTAGTGGGAGGGGCAGGGGAAAGGAAAGAAGGGAAAGGAAAAATGACGAGAAACGGAAAAAATGGAAATAAAGTCTTTGTAAATAGGGAAGGGTGGAGGGCGTGAAGGGAGGGCTAGGAATGGGGAAAAAATAAGAACCAAGATACATTATGTAAAGGTACAATTCCCAATGAGAAATGTAATTGTGTTTTATACCTACAATGTACCAATAAAAGAATTTAATAAAAAAATTACTTATGGTCCGATGAATTTTCTTTAAATCTCAGATGCTTGTGAAACTGTGAACACCTTCTAACATTTATGAACAGAATGGATCAAATGACTAAACTCGGGCTATCCTGTGATTTTTTTTTTTCCTGAAGCTAATCTGTACTGTATTTGAAAGAAAACAAAAGGCTACACTTTAAGAAAAAAGTGTTCTTGTTTTGAAACAATTATTGTAATGGTATTTTGACTCATAAAGATAGATGTAGCCAGATGTGATGGTGCATTCCTATAGTCCCAGCACTCAGGAGGCTGAGGCAGGGGGATTGTCCCAAGTTTAAGGCCTGGGTTACATAGTGAGTTCAAGGACTACCTGAACTGCATAGAGACAGACCCTGTATATATATATATATATAAATAAAAGATAGTTGTAAACTTGCTACACGTGCCAATGTTTTTCTTAGGGTTTCATAAATTGTAGCTACTGGCTTCCAAATGGACTGTGAAGAGAAAAAGTTATCAGTACTCTAATATGCCATCATTGAAAAACAAAGAGCAACAACTACCAGTGAAAAGATGGTGTTTTCTTGCAAATACAAAAATTTCTTGACTTTCCTTGCACCCCTTAAAATATACCTTAGCTTTAATTTTCCCAGAATATGTTTACTGATTGATCACTCCAGTCTTAATAACTTAACATGTTGCATACTATCAGAACTAAAACAATGTTGCCCGAATGTGCTCCATCACATACTTGTCCTACAAGATGTGAATAGGTCCAATGGTTAAAATAAGACTCCTTGAAGAAGTAATTATCTGGGAAACCAGTTATACTACATTTTCCTTGGCAAGTAGAGTAAATGTTAGTATCTTATTTGGCCTCAGAGTTTCAAAATTGTTGTTAAACTTGTTTAACTCAGATTTGCCAAATTCATTTGTACATAAAACATCTTTTTTTTTTTTCAGTCTCTATATTCCATTAATACCCTGAGGTAAAATACTACAAGGAAAACTAGTAGAGGAAATGCTAGTGTAGTTGTAATGTGTGCATATTTAGATAGGATAAAGGTGTTAGGGCCACACTCTACAGGTGAGGGATTTATAGTTTATGTCACATTGGGCACTAGAATGTCAGGTGGAATAAGTATCAGATGTAATTCTTTGAATTGATAACATGAAACAATTTTTCAACTTGGGAAAGACTGAATTTACAGTGCTGAATGTGTGTGTTTATGTGCGTGTCTATAGTATATAGTGTATAACAGAGGTGGAAAACCTATGGCATGCAGAGCTCTCTCTGTTAGCATCCAGGCCAAGTCACCCAGCAGCCAAGCATTGGATAATAGTCATTTCTTCTAAAGTAAAACCTTGGTATTCAGGTTTAATTGCGGTATTGGTACTTTGAAATAAATGAATGGGTTTGGGGTTGCAGTTTGGGCAGCTGGTCTCCAAAAGGTTTGCCATCACTGCTATATAATATGAAAACAAAAAAACTATGATATATAGGTAAATCCAAAACAGTTGTCTTATACAATTTAAATTCTCATTCAATATGGAATCTGTGTAAGTCCTAATCAGGAACATTAAAAAAAATTTCAATTTTTGTTCAAATACTTCCTCTTTTTCATCATCTGTATAGGATCTGGCAATTCTTCTTTGTGTCCTTCATAATTATTATGTTTTTTTAAATCAGTCATTAAAAATGACTACTTAATTCAATGGATTTCAGTATCAGTATTATAAAATCCTTTTCGCTTTAAAGTAGCATATGTCCATGTACATATGCATACATGGACACACACAGAGAAAGATTCATTAGTATATGTTTTTAAGCTTATTAAGCTTCTTTTAAAAATTATTGAAATTAAATACAGGGAATTTTCACATTAATTCCATCTAGAGATATCTGGCATAAAAAAATATTTTTTACATTTAGCATATGTTCTATAATTTGACAAAGAACAAAAATAACTGAACTTGAATTCTCCACCTGGAGTGACTGAAAGTACCTGTGGTGGCCATTCTTTTACAACTGAACATCTTTTTCTTTTCGGTGTTGGGGATTGAACCCCAGATCTCACACTTTGCAATACTGCGCTCTGTGTTTCTTTACTGTCTGCATCTAGCTCTTCAGCCTGCCTTTGCCCAGTGTTGCAGCAATTGGAGGGTTTTTGTATGCTTGATATTTTTATAAGAATTACAATTTCCACATTTGGTTCCAGCTGAAAGTTCATCTCATCTATTCAGCATCGTGGTTGATATCTGGGACCCACTATTTTACAGGCTCTTTGATGGCAGCAGCTGCAGGAGGTAGTATTTTACCCATCGAGGTCCACACTTTCTAAAAACTGTCAATGAGTTGTTTTGCTTTAAGAAGACAAGTCACAAAGATTGGTTCATAAGCACTTAATCAGGTTTTTAAAGGCCTATTTATAGACTCCCACTTGGAAATTAAATATTTTGTATATAACTTCCACACACACACACACACACACACACACGCGTCTCAAGAACGTCAGAGGATTTTTCACAAAAGTAAATGCTCACATAGTGACTACTGCAAAAAAAATGTAGACAAAACAAATATGCCATAGAAAGATGATAAGCAATACCCTATATTCCTTTGGCTTTATTTTTGAATTAATTAAAAACAGAATATTGTCTTAAGAGTCCTGTCAGTTTACATAATCATTTATGCATTAATTCCTTTAACCACACAACATTCATAAAGTGTTTCTGTATTGATGCTTAAACAGCCAAAAGGGATTGTGTAAATTCTGCCTCCGAGTAGGTTCTAGTCCAACAGCAAAGCATATATGGAGGTGAGTTATTGGAAATATCAGACAACAGCTTTCACTTGGTCTTCTTAAAATCAGTCATTTAGCCATCTGTCAGTTCCTGCTAAGGTGTGCACACATCTCACATCCTTTGCATGCACTCTCAAGTTAGGAAAAATTTCTTTAGAATTCGTCTCATACTTTAAAACCAGGATTCTGCTGTCTCTCATAATGTATGTTCCAGACACCTCCCAGAATGCATTCGAAGACCCAAATTTAGCTGAAATATACATATTTGTTCAAGGTGACAAAATTTTGACTAAGAAAAAATTTCAGATACAAAATGGAGAGAATGAATACTCAGACTTCCCTGAAATGGTCATAAAACATTTTATAAAAATAGCCAGTGCTCTGTGGCCTCCTTAATTCTGAGAGAGTTAATTTGAAAAGTAAAAGGATTTATAGGCACTTTGATACTACTCTGAGTTGGTTTTCCAAGGTTCTCAGCAACACTTTTGCTCCTTTGCACTTTTCTTTTGTTTCCATTTTTTAAAACTCTTGCACATGGATACAGCTTTGTTTATAGGAGCAGTCACAGCAAACAGAAACTGCATTTCTTAGGAAGGCTGCATAGAGAAGCTTGTGGGAGCTTTAGCTGGCTGAAATGATCTTAAAGCAAAGCAAAATCATTCTAGAATTGCCAGGGCGTGAAAGATGAGATTAAAATGAGGATCATAAAAAAAATCAATCTTCAAATTGCCACTGGGTTGCTAAATAGCAGAGAGAAGTGAGATGAAGAATTAAGAAACATACAAGTCAGAGGAGGGATGAACAGAAGAAAAAGGCATAAAAAGAGGCAGCTGACAATGTGCGTTGAAACAGCAGATGGAGCTATGGTACTGTACTTGTCACGTCTCTGTTTCTGCGGAGAGAAGTTTCAGATTTATGGTTCTAGCAAAGAGGACATGTTAGTGATTCTTACTTCTGTAATAAACAACCTAGCTACAGACACTGTGATGAGCTTTAATGATCTGTATATTCTACCAAAGCTAAGAACGTGATGAGCATATCTTTGACTTTGAACAGACTTGGTCTACAGGACATAGAGTTTTGAATGAATTTCATCTCCAGCCAGTGTTTTTCCTCCTAAATTTATGAGTTTGAATTTTGAAAGAACTCATCCTTATCTTTGGTTAATTGAAAGAAGAAATTTGGGACACAGATAGGAGGATATGTGCAAAGAGCCAATGAGTAAAGGAAATTTTTCTAAGTACAGTACTAGAAATGTTTAATTTTTATGAAAGTGGATTTTTTTTTATTTTAACAGTTTCAGCTGACCAAGGTGCCAATAGCAAGTACCACAGTAGGTGGATGCATACACACAAACTCTTTAATAAGAAACAACTCGTTTTTTAGCCATTTAGACTCCTCTTGAAATTAACTCCTGTGTTTCAGTCTTATCTATATTCTTATTTTATATGGATGGCCAGGCTTAGGCAAGGCAAACTGAACTTTTGTCTTCTAGACTCATCATGGTTTGAAAGTCTCTGGACACCAAGAAAACTGCCCATTTTCTTTTAAAGCTACTTCAACATGACTAAAGAATCAGCTCCCCCTGTATGCATTAGAAACCTCAGCAGGAGTGGGAGTCCCTAGGGACATTCTGCCTAACAGCCTTCTCTTCAGTGAACTTTCCCTGAATTGAACTAAATATTCAGAGTATTGTATTTGTTTGCAGTGGAGAGGGGCTTTACACAACAGAAATTGATTTTGTCACAGATCTGAAGGCTAGAAATCCAAAAACACATTGTAGTTGCAGTCTGCAGGGCCCCGCTCCTTCCAAATACCCTAGGGAAGGGTCTTCCCTCTTTTCTGCTAGTTTAGGATGGATTTAGCAGTCCTTGCCACTCCTTGGCTAGTAGGGGTCTTGCTCCAGTCTTTGCCTTGATTTTTACATCACCCTGTTTTCAAAGTTGTTGTGTCCTCTCCTTTTATTTTTATAAAGAAAACAGTCATTGGATTTTGGGCCCACCTAATCTTATCTTCAAAGACCCTATTTTCAAAAATAGGGTCATAAGTCTGAGTTTCTGTGCAGACATTAATTTTGGGGAGACACTGTTCATTAAAGGCACATATCAACAGTTAGAGAGTATTTTTACCAGTTTTGAGTGGAAAAAAAAAAGAGTGATGAATTAGCCAAATTCTAATAAACATAACAATGCCAAGAGTTAGAAAGTAAGTACGTACTTGGAAAAACAAACACAAATATGCCCCCAGTAAGGACTATTTACTAACGCAGTTGAAATAGAACTAAAACTAGTTGCTATACTCATAAGCTGACTGACAAACTCAATTACCAATGAGGTTGTTTAGATAAGTGCATACCATTGTATAATTCAAATTTTCCCTAAATATTATAAAAATAAAAATTCTCAGGAGGCTTTCTGTGAATGAAAATTATCTTTCTTTTTTTAAAAAAATGTATAACTTTATTATCATTCACTGTACACACACATATACAAAAATTAAAATTATTCAAAGAAAAGCAATGCAAAGAAAAAATCTATAGTAATAATGAAATATAATAGAACTCAATCAAAGCTAAACTGAAAAGTACTTAAACATTTTTCCATATAATTTTTAAAAAATCTCAAGCATTAGAAGACATCAAAGGAAGTGATTTGTTTTAGAAAGATTTTCAAAACTAATATTAAACAAATAGTGGTCTGGAGAAAAAATTCTAATTAGCTAGTAGACTCCACATAGGCCAAATTTTTAAAATTTAAATTTCAATACAGTCATGTGACATGTGATGGAAATATAATCTGAGAAATATGTTATTAGGCAATTTCATCCATGTGTATTTCAAATACCACACAGAGTGCCAACTTCCAAGTGCAAACTGAAAAGGTATACGTCAATCACCTGTGATGGCCCCTTGATATTATCCAAATATGCAGTTAAACACGAGATACATGAGGCTACCACTGGCATAGCAGCACACTGTTTTACAGTAAACTCTTTTATGTAAGTGGGATTGTGCTCTAAAGGATGAAAAGCACAGCATGTTATGATAAGTACCTAAAACAGTAACAGTCATTTATCACACTATCGAGTACTGTGTACTATACATAGGTGTATGTGCTTCTTCTGGAAACACACCCTTCTCTCCTTTGATCTCAGTGACTCTTCCTTCCCAACCCACTGATGAGCTCCAGCCTAGTCTCTATCTACATCTCTTCCTGTAGTTTTAAACACCTATATATGGATTCTTTCCAATTTCCAGCCTGTAACCTGATCTCTCCCCTTCCCCTCCTGCCACCCTCACCCCTTTGGACCTTTTCTTCATATTTCAAATTATCCACTATTCATTTTAATCAATTTAATCCTTAATTACACTTTCAGCTATCTACATTCTGAGACATTGTTTCTTTACTTTCAAGACTGAATACGTATGAGGTCTTTCGAATTATTAGATATGTGGAGGCAAAGGACAGAGTAGAGGTATATCATAAATGTTAACTCACTTGCTCTCTTTCAGTTCTCCACAACTCAACTTCTTTCCTCCTATCCGAAAGTAGTTCATACTTGAAGGGTGCAGAAATATCTGCTGAGTTTAAAAATTTTATACAATGAAAATACCAGTTAGATAAATTATGATTTATCCTGAAAGGTGGCATAGAAATCATGAAAACAGATTGCCTAAACAAGGAAATGTCCAATATCTATGTGGCAGTACTGTGCTAGACATGGAGCATCCTGTCCTGAAGGTCAAGGGAACAGACGTTATTAACCAAGTATTCATGTACATGTAGACTATAGACATGACAAGGAATGTTAAAAGAGAATCAAATGTGTTTTAAGAGTCAATATTTTCACCTCATCAGAGAGAGTGAAAACTGACCAGAAATCTGAGAGATAAAAGAAATCAACCAGGAAAAAAAAGGTAAAGACATTATAAGTAAAAGGGACAGAATGTATAAAGACCCCGTGACAGAAGAGAGCCTGTGGAATTGACAAAAAAGAAAAAAAAAATTTTAAATGGTGTGATTAGTGCAAGAAAAACAATAAAAGTAAGAGAAATCATGAGACTGGACAGGTAGGTAAGAGATTATGTGGAGTCCTGCAGGTGAGGTTAAGAAGTTTTATTTTTAATATAAGAATAACATAATAACAGTAAATATTTCTAACCAGTAAAATAAAGTGTTCAAATATGGGACTAGCACTGTCATTCTAGTTTTAATTGCTTCAGAGCAGGACAATAGCACATATAAGCAAATCAATCTGGGCGGCTCCTGAAAATGGTCAAATGAGTAGTATGGAGAGATGTAGGGAAGTAAGAGCCATAGGATTGGATTTGAACAGAGAGGTCATCCAAATGAGTGAAAGATTTTTGCTGTGTGGAGCTGGGTAGATGATACTGCCATTTGCTAAAAGAACATTAGCTAGGGATGAATTGGTTGGAATTGAATAGGAGGTGCCTATGAGGCATTCCAGAGCAGATGTCACATGAGTAGTTCAGTCGAGGGATCTATGGTTGAGAAGAGAAGTCTTAATTTGTTTAAGATTTTTTTCTGGCAACTCGATAGGGGCAGAAAAGTGATCTAAGTATTAAAATGAAGATATATCAGTATTAGCCATATCTTAAATAGTGCCATCTATATTTGATGTCAAAACTGTGATTTAAAATTCTGAAACAATTTTATCTTATGAACTACGAATATCTGAATAACAAAAACCTTTATTAATTTTAAATAAGTAAATAATAGATAAAAATTTCCCTTTACAATTCTGACATTTCCTAGTGGGACTAAATTGTGAATTAAGTTATCTTAGTTTCTTCTATATGTATTTATCACTGCCCATTCTACCAGCCACTAAGGTAGACACTGGCAGGACAGGGATGAATGACACAGGCTCCTCCCCGTTCCCAGCGGCTGGAGCTCATGATTCCACAGCTGTAAACCTAATAATGGACCCAGGGAAGCACTAAACAGCATGTGTGAAGGAACCTATAACTCTATGAAGTGTGAATGGCATTGTGTGCTATGTTATTGGATTAAGCAAAAGAGATCAAGGAGATGCATACAGGAAGTAAAATTTAAGCTGAATTATGAAGACTGAATATAAAGGAGCCAGTCATAGAGGGGACAGGGTGGATGGCGAGAGTGTATTATTGAAAGGCCTAGAACCAAGAACGTGATGCTTTCCAGAATACTAAAACCACGCTGAAATGACCAGAGTGAGCTTAGTACTTCATTTTAAGAAGTGAGTAGAGGCTAAGTCATAAATGTCCAAATAAAGTCTTGTTTTGGCTCGTATTGAACAGTTGTAAGGAGATTTCTGACAAATCTATAATTGGAGCTACGCATGAAATGAAAATTTAAAAAAAAACTTCACAATGAGTCAACATTCCTGGAAGATTTGCATATTGACATAGGGAATAAGTGTATTTCTCTGGATGAAGAATTTGCTTTTAATCTTGATGTACTATCAAAATCGCACATTATTTGTAAGTTGTATGACAAATCTAACTATTGAGAATTTCTTTTTTTCATTTGAGCTGCAATCCTGCTACAGAATTTATTGATTGGCATTGTTAAATGAAGCACTTTCTCCTCAAAGTGAGGACTTAAAGTCTTGCTGGTGACGAGGGCCAGCACATGAACGTGACATTTTAATATAATATTAACTATGCTCCGTATTAAAGTTCTATACTCATTCCCATTCAACATTAGAGTCCCATGAACAATAATACCAGCCTGTTATCTGATGGGCAGAGTGACGGGGGATGTGAGTTTAGTCTGGAAGATTTCCAGCTATCCGAAGTGCAAATAGCATTTGGAAACAGTTGTGCTCCAGTTGTGCTTTTTATGTATTGATCAGGTATAGTTAAAAACAGATTTTCCTATCTGTTACATTTTATTTTTCTTCTAAATAGAGATCTGAAATTTTTCCCTGTCAGCAGTACACTTCCCCAACCTATAGGCATTAGCACTGATAATTAAATAACTGGTATTTGTAAGAAGCATTAAGACAAAGACTCTTAGAGGAAAGTAATAGTTGCAAGAAAAAAAAATATATAGGCTAGTTCCATTGCTGCTTTTCTCCTTCCATAAAATTAAATGAATTCTTCATTTGCTATTATAAACTAAATATTTCCTTTGAGTCCAATTAGCATTGCTGAAAGAAAAAGCAAATCAAAGCCCTGTTCAGCATGCATCAATGTAATGGAAAATCAGGTCTTTTATTCTAGCTTTAATAACTGCAGCTTGATTAGAGGCAAAGAAAAGACTATGGAGGGAGAAGGGGGAAAGGAGAAAGACTGCCAAATTAGTTCTATAAGAATTCTCAACCTGTCTGCTCTCTGGCTCACTATTCAAATGCTAATTGAGCCTTTTAGTAAACAGAATGGGTAATCATGGAAGACAAAAACAGACACAGAAAACAAATGAAATATCATACCTTATCCAAAACAGCATGGTGTTTTTCTGATAAGCATTGAAAGACTTAAAAATTTAAGTCTTTGGGTCTTATTTTTTTCTGGGAAGATTAAATTAATATAATAAAATAAATATTACATAATCAAATAAAAAATGACAAAGAACTGCTTTGTTTCAACAATGAAACCAGTCATGTTATAATTAGATAAGAGGATTTATATTCACAGCCGTAAACATGAAAGTAGACCATGAGGCTGGATAAAGGCAAGTTTTTAATTCTTAAAAATTAATTACATGGCATTATTCTTATCAGTACACAGAATGCATTAATTATACAATTAATAAAAAGATGAAAGGGATTTTTTTGGCAGTTGTAATGCACATGGGGACATTTCATTTTATACCCAGAATTGTCCTTCAGGCATTTCTGTAATCTTCTTACTAGGCAATGTCAAGACCCTAAACCAGTTAGTAGGAATATTGAATGGAGTGGGTCTTTATGTTAGTGCTTAGACACATTCTGGGAAGGTTGTGGATTTCCATGTAATTGGGATCTAAGGTGTAATAGGTTTAATTTGAGGTCCTCTTTAAAAGAACAGCAGGAAAAGGCATTGTCAGCAATGTGTAATAGCCAGTAAGAAGTGGCAGCCAGCTCCTTCACAATGGGCTTCCTTAAGGATGAAAAAGTGATTATCTTACTACAACAGTTCTTTCTCTGAGTGCCTCCATCATCCTGTAGCACCGAAAATGCCTTGTGTGTGCTACCACTTTCTCCTTGAAAACATTTTCAAGCTATAAATAACATTCACGAAGAAGAGATGTGGAGGTGCAAAGACAGCTGGCTATCAGGAGCAGAGCCACAGGCCAAATCCATTTTAACAAACTCCAAGGGATTGTCCGAATTCTCTTGCTGTCTTGCAATTGTGTTTTATCAACTATTACTTGGAGTAAATGGGCTATCAGCCAAGGGTAGGAAATCTGTTTCTGTTATATACAAATTGTTGATGTAATGTGCAGCAGAACAGCCCAGTCAGCCTGCAACAGTGTTTGACCTGCCAGCAGTGTCTCCTATGTCGGCAAACATGCAACAACTTCTCACCCAAAGAGATGTCACTGACTACTTCAACACTAGGGTGTGAACACTTCCTAAGAATGCAGAAGTGGTCTTCAAGTAAAACAAGGGCAGATGTTGACAACTTTAGAGAAAAACAGGAACAGTAACCTGACTGTAATAGCAATGCGTTATTAACTGTTTGGGATAGAAAGGGAAAAGACCTCAAAATGGTAAGTAGGATCACAGCAGTATTGCTGTCTAGGTTGTCTCAGTTGATGGCTGTTCCTCCCCATTATGCTCACTTTCCCCATTCTTTGATTTGGATAATTACGGTAAAATAAGATGAAAATGCAACTTTAAACTTCTATCCGTTAAATTAGATTACATGCACTAAGACTACAGTAGAAAAAACTGGAGCTACAGCTCATTCACAATGCAAACAGCCTCATCTACCAAATCACTGTTTTTATTGTAGGTCTGTTTCTCTCTGTCTCTCCCTCCCCCTTTCCCTTCCTCTCCCTCCTCTCCCTCTCCTTCCTGCCCCCCCCCCCCGCCTTTCTCTGTATATTCTTTGCCATTTCTATAGCCTGTCATCTTGTGGTCTGTTTCCTATGCCTGGGCATAACAACTTTCCAAGGTTAATGATGAGGCACCTTGGAGAAGTGATGTTTGTTTAGCTTAGGGTAATGTTTTAAATGTCTTTCTGTGTGTGGCAATCTCGTTGCTTCTAAAACAAAGCCCATCTGCAATCTGAACCTGAATTCCATATTAACACCTCGGACACATTTCTGCAATGTTTTTTGTCATCCTGTCCTGGTTGAAAAATTATATGTGAGACAGGAGCTGGCAAACACTGAAGTCAGTTTGATAGGTTCAAGCTTGGAAAATCACATTTCTCCAAGCCTTATTATCAAATTGATATGTTGTGGCATCTCGTCCTTCTTAAGTTCTCTGAATTCCTGGCCCACAGAGTAAAAGAACTGTGTATTTAGCCACAGTTTGTTTATGAGTCCTTGGAAATTGTAAATTTGGATTTTAGCCATATTCATTTATGAGGAAATTTTCCATTCCTGTAACATTAGGTAACAAAAATTTCCCTTTAATTTTAAAACAGTCCTAGTTAATATGGATGCACTTTTTTCACACCATTTAGCAGCTATTTCCCCCATTATCTCTCATTATGAATTTAAGAGGGTGAGAGTCATCCTTTTGGGTCTGTGGTAGACTTTTACTGCCCCACCCAGTGTGAAGGTAGGTAAAATGGCTGGGACTTGCTTCAGCCAAGGGCCACTGGATCAAAAGAGTCATACTGTGTTGTTGCTGAAGCTGTACAAATCAGAGATCAATTTACCACATTCTCTTCCCTTTCCAAGAAATTTGTGGAAGCTCATTCCAAACAGAGCTGCCAGTCTAGATCCCTGAGTAAAGATGCTCAGCGCAGCCTTTTACAGACTCTTACTGGGAATGGGAGAGAAATATACCTTAACTGGTTGAATCTGATTTGAGATCAGTTTCCAGGACGTAATTCAGAACATTCTAATATACCATTCAAAGACGAATCTTACATTAGAATAACTTCAGATTGTGAGGGATCTTCTAGAATAGTGTCATAGACAGGGAAAAACACCCAGATTCTCACAGGTTCAATAAGAGAAGAGACTTTATTAGTACTACACACTGTGCTAAGAGTTACCTTGAATCATCATCATCTTCAGCACAAGCACATTGAAATCAAAACTTTATGATGTCTGACTTCTCAGAGTCCCTGTTTCCATGGCTTAATATTTGTTTTTTGTTTGTTTGTTTGGTACCAAGGATCGAACTCAAGACCTTGTGCTTGCGAGGCAGGCGGCAGAACCACTGAGCTAAATCCCTGGCCCAGTATGTGGGTTTGTTTTTTTTTTGTTTTTTTTTTTAAGGAATATGAATTTGTTTTTAAGACCAAGAGAAATATTTGCCATCACTCTTTCTTCATGACCATTTAATACTGTCATTTTTTTTTTTGACAGTCCAGAGATAGCATTTGGAGTGACTGCTATTTGGTTAAGTGTACATTCAAAAGGACTATTGGAAGACAGAAGAAGCAAGCTTCTGTGGTTTTCAGTGATAGCATGCTGAGAAGACAAAGTAATCATTCTTACAAATAAGCTTATTTAAGATCATTATAGAAATTTTGTTACTCTTGTTTCAAATAATGGGCTTTGAGAGCTAAAAATTATCCTATCATATCTGGACACACAGAAGCAGTTATTGCTTAAGGATCCAGTGGTTATTTCTTTTGAAAGTTGTGTAAGCTACATTTGATCATCATAACTTCTAATTTTCAAAATAAGCTTTTAGTTTGTCATATCTTTTAATTTTGGGTAATCATTATGGACTTATGCATCTGTATATTCAAATATTTGTATATTTGTATATGTATGTGTGAAGTACACAAGCTTATTCCCTTGCTTTAAGATATTTTGTAGGAAAATCTCAATTTTCATGTAACCAAAACAGAAGGCAATGTTTCAAGAAATTATATATACTCCTTATTGCCATAATATTGGATATATCTTTGAGTATAGACATTTGAAGAAAATCTCTAACCCTCTCTCTTTTATAAATAAATACACATATATAGATAGCTCAAGGGCAAAATATGTAGAAGATTGATTTCCCAGACTCATTCTGTGAATTGGAGAAGTGCCCTTCCTAGTAACTCAGAACAAATTGAGGAAGCAGTTTATCATGAGATGGTAGGCTGGCGTGGGAGAAGTTTAATATAAAGTATTTCATCCAGATTGTTGATTCAATCAAGATAAAGCTGAGTAACTTTGATTTTTGCTATTCAAACTGTGGAAAATTTTAGATTTATGTAAGATCCATTTAGGTTTCCTCTATTCTTCTGGATAAAGGTTTTATGAATGTTGTTTGGTGAATCCATTTTTAAGCCTGTATATTATCTATAAAACATTTCCATTTATAATTTTTGCCAGCATGTGATGATGTACTTTTTCCATGAGCCAAGGAGATTGAAAAACATCTATAAAAATATGAAACAAAGCACAGGGGATGCTCAGAGCAGTGAAATCTCAGCGTGATATTGTAATGATACATTCATGTCATTACACAATTATCCAAACCCACAAAATGTACACCAAAATTAATTCCTAAATCAAACTTTGGGTGGCTATAAGGTGTCAGTGTAAGTTAATCAGTTGCAACAGATGTACCAGTCTAGTGGGGGATCTTGATAATGAAGAGGCTGTACATATTTGATAGCAGATGTCCTGAAACATTTTTCCTTCTTCTCCATGTATGGTCATTTCTTGTTCGTTCCGTGGTGTCACAGAGATCCAGTAATCATTAACTACCACTTTTTCTAGGATTACTTCTTGTATTTTCTAATATGATATATGAATACTCTTTTCTAATTTAATGGCATATTAGAATTTTTGTCCCTATCACATTACTTTGTCAGTATTACTTTACACATTTTCCAACATTGGGAAAACTTTGTTCTATCATCTCTTTATTTGCAATATCTGAACATGATGAAACTCAATAGTTTGATGAATGAATGAATCAATGAATGAGTGAAAGCTGATATACTAGTAACATAATTTAGTTGACAGTTAATTAGCTATGGTAAGACACTGGAAAATCAACAAGATCGAACAGTGTCCATCCCACACAAAGCCAAAAATCAATACAATGAATATATGTATGTCAAACTCCCAAGAAAATAATTTGAAATTATACATTAAATAAAATAATTGTGTGTTTTTGTTATTTTTAATTGAAAATTTTGAGAAATAAAATCAAAACTCCAAAGAAATATTTAGCAAAATTCCATATAAATACAATCATAATTAATGACTGGTCATATTTGGTCATATCTGCTTTGTTTTCTTTTTAAAATAAAAAATTCTATGTTCTGAATGTGACCCCCACATTTCATATGCTGGAAATTTAATTCCCAAAGCATCAGTGTTGGAAAGTGAGGCCATTCAAAGTTGTTTACATTGTGAGCATTTCAACGTGATGGACGGATTAATGCTGTTATAAAAGATCTTGAAGGAGGTAGTTTGGTCTTTTTCTGCACCTTCTGCCTCTTCTGCCATGTGAGGACACAGTATTACTCCCCTCTGGAGGAGGATATAACAACTTGACAACTCATTGTTTTTCCACATTGTCTTACCATAGCTAATAGCAATAGAGTAAATCTTGCTAAAACATCAGAATTCATTCATTCATTCATTCAACCAGACTCTCACCAGACACTGAATCAATTGGAAACTTGATTTTGGACTCGTAGGCTCCAGAACTGTGAGGAATAAATTTCTACTTTTTAAAATTTCTTCATCTCAGGTATTTTGTTATGATAGCACTAATGGACAGGAATATCAAAACTTTGTATCCCTAGCAAAATTCAGGACCTCTCACATGAAATACTAGCGTTTTTCTTTTTGCTATTTCTGGATAAACCTTATTAGGTTTTCCAGTGGTTTGGGAAACCTAATGACTAATCCCTTTGCTCCAGCCATTAGCAGAAGGCCAGCCACATAAATGGAAAGTAAAACACAAACCTGAAACCCAGCTGAGGGTAAGGAGATCAATCTCTTCTTCCAATAAAACTGTTGTTCCAACCCAAAGCTGAAAGGCAATCTTCAAAAGGGTTTGCAATCTCCATAACTAGCCTGCTTCACCTCCTTCACCTCCTTCATGTGTGAGTGAGCCACCTACTGAACACGCTAAGCTACTGCAGCTCCAGGGTAGAGATGGCGGACATTTTATTTACGACACCAATAACGCAAAGGAGGAGAGTAATTGTTATGTCCCTAATGCCACACCAGAGCAGATTTTATGGATGTACCACTAATTAATTCAGCAGCATACTATCTCTTCATGGAATGGCCCCAAGTTTGGAGTTTAGCCCTCAGTAGTGACCAGCTTGAGTCTTAATAATTTTATCTTTGAAAGTGCATTTTGTAAGAAGTCCAGTGAGACAGTGCAGGATATAGCTGAAATCTAGGAGCTTCAGCTCACTTGTGTATGAGGCATACCTTCGGTAACCCACCTCCTGCTTCTTAGAACCCTGGTCTGCCTGGCACTCCCCCACCCCAACCCAGTGGTCCCACGGTAATGGTAGCCTTCTGGTCACACTGGCATGGGAAATTCCACGGTCTATCACCGGACTCTGTTCCAGAGAACCCGTAGGGGAGGGCATAAGAGAGTTAAGATCTTTATTTATTTTCAGGCTAAAACTGTGTCTCAATCTTTTTTAACAAACAAAATCCAATAACAAAAGCTCATACTTCTTTTAAGCCTCACTCCTCTCCAGACAACTGTCCTTTCTTGCCTTCCCTTCACTGGAAAACTTCCAAGCTCAACTATCTTCTGTTCTCCTGTTCTTTATCATTTACTTTTCAATTCAGTGTTAATTACTTTATGCCATCATTATTCTACATCAAATTTGCATTTATTATCAACCTATAACTACTACTTTCTGTGTTTTAAGACAATTTCTAAGAGCTTTAAAATATTATTTAATTTTCATAATCATCATTTAAAGCATGACATGAATCCTATTTTATAGATGATAAAAACAAAAGCATTACACGATAATGTAATCTGCCTTAGGTCACACAGGATTTCAGTTCAGGAAATCCAACTTCAGAGCTCTCTGGATTTTTTTTGTCACAACTCCTTACTTTCTAAACATTTTTTTAACACCGTTGAGCACTTGTTCCTTTTTGGAATCTTGGTTTCTGCCTTCTTGAGTAGCATTCCTTTCTGTTCAATTGTTTTACAGCTCTTTACTCAACTGCTATATGTAGGCAATTTGTCCCTTAAATGTTGGTGTTCTTAATGTGTCATTAGACAGCCCTATACATCTGCCCTACAAAATTGCTAGAACAATATCTTTGGTAAACGCCATTCTCTTTCCTGAAGTGCCCTAACAGATTCTTAGGGTTAAACATTCATACTCATCCTTTCTATTATCTTTACTAACTCATGGTTTGCCTGTGACCAGTTGTTACAGTCTGTGTCATCTCTCCCAGTTGTAATTTCCTTAATTTGGTTGAGTTGTTGGCTCATCACATTAGTTTACTTTATTTCCAAGTATGTATGTCTAAAACTATTGACTTTTAAATTCTGAGTTTCCTCTTAACTGCTGATTCAATCAACTTATAACTTCTTTCTCCTAGACTTAACTTCATTAGAAATTAGAATTTCCTTGTTTTTCTGTTATGTTTAATATATGTGTGTGTACATATATGTGTGTGGCTTATATATGGGTTTTGAATTCCATATTTATGTCTTCTATGAACTTGCAATGAACTTCTAAAACAGAAGCTAAGAAATTGGAAACATTTATACTTATGGTGCCCATAGTTCAGAGCCCATTACATAGTGAGTGTTAAATAAACACTGATTTGCTGAATAAAGAAATTAGAACATGACCTTTCTTAGGTATTTATGAAATAATCAAAATGAAATTATTTAGAATCAGTCTTATATAACAATTAGTTAGCTAAGTTCATCACTTCAAAGAAATTAAAATTAAAAAATATATCTTAGAAAGGTACATAGTAAAATAGTTTTGTTTGCTTTTCAATTTATAAATTACAGCACACACTGGTTCTAACACATGATTTAAGATCAAAATAAAGTACTGAACCCTTCAGGCAATTTAGTTGTTACTAAAAAATGAATTCTTATTTGCCAAGTATAAAAACTAGCAAATCAAAAGGAAATGGTTTTTACTGTAATGAAAGAATTTCAGTCACTATTAGTGTTGTTATATCTTAGATAACATGAACCAAGACCTGCAGATTCGGTCTTAAACAAAAATTGTAAATAGGCAAAGTTCACCTCCATGGTCACTTTTATTTTTTGGTTTTCTAGATTTTTTTTTCCTTTTTGTTTGTATATTTCCTTGGCCATCTTGTTGACTCTTACTTGTCCAGTTCCTTATGCTTTCTTAGTTCATCTATGTCTTCCTTGGGCCTTTCTTAGCTTTGTCCCTTCTTTTCTCCCTAGAAGACACCATGCTTACATGAAAAGGGGCAGAAATTTAGAGTTTAAAAGACTTAAATTGAAGATATCCTACCCATTAGTTTTTCCATCTTTGGTAAGTTGCTTTCTAAAGCTTTTATCACACCTATAAAATGTGAATAACACTACCTCAGGATTATCAGGTGAGTAAATTAAGAAACTACAGAGCAGCCATATTGCTATCAGCTGGTATTGTACCTGGCATGTGATCTTGGTATCATTGGTCATCTGTAAAATAGGGACAACATTCACTACTTAAAAGGTTACACTAGTGTTAGATAAAATAGCCTACATTACATGCCTGGTGCAGAGTATGATATGTGATCATTTGAATAATGAGCTATTGTCAAAGAATAAAGTTGTTTATTTTTCCAGATTACCTATCATAGAATTCTTATATTATGCAAGTTAATTAAGTGACAGTATTTTTTATTCATTTCTGGAATCATGGTGAAAGAAAAGAAATAAGCTAGAACACTTAATATTACAAGGATCGGTTTATCATCTAAGGAAATCAACATGGATCATATGGGAAAATATGACAGGAATGAGTGCTGGGAAATTCTAACATTTTGAAGTTGAGGAATTCATAAAGAGCTAAATAAAGAATTGTCAGAATATGTGGGAGCATTTAGTGGAAGGCAAGTGAAGAAAAAAAGGAGAGATTGTTTCAATGTATCAAGCTGGACTGTTCAGTCATTATGTAGAAAATATTAACTTTCCTGAATCTGAAAACTTTCCTCCATTATGTTCATTATTTTGTATCAGTGTAAAATGATGAAACCTATGTTCTCTATGATGGGGGTCTAGCACTTGAGTTACTTATACAAGTCACGTAAGCTATGGATTTTAGCAGCTTTAAATTTTTTCTGTTCACTTGTCTTCTCCCTTAGGCCTCATTTCTGACATTCTCTCTCTATAAGATAGTGTCAAATTGCTCTATTTCAACCAATTACAATTTGTGGGCAAAGCAGGTTTTAAATCTGTCCTAACTCCCATCATTCATCGCAAGTGAAAGTTTTACACCAAAATTGCCACTTTGGATAAACACTGAAGAGCAGCCTATCCAACTGGGATGCTTATAAATGGAAACCTTGTCAGCCATGCGGAAACATTTCATTTTAAAACTTGAAGGTACTGATAAACACCATCAAAAATAGATAAACTTCAAGTTTGATCTAAGTTTCAGGTTGTTAGGTGGAAAATAGTTAATACAATGATGCTTCTAACACTGTTCCCCACTTAGCCTTCAGTGATTTCATGCTTTTAGATGACAGATTGCTGAATTCTTCTTAGCAAAATGGACAAAGTTTTCTAAAATATAGATGGCAGATAATAGCAAAGAATGCAAGAATATCCAGTTTTGCCATTCTTATAAACATAACAAGTAATATTTGTTGAAAAAGAGTATCTTGTGTATAGCTTAAATTTGTATCATATTTTTTGTAATTAATTTCAAGTCTTCCCAAAACAGGTAGAAAAAGTTGTTTTGCACAAAAACAGCTAACCGGGCTTATTACTTGTAAACTATTCATAACTTGTGGAGCTGAAAGGAACTTTGTGTTTTTATCTTTGTTGATTCCCACGAAGCCATTTTTATAAATTTTCCTTCGTCAGAAAGAATTCTTCAGTAATTATAGACTATCAAATTATTTACCTGGTCCCATTTATTATCTGTGCTGCCTTTTAATATAGATTATTATATTTATTCCTAGCAAAATTACTCTAATTTCTTTGAAGACCTTTCTCTTTTTTCCCATTGTCTATCCCTTTATACATTTAGGATATTCATCAAGAATTTGTTAACATAATTTAAAAATATCAAAATCTAAAGTTTGCATAATTATTACTTTCTTCTAAACATGTTATTGATGTGCAAAAAACCTTGAATTTTCAGTCAAGATTTCATGTTTGAAAATGTGCAGAGAAGCAGTAGAGTGGCTAACTGCACAAACTCTAAAGCCAGACTGGCTTCTTTTGATTTCCTTTTCCACTCCTTACCAGGTATAAAATCATGGGAAAGTTATTTAACATCTCTGGGTTTTTTTTTTATCATAGATAAAAGGAGATTAACAGTAGCATCTATTTTATAACATTCTTAGGAGGAACAGATTGATTAATCTCTATTCAGCTTTTGAAAGATCCTAAGTGCTGTATAAATAGATGAAAATTAAAGGAATCGTATAATAGAGGGGAGGAATCCATTTTCTATATCCCTATCTTGCATATATTTATGAATAATTAAATCTCAAAGTCCAGGGAAAAGCCACGTATCATTATCAGTGCTACTTACAGTTTTGATAGTGAGACGTGAAGTCTTGACAGTCCCTGCATGTATGTGTCTTTCCAGTCGATAGTAGAGACTCAACTGAAAAAAGAAAGAGCATCGAAAATGTGGCTAAAATTAAAATCAAGAAACATCTCAATTATTGATTTTTTTAAAAAAAAGAATAACCCAAAAGTTTCATTAAAATTAATAACTCCAACTTAATTATCCACTCTATGCAAAGATATTGATGATTTTGTTTTAGTGAACTATCATAATAAATATAAACTCTATAACTATCATAATACATATAAATACTAACAGTATAATTATTTTTAAACCTTAATTTTGTTTATTAAATATAACAACAAAATTGGAAAGTTATGTTTGTATACAGAAATACATATAAAATATAATTTATAATGTAATAATTTATTCATATATATGTTACTTGGACATCATTTTATGATTACCATTCCTAGATTTACTTTAGATCTATTGAATATATCAGAGCAGTTGGGCCAGCCACAGGTAATTTTGATTATGAGTTCTGAAAAGCCAAGACTGAGAAGAGCTGTCCAATCTTACATACTACTAGCTATTTATGGAATTATTTTATCCACTTATGCCAACATGTAGAATTACTATCAAAGTCTTGGAAAATGTACTGCTCTATTATTAAAAACAGTATCCAGTCTTTAAGAACCTTCAGAAGATATTTTGAGGAATTGTGTAGGTTCAACAGAAATTTATTGGGTATGAACTATATGCCTTATTCTGTTTTAGGAACACAAAAGCAAACAAAACAGAAAAGATGCCATGTAGTACAGATATTCCTGTCCTATGCACTGCTCAATATTTAACTTTTTCTTCATTCTGTAATGCAGTAATTCTCAAATTTGAGCATGCATCCAACTCACTCAGAGGAATGGTTAGAGATGATAAAGTCTCACACCAGAGTTTTTGATTTAGTGGGCCTCAAGTGAGTCCCAGGAATTTGCACGGCTGCCAAGTTCCCAAGCGATGCTGGTTAGAGACCAGACTTATGAGAGGCATTGCTAAAATGCCATTCACAGGGCTTCTTCAACCTGGTGCAAAGATAAGATCCAATCTTGCGATCTACCTATAGGGAAGAATTTAAGACTTTGTATGTTCAGCAGTAGTTCTGTATTGTAGCTGGCACCTTTTCCTATCCTGATGTCTAAGTCATGTTTTATCCAGTGTTGTATACACCTACTTAAATGTCTAAAATAATTTCAGCAAATCTGTATGTTTAACTGTGGGAAGAAAGATACTAAGACAAAGAGAAAGAATCTGAATATTATACACACTCGCAATAGGAAAGCTCAAATGAATCTGACTGCAGTCAGCTTCCTCTGGGAATTATGTCAAATCTTCCTAATTTCCAAAAGTGGAGAGATCAAATGATCCAATACAGTAGTATCCCCTAGATCCCCAATCCCAGCAGCTCCCTGATATATATAGTACCAGGCTCCATATTTATTATTGTTTCTAAACATTCTCATCTATCATAAAGTTTAATAAATTATGCTCAGTAAAAGATTAACTACAATAACTAATAAAATATAACAATTAGAGCAATTCAATTTAATAAAAATATTTAAACTTGTTAAATTATTTAATTCTGAAATGTTCCATTTAATATTTTCAGATCACACTTGACTCTGGGTAATGAAAATGATGGAAAATAAAACTGATATTTATGAATTGTATTTGTGAAAAATCTAAATATAAAGAGGCAAAAAAAAGTAGATTACTTAGAGAATTCCTCATTTCACCTCTGTGAGTGTAAAAATATGGACTATCTCTTCCTGGGCCAACCCAAAGATGATGGGCTGCCATTGCAGTGATTACCATGGCCATGAGCTCTTCTCTTCTTCACTGGTTAGCATCTCTGGCTTAGGACATGCTGCTTCACTTATAAATGCCTTTGAGGGGAGCATACCTGTCAGCCTCCCTGCTGTGAGAAGACCTCAGACACAGGCCTTCCCTGCACCTCAAGATCCCTCAAGAACATGTGCCATATGTTTGTCATTTTTATCAGAAAACCATGTCTGAAGAGCCCTTTAATGAGTTTCCTAGAGAAAATCTGAAGGAATCGTAATGCAACTAATCATTTCCTACCTTTCCACTGAACCTCTTATTAATTAACATGTTAATGCTCTGTTTGATTTCTTAAATTTAGTTTGAGAGACAGTAAAACAGCTATTTTCAAATTAAATTAAATTGAGTTGTGAGAAGATTTTCAACCGATACAGGGCTTTTTGTACTCTACTAATTCCAGTACTCATTAAGGTTAAAAAAAAAATCAATGAGCTTAAAATGAAAGTGTTGATATTATTGTTGGCTAAATCTACTTCTGAATAACTTATTCCTTCCATGACAATGTTTTACCATGTAGGTGACATTAGAAAATGCAAATTCTAGTGCTTACATAGTGAGAAAATTTTCCTCAGTTACCATAAATGTCGCCCAAGTATCTGTTTGGGAATTAGCATAGTCATAAACTGTAAAAATTAACATTTTTTCTAGTACAGTAGACATTCTTACAGTTAATAGGCTGTAAAATTCCTTTGGTTTTTAATGGTGTATTGCTCTCAGTTCATTGTGCAGATTTCAGGTATAATTCATTATCTTTTATCTTCCACTAAGGCTTTTCTTTTTAGCAAAGGAGATTTGTTTAGGCTTCTTCCCCAATGGAATCTACTGGGAAATATTTTATATGATAGTCCTTAAAACTAGAGCTATTGCAGCATTATGGATCAAATGGTTATCACTTACTCTTGCTCAATAAGCAATTTTGCCTCACAAGCACAAGGTCCCGAATTCGATCCCTGGTACCAAGAAAAAAAAAAAAAGCAGCTTTAAGACCTTTATTTATATTGATTTGAGTTTTTGAAATCATTTCTCTTGATTATTTCATGCTGAAATCCAGGATATATTCTCTCATCAGTCCTTTCAATTAACCACTTTTAGATTAGCATGCAGTAATACCTTGCATTGACCCTAGAACTCCATCACTTATAGAAATTAAATATAGCTTCACTAGAACATTTCCCAGTCAATATTTTCTCATTGGGTGATGGAAGTGTTCCAATACTCCAACTTTAAAAGGCACATGAGTCATCTGCAGGTGATATTAATCTGCAGCTTTTGTTTTGGTAAATCAGAGATGGGTTCTGGGATTCTGCATTTCCAATAAGCTCCTGGGTGATGCTGGTGTTACTTTGGGTAGCAAAGATTTGGGTAACATTAATAGGTTCAGAATAAATTTGACCTACTGCTTTTAATTGCAAGTCACAAATTTCTTGGAAAACAGAGATATCTACTGAAAAGTAGTACCTTTGGCAGCTCAAAATTGAAATATTTCTATTTCTTTTCTACCTTACTGAGCACAATATATTGCTAATATAAAAAGTATCTTTAGCATTGCTAACATGAAAAGTATCTTTGTGGTTTGAAGTGAGCATTTTGGGGTCTCAGTTCATTGCACTATGGTGATTTCATATTCTGCATAGAGACAAGGATCTTCAGATACGTTTATTCTTTACCTCCTTGAGAATCTTAGGCAAGTGAGCATGCACAAATAGACTACTAGTAGGAGGGGAAAACAAACATGCATTATCTTACAGCTAGTACTCATGATCAATTTTTCCTAAAGGTCAGTAATATTTTGTCTCATCCCGCAAGACGTAAATGGAGCATTAGAGACCTCCTTTTTTACCAACTAACTGTTGTCTCTTCTCGGCACACCTGAACAGCTTGCCATGATACTCTTTATGCTTTCTAAGTGTTCGGTGAGCATTTTTAGTTTGTGTCTTTAAGTTATTTATGTTATGGGGAAAGGAACTCTTTAAGCAGAGTTCCAAAGTATGCATTATTGTTCAAGACAGAGGTTCTCAGATCTTGGGAGGCATCAGAATTGCCAAGACAGCTTGCTGAACTGTAGATTGCCAGGACCCATGTGCAGAGCTTTAATTAGTAGCTGTGATGTAGAGTCCATGAATTTATAGTCTTAACAACTTTCCAGGGGAGACTGACATTGCTGATCAAAGAGCCTACATTATGAGAACTACCTTTAAAACTGTGCTATGCTTTTGTCTGTTTATCAAAGATGTTTGAACTAGTGATGATGCCAGATTAATAAGGAAAAATGCAAGGATCCCAGCCCTTGTCTAAAACTTTAACACAGAAATTATGGGGCCATTGACACTTAAAACATCCAAAAGGCTTAAAAGATCATTGACATGACTTTGTGGCCCCTTTCAGTGGGAACTTGACCATCATTTGGGTAAGAAAGTACTCTCAGACCCTCATATCAGGACAAGGTCATTTGCCATCATATAGCTCCCGTAATTCACCTTCCCTGTAACAATCAATAGTAATTATACAGTTATTTGTAAAAGAAATCATTGGTTAATGACTGGCATCCCCACGTGACTGTCATTTCTTCAGTGCCATCACTGTTTCTCCTGGTTGCCATTATATGTGTTCAGCATCAAGTGTTTAGACTTTGGTATACAGGGGATATTCAGTATCTGACAAAATAAGTGGTGGAGTAAATGCTATTATTCTCATACTTATAGAGGTTTAATGGCCTCAAATCAGGAATTATATCCTCTTGCATCCGTGGCAGCAATTTTTTATATTAATTATGACATCCTTGCATGCTGAACTCAGACTGGGCTCAGGAATTATTTTCAATTCGGGCAGCCTCTACTAGTTGTCATATATGGCATACGAGATAAAATCTAATTGCTATTCTTACAATGAGCTCTATTCAGAATGGCCTTTGCTTTGTTCACTTGATATTCTCCGAGATTTTGCCTCTACCTTTGTTCATGCTGTTTCATTTATCTGAAATAGCTACTCTCCTCCAAACACACTCCATTTGTTGAAAATCTATTAATTCCTTAAGTCCTATCTAGAGCACCATCTTCTCTCTGAGGCCTTTTGAAGTCCCCTTAATTAGATGAAATCTCTGATGACTTTAACTTTACTCTACCTTACACCATAGTAATTCATATCCTTGCCTTCAGCTTCTTACTGAAATGGTGTTTTTTTTTTTTTTTTTGTACCGGGGATCAAACTTGGGTCCTTGCGCTTGTGAGGCAGGTGGCAGAACCACAGAGCTAAATCCTCGGCTAAATGGTGCTTTTTAAAGACAGGAAAAACTTACTCAACTTCTTATTATGACTGCACTTATTAAATGAGTATATATTGATTTCCTACTATGTGACAGCCCCTGGGCCACATAAAGGGTAGAAGGAAGACCTAGTATGTATCTTCAGGGAGGTCACCTTTTCTGGAAGGCTAAACATGTGTTTAAAGACATATTTGTAGAATAGTGCAGCAGCTGCTATATGAGAAGCATTTAGAAAACAGTGATGGGATAAAGAGAGAAATGATCAACTCTGAATGGAACAGCATGTTGAGAGATGATAGTATAGTGATGAGAGAGGATTAGGTGAGAGTCTTAGGGATGAGTAAGAGATTTTCCAGGCATCCGAGATCTTTAATACCTTCCAATCAATTAAATTATTTGAATTGGTCCTAACACAGCTCATAAAACTGAAGCTGATTAAGAAAACTCTATTGTCTTATTTCTTAGTAATTTTTGAATATATGTTGCATGAAGATTGCATGGATCCCATAACCTAATGCTCCTACTATTGGCTGCCTTTCTGTAATCCAATATATTTTACTTCAATCCATGCATCCCTTGGCCTGGCCAATTAACTGTTCCACTGATTCACCTGGATTGTCCCATACCTTATGATGGGGACATGATTCCCAACAGGAAGTAACACAAAAGGCCATTGCAAACAGATATTTCGACCTTGCTAAAGTAGATCTTCCCTACCAAGGTACATAACTGCACAGGCTGACAAATCTTACCACCAACCAAATCCACTTTGCTGAGGTAATAAGTAAAAGCTCCTGAAAACAACAGTTCTTTCCAGAGATAGAGGGCAGAGTTATTACAGTCACCAGGACAAATTTCATGAATAGGCCCAAGGCCAATCCTGACTCTTCCTTTTACAAAAAAATCACTGTGTCATGGTATCACATTAAAACCTACTCTTTCTAAAGTATTCATGATTTTAAAAGCCAAAGAATACAGCTTGATAAACTTGCAGCATGAACTTCACAATAATCTTCGAAGAAAAGCAGGTACTAGCCAAATGGAAGAATTCTAAGACATTCTAAGAAACCCTAGATGCTTTTCATCACCTGAAAATTATGTGGTATATTAATGAAGCTAAAGAATTTGACGATTCCCATGCAAACATGAAAAAGCCATAAGATCTCTTAGCTCAAAGGGTCTCACACTTTGGAGAGCTTTAGACCTACCAAGAACTTTGATAAAACAAGTTAGGTCAGTGACCCTAGCTTTTTGAGATAAGTATTCTGCAGTTTCGGAAAAAGTCATGACTCTAAGATTCTGCAATTTGAACAGGCACCCCAATGAGCAGTTTGACAGGGATCTCACAGACCAGACCTTGTTTCAGAGAAAGTATTCCTGACCTTGTGATGTTAACTTTGAAACAAAGCCAATTATAAAATTTTCTTCCTGGCACTTGTACATGTTACAGTGGAAATGAGATATAAAGAGAGTAAGACCGACTTTTGCCAAGTGGCCTGCCCCAACTCTATATTATGTTTCCCTTGGTTAACCTTTTTTAATAAGAGGGGAAGCAGGTAGTTCTCTTCTTCTCCTGCTAGAAAGTGTAAAATTCCATCTCTCTTACTGGATCAATCTGATCTACTGAGGCAAGGAAAACAGAAGTCAGTACCTATCATTCTCCAAACAACTATGAACTGAAGGTTTCATATCCATCATTTATTGTTAAGCCAGTACAAAGTTTCCTTACCTCACTTCTCCTTCATAATAGCTATAAAGAAATAGCTACAACTGTCTTCTCTTTACAGATGAGAAAACAAGATGGATAGTTAAGAAACATGCACTGATCAAAATACAAGAGCAAGCCAGGCTTCAACACAGGTGTCGGATTCTATAAGTCACTTTGTTTTTGCCACATCAAATAGTTGATATTTTACTGCGTTTGTTGGGGTTATAGACTTTGAATGAATGATGAGTTTGCCCCTGCTGGAATCAATGAGCATCATTATACAAGGGAAACCATAACTTTCCCACGTATCTTTCAGTCTCCTCCATTCTGCAGTTGGATCAGTAATCAAATTCTCTGACAGTAGGCTTCTAGCTTCTGTGCTCTTGTTTCCCTTTGAGGGCCGTTTTCCCTTTTCCTTTAAGATTCTGTATCATCTATCTTTGATGGAAGCTCCTCTCCTTTCTTCTCCAGTGTGTTTCTTCCCAGCAGTCTCCCAGTTTTATTATTCGGGATTTCAGACTTCCCTTTCTTTTTCAGCTTTAAGTTTTGGGCTTTTCTCTCACTCTTTCTCTGCAGTGGTCATATGCCCATGCTGTTTCTTTCATTTAGTTTTCTTTTTCGTTTTCAACCATACACTCTTTTCTGTTCTCTATTATTCTAGAATCATCCTACCTAAACCCTTTTGAAGCTGCTGGAAAGATTCTCCCTCCCTAGCATTTCTAATATCACCCTTTAAGCATGAGGAGGAAGGAAATATTGGTATTGCATTCTTAATTTTATTGATCATACAGATATTTTTCAGGGCTCTATGTGTTTTTTATCTGCCCAAATGCATATCCTACTTGTAGCCTAACTAAAATGAACTGGTAAGTTTTGATATAATTGCCCCTGAGGGTCAAACTTCACAGTAAAATGAATTTGTATCCAGGGATAAGAAATTGACTCACTCTTGGAAACACAAGGGCTTCTTCATAAGACAAAAAGTAACATTTCCTAAAAATAGCTTTTAGAAAACAGGCTAGTTTCAGATCTATGGATTTTCTATTTTACAACATGTTCATAATAACTATGAAATCTAGTTTAAAAAATCAAACTCTTCATTCTCATGCACAATCCATCACCATAACAGACATAAAATCCTTAGCATGATTTACTTGTCACTGTCATGTAATTTATAAATAGCACAGAGAACAGGGGAATGTTTTTATATCACTATCTCATATGTTGCAGTAATTTTAGTAAAGTCTTCCTTTACTGTGCAGAAATGGCATTAAAAGCAAAATTATTTCCAAAACAGAGGACTCATGACAAGGAGAGCTACCAATGCAGTGCATCAAAGCAACACAAGATGTCACTTTTACACAGGCCTGCATTTCCAGGGTAATACTACATCTGCATTGTGCATAAAACAACATGTGGAGAGGAAAACCTTCAAGGAGACTTACGAATGTCTCAGAGGCATAAACAGGAACCAAAAAAATCTTGCTTTTGTTATCAATATTTGTAGCTTTATCTTGAAAAGTATCCCCAAATTATTTTCCAGTACCTGTATAAACTTGCATGATACAGTGCCCTACCATATATGACGTATCCCTACCAACCCTTCTGCCCCTCACTGACCTTCTGGATGGCACAGAGCTCAATATCAAGCTCTCCTTACTTGATAGCAGATTCTTTCTCTCTGCTTCTGCTGTTCTCCTCTTGTGGGTGCCTTCCAAAATCTCATCTGATACCTTATGCATTAAAAATAGACTCTGATGTTTCTTCTTCTGACTTTGTTCAACCCTTTTGCACTTTGCTTCCAGACTGTATCTCTTGAAGTAATTCTGATTCTAGTGCCCATTTGTTCTCCAAAATAAGATATAGCATGAAGTGTTCGCTTCCCATCACTGCTATAACAAATAACCAAAGACTATCTTGAGACCACAAATTTTTTTTCCCTGCAAACAAAGGTCTAATGTGCACCTCACTGGGCTAAGATCAACATGTCAGTAGAGTTACAGTAAATTCTGGAGGCTGTGGGAAAACCCATTTCCATGTCTCTTCCAGTTTCTAGAGGCCACTGACTTTCCTTGGTTCATGGCCCCTTCTTTCTTCAAAGACAACATCAGCAGACCAAGTTCTCTATGGTGCCATCTCTCTAGCTTTCCTTAGTCACATCTTTCTGAAACTCTTTAACAACCCTCAGAAATACAATTGAGTTCATCCAGGTAATCCAGGATAAGATTATCTTGAAGATAGGTGACTAGCAGTCCTAATTCCTTCAGCAACCTTAATGTCCCTTAACCTCATAATCTAACTTATTTACTTGTTCCAGGTATAAGGATGTGAAAATTTGTGAGGGTCCCAATCTGTCTACCATATAGGCTACCCGATGTATTAAAACCATGTATTCCACAAGATCCTGTTACCATAGGGAAGAAGGTAGTGGATTTTGGTAGGAAAACTATGACCTGGCTATAAATTGAAAAAAAAATTCTAGTTACACTATGATTCCCGTTTCCCTGATATAAGCCAACTTTTAGTATTGAATATGTAACACTCAGATAAACTGTACTACTCCACCTTTTTCCTTAAAGGAGGAGATATCTATTATGCTACACCTCTACTTTTATAAATGCTTTTGCACTAAATGGATAAATATATTTTAGATATGATATCATTCCAGAAATGTGACAATATGAGCAAGCAAAAACAACAAAAACAAAATAAAGCACACAGTCTTTAGATACCCATGAGTTGACCAGAATAAGAGTAGAAGCTATAAAAAGACCAAAACAGTATACTGAAATTCAAGTATGTTTACTGAAGCTTTTAATTGTATGCTTCTGGACAAGATTCTTAAAATGAGGCAGGTGAAATCTCTCTGTAAATTTAACTGGTTATTACTTTACTTAAGCTAAAGTGATAAATGTGTGACACCAAACATAACGCTCTTAATACTTTGGGACTTTAACCCAACTCTCACAGTATATTTTAGCAATGGACAAAATGTTCAGAAAGAGCAGTTTCAGACAAACTTATAATGGTTAATAATGTAGATGTTGCGTTGGTAGACTTCGAATAGGGTCCTGGTTCTACCATTCACTAAGAGAGTTACTTTAAGGTTACTTAAGACTGAGCTTTCCACAGTCTCTCATCCATAAAACTCTAACTGAAGAATCATCAACTCATTGAATGTATGATATGGGAAATGGACATCAACATATTTACCATATGATATATGTCCATTATGATGGAGATAATTATTTTCTTGGTGCTCCTGATGATACTACTTTTCAACCAAAAATAATATTTCAATAAATTCAAACAGCTTACAGAAATGGATGAGCCAAATTCAACATGATGAAAGTGAACTGCATTATGTATTATTTGAATAAAACCAAAACAAAACATGTTTTTGTACAGGGATAGAATACAAAAGACAGATTATCAGAGACAGATGTAAAAGTGTTTGAACAATTTAAGAAACTAGTTTCAATATGAATCAGTAGAAAAATACAAATCAATAGAAAAACAAAACTAACAAGTTACTAACAATTACTTACCATCTCCTTTATATCTGTGAAAGCACAGAAGTAAGAAAATGCAGTAACTAGCTCCATTGTATTTTTCATTGTCTAACAACACTGCAAAATCTTATAGTGGATTCAAGGTCCATTCTGAATGGAATGCCGCAGACAAACTGAAACATCTTCAGAGGAGTGCGATCACAGAGTAAGGGAACATTCCATCTGAACAGTGGTGTGTAGAGCAGCAGTTGGGTTAACTCCAATTTGGGGCTATTATGAAAAAAACCTGCTGAGGGTATTTTTTTCTGACATATGCTTTCATTTCTTTAGGTTCAGTGTCTAGAAGTACAATTATTATATACTAGGCATCCATTTAATTTTAATCGAAACTACTAGTTTTCCAAAGTGGTTGTATCATGTTCAACTATTTTTTTTTCCAGTCCTGGAATTGAACCCAGGGCTTCATATATGAGAGGCAAACATTCTACCACTGAGCTACCTCCTAGTCTTTTATACTACTTTAAAATTCTGTTTCATTGATGGATGGATTTATGTCACCCTTAAAAACTCTGATTTCATTGTCTTGAAAAAAAATGGAAGAACTGACCATATTTTACCCACTTATCCAAAAATAATAAACTGAATATTCACTAACCCATTAGGATGGCACATGAACAGTTCAGTTCTCTTGAGCCTCTCCCTACCACTCCTTTCTGCCAAACCCACATGCGGTAGTAACAACTCACACCTACATGCATGAGTTTGTGTAACCTGGTATTGTGGGAAACTGGTACAATCCCTGCCACTATAACTTGTTGACACTAGACCACTGTGGACACCTGCATTTGCATAAGAATGTAAGCTTCTAGCTGTGTCCTTCAGTGACACACAGAGGGTGGGGACATCAGCAGCCACAGAAGTCTAGAAGAAAGTTCCAGCAATGGAGATGACAAATTACGATGGTGCAACCTCCAGATGTGTCATCAGTGTGGTGTTCTGTTATGTACTCATTTTAACCCTAATGACATGAAACATTGCTATAATGTTCAAGTTTTTTTATCCCTTTATAAGGGCTTCAATTCCCCAAGGAAAGAGCCAAGCAGATGGAACTTTTCAGGCTCCAAGCATAGAAAAGCTCAGTAAAAGTGTGCTCTGTCCTCGATGTGAAGAGTCTCACTTTTTTTTGGCTTAAATTATTTTATTGGTACATGTTAGGTATACAATATGTTTACATTTATCATTGGGTACTTGTACCTGTACATGATGTATCTTGGTTCTTACTTTTTCCCGTTCCCTGTCCTTCTCCAGCTTGTTTACTTTTCTACTACACAAGAACTGGGGCTTGTTTTTAGCAGCATTGATTAAGTTGTCATTGATTTTTATGAGAGGAGATAGAAGTTAGAAAGTTTCCACATGAATTTAAAATAAGTCACATAGTAACATCAAGATAAAATATTTTCCATGACAATAATTGAACAGGAAACTATGATTCAAAACCTTTCAAGGCTCACAAAGGGTATGTGGAATCCAGATGCTAATACACACATATAAGTATTAATTTTGTCATTTTATCATTTAATCTAAATATGTATATCAGCAAGCTCTGGCTCCAATAGGATAGTTCATTTATTTTTATACATGGTTGTGTTCATTTAAAGGTTATATACATGTTTATTTTCTACCAGTTACTAAAAGCTGCTTTTATTTTTAACACTTAAGACATATTGAACCTAGCATTCTACTGAACCTTTACAACACTATGTAAATGAATCCTCTTGAAAACCTTTACAGCAGAGCTCCTTAAACTTGGCATATTTGGGGATGCTAATTCTCTGTGTGTGTATTGGGTGTCCTATGCCTTATAGGATGTGGAGCAGCATGCCTAACCTCTATGCCAGTAGTAACCTTCCTCCCTTTAAGTTGTAATGATTCACAGCATCTCCAGACCTTCCAAATGCACCCTGGGAGGAAAATGTTCCCACCTTCGTGACAATCATTACTTGAGGACAAATATTGTTATATCTGTTCTCTTACAGAACTTATCCTGGACACAGGCAGAAACATGACCCTCTATAAGAGAGAAATAGGGCTGTTTGGATGGATAGACTGGGATTTTGCACTAATTAATAAGGTCTCTGGTTGATTTTTCAGACATGTGAGGCTGTCTAGTTAGACAGGAGGCTTTTATTAGTACTGTACATATGAATTGAGTGTTTGATAAAGTATTATCCCAAGGCAAAGGGTAACATTAAATTTGATTTACCCAGAGCCATGGAAAAATATAAACCTTATCAAAATAAACAGGTAATTTGTAGTTGAAGTTAGAAATTACATGTAATTAAATACATATAAAGATTAATATATACATAACTGTTTTTAAAATGTTGCCTTTTGAGCATTTCTGTTTCCTTAAAATGTTGGCATCATTGCAAAAATTTACAAATATACAAATGTGAAATTATCACCTTTGATAAAATTTTCCAGTAAGGAAAATTGTCCATATCATACAAGGGTTAGCGAGTCTGGCTCACTACTTGTTTTTGCATATAGAGTTTTATTGGAACGCAACCATGCTCACTTGTTTAAGCACAGTCTATAGATAGCTTCATGCAGTGATGACAGAGCTGAGTAGTTGCAACAAAGATCATACAGCATTTAAAGCCAAACATATTTACTATTTGACTTTGTACAGAGAAAGTTTACATTTTACAGAGAAAATATTTCTAAGCGGTCAGATCTCATAGATGCACAGTAGAACACACTCTACTTGTATATGTATTTATGTTGTGTATATGTCATTTTTAAATGTGTAATAATCTGAAATGGAGAATGTTATCACATCTTGGAATTCACCCACATCTTGGAATATAGAACACTTAGCTCTTCCCCTCTTAAATGGATTTAATAAAGGCTACTGATTAAAATATATTGTATTTCCTTGCCAGCGAATTTGCCAAGAGTTTTTCATCATTCATACTCTTTAAATAGTACAACAACACTGTGAGGCAGGTGGCCATAGTATCACATCTCGTGAGGTTACTGAGGCATATGAGGCATGCAACTCCTTTATGTCACATATAACCAAAACTCAGACAAGTCTTATTGGGAAAATCAAGTCTTTAACCAATTTGTTATGCAAAATGAAATCTTAATAAAAATTTTACTTAGTTTTATGTATGTTTTAAAGACCAAAGCAGATATTTTTTCATTTTATCAAAATTTTCCTAATTTTCTGATAAAATAAGATCTGATTGATGCCTGCAAGTGAAATGAGGTTTATGTCACTGATTTATTCATTTAGCAAAAATAGACAGTGAGCCTCCTCAACATCCACTAGACATTGCGCTAGTGTTTAGGATACCGCTGTGCTAAAAAACATGATTCCTTACCTCATCAGGCTGTCCTCCTACTGTAGAGAGAAAAAGAAAAAGTAACACAAAGTAGGAAACTGGCTATATTACAGGCATGCACCAGGAATTAAGGAAGGACAAAAACTTCACAAAGACATTTGGAGTCAGCACTTAAACAATGAGCATTGGTTGACCTGAATGGTGATTTGGACACTGACAATGATATGCTTAGAACTGTCTTAGGATACAATGGTGCTTTTTGCATAATTCTTGACTCAGCAAGATTGATTTTTTTTGGGGGGGGGAGGGGCTGGGAATTGCACTCAGGGCATTCAAACTGAACTGTATACACAGCCCTTTTTATTTTTTAAAATTTTGGGACACAGTCTAAGTCACTAAGTTGCCCAGCTTGGGCTTGAATTGTGATCCCTCTGCCTCAGCCTCCTAGAAAATGGGAATTACAGGTATGTGCAACCATGCCTAATTTGGAAGTTTGTGTTTTGGTGGGGAATACAAGATAGAATATGTAAAACTTTTACAAACAGCATTCTATAAATAAGTGCTAAATCATGTGGAGCAGGATAAAAATACAATAGACATTGAGAACAGAAGGAAATGACCAGAATGTGAGGGAGTCAGGACAAAGGTGGGAAGGAAGTTGAAAATTTAAGGATTCACATAACCTGCTTGCATGGAGCAGAGGGTAAGGTGGGTATAGTGTGTATTTTCAGTGACCAGCTGTAAGAGGGAAGTGTCCACAATCTCAGATTCCTAAGGAGATTGGATTAAATAAAAGCAAAGTATTAAGAATACAGACAAAATCCTATTGGCTTTTTGGGGCAAAAGATGTAGACAGTTTTGCTAAGTGAGAAAAAAATAAGAATATACTGAACCAAAATAGGTGGTTTGAAAAGAGTACTGTCATATGTGACATAACATTACTTCAGGACACCATGGATCACATGTAGAATGGAGACCTCACAAGTTGTGATGGTGCCTAATGACATCAGAACCAGGATTCCCTCATAGTGGAACACAGTATTCCCTCATTTGTGGTGATGGTGACATAATCATAAGTATACTATTACTTGTGCCCCATAGGACTTGATGGTGATAATAAGCAACTGTGTTACCAGTTTACAGATTTACTGTACTTTGTGCCATTCTACTTATAAAGAAAGCATTTAGTATGAAACAATACTCAACCTCAGGCATCTCATGTTTGCCTGTCTCTTGATTACTTCAACAAGCCTGTATGACGTAGGTTTGCATGTTTGCTCTATGCTATGTGCACAAAGACAACGTTCCCTAATGACACATTTATCAGAATGTGTTTCCGTCATTAAGCAGCCCCTGACTGCACAACATAATCTAAACTAAGTGAAGAAAAGACCAAATATTTTAATACATCATTACTCCAGACAAATTAAGAAATACCTATCAGTATGATGTTTGTTACCACAATTACTGAGAAGGTTCTTGGAATTCAGGACACATTGAAATAAAGAGGCAGCGACACTTTAAGAAGAATTTATATCTTAAGGTAATTACTTCAACTTATTATTTATAATAAAGACAATACCACCTTACCATATATCTGACACCATCCAAATTAAACCTTTCTAACTCAGCACCGTTCCCCCGAGCTTCCAGACTAGTGGCGGAGCCAAGATATAAATCAAGTTACCCCACAAATGGTCTCATTTAACAAATGCATCAAACTTTTAAATGAGAAGCATCCATCCCTGAGAGTTTGTCACAAAGAAAACTGGTGTAGGCTTAGGGAAAATGAAGGGAGGTTTGGTGCATTTGAAAAGGAACCTGAACATAAGTGTGTTTTTCAGACTAGAAGAACAAGATATGAAATGAACAGAAGGAAGGACAGAGAATAGAATATTCTTCAGTGTAAATTTACTCTAAGTATGCAGATATATCTGGAAAACTTATTAATGCTCTCATTTTCTTGCTGGTAAAGTAGGAACTTTCAACTTCATAAACAAAGAGCACATGTTTATTTTTTATTATTCACATTTAAAATCTGAACATTTGGCAGAGATAGAGTACAAGTGATTTGGAAAAGTTAGCCCCTTTTCAATAAGTGTGTGATTCTTTGCCTGAAAATAATACTATTCTTTCAATCTTGAAACAAAAACCAAAGTAACTTATAAATCCCACATCATGGTTTTAATGAGAATGGGTCTTAAAATTAATCACACACCGTTAGGATTCTGTGACCAAGATCAAATACCCACTTCCATATTGATTAGTATATCTCAAGTCAAAACCTTCTCTTTCTTCTTTATATTTCCATTTTAGTAAACCTGTTTAGTTTTGGATGTGATTTAGATACTAATTTTGACAATCATAATAATTACTGAAAATGTTTTTATTCAAACTGAACATTTTTCCCGCCCCTTTTAAACTTATAATGTCAAGGTTCTAGTCTTTTATCTTGAACTTGAACAGCTATATCTACCAATTTCAATATAAAATATTTATTTAATATAAACTTGATGCAAGACAATATGATATGGACAACTATGGCAGGATCCCATCCTCTTTGTATCAAGCAGCTCATATTCTAATAGGAAAGGTTGAATCTAAATTTTATAAACATACATTTATATACTCATATTTTAAATATATTTTATATATTTATAATACACTTATGTACATATTTTATATTTACATATTTTATATACATGTATGCACATATATATGTATATATAAACATAAGTATGTATATATAATAGATATCCTATAAAAAGCAGTTATAAATTTTAAAAAATGAGTTGCAAAGTGTTGGTGAAGAAAGTGTAGTGTTCAGTATGGCAGTTTCACAGATACAAAACACTACAGTTGGATTCTGAGTTGGATTATGTAGGGAGAGAAGGGACATATCAATATTTGTAGTCACATCTACTAGGTTTCTGAGTTCATATTTCCATCTATTGTGTTATATTTTCTCCCTAACAGCAGTATTGAACATAATGCTTAGTTTTCTTTTTTATAAGTAGCGCATGTTTTTATTGGTCATTTTTCAAGAGTTTTACTCTAAATAGAAGGTAGCGGTGAGAGAGTACACACTCAGGCATTAATGAGAGATCAATAACCATAGCTAATATATATTCAATGCTTTCTTAGCTTGGCTATTTTCACTGTTCCATGTCTTATTTTCATGAGAACATTTCATCCAAGGAACATTAAGACTTGACTCTCATAATCAGATCATGACATGGCTTGTTTGCTTTTATGTGAGCTTTCAGTGCAGCATAAGGTAAAAGTCATTGAACAACATTTGACTTAAATATATGAATGATTTAGACTTTTTTTGACTAAGATTATTTTACAGGAGATAATGTTGATTCCAGACTAGTCTGATTGTTTAGATATTTGCATAAAAGTAAGTGGATAACACTTCAAATTTGTTACCTTTTTGTGAAGATGACTACCTACGTGCAGTGTCATATCATGGAGCGTTCATTCAAGGAACAGGGAGATATAAATTGATTTAGGAAACTGAATTGAGGCCTTTATATGTGTGCTCAATTGATAGGTTAAGATGATAGAGAAACAGAAGAAGCCATGAGTAAGGCAGGTACACTTTAAGCATAAACTGGCTATTGTTTTAGAGCTTATGAAAATAAATTTAGAAATCAATACTTTATCACACAAGTATAAGAAAAGACACCAAAAGAAAACATGGACTGTAATTCCTCTAAACTTTCAGGAAGTATTCTCTTCAACAAATGTGAGTTTATAAGATGAAATCAAGTAAGCAGCATGAGAAAGGGAGAAAAAGAGGGAAATGAGGCTGAATTACGTAAAAGTTAATGCATCAGTTGTCACCAGCACTGTAAAATTTTGAATGGAATGCCATAAATAATTAAATCCATAAACAAACTGTTGTTATGGTAATCTCTCAATCTTTCGAGTTAATAAATGAGACTAATAATCAAAATTTCATGTATCCTTAACACCAAAATATTGCTAATTCTGGGATTTTTAATATGTGGAATATTTAAAGAATGTACTTCATAAGAAATAGTGACTAAAACATTCATGACAGCATAAGAGATTAAGGGAAGTTTCCTAATTGTTCCTGTCCTTGAACTGTGATTCAACTAATTTTCAACATGAAAATTTACCTGATTATATTTACCTGATTATATGGTTTGAAATGTGATAAAAACTGAACAAATATTCACTAGACACTCTGAACTATTTTAAAGTTACATAATTCTCATATTTGTACAACCCTTCTAATAAAGTTAATAATAATTTTATAAACAAGACACATGAATCTTAGACTATTACATAGTTAGCTGACCAAGATGGAAAGTTGTGAAGCTAGAATTTGAATCTAGATCTATTTACAAATTTAAAACTAGTCACTAAGTTATCCTGCCACTGATAGAAAGGACCATATATACCCGATAGGTATAGAAATAATAGTCACTAGATTACAGAAAATCAAAGAATCATTTAGTAACTGAGCTATTCATTTATTCTCTCCAAACTTCATGCTACGTATTTGTAACAGGGTGTTCACATTCTTAGCAACAACCTCTTAGAACTGAGGCAATAATCCAATTATATGATACACAGAGATAGTTTAACTCTATTATGAATTACCCTCAGCAAATGTGAGCTAAAATAGTTTTCATTAATATTTTTATATTCATATGTCTTCATTTAAAAACTGGGCATCTTAGATTTGCCTTGCATAGTAGAATTTGAAACGTATTTTTATACATGATATATTGATATGTATATTATTCAAGATCAGAATTTTTGTAATACAGTAAGATTAACAGCTATTGTAGGGTTTAGAAATGACATACAAGTTCAAGGTGCTACAACTCAACTTGTTTTTGAAAAATATTACAGAATACTCCTTTCTTTGCTAGGCTGGCTACATTTGAGACACAATTCTATGCATTTGGCTACTTTATCAGCTACATTTACAAAGATCAAAATACATGTTGCAAGTTTAAGTTTTTGACAATTTATTACAATATAAGACACGTTGCCATTAAACCCCCTAAAATACTTCCCCTCACTTCAAACACTTATCTCATTATTCTTGTCACTTTCCGAAGAAGTTGTGGAAGTCCTCTTTCATGAGTGCCTTTATAAATTGTGATAAAAAATATGGTGAATGCCACTGCTGTGTATCATGAAGCAGAAGGGCAGCCTCCTAAAAACACTGTGGTGTGTTTTATCCATTTTATCCACCAGGCCTAGCACTATGAGACTTCCAGCTTTTCCCCAAAGTCAAAATGACCATGAAAAGTAAACATGTTGAATTGATTCAGGACATGGAGGCAGCTGCCACCACACAACTAAAGACACTTATAAAAGAGGATTTCTAGCACTGCTTCACAAAGTGGCAAAATGAGAAGTGTGTTGGAGGAGACAGAGAATGTTTTGAGTGGGATTAATGGCAAAATATCTTTTACATTTTGAGACAAGATCTCACTAATCTGCTAAGCTGCACGGACTGGGTTTGAACTTAGTATCTTCCTCTCCCAGCCTGAGTGCTGGGATGACAGGTGAGCCTCCTCCAGCTCAGCAACACTTCCTCTTGTTACCACTCCAACCCACTAACTGCCCTGTCTGCATCCAATACCGCCCTTCATGCTTTCCCCCACATAGCAGCCTTGGCAATCCTTTTGAAAGGTATCTCAGCTCCTATTTATTTTCTGCTTCAAATCCTACAGGAGCCTCCAATTTATTCAGCGTGAGAGACAAAAGGCATTTTAATGATTTACAAGCTTCAGTGAAGTACAGAAGTGTACTTCTGTTTGTGTATTTTTAATTTTTCCAAGCTAGATGCAAGATGGAGTCTTTCCCTGCACCTGTATCCCTTCTTCCTAGGGATGGCAGTCAGAATCACAGTATTTTGCAGTCACTACTTAATAGGGGTTGGATTTCTCACAGGACTCCCAGACTCAAAAGCCAAAGGATGACTTTGACTCCCTGCCTCTGCCCAGCAGGGCAACTAAACCCCAAGCCCAGCTTGCTTAGATTAGCGGACACCACAGGGAAAAGGCAGTTACGTGCTTCTGTGATCTGTTTCCTTTTATGGGCCCCTGATCTCTTTTATTTTATAGTTTATTGATATCAAGCCTATCAAACCTTGGTCCCTTAAAGATTTTTTTTTTCTTTTTAATCCAGGAGTCTTTTTGTCCTTGCAAATAAACTTGCTTTTCAAAAGACAGGAAAACTCATATAAACATCTTTATCATTAAAGCAATATATCATACTCAAAGTGTTTTTAAATATCCATAACACTTTATTTCTGCAGAAAATCAAGTGATTTTTCTCTCTTTTTAAGAGAAAGTCTGTGGGACTGTACTCCAATTGACCACAATGAATGCTGAATGGAATGTTATTAGCCTTTTAATTGTGATTTTAGCAGTTTCCAGCTCTTCAAAAGCTTGTCAGATATGAAAATGCTATGTAGTTAATATAGTACTTAGTACATGGTTTGAACAAATGGAAACTGCGTGAGAAACTCTTCCACTGTTTGGACTATCTGAATAAACTAGGACATCAATAGCATCTGTTTAAATTTCCAAAAGTCTTGGAAATACAGAACAAAATGACGAAATGTAGGATTGTAACATAAATTAGTAAAATGAATGGTGAATAATGAATTATCTGCTTTAATAGATTTTAATTGGAATGATATAAAAATATTAAAATATTCCTTTATTATTTTACTACAAAATACACAAAAATAAGACAAGCTATATTGTTTCTTTCCTTTCTCTTCTATTCTGATACCGAGATGATACAGTAATCAGTAACTTGGTACACCTTTCTAGATTTTTTATGTATTTTTTATATATACTTCTATAAAAATTAGATCATGTTACATAATTTTTTTTCACCTTAAGTAGTAATCTATAGTAAATGCATAAATTTAAATAATTTTTGAAAATTATGACTAGAACAGCAATGTATTTTTATTACAGAATTCAAATAAGATATGCTGGCACAAAGGAGAATTCACACTCAATATGGAATTATAATTTAAAAACTTTTATAATTCTTTTAATAAGAAGTCACTTTTTGCTTTGTTCTCAGAAAAAATTATTATGGAAAATGCAGACATCATCTTTCCAGTTAATAATACAAGGGCAATATTCATACATTTTCTATACTGTTTTAATAATAACTTATGATGATCCCTCCAGTGACTAATCCTATACTGTGAAATTATTTTGAATTTGTATAACAAACAATTTGGTATATGTATTCATTTGGCCAAAGATTTAAATACATTTTAAGGAAACATTCTAGTACATAGTATTCCTAATTGAAATGATCATTGTGAAGCTTTTTGCTATAGTGTCATTGTTATGGTTTAGATCTAAAAGCACCTCCAGAAGTTCCATGTGTTCAGAGGTGGGATGTTTTTGAAGGTGGCTATATCAGGAGGGCACTGTTTTCATCAGGGATCAATTCATTGATGAGTTCATAGCTACATGGGCTGCTAGGTGGTAGGGTCTGGGTAGAGGAGGTGGATCACTTGAAGAGTATCACTTGGCGAGTTCAATCTGGCTCTTCCTGTTCTTTCTCTCTGCTTTCGTGTCATGAGTTGAACAACTTTCCTCCTTTAGACCCTTCTGCCATAATATTTCTGTCTTGAATCCAACCAACCGTAGACTGAATCCTCTACAATCATGACCCAAATAAATCTTTTGTCTTTTAAACTGAGTATGTCATATACTTTGTCCAGGAACAAAAGACTGAATAATACAGTAGTGATTCCTCCTGACAAAAATCATCTATACACCCTTGACTCAGGAAGGGATTATAAGTGAGAATGTAGACTAGCAGCATCCAATAAGGTAGCCATGGGTAACTTGTAGCGTGTGGGCATTTGCAGTGGGGCTAGTTCAAATTGAGAACTATTTTAAGAATAAAATATGAATTGGATTTCATAGTTTAATAATATAAAAAAGGAACTTAAAGTATGTTGTTAATATTATAATTTATTTTTTGTTGAAATCAAAGATGTTTATTCATTTGGCAAAAATATATTGTTAAGTTAATTTCATCTTTCTTTTTATTTTTATAATGTGGTTTCTAGAAAATTGAACTCTATTTGTGACAATTGTGTTACTTTTGAACAGGGCTAGGATAATTTTGCTTTCTTTTATTTCTTTGTTTTAATATACTTTTGTGTTTGAGAAATAAACATGCAAAGTGAACAAAAAAGGGAATGACTCACTGAATCAACCTAGGGACCTTTTAGGTCACTTTTCCAAGTACTCACAAAACCTACCAAGGATCTCAGAAGCAGGAGTGAAGTCTGCACAATTGATAAAACAAATCGCAATACTCCTCCATTTTCTTTCCTATGTGATATCCTGGTGGTCTCCGGATGATCCTGAACAAAAAGCTAGAGGAACAGATATATAGAGACTATGCAAGTACTGATTTCTGTACTTTTAATTTTATGCAAAAAGAATGACTAACAATTGAAATTAAAAACCCAAATTATTTCTATATCATGTATATATTAAGTCCAGTATTCTGAACTACATGGATGCAAAGGTTGTCTCAGTCAGTTCAGGAAGCTATAACAAAATGCATTAGACTGGATAATTTACTAACAGTACAAATTTGTTGGGTATAGTTCTGAAGGCTGAAGAGTCCACAATCAAAGCATCAGATAATTCAATGTCTCAAGAAGGGCAAATTCTCACAGGAGGCACCTTCTGTCCTCGCATAGAAGAAGGTTTCCTCAAGCATCTTTCATAAGGGCACTAATCTCACTTCTGAGGATAGACCTCCCTACAAACTGAACTTCTTAAAGCTATCACATGGAGGGTTCAGTTTCAACATATTAATTTGGGGGAAAGGGTGAATATTCAAAGCACTGCATTCTGCTATCCCCCCCAACTACCACAATTCAAATATTTCTCACATGCTAGATAAATTCCTTCTGTGCAATGCATCCAAAATCTTAATTAGTCCAGCATCAAGTTTAAGTTCAATGTTAAACTACCTACCATTTATATTAGATAAAAAGTGAAATTTAATTGTGATTCATACTGAGGCAAATTTGATTCCAGCTGTGTGCCTGGGAAAGCAAATAAGATATATACTGCCAAAATACAACAGTGGGTCAGGGAGAGAGGATATATATTTCCATTTGAAAAGGAAAAGTAATAAGGAAGAAAGGGATAACAGGTCTCCAAAAACTTCCAAGATGAAACAGTGCAAACTTGAACTCTTAAGGTTTGAGAATAAATGTCTGCGATTCACTGTTCCACAGGGAATACACTGGAGTGAGGGTTGGGCCCTCAAAGTGATAAGCCAGCCCCCTTGAGCTCTCTGAGCCCATGCAGCACTTCTCACGAATCAGAAGAGTCCCATATCTGTGGGTCTCCCATGTTGCACACTGGTGGCTCTACCAGTCTGATCCCGGGGTGGTTCCTGGCCCCTCAGCTCTGTGCAACATTGCCTCAGTGGTGGGCACTCTGCAGTGGATCTGCCCTGTCACAGTTTTCTGGCTTGGCACCAAGACAGCTGTAGCATCCATGGAAATATAGGTAGGAGTCAAAGCACCTCCATAGTTGTAGACTTGGCATGTCAGCAGAGATAGCATGATTTGGACACTGCCAAGGATTACTGCCTGTGTGCTCTGGAGGAGCAACCTGAGCTGCTCCATGGCTTGCTTGCAACCATGTCTGAGGTGGCCAGTGAATGCTACATGAGGAGCCAGAGAAGGCCCTAGCATTCTGGTCCTGCGATGGGAGAGGTCTCTGATATGGCTTCCTGTCATTCTTCTCTTGTCTAGATGAATCACAGCTGGCTTCTTGTATCCTTCTGACCTGCTTATCACAAAGTGGACCACATCCCGATTCTCTTTTCAGCACACTTATTCATTATTTACAATATAACCAGGCTTAGTAATCCTACCTTATTATTATAAATTTTACTTTTAATTTGTTTCTCCCTTTTGAAATTTTACTATAAGCATTCGAGGAAAGCTCTGCTGCATCCTTCACAGTTTGCTTGGTATTTATTCTGCAAAATATTCTATTTTATCACTCTGAAGTTCCTTTTTTCATAAAACACTAGAACACAAAATCCATCCGAATTTTTTGCCACTTTATAATAAGAATGGACTTTCCTCCAATTTCCAATAATATGTTCCTCATTTCTGTGTGAGGTCTCATCAGAATAATTTTTACTGCCTATATTTCTAACAACATTCTGTTCTTGATCACTTAGCTCATCTGTTCATGATCACTGTCTAAAATGACAGAAGTTATAGTTCTTTTTCTGAGATCATATAAGAATCAACTTCAATGTTCCATTCATGGTAATTGTATTAGTCACTTTCCTGTTGCTGGGAGACGATACCCAACATCTGCAACTTAAAGGAGAAGAGGTTTATTTTGGCTAACAGTTTTAGTGGGTTCAGTTCATGGTAGGCTAGGTCCAAGAAAGAAACAGCATAGCAGGATGGCATGGATCACTACATAGCAGCCAGGAAGAAGAGAATGGAGGAGTCTGGGACAAGAAGGTCATTCTTCCCACTCTGTGACCTGATTCTTCTGACCAGCTGCCCCACCTTCCATCTCTAAACAGCACAGTCAGCTATGCGCTCATCAATGTACTAATCCACTGAGGAGTATAGCACTACAATGATCCAATTCCTTTCCAAAAGCTCCACCTATGATCAGGAGGTTTTGGGGGGGACATTTTAGATGTAAACCATAATAATAATAAAGCTTTTTTCCAGCAATACACTTTCAAATTCTTTAAGGCTCTACTACTACCTTGTTCCAAAGCCATTTCTGCACCTTAAGGAATTTGGTAAACAAATACAGTAACCTATGTCTTGGTACCAATTTCGGTCTTAATGTGTTTGGGCTACTATAACAAAATACCTTAGATTAGTTAACTATAAACAATAGAAATACATCGCTCACTGAACCCTGGGAAGTTCAAGATCAATGTATCAGTGGATGTGATGTCTGATATGGCCCTATCCTCAGAGGAAGTATCTGCTAGCTATGGCCTTGTACAAGGTCAAAAGGGCTTTCTTGAGCCTCTTTTAGAAAGGCACCAGACCCATTTTCTAATCACCTTCTTAATGCCTAACCTATTAATACTATCATGCTGAAGACTAAATTTCAAGTTATGAATATCATGGTTGTGAAAGGATGCAAAATAAAGCAAAGTGATTCTGAAGGGTTATCATTGGAGTTTTATCTGGAGCAAATAAAAAGTCCAAATAAGTTTGATTCAGTTTCCATTATAGTAAATCTTACTCCCTTGTAAATGTTGAATGTTAACCATCCAAATCATAGCTATATAAAATGTCTTCAGAAAACAGAGTATTCAGTTAAGTTAGTTTACTTGTTTCCAAATGTTTAAATGATATGTGTGTTTATATTACTCAGAGTATGTTAAAATTAGCTTTGGGTAGAAGCAGCATGGTTTAAAGAAAACTGACAGATAACACCAGTATTTGAAATGTTAGTTCTAACTGGTAAGATGACCTTTCATAAGCTGATGACGTATCTCTGTCCCTCAGCAACAAAAGTCAGATTTCTACTAGGACAGCTAAAATGCTATGGTTATACTTTACAATGATCTGCACATTAATTCTTAAAGAAATTCAACTAAGCATATAAACTGTAAAGACTGATGAAAGCTTAGGTACCAGTCAAGTATTCTCACCCAGAAATGCTCCCAGGGAATTTTGAAGGAATACCAAGGATTCCATTTTGAGCATTTTTCTGTACTGAGCTTTTCTGAGTGACAGTGCAAGCTCTCACCATCAAATGAAAATTGGACACTGAATTAAACATATGCCATTTGTCATTACTTACAACAAAATATCTTTGAATGGAGTTTATCCTTCTAACATATGACATTTCTAACTGTGTTACACTTTGTTGTTGTAAGTACCAAGAAAAAATACACCCTTTATGTGCCTACCTCATCCTTCTTGCACATGGCTTTTTCCACATGCCCAGCATCTGCCTGAAATTACCTGCTGATGAAGTAATTTTTAGGCAGCAAACTGTGTCATGTGATTCTCCATACTAGGCTCAATTGAACTGCATGAGAAATAGATACGACTCAAAGACAAGCCAATAATAGATTGGCCAGTGGCTTATATTCCGACATCATTGTAAAATATGAGTTGAGCCTATTAACTTTCTTCTCCTTAGAAGTGGAACTGAGAATTAAGAAGAGAATGAACAGACTTCAAGAGGGCAATGACTGTGGAAAACCATTCAGTAAAGACAAATCCTGTGATGAGGTTGAGAATGTGAAAGATTTGTTAAAAGTGTGAAGGGATCAGATGAAAAGCGAGGAAAAGAGCTCATGAAAGAAACATTAAAGTGACCTGAGGTTCATCAAATATTTCTTCTATTAAAATGAAAAACAAAAATGTCAATTACATTATGCATGACTAATTACATTGCTCATTAGTAATTACACTGTCCTAAGACAAGCATAAGATTTGGATTTGGTTCCGAGTTTTATCATGCATGAGTATGTCTGCATTTTTGTGAAATAGGTCAATAATGCAGGTGTCATGGGTTTGCACCAGGAAATAATGTATGCAAAGAGTCTTGTAACTAGTGAGAAAAAGGTTTCAGAATACAGTATATTAATACATAATTCTCAACCATCAGTCTTGTTAAATAACTTGCTTTCACCAGATACATTTTGGCATTCATTTTAAATATAAAAAAGGCAAATAATTTCTCAATCTATAGAATATATCACATACCCTACAGAGACAGATCATATTTTAAGAGACCGAATTTTTAAAGAAATTAGAAAAAAGCTAAAGTTTTCTTTACCTCTATTATGACATTACAACTAAAATCCTTTAATTATATAAATGAATTTACCTACAATGAGCTAAATAGCAGCATTCTAAGAAAGATAACAAAATATTTCTGTTGTCACTCTCAGCAGTTGACTTTTGATTATGTTAATAAGTAGGTAATTTTTATGAAAAACATGCTATATTCAGAGATTATGATAACCAGAAATGTGACTTATACTCAACAAAAAGTTATTTCTCACATTTTATTGGTTCTATTAGTCAAAATCTGTGCACTCATACATTACTTTAATGAAGGTTTTATTGATGTACAAAGAGAGTTTTAGAATGAAGGTGTGATGGGATTGAGCTCTGCTGACACAATTACAAACATTCTTGCAGCACTTCTATAAAACACCAGCAAATGAACAAGAAATTATACAAAACTTGAGCTTGAGCACAGTCAGCACAATGGGAAATGGCTAGATCTAAGGATTTTGCTGTGGTGAATGTTCGGAGACCTAAATCAGTTTATCTATGGCTGTTGAGGTTGATATCCTTGATACTCACAAATTAAGAAAGGAAATTATGCTTCACTTAGATAAAATATTTGATTCTATTTTAGTGGCATAAGAAATGCTAGGGGAGGTAAAAAAAAATTGGTTCAGAAAGGAAAGAAGGAATGAGGTTATTTGATTTTCACTTTTTCTCACTTTATTTGCTGGATTTGTAACCATCCTCTCGAGATACTCACCTTATAAAATAAATTTAGACAAAATACATGGTTTTTTCAGTAAGACAATATTTAAATTAGAATCACACTTGTACATTTCCAAGATGCTAAATAATCCACAAAGAAGGGCAGCAAAGGTAAATAAGTTCATTCTTAAGTATATTATGAGAGAAACTTCCAGTAAACTAACCCCATAACGTAGTAGGGGAACATGACACCGACAGTCGGACATAACAAAAAAGAAAAGAAAAGATAAAAACTCTTCAATTGTTATCAGTTCACATACATGAGGAATGTTATCCAACTTCTTAGTGATTCATGTGAACTTTCTCATCCAGTCAATCAATAAGATAATACAGACACATGACTTTCCATATTATTGTGTCCAGAAAGCACGGTGACATGTCCTAATCACTTTTAAAATCCAGTTGACTAGACTAAATCCCTGGATTGGACTGACCATTCCCTTTCTTCCAAATAGTTTAAATTTGACTTTCAAACTGATGTCAGATGTAGACAGTTTGTAAGAGAGAAAGAACACTACTCTGAGGTGACTACTCCACAAGTCATTTACAGTAGAATTTAGACACATCTACTAGATACAATTAATGTTTAGCTTACCTTGAACATGTTCTTCTAATTAGAATACAAGAAGTCACTGAGAATTAAATAACCAGTTATTTTAAAACATAATTAAAGAAAAATAATACCAGGAGAAAAAGCAATAAAGAGCATTATGTGATTTCATGTAAACCCCACCCCAAACATAGCTTGTCTCCCAACCTTTTAATCATTGTTCTGGCCTCTGACCCAATCAAAAACACAATATTTGAATAGTTTTGTGCAATTGTGTGAGAGCTCTAGCATGGTGGTAAAAGAGTTAAAACATGTTTTCTGGCTTACTATCTAAGTCAAAGTCACTTGAAAAGCAGGTATAAAAGATCACTTTGACATTTGTGCTGCTTATTAAAAGCAGAAGATGAGATGGCCTTTGTATACTAGAAAGATACAACATTCTGTCCTCAAGGATGAGAAGCTGAAATTTAGAGAATATGATACAGACCTTGTTACAATACCACTTCTCTTTCAAATCGCCACACGTAATTGAGTTTCCTCTTTATCACTTATTACTCTTTAGTAATTTAGTAGTCTACTTCTTTGGATCTTCATTTTTTTATGAGGGCTCCCATTCTGTGTACATCTTGTATACTATTCTTTTACTTTATTATTCTAACAAGTCAATTTGGACCCACTCAAGGGACTAAGAGAAAGGAGGCAGAATTTTTTCTGTCCTTATGACAGTGAAAAAGAGAGATAATATCATGTGGTATTGGAATTCACAACCCATTAAGATTAAAACCCAAAAGACAAAAACCTGTACTTTTAAAGAGAAATACTACCTTTGCAAATGAAGTAATGTTTCTATTTCCTATTAACCTGACAACTGTGTTAATTCTGACATGTCAACTTCATTGGATTAACAAACACCTCCCAGATTAGTAAACCAAGCTCCTGAATGTGTCTCTGTGAGTCATGGAAGCATGGCATTTAGCCATTGCATATGGTCCCGAACCTATTTCTTTCTGGCAATCTTGCCCTGCTCTGCTTCACGGCTGCCATGGATTAAACATCTTTTTTTTTTGGTACCTGGGATTGAACTCTGGACCTTGCACTTGTGAGGAAGGGGGTGGAACCACTGAGCTAAATCCCGATTAGCATCTTTATTTTGCTTATATTTTTTGTCATGATGCTTCTGGCTTGGAGCCACCTGGTCATGGGCTGATTATACAAAATTAAATCTCTCCTCCTTTAAATTGTGAGTGACAGGTATAGTATCTAGGCCCGGAGAGAGCTGACTGAGGCAGCAACTTTACCGGGGAAAGGAAAATAAACATTGTTCTTTGTCTTTTGCAGTCTTGAAAGGAACTCAGAGAAACTCGAGATAAAGGCTCAGTGTCATATATAAAGCTGAACCTTGTATTCTATGGTCATCCAAAGTAAAACTGACTCTAAATGTTAATGAGAGTCATTTCCACATTGTCTTGTTAGGTGCATATACTGTTAGCAACAAAACTCCTAACTTTTTGGCTGGATTTTTAATGTCCTGATTCATTTTCCTTAACAGCACATTGTGAATATTCAGTTCATATGGACTATGAGGAATAATGAAAGCCTCATTAAATTTTTTTAATCTCAGAAAAATTTCTATTACTTTATATATACTATATATACATACTTTATATTACTATATAATTTTCTATACAAATTACTGCATTTGTTTCAAAAATCTTGGAAAGTGTATTTTTGGAGTTCACTATATTTGTCATGCCTTTTATTGTTTTTATTTTTTGACAATAACAAAACCGCTTAATATCATTTCAGATTCAACCCTTTCCTTGTACACATGTACACAGAGCTGGAATAATTCACTTACGTAGTTCAACATCTCCTTTGTTACAGATAGTAAACATGCAGATTTCTCCCTCAAGGAAAGAAATTTCTTTCATAAAATAATTATATATACTGTTCAGTTTTTTCTTTACTAATACATTTGTATTGTTATTGCACCCTGTCAGATTAGTTATTAGCATATGCCTTCAAACAACACAAAAGCATTTCTCCCGATTTTGTAAAAGCCCCTTTAACACCTCAAAACATATAATAACTCTGACTAGTAAAAAAGAGAAAATAAACAGTGTAACAGAAGTAACTGCAAGAGCAAGTGAAGCACCTAGTTGTTGCATTTCTTTTGTTCAAGGAACCGAATTACATCTGGTGAATGGTCCCTGTCTAAGTATTTTGCAATTCAGAACAGGTGACTGTAGACGATATTTGCAATAATTTTTTCATTTCTATTTGAATAAACAATTGAATTAACAGCTTTAGTCCTAATCTGAGGATGGAAATTGGCTGAGGAGGGAGAATCTCTTCCTTCTTAAAAAAAGAACAAAATAATAAAGGCTTAATCCACAAATTGACCTTAAGTGGGACCAAAGACCTTAAAGATATGACAAGCCTAGAAGAGAAAGTATGAGGATCCTTTGCCTAATATTCATATTGAGCTTATGTTCATTGTAAATTGGATTACAGGAAGGGATGACTAACATATCCATATCCTGGAGAAAATTAAGTGCAGTGGATTTTTTTTCTAAAGGAAAAATCAATAAACAATAACAAACATGAAATTATTCTGTGAAATTCCTATACCAAATCTCCTGAATAGGACTTTTAAATTTTTGTTTTAATTTGTAGAGGCCAGTACAAGAAGAAAATGTAGGACTACTTGTTCAAAATATTAAGAACTTCAAAATGACAATAGCAGAGATTTAACCTAGGTGGGAGATGAGACTCTGCAGAAGGAGGAGGTCCTTCTAAGTTTGGGAACCTGTGTATACAATACACTTTGTTCCTAAAGGGAGCCCTGGACTGGCCTTGTAAACAAGATAGCAAGGACTCTAATAGCAGTCTGATTCCAATCCTGCCTCCACTGACTCTAAATGTGACCTTGAACAAATTATCCACCATTCTAATTCGCAGTGTCTTCATCCATAGAGAAGAGATTACGATGCATGAACAGCACTTGTCATAATACCACCACACAGTATGGAATCAGCAAACAGTACATTTGCTACTTAGCATCACAACTGTGCTTAGGAGCCAAGCCAGGAAGTAGTTTGTAAGTTGATATTTCTGTTTCTTTTGTTATCTCCACTAATGTCATACTTACAACTAATACGGTAATGTAAGAAAGAATTACTGTTGTTTAGTTAGCATTTGTATTTTTTAAAGAAAAATTGAAATAAAGTTAACACCAAGTTCATTTTTTCCAATTTAATATCATCTGTGTTGTACAACAATATATGGGGAAAATGTGGGGCAGCTAGCTGAACAGTTGAGAAAAATTTCAAAAGGGAATTCACTTCCCTTGGGTTCTGTACCTATTTCACATTACCTGTGTTAGTGATGCTGAACATTAAATTAGCAATAACCACTGTTACAGCTAGAATGATCTGACGCTGACTACCAATCCATCGCAATGACCACATTTCTTCAGATCTAGTAAAACATCAGTTGTAACATATAGGCCATAAATGGATGACAGGCTTTTGACAGAGAGAAAAAAGAATTAAAATACCATATATGTATTTATATGTTATAACATTTTATTGACCCTCTGATCTTTTCACAAAGTTTGTTCATTTGTTTGTTCACTTAAGTTTGTTTTTCTGTGATGTAGAATGTACTGATAAAATTCTTCTAACTTTTTTCAAGATGAGAATTATTCTGTCCCTCTTTCTTTTATCCTCAAATATTGATGGAGCAATTGTTAACTGTCAGACACTATTTTAGTCATTTGGGATAGAAAAAATGAGCAAATAAAAATTCCTTGTCCCATGGTGACTCCATTCTACTGGGAAGATTTTCCAAAACTGAAGTGAAGTGAAGTATAAACTTATTAATGATAAGCAACATGGAAGGATGTGTTTCTTTAAAGAAGAAAGACTTGAAATTCAGAAATCTGTGATTTTAAATAGAACCCAAATATTATATGAGTTAAGTTGCTCCCTTGCATATTGTGATATCAGTGGTGACTCAATTGTACTATAACCTAGATTGAACACAATCATCATTTGATTAGGTTTTACTATGAGATTTTATTGTGCAAAGTAGTATTTTGAATGAGTGAAAATACTAATTGAACAGGGTTTCACACTGCACAGTATGGACTGTTTGATAATAAAAAAATCAAAACTGTTTTATAAATAGAAAAACATGAAGACAGTGGACAAAGAAGTCCATTATGGGTTACATTGCAAAGTACCGACCCAAGTGTTTAGCCCATACCAGACGAACAAGGACATTTCACAGAGAGTCCTGGAAGCCTCTTGTCCCCTAAAAGTGAAGGAGAGAAGCAGGCTCTATTTAGGTGTGTGTGTCTGGCTCGCCTGATAAACACTGAGCACCTCCAGGGATTGCTTATATTTGATTCCCCCTGCTTGTCTGGGACATGAGGACATATAAAATAATCAATAAAGAATTATAGGATGAAGAAGTGACTCTTTCATTCTTTCAATTCATTTCTCATGGGGCAGAGAGAGCTTTGAGAGGGAAGTGGTTCTTATTTCTAAGCAGATTATAATTATTTCTGAAAATTTTGTTATTTCTATAAGACTCTTCATATAATGACAAATCTGTACCTATGTTCTCCCAGATTACTGGAGATATTTGAATTCTCCTTTAATAAAAGAAGTTTCTTCAAGATTTTTGTTAGAATCTCTATTGTTTCTTGTCAGAATGTTTTACAATAAATATGTTATAAAGGCCAGACTTACAATTTCACATCAAAGGAAAATAACTTCTAGAAGAATATTAAGTTGTTCTACATTTAGGGCTGATTTCATAAGTGGGACAGTAGAGAGCAATTGCTCTAATGTTCATGGTTTAAGGTTGCAAGTTTAGCACAAATTTCATTTTGTGCTACTGGTGTGTAATCAAAAACTGTTTTATATTCACTTACACTGAATCTCCACATGTTTGTACTATGATCTAATTTTGTGTACCATAGCTGATGGTGTTGCACCAGATACAAATTATTTTCACTCCACACAACTCCAAATTCTGACTAAAATTTAGACAAAGTAATAATAGAGTCAATATAGTTCACGTTCTCACAAAAGTAACAAAATAAAAACATCAGAAAACAAGAAATAAAAACAAATTCAAATATAGTAAAAACACTATTTCGGTAAGATGAATGTCATTGATTTTTACTAAAATAACAGGTCAGACTTTTGTTGTTATCTATGTAGATAACTAACACAACCTTGGAAATATGTCGATATATCATGGCTCTTCATTTTTGTCTACCAGTTTTATAAGAATTACATGATAAAATACATGTTTTATGATAATATGCTTATTTGTTAAATAATATTTGCATAATCAAGGACTAAATTAGGGTAAATTATATAGATGGCATTTTCTAAAAATGAAAGCAAAGTGACTAGGGCAAAAATTGTTTTCTATATTTGAAATAAATATTGTTTAATTTTCTCTAAATTTAAATGATGCGTGACTCACTAATACATGATAGACTCTTTTTTAATGTATTAATAGTCTTGATTATCTACTTTCTGGAAGATGTCTCTACTCATTGTTTGCTATTGTTCAGTCTGGGTTGTCTCCCAAAGCCTACTGGTAAAGCCTTGCTCTGAAGCATGGTGCTAATGGAAGGTGGTGGAATCTTTGAGAGGTGAGGCCTAGTGAGCTGTCATCAGGTCTTTGGAAATTTACCCTTGGAGGAGACTATGATAACTTGGTCTCTTCTTTTCCTGTCTTTTGCTTTCTGGCCATGAATTGTGTGTTTTTGTGATGTCACAAACTCCCAGAATGACATGCTCCCTATGTAAAGCCAAAAATCCCTGGGGCCAACCAATCAAGGACCCAAAACTTCAAAACTATGACGCAAAGTAAAACTTTTCTCTTGGTAAGTTGATTATATGAGTAGTTACATTAACAGAATGCTAACTAACACACTGTTTTAGGCTCTGGGGTATGAAATAAAGCTATTAACAACATGCTTAAAGTCCTAGCCTATGTATTAGGGGCAGAGACTTGTAACAGGTGAATAAAAATACAAATTAATAAAATTGAAAATTGCAATGATGCCATGAGAAGAATAGGGTAAGGAGGAAGAAATTGAAAAGTATAGTTACCCTACAGTGCTGCTCAAGAAAGGCAATTTAATAACAATGACATTTTGGGTATGACTTAGAAGATATGACTTTGGAAGGTATTTGGAGATCTGAAGAAAGCTTCCTAGGAGAAGGAGCAAACACCAAAATCATAGGTTAGGAAAGAACTTGCTGAAAAGATCAGGGTGATTAGAACCAAGGGTTCCAAGAAGACAGAATAAGAAATATTAGAGAGAAAGTCAGGGATTGACTTAAAGTCATGGAAGCTGTGGAGAGGAATCTGGGTTTTATTTCAACTGTTAGAGAAAACTACTGATATTTGTTGAGTAAAACAATGATCTTGTTTTATTTATAGTTTTAAGAAAGAACACACTTACCCTTGTTTCTTCAGGGCAAAGATGGAAAAAGAGAAATAAGACCCCTGAAAGTCTATAAGAAAGTGATTAAATAGTATGCATTATGGTACTTATGATGTCAATGGAACAGCTGGTAAGATGTACCACGTTATTGTGTTACTTATGATCCTAGTGTTTCAGTATGAGCAGGAGAGAGATACATTTCTTTGGTGATGTTGGTTATTTTAAATAACTAATGAAATGCTATGAAAAAAGAAACAATAATATTTCTGGATCAATCACTGGTCTCATTTAAGCAGATATAAAATCCACAACTATTTAAATAGCTTTTCCAGCTGGTGCTAGAAAGAAAAAAATATTCAAAGAGTATTGTGGTTCGTGGTCATTTCTGAGTTCTGAGGAAAAATACATATATTGCATAAATACACAGACAGAGGTGACATTCTCAAATATATCATTTAGAAAGACAAAAGACAAAAAATGCTTGCATTTACCCCTGGAGTGACTATATATTTATGGTTTCACTAAAAATCTGTATGGTACAATAACAAAAACACAAAAAGTGATGGCTGCAGAGTTGCATGTCAGTTACCTAGCACTAAGTGCCTGCCCTAAGTCATGGAGTCACAACAATTGTTAAAGTTGGAACTCAAGCCTAGATAATTTTACTCCTAATCCCTTTGCATTAGTGGTTAATTTTAGTGACACACACACACTGAATTAGTTTTCTTTGTAGAGTTAAAACATTCCAGCTGATAAAGACTTTTCCTATTCCACTGATTGTCTTGAAATACATATGCAGAACCTGTTTGGTTGCAATATGCAGAAATAAGAAATCTCATAAAACAAGTATGTCCCACTGCAGGATGTATATTGGCCATTTTAAAGTGAGCAAGCCAATACCACCAGCAAGGACATAAATACACTATGTGACAGCATAATTAATCCTCCATTACACAATCAATAAGGAACAGTGATGTTTCTTGGGAAATGGAATAGAGTTGAATGAGCCTGAATTTCCCTGAGCACAGATGTTGAGTCGTCATTCGATGAATCCTCCCTGGAGGGGAATGTAACAAATACATGGAACCTCTCAAGGACAGCCAGGGTTGTAAATTGTAGGCTATAAAAATAATAATAAAAATATTGTGCCAACATTTATAATTTATTTGTTGGATGCAGAAGTGAGAAATAGGGGTTAGCTGGCGATACTAATTTGAACTAGTGTTGGCAAATCCACGCTGCATACTAAATCATTGCTCCCTGCATTTCATTTAGCTTGGAAAGATATAATAAAACTCAAACAAAGGAACTTCCTTTGGACAAATGGAGTTATGGACCCAGATTTTTCTAAGGTGAGATAAAGTTATCAGAGGGTTTATAAATTTACAGTTTTTCTTGACTTACAAAGGGAAATTTTAAGCACACAGAATATTGGGTAAAGTTATGAAATCAAAACTCAATTGTTTTTCAGAACATGCAAAATCACACAGTATGTTTTTATTGAAATTTATCACAAGAAACTAAAAATCACTAAATAAAGGAGGACATCTCTGTTAGTCAGCTTTCCACTAGTATAAAAGATACCTATGATAAAGCAGTTTGTAAGAAAAACAGGTTTATGTTTGGACCACAGTTTTGGAGGTTTCAGTACGTGATCAACTGGTCCAGTTGCTTTGGGGCCTTGGTAAGGGAACACATCATGGAAAACTGCTTCTCACATGACCAGAAAGAAGAAAATGAAACAATGTGGGTCCCACAATTCCTTTTCAAGTCCCAACCTACCACAACCTACCAGACACCAAGAGACCCAAGGTCCTAATAGCAACTCTCACTAACTCTCATCATCTTGGAATCAAACCTTTAGCACATGGGCTTTGGGGAGGGGGGGGGCGCATTCTAGACCCAAACTATAGCAACATCACTGTGAGACAGAGAGAGCTTGTGAAAAGATTATAGCTGTTCAGCCTCAAAAATGTTGCCTGATTTCAGCTGAACTTTATACTCAAGTAGTCTTGGGCAAGTTTTGTAGTCCCCCAGTGCCTGTAGGTGGTTTTAGATACCCTTGCTACTGCACATTCATGACTATGAAGTGAGGTATCCAAGAGAAGCTAGGGTGCATTGTGTTTAGCTACCTGCCATTCCTTGCTGGGTGGACTGGCAAACTTTTAGGTTTCTATATACTTCATTTTCTTTATCTTGTCAATGGACACAATGACAACTTTAAATAATTTTCAGGGATTAATGAAAACATGATGCATGTCAAGTTTGAAGTACTATGCCTTAGAGAAAGTAAGAGCTCAATATCTGTTACCATTGTAAATCTACCATTTTTCAAAAATGGCAAACCTTCAGTAAAATTTTGAATAAAAGGGTTAAGTATGGTTAGAGATTCTAGTGCATCTTTATTGGTTTTCTATTTACAAATACAGTTTATTGTGGTTTAAAGATTTATAAAACTTAATTATAAGATGATTAAGGCACAAAAAGAAAAACAGCTCTTCTTGCCTGGTAATTTATTTGAAGGTTATTCCATTAGATATACAAGCTTTTCCAAAGGAGGAAATATGGCTACACCACTCCACATGCAAAGGGACAAAGTGATAAACATTTTAGGTCTATTTGGAGAACTACAAGAGTTGATGGATGGTAAAGTAAAAAATGAAAAAATGGGTTAATGAGCAGAGAGAGGATGACAGCACAAGAGATAAGAAGTAAAATTATAGTATTATTGTTAAGCAATAAAAGCCTCCCAGAATGTGGTTCTATGTATGTTAGAATTTATTTTTCAGGGTTGGGGATGCAGCACAGTGGTGAAGCCCTTGCCCAGCATGTGTGAGGCCATGGGTTCAATATTCAGCAATGGAAAGAAAATAAGATTAAAAAGAAATGAATTTTGGAGGACTTCAATGAGTACGAATATAAAATAAAAGGTTACCAAGAGAACACAGTTCCCCTTGGAATATCAATAATCGTTATTGTAAGAGTTCAATCCTGAGCTGGTATAGTTTATTGTTATTGTAAGAGTTCAATCCTGAGCTGGTATAGTTTATTTTCTCTCACTTAGATTGTATATTATCTCTCCTAAATTACAGATATAAAGCTTACAAAAGGCAGACTGATCACATTGTTTAAAGAAGGGGAGACTCCATGCATTAGTCCTTGACCAGCTCAGTGCCTATGGATTCTGTGACCTGGCTTAGGGCTCCTACTAACTCCAAGCTAGCTCTGATTTTTGTTTCCCCTTGGCAGGGGGCAGCAGAGGTGCCAACCAACTAATGGACCTGAATGTAGACAATGCCAATACCTGGGGAGAGAAGGGTAAGCCTAGAGGGTTGAGAGAATCAAGGAGAATTATGGATCCACACAGCAGCACTAGCCCCAAGAAATGCCCACATGCACTGTCAACTAAAAATTCAGTTTGGGGCTTTACTTCAAAGGTAACTAACTGCTTCATGGCAGTCTAAGGTTGGAAAGGAAGCCCAGAACAGTGCCTGCCATATTCCCAGAGAATGTTTAATCAGACCCTCTTTTGGGAAGGGATTAACTGTTTAAGACTGGGCCACAGAACAATTATAGAACAAGTCCTCTTCAGGCTTTTCAGTGTTACCCTCCCCACAGTGCCTGAGTGAGAAACAGACACAGAGAGGGTGCTGGCTGGACATACACTCCTGAAAAGTCTGAAGGACATGTACTCTGGCTTGAGAAGTCAGGCTTGGCAGTTGTGGCTTCCAGAGTCGGCTGGATCTGAAAGTGCTCAGACTAAGGCCGGCAGTCTGTTTGAATTCCTGCTCCACTGCCTACATCCAGAACAGATCACTGGTCAGATTGATTTTCCCATCTACAGATGTGAACAAGAATATGCCTCAGCTTGAACAGTTGCCACAGTCTGGGGTGTACAGAAAGAGAGGCCTCTGAATTAAGAGTGTACCTCCAAAAACCTTAGAAGTTACGTGGAGAAAATTGTGACTTGCTGGATTCCAAGACTGGATATCATGGAAATAAAACCTAATTTAAAAATAGAGTGGAAAATTTTTTTATATAGTTGCTCTAACTTTATTAAATAAAAAATTTTTTTCCTTAAATTCTTTTATTGGTACATTTTAGGTATACAATACATTTACATTTATCATTAGGTGCTTGTACCTGTACATGATGTATCTTGGTTCTTATTTTTTCTCCCTTCCCTGTGTGCCCTTCACCCCCCCTTTCCCTATTTACATAGACTTCGTTTCCATTTATTTCTTTTCTCATAATTTTTCCTTTCCCTTTCCTTTCCCCTTCCCCTCCCATTTCCCCTACTCCTTTGAACCTTTTTTTCCTATTTCAAATTATTAATTATTCAAATTTTTATTTACACTTTCAATTTCTCACACTAGTGAAACTATTCGGTATTTACACATGTGTGTCCTGTTTATTTCACTTAAGAGCATCGCCTCAATGTGCATCCATTTAGCTCTAAATGGCTCTAGTTTCTTGTTTTTTATGGCTGAGTAGTACTCCATTTTATTAAAAAAAAACCCACATCTTCTTTATCCAGTTTCCAGTTGATGGGCACTTGGGCTGTTTCCAAGCTTTAGCTATTACAAACTGTGCCACTATAAACAAGGGTGCACATATATTGCTGTGGTATGATTCTTTTAATTCTTTTGGGAAAATACCCAGCAGGGGGATAGCTGGATTGAATGGGACCTCTAAAACTAGTTCTTTGAGGTATCTCCATACTGATTTCCACAGTAGTTGCACCAGTCTGCACTCCCATCAACAATGGAGAAGGGTTCCTTTCTCCCCACACCCCTGCCAGCATTTGTTATTGGATAATTTCTTAATAGCAGCCACTCTTCCTGGGGTGAGGTGGAATTTCAGCATTGTTTTCATCTGGATATCTTGAATAACCAGTGATAATAAACATTTTTTCATATATTTATTTGCTGCTTTTACTTCTTTCTCTGAGAAATGTCTGTTCATTTCAGATACCCATTTTTGAATTGGGTCTTTGAATTTGGGGAATCTGATTTTTCTGAGTTCTTTATATATTCTAGATAGTAGTCCTCTGTCTAAGGTACAGTTGGTGAAAATTTTTTACCACATTGGAGGTTGTCTCTTAGCTCTGTTGGTGGTTTGTCTTGCAGTGCAAAAGCTTTTTAATGAGATGAGATCCCAGTTGTTGATTCTCTGTGATAGTTCCCATGCCACTGAGGTTTTGTTCATAAAATCTTTACCTATACCAATGTCTTCAAGTGCTCTACCTAACTTACCTTCCAGCAAATTTAGTGTTTCTGTCTTAATATTTAAATTTTTAATCCACTTTGATCTTAGCTTAGTGCATGGTGATACGTATGGGTCTAGTTTTAATCTTTGGCAGGTTGAAATTAAGTTTTTCCAACAACATTTATTAAATAGCCTATCTTTCCTCCAATGATGGTGGTTGGCTCCTTTGTCAAAGATGAGGTGGCTGAGTATGTCTGGAGTTGTTTTTGCATCTTCTAATCTATTCCACTGATCCTCGGGTCTGTTTCTTTGCCAGTACCATGCTGTTTTTACCACAGTAGCTTTGTAGTATAGTTTCAAGTTGGGGATTGTGATACCCCCAGTTATGTCTCTGTTGCATAGAATTACTTTTGCTATTCTAGGTCTCTTCTGGTTTCAAATGAATTTTTGGATTTTTTTCTCTAGTTATGTGAAATATACTGCTGGGATTTCAATCGGGATTGCATTGAATCTGTATAGCAGCTTTGGAAGTATGGCCATTTTCACTATATTTATTCTTCCTACCCAGGAACAAGGGTTATTTTTCCATTTTCTTATATTCTCTTCGATCTCCTTTTCCAAAGTGCTGTAGTTTTCAGTGTCAAGGTCTTTTGCTTCCTTTGTTAGATTGATTCCTAGATATTTCATTTTTTTGGATCCTATTGTAAATGGAATTGTTTCCCTAATTTCTCTCTCACTGAGTCTGTTATTTGTGTATAAGAAGGCTACTGTTTTTTGAGTGTTGACCTTGTATGCAGCTACTCTACTGAATCTTTCAATTATGTCTTTATGTCAATTATGTCAATTATGTCTTTTGGCCAAGTTTTTTGGGTCTTCTATGTAAAGTATCATATCTTTAGCAAATAATGACAGTTTAACTTCTTCCTTTCCTATCTTTATTCCTTTTATTTCTTTCTCTGTTCTAATTTCTGTGGCCAATGTTTCCAGAACTATATTGAACAGGAGTGGTGATAGTGGGCATCCTTGTCTTGTTCCTGGTTTTAGCATGAAAGTTTTCAGGTTTTGACCATTTAGTATGATGTTGGCTGTGGTTTTTCATAGATAGCCTTAATCTATTCCAATTTTCTGTAGGGTTTTTATTATGAATGGGTGTTGGATTTTGTCAAATGCCTTTTCTGCATCTATTGAGATGATAGTTTTTGTCCTTGACTCTGTTAATATAGTGTATTACATTTATTGATTTATGAATGTTGCACCATCCTTGCATCCCTGGGATAAATCCAACTTGGTCAGGATGTATGATCTTCTTGATGACCCTCTGTATTCTGTTTGCCAGTATCTTGATGAGGATTTTTCCATCTATGTTCATTAGGGAGATTGGCCTGTAGTTGTCTTTTTGGGTTGGGTCTTTTCCTGTTTTTTGAATCATAGTAACTCTTGCTTGCAGGAATGAATTTGGAAGCCTTGCTTCCCTTTCAATTTCCTTGATGAGTTTAAAGAGTAATGCTGATAGTTATTTAAATGTCTTGTAGAAATCAGCAGTGAAGTTATGAGGACCTGGACTTTTCTTTGTTGGTAAATTTTTTACTACATTTTCAATTTCACTCATTGTAATTGAGGTGTTTAGAATTTTTATATCGTCTTCATTCAATTTTGCTAATTCATATGTATCTAGAAATCTGTCCATTTCTTCTGTGTTTTCCATTTTATTAGAGTATAGGTTCTCGAAGTAGGTATTGATGATCCTCTGGATTTCTGCTGGATCTGTTTTGACTTCACCTTTTTTCTTTCTTAATTGCATGGATTCGAGCCTCTTCTTTCCTTTTTTTTTATAAGGTTGGCTAAAGGTTTATGTGGGAGATTATTTCTGTTTTGAATTTCTCTAGAGCCTCATTCATCTGTTTTGTTACTCCTTGTGCTATCAGTTCAGGGTGTCCAGGTGATTGAGTATCATACTTTTCCACATCATTTCCCCCAGAATTTCCCTTTTGTGGGGTGGAAGTCTGAGTTTGTGCCTTACTTAAATATTTTCTCATTTTTATTTTTGGTACTGTCCTTGGTTTAGTTCCTGGGTTGATACATTGAAGTTCTTTATTGTAAGTATCTTTGTTGATGTATTTAGAGCCCTTATGGAATGATTGCTCCTCAGAGGTGTCTTCCAGATACAGTCGGTCTTTAGGTGTAAGTCTCTAATGGCTCTGAGGCTCGTTTTCATTATATCAGGAAGGACAACTGATTAGATCAATCACAACACCTTAGCCCAAGTGACACAATCACCAACACAATAGCATCTAGTACCTCTTAGAAAATGACAGTTTATGGTAGTCACTAATCTATCACCTTTAACTGTATGAATTAGATCAAAATCAAGGACCATCCCAACATATGTTTATAGTGAATAAACTCTTCGATATAGCAACTTTAGCCTTCAGAATGGGGAGGTAGAAGGAGTTGGAGAGGGAAGGATAGGTAAGTAGAAGGATAGGAGAAGGTTAGCAGTGAGGCCTGTGGACACAAGTGAGAAAAGAGAAGAAAAGAAAAATAAAGAAGAAATCCGAATCAGGGCCAGAACAGGAACACAAAGGAAGATGAACAATGTGGGACAGCAAGGGAGTGAGGGAGAAAGAGTGAGAAAGAAAAGAGAGAAGAAAGAAAAAAAGAGAAAAATAAAAATTTTAAAAGTGTAGAAAAAGAAGAAAAAAATTAAAAATAAGAGCAAAAAAATTGTAGTAATTTTGAAAATAACAAATAAAAGATAAAAGTGAAGGGACTCCTTCAGGGTATGTCTCTTCTGTCACAAAAGACAACATGAGTAGCAGTATGCAGTTATAAGAGAGTGAATCTCAGTAAGCCAATCACAGACCTGTGAGATTCAGGCAGATTTCTGGCTGCAAGTCCCAAGTTGAGCTCCCTGTCCTCCTTCAGGGTTGAACTGTGCAAAGTTCTATTGCAAGTTCCAGTTGCCTTTCCCCTGAACATAGTCCAGGTTCCAATGGGAGGTGATGATACCTGCAACTTACCAAGTCTGGTGGTCTGGTGTGCCTTTATTGCAGAGATTCTCTTCACTTTTCCAGTGGGCTTCAGTTTTCATCAGGGAGCCTGAGAGCGGCCCTCTGTCTGTTGTTCACTTCTGCAGCTCAGGACAATGGCCTTTATGTCCTTCTGTGCCTCTGTAGTGTGGAACCATGTTAGCTGTGCAGAGGTCAGAGGCAGGGCGGGGGGGGGGGGGCTCTGTTGTTGCAGGCACCCGCACAACTCTGTGGGTGGCTAGCAGATGTACCCAGTAGGTCCTCACAGGCTCCTCAAAAATATTCCCTTTTCCTGGATAGCCAGAATTAATCTTGTCAATATGGCCCATACTTTCAAAACTTATACACAGATTTAATGCACTATTAACCAAAATACCAATTCACAGCACTAGAGAAAATAATTCTAAAGTTCATATGGAACCAGAAGAGACTGGGATAACAAAAAACAATCCTGCATGACAAGAGCAAACCACAGGTCTTACAATCCCAGATTTCAAGTTATATTACAAAGCTACAGTGATAAAGACAGCATGGTACTGGCATAAAAACAAATGTAGATCAACAGAACAGAATAGAAAATGCAAAAACAACTCCAGACACATTCAGCTATCTAATATTTGACAAAGGGGCCAAAAGCACAAACTGGAAGAAAGATAGTTTCTTTAATAAATGTTGGAAAAACTGGCTTTCCACATGCAAAGTTTAAACCTAAAACCATATACCTCACCATGTACTGGACTAAAATATCTAATATCTAAACAGAAATACTTAATCTTCTGGAAGATAAAATATGTAAAAATTCCTTTTTTTCCATTAAGTTTATTGGTACATTTTAGGTATAAAATATAGTTACATTCATTATTGGGATCTTATATGTTTACATGATGTATCTTGGTTCTTATTTTTTCCCCATTATCCTACTCACCTTTCACCCCCTCCACCCTTCCCAATTTACAAAGACTTTGTTTCCATTTTTTTCCTTTTCTCATATTTTTTTCTTTTCCCTTCTTTCCTTTTCCCTACCTCTCTCTCTTCCCCTACTCCTTTAGACCTTTTCTTCCTATTATACAATATCAATAATACATTTTAATTACAATATCAAGATTTAGAGGACATTACCACAGATTTTACAGAATTTAAAAGGATATAGAAAGCGTATTACAAAAATCATTTTTAAAATAAATTTAACAAATTCTATGAAGTACCTTGGAAGACAAATTAATGAAACTGACTCCGAAAGAAATATAAAATTTGAATAGCACCTATTAAAAAAAGTATATTCCTAGCTTGAAAACCTACCTACATGACAAGAACAGACTCATATACATTTCAACTGATGAATTATATTGAACATTTAAACAAAAAAAGGAAAACTTCTCCCCTCATTTTAGGAAATCAACATTGTGATAATACTAAAACTGGATAAAGGTAATAGAAGAAAAATGTATAAACATAGATAAAAATTTGTTTAACAAAACAAACTATTAGAAGTCAGATCTGGCAGCATGTAGAAAGTGGTTTCATTACAGGGATGGGAGTGTTGGTTCAGCATTGGAAGATCCACCCCCAAAAGTCATCATTTTAACAGGGGAAAACAAAAAGCCATATGATCCTATCAGTAGTGGCAGAAAAAGTATTGGACTAAATTCTACAGCTGTTCATGGTAAAAGCTATGAGGAGACTAGAAGTAGAGCAGAAACTTCTCAACAGATAAAAGACGTGAACTCCATACTTCCAGTAAAAATGCCTTTTATGAATGGAGAAGATACAATGGTTTCTCCCTAAGGTGGGGAACAAGGGCAGATATGCCTACTCTTCTTCTGTCTATTAAACTTTGAAACATAGGCCCAACCCAAAATAGCCTGGTAATAAAAAGAAACAAATATAGCATAGGATTAGCAAGGTAGAAGTAAAATCTTTATATGTAGATGAAATGATCATCTAAAAAGAAAATACTAAGAAATATCTAGGAGCCCCTAGAACTTGTATTTGAATTTAGCAGGATTAGAAAACACAGGTATATATTAAAATTCAGGTCTACGTATACTTGCTATAAATGAAGAATTGGATATTGAAATTTAAAAGTTATGTAGCAGTACAAAGGACCTAGAAAACTAGAGAGAAAAAAAATTCTTGGAAGACATTTATTACCTAATTTTAAGACTTCCTCTAAAGCTACAGTAATCAAGGCAATGTTGACGTAAGGAAAGACATATAGATCAATGGAATAAAACAGATAATCTAGAAATAGAACCACACATATATGGTCCACTGAGTTTTGAAAGATTATTTAACATTAACATTTTATAGAACATAAACTCAACTCAAGAGCAGAGGAAAAGATAGTGTTTGCAACAAATGGTACTAGAACACCTGATATCCATATGTAAAAAATTAACCTCAACCCTTTATATGCATACATAAAAATAACTTGAAAGGATCTATGAATGTAAATATGAAAGATTAAAACTATAAAACTTTAAGAAGAAATTATAAGGGAAAATGTTCATGAACTTAGGGTAGGCAAGAATTTCCAAGGATACAAAACATGGTATATAAAAGAAAAAAATTGATAAATGAGATTCCATCAAAATTTAGAACTTGAAAAGACATCATTAAGAAAATGAAAAATAGTCGTTAAATAGAACATATTTATAATACATATAACCTATGACCAAAATATATAAAGAACTCTTACAGCTCATTAATAGACAACCCAATTAAAAAGTAGATACAAGAAGATAATAAATAGCCAGTACAGCAGAAGGAAAGGTGTGGAACATTAGCATCAGAAAAATACTAATCAGTACAATAATAAAATTATATTATACACTCATTAGGGAGATGAAGTTAAAAGTTTTAAAAGAACAAATGTCATCTTAAGTGTGAACCAGTTAGAACTTTCTAATAATGCTAATGTGAATGTAAAATGATAAAAACCATTTAGGAAAACAATATAGAAATTTCTTGTATTACTGTTAAGAACCAACAGTCCTGTTCTTAAGGTTTTACTTGAGAGGAATGAAAACACATATTCACAATAGATTCACAATACATACAAGTTGAGTATCCCTTATCTGAAATTCTTGGGACCACAGTGTTTCAGATTTTTAAGTCCACTTGATCATCAAAGAGGATAGCTACTCATGTTTTTTTTTTTTTTCAGGTTCCTGTCACATGGAGTATTGTTTCCCACCCTTTAACTTTCAGACAATGAGTTTCTTTTTGAATTAAATGTGTTTCTTGTATGCAGCATATTGTTGGATCTTGCTTCTTGACCCATTCTGCCAGTCTATTTCTTTTGATTGGTGAATTGAGACCATTAACATTGATGGTTATAACTCATACAT